>NC_138552.1:104811602-105417142 GCF_964273705.1 Natrix helvetica | reverse complement strand
ATCATTCTTTATTTGATCCAGTAGAACGCATTCAGTTGATAAATATTCATTGGCCTGTTTCCCAGAAGAAGACAGGATTAGAGAGATTTATGATACGGTAACGAGATGATGGTTGCAATGGAACGTGCATGTTTAAGGGCCGATTGCCTCTGAGTACCGATTGCAAAGAGGCAAAAAGCATGCATGGACTATTGCCCTCACAATCATGCTTGCAAGCTTCCCAGGCACATCTGGCAGATTCCCATTGGAAGTGGAATAGCAGATAAAGTGGCTATTTAGCCCTCCGTGTGTCTTTGTATGCTCTCATGCACTTCTCTCAATACCAGGTGGCCTGAAGTGGGGGAAGAGAGACGCAGCCCCTTAGGCCCCATGAAACGAATATAAGCCCTGAGCAATGGCTGAATTCAAAGGGATAAGCACGGAACTTACAGGTGAAACTGGGGGTTTTCATGAGCTGTACGCCATAATCATCACAATGATGACAAATCACGTCTTGAACTATCTTGCTTTGCATGTAATGGGTCTTATCTCATATATTAGTTTCACCCTTTAAGTTGCATTACTGGAACAAATGAACTTTTGCACGACATTCTAATTTTCGAGTTTCACCTGTAAATACACCACCACCAGACCCCAGTGCACACACATTCACAGCAATTGTTCTTGAAGTAAGTAAACTGCTGTGGCTAGAAGAACTTTTTTTTTGCTGACAGAAATGCAACATGCTGACTCCCTCCGAGATATTTCTCTTCTCAGAAGGCAACAGAGGCCTTGCGTGGTTCGACTATGCAACTCCTAAGCAAGAATGCAATAGGGGGAAATAAATAAGAGGCAGCGTTTTGTCACAAAACTAGAGCAGCAAAAGGGCAAATGTTGCCTTTAGAAGAAAAGTCAGCATAAGTACAGCGGCTGCTCTAAAGAGCAATTCTCACTGGAAAATAAATGCGGAACACTGAATAAGAAGGGCTGTTTCCGAACTAATTGAGATGTCAGGAATTATGAAAACCTGAGCACACTCATCCTACCCATTAGAAATGTGGCTTAAATGTTATTGCTTATTGTTAGATACTTACTCTAACTACAGTGGTTTCCACCAAGGTCCTCTGTTCCGGCAGGAACAGAGGTTTAATCCTATTGGTCGAAGGGTCTGACAGTTCCCTATAAAAGGGCTGCTGTCAGACTCACCTTCGCTGGATTGTTCTCACTTGTTGTACCTAATAAAGAGCTGTTCAAAAAGAGCGGTCATCAAGATGCTACAGAGACTTTTCTTCACGCATGGCCTGCCCAACGTCTTGGTCTCTGACAACGGGCACCAATTCATGGCCATGCAATTTGAGACCTTCCTAGCAGTTCAGGGAATCAGGAATGCCCTGGTCGCGCCATTCCATCCAGCTTCCAATGGTCAGGTGGAGAGAATGGTGAGATCTGCAAAAGAGGCCCTCTCTAGGATGGGCCCAGGAGATTGGCAAACACGGGTTGACCCCTATTTGCTAATTCAGCACATCAAACCCAGTGCCACTACAGGGAGAAGCCCCTCCGAGTGTCTCATGGGTCGCTGGCTAAGGTCCCACTTAGACCCCAATTATTCTGCCTCATCGCCCCCAGACTCCACAAGCAAGATTCAGACAAGAGGATTCGGTATACGCCCACAACTATGCCGGGAGAACTCTGTGGATTCCTGCCACAGTGATAGGCATCATCGGCTCTCGCTCTTACCTCCTAGAGCTCAAGGACGGTAGGAATTGGAAAAGGCATATTGACCAACTCCTGGCCGTCTCTCCAACTCCACTCTTAGACAAACAGAGGTAACTCCTGCACATGTTAGCCAAAGCCCTACCCAAACGGAGAAAACACTCACTCCTTCCATGGCCAGCTCAAGCCTGAGGGTACGAGGAAACTTATCTGGTTATGTTGCAGGCCGCAAGCGAGCTCCAAGCGAACCGGCTCTAGAAGCTCCAGCCGCGGCCTGTGAAAGGTTCCAGGAGCTTCCACCAAGCGGAGCTGCGGAGCAAAAAGGTCTGTCCGACCTGTCCAAGGAAACCCCTCCTACTGAACTGTGCAGGTCAGGCAGAACTACCCAAAAGCCTGCCTCCCTGCGTGACTATGTAACAAGTAGGATTGTTCTATCCAAGAGGGCAGGGGTGTTAGATACTTGCTCTAACTACAGTGGTTTCCACCAAGGTCCTCTGTTCCGGCGGAAACAGAGGTTTAAACCTATTGGTCGAAGGGTCTGACAGCTCCCTATAAAAGGGCTGCTGTCAGACTCAACCTTCGCTGTTTGATTCGTTAGAAAGGTAGCACAAGCCTCCACTCATTTGCATACTGTAACTCTAATCCAATATTGCATTGTTATTAAACCATACATGGTTTTATGTATTTATGATTTGGCCTTTGAAAGCTGCACTAGGTGTGCAGTGACACTTGGTTCACTGGCTTGGGTTTCCAAGTAAAATTAGGCATTCTGTACAGGCTTAATGCATCTCTTTTACCAAAACAAAATGAAGAATCTTAGCCACAAAGTTTGAAGGGAAAAGGGGATCAAAACATCCAAAAAATAAGCTTCAACATATGCAGTGACTGGTTCCTCTCATCGCTGTGCTCTGATCAGCACCCTTATGTGACTAATTCTTCACTTCCTCTTGCAAAGCATTAAGAACTGACAATGCCCTGCAAGTTATAAATTGTCCATTGAGTGACACTTCTGTACAGCACAAATATTTGCCTATTTAAATGTTGAAAAGTTGGCAAGAACTGCACCATCTTAGTGGATGCTTCAGTGAGGCACCCACTTCCAGGTGCTATTCAAAAGCCAAAGAGATTGACACATGATTTTGGCAATCAGCCACCAACAAATGTTGTCTTTTGTGTGTATTGTACTTCAGCCTGAGAGGTTCCCACAGATACCAAAGCCATAGCACATAGGAGAAACAAATGACTAAAAGTTGTGATCCCCAAGCGATAATGGTTTCTTCTGTGGCCAAAATTGCCTGCTACTTGTCAGTCAAGAAAGCTTCATGAGAAATTAACCTAAGCAGTGAGTGAAAGAAAAGGTTCGAATAACTTTGTCCTGATCTATTTGGAACAGGGATTTTCAAACTACCATATTTTTCGGAGTATAAGACATACTCCCCTGTTGTGGTCCAGCAGGATCCGGTTGAGCTGCTGATGGATTCGAATAGCGAGGGATCATTTGAGTCTGCCCTGGACGATGTGGAGGACCCTGTGCAGGGTTCAGATTCAGAGCAGGAACGAGAGTGGCTGGTTGGCCACCAGGAGGCGCCTGAGGCATGGAACAGTGGGGAGGATCAAAGGCAGTTTGTCCCTAATGCTAGAATGAGAAAGGCTGAGAAACGAAAGCAGCAATTACGTAGGCAGACGCATAGAAGATAGTTCAGCACAGGTAATTGTGGATTGGCCCCTCCCAAGAGAGCTTATAGGTGAGGCGTTGGGAGGGGACATTTGCAGGAAACAACCTGCAAATTAGAAATTAGCAGTGAAATTAGCAGTGGAGAAAGTCTATCTTAGAGCCGTGTTTGATTCGTTGGGAATATCTGGTTTGTTTTTGTACATGAGTTATCTGGGCCCTCAGCCAAAGGGTTTGTTATCTTGCAATTAAACAGTGGCAAACAGCCAAGCATGTTCTGGCTTGTTCACAGGCGTGGAAAGAGGGGGGTCAGAACACTCCCCCACCCTAAAAGTGGGTGGAAATTTTGGTGCATCTTATAGACTGAATAAGGGCCTGGTTTTGGCCTCCTGAACCCTCCGTGCATTGTGTTTTCACTCTTTCTGGCCCCCAGAAGCACTCTGCAGTGCTCTGCACATCCCATTTTCACAAAAAATGGCATGTTTTTGGCCTGCAAAGTGTTTCTGGGGTCCAGGGAGGGAGAAAACGGGATGCATGGAGGCCAAAAACTTGTTTCTTATCTTCCTACTCTAAATCTATATGTGTCTTATAGTCCAGTGTGTTTTATAGTCCAAAAAATATGGTAGTTATTTTAAAAATAATAATAATCCCAGGATTCATGATCAAGAAGCAAATCTCTAGCAATAGAAAATTGGCTGTGTGAGAGTCAAATTTGGAGGAGTGGCTGTTTTGGGGGGCTGGTTTGGCTTTACTCTTTCATGGAATATCCAATTCTTTTGAAATCCTTGGATTCCATAGAACCCAGATTGACAAGCCATGATTTAGAGGAGGGATGCGCAATTAACATTCCCATTTGAGCTCCAATTAAACTTTGCCAGAAATCTAATAAGCAAAATGGTCAATTTTCAGTTGGTCCATTTTTTCTTCTTCCTCCACTTAAATGTTGGAGTGTAAGTGGTAAGTATCTGGGAAGCAAAGTGCTTTTATTTTCACCTCTGAAATTCCCCAGAAACTATGAATGATAGCTTGAAACTTCATTCCTGGAATTCACCCATTGCTAAAAATTGCTAGCAATATTTAGAACTCTCTGTGTGTGAATGTGTGCGTTTAGGAGAAGGATTAAGGTGGGATGAATAATCTCCCACTTCCATTCCCATTCTTAACAATCCCTAAAACAGGCTGAAACAGTTCTCATTACTCCTTACTGTGATAAAGGAATTGTGCCCCCATCTTCTAATGTTGACCATCCCTGATCTAGAACCTTAAAAATAAAAAGGTTTGCATTAAGTTCTGAAAATTGCTAGCCTATAGTAAACCAGTACTAAAGAATCCATTTAATATCTCTACTCTTTTCTCAATTTCCATTCATATCCCTGGCATATCTTTAATAACCTTTTTGATCAAGATACTCTTGCTCTGCTTATGGTTATTTATTCTTCTCACTGCTGCTCTTCCCCATATGCTCCTCAGTGGGTTTTGTTCAGGTCCTTAGTTGTCTTCATTAGGGCCAGACAAGCGTTTTGGGAGAAGACACCTTTTTCTTTCCATTAACTTCTCTGACCCTGCTCATTAATTACGCCAATAGCTTCAATTTGGTAGCACCTTTCCTGACCTGAGACAGACATTTTAGTTGAGCTTTTATTATTCGAGTATTGAATAATCATCAAGCATTCTGAGGAGATTCCATCCTCTTGAGTTTCCCTTTCTTATTTCTTTTTTGAAGTTTCATTGTGGAAACTGTATTCTCTTGAAGTCAATGGTGATTGCATTGAGCTTTAGGGAGGAGAGGAGGAATAATGTCCCCCAAAACGTATCTGAAATGCAATAGAATACCAAATATTGCCGTGCAGTGCATTACTCTTATTATCTATAATTTGGTTGATCACACATCATGTTGTCCATTCAAAACAGAATGTTAATGCAGAGGGTAATGCAGTATAATTGTTGTTATATGTCATATGAGTAATTGGCTTTAAGAGCCATAAATAATCCCTTTGTTTTCATTAAACTGGGAATAAAGATTTCCAGACTGCTAGTTAGGATACTTATCTGCAAAACAAATGCACAATTTTCATGGGCATTTCCACAGAGATCAAATCTACCCAGCTCCAGCACCTTTGTCATTTTTCATTTAAGCAATGATTTTGGAGGGATCCAATCGGAAAAGGAGTCTGAAATTCGGTTCAAAGGGTTCAACTCACTATACTGTGCTGAATATCTCCCCTAAAATGTTAGGTCCTCATCTCAGGAAGATTTAAGCCAGGGGTATCCAACCTTGGCAACTTTAAGACATCTAGACTACAACTCCTAGAATTCCACAACCAGCCATCCTGGTTTAAGCTTTCCAACTCATGCTCAGATTTTGCAGCTGGAATGGTCACAAGTTGCCAGGGAAAACAAAAATTTTCTTATTGGCCGCTTATATAAACCCAGTTCTTTCACTTATTTCATCCTTCTAGTTTTTCAGAACAGATACAGCATCCTATAAATGGCAGCCAATGTTAAAAGGCCATTTATTTATGAACTAATTTAGCTTGCCTTCCACGGCAAACTTTAACTTGGGAGGGTTAGGGTTAAATTTCTGGTCGGGCATGACCTTGGCCTTTAGGAATTTGTAAATGATGTTAATCCTTTGCTAGAAAATGCTGACATCCTTTGCATCAGAATTGGATTGTTTTAAATTAGGAAGCTCTGGACATACTGAACAATGGGGACTTTGCTTTTGCAAGCTCACTGGTCCATTTAATTTAGGGATTCCTGACTCAAGGAGCTTCTTGCCCATCTATAGGTACAACACATAAGACTGTCACTCTGTTTCTTTTTTTTTCCAAAAAGTTTTATTGGTTTTTTAAAACATTTATAAGGAAAAGGGTAAGTGGAATGGTTACAAATTTTGGCAGTTGCAAGTGTGGCAGACGCCCCCTCCCTCCAAACTCATAGGATACATCTAAATATAAAACATTAGTACATAATCATAAAAAATCAGCATATTAATTCTAGAAAAAATAGTTTTCAATCAATTTATATAGTTATGATATATAGTCTAGATATAATTTCATTATTTCTTTCGGTCTGTTTATAACATTGTGGTTTTCTTATTCATTTTTGTGATCTGAGCTTTCTTGGTGTTGCCCCTTCATCCCCCGCTGGCAGAGCTCCGGCCCCTCCCGTGTCCTGTGTGACCATTGTGGTGTCTTCTGTTTTTTCTAGGTTCGCTTTATTTTTTTCCATAAAGGCCTGTGCCTCTATGGGTGTGTTGATTCTGATTCTTGTCTCCTCCCAGAATATCAGCATACCTTCAGGCATCAACCATCTAAACCACACCCCCTTCTGGTATAGTTTATTCGCCAATTGCGAATAGTTTTTCCTTTTCTCCCTAATTTTTTTGGGGATCTGCTTCAGAATGGTTATCTCCCTGTCATGGTATGTCAGTGTTTGCCCCCTTTGTACACCCAGAATTTCATCTCTTGTGCTTTTCCTAAGGAATTTAATATGAACCTCCCTGGGTACATTGTGTGTTCTGGCATATGCTGAATTCACTCTATAGACCAGATCTATCTCCCATTCCATCTGCTGTTTATCTTTGTGTATGTATTCAGCTAAAATATTAGTCATAATGTCCCTTATGTTTTCCCCATCTGCTTCTATTACATTTTGAAATCTAAGATAAAAGGACATTCTCTCAAACTCTGTTTTCATTTGTTGGATATCAAGTTCTTTGTTTCCCTTCTGTAAAGCCTCTACCCCCCCTCTCGCCTCCGCCACCCCACCCTCCACAAGGTCCAGTCTCTGTGAGTTCTTATAAATTTGAACTTGATTCTCTTTAATTTCATCCTTCATTTCTTTTAATTGTTTCTTAATTTCTTCCTGGCCCTGTATGAGTTGCTGGAGCATTTGTTGCAAATCCATCTCTGTACTCTTAGATTGCATCAGTTCTGTAATCTTTGACTGTGTGGCAGGACTGGATGTTGCAGATGTCGGTGCAGAAGTAGCAAAGCCAGGTTTTCCCGGGGGTGGTCTTTTTGGAGACATGGTTTATAAAACAAAGAGATCAGTCAGTGTAGAAGCTGGAGCTGGAGAAGTAGAGCAGGCAGGCGAGTCCAGAAGGCAGAGGATCCAAACAGGTGGGAGTTTCTTTAGTCACTCTAGCAATAGATGAAAGTTTTTTCTCCAAAGAGTTCAGGAAATAACAATCCACAAGAGATTCCTCTGGGTGACTCGGAGACAAAGACCGGAAGCCTGAATATTAAAGGTGGAGTCAGGTTTCACAGTTCATGAAGACAATGGAAGTGTGCCATCTTGCCCTGCCAGCTTTGGGCTCAGAGGCATAGAAAAAATTTTAAAAGTTCAAAAAGTTCTCAGGTCATCAATAAGTTCTGGAACTAAGTCCCATGAAAAGCACTTTTACTGGGGTGAGGCATCGTTAGTTGGCTCTCCCCCCTCCTCCTTCCCCTGGGGGCGAGAGCAGAATTTTAACAAGCCGCTTGTCCAAGGGGGGGGAATCCCCCTCCCCTCTAGCCACTCCTCGAAGAGTAAATCTGAAAGGTTAACTTTTAAAATTACTGAAAAGTCTATCAATTCAAAAGTAAGGGGATGAAGAGAGGAAGCATCTCACCGCACCGCCGCTGCTTCCTTCAGTTTTGCATTCTCCGATCGGCATGGGGCGAGACGCAGGCGCGTCCTCCAAAACTGCTCCCCGGTGCCTGGAGCAAAGCGGAAAAACCCCCACCAGCCGCCGCCGGTGCCAGAGCCTTCCGTGAGCCGCTCCTTCGGCAGGGCGCCTCTTCGGGGCGTCCTGTGCCCCCCCCGAAGACGGGGGAAGCCCACCGAAGAGCGAGAGCGGGCAAAGTCCTTGCCCGTCGCCGTAGCCGCCGGAACCGGAAGTCCGACTGTCACTCTGTTTCTTGCTTCTTCGCATCTTGTATTCTGTCATATGCTCATGGTTAGCACAAAGCGCTCTCTCACTGGAGCTGGCTAATCCCCTGAATGCTACACAAACTTAAAGTAAAGCCCCTCCATTCTTTTCCAATTCCCCATTCAGAGAGCTATTTTCAGGCTGAAACTATTGCCTTGATTTCCATGCCACATTTTGAACTAATAATGACTCCATACCTTACAAACGAGAGAGAATGCATAGTCCCCAATATTAAAATTCTCTAAAATTTAAGAGTGGTAAAATAACAGGATGAAAGATTCATAAATGGATTGGATTGTGTTGGAAGAAATGTCCTTCTGGGTTCAGCTCCAAATGGGGAAAAAGATACTGGAGACATGGAGGCTGTTTAGAAAGATGGTTTAATGGTGAACATGGCTTGAGTCCTGAACATGGCTTGAGTCCTGAACAGAAAAGGTGATCACATGCTTCAATGTTGGGAGGAGGAGGAGGAGGAGGAGGAGGAGGAGGAGGAGGAGGAGGAGGAGGAGGAGGAGGAGGAGGAGGAGGAGAAGAAGAAGAAGAAGAAGAAGAAGAAGAAGAAGAAGAAGAAGAAGAAGAAGAAGAAGAAGAAGAAGAAGAAGAAGAAGAAGAAGAAGAAGAAGAAGAAGAAGAAGAAGAAGAAGAAAGAGAGAGAAGAAGGGGCTTGCTGGTTTTTTTATAATCTGTTCGGCCCCACCTCTCTGTTTCCTGTTCCTGTGTAAGAAATGTATTCTGATTGGTTGTCAGACTCCCATGGGACCAAGTTTGAGTTTCCAGATGCCATGTGGTGAATTGGGTAAAGGGCTAATACTATCATACCTTAATCCCATCACCCTGGAGCTGAAGGGGAGAACTTTTTATTATGTAGAATAGACTGGCTTGGGCATTTTAATGGGCCATTAAGAAAAGTGGGGGCTACTAAGAGTGAGTCTGTTTCCTGCCTAAAACATGTTTCTCCATTTCTGATCCAGGGAAATGTAATATTCTGCTTTTTCAATATTTCCCAGGGCATTTCAATTAGCAGTATTTTCATTACCCTCCACCTGTTACCCAGAATAGTTACCAGTTAACATACCCAAAGATGCCATTATTCCATTACACGCCATCATTTCACAGCTGAGTCAAATACCATATTGGAACTGATCCAAATAATCAGTGTCAAGAAAGACTCCTGAATTTGAGAGACCACAACAAGTATCAATATGCTTTGGAAAAGATCATTTGTAACTTAATCATAATTGCTTGGAATCATACTTCCCAAAGTTGATTTTTGTCAGAGAAGTCCACAGCCTTCACTTAAGAGTAGTATCAAGCACAAACCCTTTCCCATTAATTGTATTAATTGTTATTAATTGTTTCAGAATCTCAGATATTAAGCTTGGACCTCTCAAAGCATTTCATAATTTACCCTCTTCTTTGAAATGCATCAATGAAATTATAGGCAAAACAATTTGGCTAGCAGCCTGGCCACCTTTATCTCTAGCTTAGTTAAAACAACTCACAGACAATGTATATGATATATAAATAAATAATGCAGAAGCAATCTAATTTTTAAAAGACAACACCAAAAAGATCAGGGTAGGACTTTAAGATTGTATCAGCGAAAATTTAGTATTTGCACAACGAACATTTTACTCCAGTTTTGGTGCTGTTGCTAGCCAGATTTCAGAGTTGCAAAGGTGATTAAAAAGTAAGCATTCTTTGCTGCTGTGACCATTATGGAATAAATCCATTAAGTCTTTTCACCTAGGTTTGGCTATGTTTGTGCCAAGTCTTTTGCCATTTGTGCTTGCAATAGCTGGCTCAGCAGGTGCATTGTTGGTTCATTGCTGTCGAGGCTCTGTGGATAGTCAAAAGAAATACCCGGGCTTTAACAAGATCACTGGATACATCTGTTGGAAATTCTTCCAGAAGCCTCCATCCTTTTAGCAGTCACAAACTGAATCAGAGGGTGATCTGTGCACATTTTATAGCAACATGATCAATGGCTCGTCTTACTATATATTTATATATTTATCTACATGCACATAGAGAGAGAAAAAATTAATCTGAATACCATCTTCCAAGTGAAATTTGATTGATTTATTATGTGCCATTATGCTGGTGATCACATAGATAGAACTTCTCCAGAACATCATAAATGTAGTAATATCAAACCAACATATTGCAGCCAGGAAGGGGTTGCCTATGCCTTCTAGGAAAATACATACATACATAAACAGAGAGAGAGAAAGAGAAAGAGTGGGGGGAAGAGGGAGGGAGAGAGAGGGGAGAGAGAGAGAGAGAGAGAGAGAGAGAGAGAGAGAGAGAGAGAGAGAGAGAGAGAGAGAGAGAGAGAGAGAGAGAGAGAGAGAGAGAGAGAGAATATTTTGGTATTATTTATTTATTCAATTTGTATAGCCATCTGTTGTGGCCCAGCAGGATCTGGTTGAGCTGCTGATGGACTCGGATAGCGAGGAACCATATGAGTCTGCCCTGGACGATGTGGAGGACCCTGTGTAGGATTCAGACTCAGAGCAGGGACCAGAGAGGCTGGTTGGCCACCAGGAGGTGCCTGAGGCATGGAGCAGTGGGGAGGATCAAAGGCAGTTTGTCCCTGATGCTAGATTGAGAAGGGCTGAGAAACAGAAGCAGCAACTCCGTAGGCAGACTCACAGAAGATGATTAAGCACAGGTGGTTGTGGATTGGCCCCTCCCAAGAGAGATTATAGGTGAGGCGTTGGGAGGGGACATTTGCAGGAAACAACCGTTTGAATTAGTAGTTAAGAAAATCTATGTATTCTAGCCGTATCTGCTCGTTTGGACTATCTGCATGGCTTCATTTGAATTATCTGGGTTGTTTTATTGAACGCGTGGAGAGGTGGGTCAGAACAGCCATCTATATCAAATATGTGACTCTAGATGGGAAATAATTATAAAATTAATGAAACCTATTAAACACAATACAAAAAATTAAATACATATAGAAGCTGAGAAATATTATAATCCGTAGATATTAATATAGATAGGACACTGGACCCTTCACACACTCAGGACCTGGGTGCATAACCAGGTTTATTATTGTTATCTCTTTTATTCACTAAAATGAAACTCAGTCAACTGAACATTTAAAAATGTGTCACAAATACCATTGACTGGCGCTAATGGTTGATACGGGTTGCTTCCACCTAGGTATCAACCAAGTATCTTCTTAAAATATATGATGTTCCAAGTAGCACAGTTTTTTGCAGTTCCACTGGTGTTATTGCAGGAAGCTACAATTGTTTTGTAAAATTCATGGACATAGTACCAAGTGCCTCGATGACAATGGGTATCACTGTTACATGTTTCATCCATAATCGCATAGTTTTGATGGTCAGGTAACGGCATTTCATGCTTTTTTTCCAGTACTTTTTCTTCAACTCTGGCATCTCCAGCGATATCAACAAACTATATTATTATTATTATTATTATTATTAGTAGTAGTAGTAGTAGTAGTAGTAGTAGTAGTAGTATCATCAGTTTGTTTCTGTGTTTATTATTATTGAGAAAAATCTCCATGTTAGTCCTTTATAAAATATAAACAGATGGTAACTATAACTATCAGAACAAGTTATACAATACAATACAATACAATACAATACAATACAATACAATACAATACAATACAATACAATACAATAGTAGAGTTGGAAGGGACCTTGGAGGTCTTCTAGTCCAACCCCCTGCCTAAGCAGGAAACCCTATACCGTTTCAGACAGATGGCTATCCAACATCATTATCATTATCACCATGCTGACATTTCTCTGACCTGGCAATAGTCAAACTTCCATTGGTGAAAAAATGAGGCAGGCTGACCCCTTTGTCTTTTAACTTTGTTTTGCTCTCTTAACTTTGTAAGAGTGGATTTCCTAATTTGTTTGGTTGTTGTGTGCAAACATGTTTCCCTAACCAGGCTTTTGTATTATAGGGTGAATTATTTTATATCTTATGTCTCAATTTTTATCACCTGCATCTGCTCCTGTTTTTATTATATTGTGTTTATTGCTTAGAATGTTAAGTATTTTATCATTCATTTTAGTGGCTGTTAGTTGTAAGCAATGGTTACATAGGGCATACATTTTCATGTATAAAAATCTAGCCCTAATCAAGTATTTATTTCAATATTTTTTCATGTCTATTAATCTCCAATGTATCCAGCAGTTCCATTTATCTCAAACCTCACTTGCACTATTGAGAAAGCGATACACTTTGGTTCGGTACTATACCTGGCTAATACAAGGGAGCTCAGATATATTAGGGAATATTGCATATGCTATTATTATTACTGTTGCTGCTCATTCTTCTTAGCAATTTCAAAAATCTTCCAATTACATTACATATTGCTGATAGGGTGAAGGAGAGAGAGAGAGAGGGAGGGAGAGGGAGGGAGGGAGGGAGGGAGAATCAAAAGAGGAGATGGTGAAAACAAAGAGAACAAGGACAGAGGGAGAATGGGTAAATGAAAGAGGCAACAAAGAACAAATGTAATGTTGCTGTTTGTATTCATAGAAAAATGCATGAACATTATTTATGCATGCCCTGCTAAGACACTAAGGCAAGGAAGTGTGGAGTTTGGGGTAAGGTGAGTGTAGCAACAGATGCTAAAGCAACCTCTGAATGTTGCAAGAAATGAGTGAGGGAAATGAGATAACAGATGGGTAGATAAGGAACGGGGTTTTATTAATATTAAGGACTATTTCCCAAGTAATTATTAAAAGCCATAAAGTCTGTTCAAAATGGAGCCATAATGCTTCTCACTTCCCCCAAAATGCTATTCATGGCTTGCAAAAACCAATTTTTACCATCTGCTAGCAAAGTCAAAGAACCCTAATTAATGCATTTGTACAGACTGTACGTTGTCTGCTGCATTTAGACAAAGGCAGGCAGGCTAGCCACACAAATCAACCTATGAATGGACTTTGTAAAGGGACATGGATTTTATTGTGCCTGGCTAATGAATTTAGATTGCATCTGGGTGCGCTGAGCAATAGGTACAAGGCTGAGCTGCTGAAGGACTTTTTGTGCATTCAGAAGTGGTTAGCAAACACAGGGAGTGAAGGATGGGAGGAGGCAGACGGAGGAGTAAGATGGGTGGCAGCAGAGCAGCAGCAACAATAGGCTTTTGAGGCCGACTCCATAAAAGCCATGAGGATTTTTCACAGGGGTAGTTGGCATTTGCACTCTAGTTAAGAAAAGGAACGAAAAGCCCGTCAATGCAGGACAGAAATGGAATCAACTAACTCTAAGTAGAAAATGGAAAGATGTTGCTTTTCCCTATTTTTCTACATCCCAATGAAAAACAATCATAAACTTTTGTTTCGTGACCCTTCAATTTTACAAAGGCACTGGAAAAAAGTGACCGATGACCGTTTTTCACACTTATCACCATTGCAGCATCCCCATGGTCACGTGATCAAAGCTTGGCAAACTGACCCATATTTATGACAGTTGCAGCATCCCGGAGTCATGTGATCCCCTTTTGCGACCTTCTGACAAGCAAAGTCAATAGGGAAGCCAGATTCACTTAACAACCACGTTACTAACTTAACAACTGCAGTGATTCACATAACAACTGTGGCAAGAAAAATCGCAAGACTCAAGCAAAACGCACTTAACAAAAGTCTCGTGTAGCAACAGAAACGTTGAGCTCAATTATGGTCTATAATTATATAAGTTAAGGACTATACGGTGGCCCCAAAGATAACACCAGCATGGGAACTAAGCTTATCATGATTATGATTCAGGTCAGAAAGGAGCTGGTAGAGAATTGTCAAATCAAATCATCTTGTCACAGGTCCTTAGTATTAACACAGAAATACAGGACTGAATTTTATATTCTGTGATTTATTTTGCAAGCTGTTACTACATAAAATTGTATTTATTTGCTTCATTCTGTTTTTGTTTGCTTTTTTTCTTTAAGCATTGCTGATCGTTGAGTGACTATATATGATTGATTGATTGATTGATTGATTGATTGATGATTGACTGACTGACTGATTGATTGTCACGAATACATAACCTCTGCCTCAATCTTAGCCTAAGATGAGGGGCAAAATATTTTTTAAAAATAGTCCGAAAATAAATAAGGACAAGGGAAGACTATCCTTACCACCCAAATCTTCTCTTTCCTTCCAGTAGGGCAATTCTTACCAAAATCATTGATCTTTAATGGTATTATAATGCAACTGTTCAAATCATGTTGCTAAATAAACATATAGTTGTGAGTTAACTTCCTTAGAAAAGAAGGTTGCTCTGTTGTTTAGTGAATAACTCTACAGTCAGTTAAGATCAAGCATGTATCCTACAGAAGAGCTTTGATGGGGATGAGAAGACCAGATATTTTTTTTGAGCTATTGATTTATTAAGAATTGATGTTCTGTACTATGGTAGAAAAAATAAATTTAATAAATAAAATTAAATGTGCCTATTCAGAATATTCTCTCCTCTATCTTGTAGAATGCTTCTACAAAGGGGAAAATGCTCTTTTGTCCTTTATCCACTGTTGATTGCAAATGACAGGTTGTTTTTTTCTCTCCGTGGATGGTGAAATAATTGAGTGTAACCTAACTTGCACATCCCCTTTTCCCAATCACATTTTCACACATTGTGATTGATAATTGGTGAGCTCTTTCCAGAGCAGGTGGTGCCTTAGCATATTAATTGCTTTTATTCACACTTTCAGCAAGGTGTAAATTACCTGGAATGAAGACTAAGGTCGTGTCTTATTTAGAGCCTACTGCTGGGCAGCACTGAATGCAATCCTCAAACACCAAGGACTCCCTTGGGGATGGTTGGAAGTGACAGATGGAGGAACATCTTTGAAAGAAGGGAATATATGAGTGGTCATTGTAAAAGGAAGGTAGGGCAGCAGTAGCCAGTCCTCATGACATTGACTGACACAAAGAGATAGACAATGCCATGTCCACTGAGGATTATATTGGGGAAATATGTCTGCCCATTTTTGCTACAAGATTTTAAGACAACATGTGCTCTAAGGGATCCATTCTCCCAGAAGGAAAATAAGACCAAGAAACACCGGAGATGACCTGAAAACATCTCCAATATTCCTTTTGCATCGTGTAAATATCTCTTCTTATGTGTTCAATATAGCTATTTCTTTCGCTCAGGATTTCAGAATGAAACAGTAGCTGAGAACTAGGGAAATAAGAATGTCCCAATAGCAATTGACCCTTAAAAATGTTTGGACCAGTCTACTGGAAATCCTCTTATGGATATCAAAGATCAGTCCTTTTTCTTTTAGTTTGACTCCATCCTTCTGATAACTACAGCCTGAATTTAAGTGTTTACGTGGCAGATTTACAGGGACCTCCGTTAAATGTTTGTCTTTTGTGGTCTAAAACACAAAGGGGGGAAAAGCAGGATTCCTCTTCCATGTGAGCATGGAAGGTGATTTTTGTGGTGCTCTGATAACCATCACAACACTCTGAAGAAGCCCAGCAATTCAGGTAATTAATACTCATTTCCGTTCATCAGCACTGCTTTGTGCTACAATCATCAGACAACGCCAGAAATACTGCAAGGCAGAGGTTGAAGATTGGAAAGAGTGCAGAAAAAAGCAACACAAATAGGGAGAGGAAGTTAAAGCCTATGAAAAATAGGGAGCTGGGTGTGCTCAGCCTAAATAACTGTAACTAAAAGGGAATGGAAAATCAGACTTCCATTATATGAAGGGTTATGATTTGTTCTCCACAGTGCTTGACGGTAGGATAAAAACCACTGGGTGGAAATTTTACAGAGACAAATCCTGACCATGAGAGCTATTAAATAGTGGAACAGCCTGGTTCTTGGAGTCATAGATGTACCATCAATAGAGGCTTTATAAGAAAAAAACCTAGACAGTTTTCTGGGATGGTCTGAGGATTGGGCCAGAAAGCCTTCAAGGTCTCTTTCCACTTTGTGATCTCCCTAATTACAGGGAATGGGTAATCCTCTGGTGCCTCGAGGCCACACTCACAATGATACAAAATGGACAGGACTGCACCAAGCACAGAGGCAAAACTAAAACCTTCTGTTTTCCTCATGAAGTCTAATAGGGATTTTTTTTTCTATTGGAAAACAGATACCACATGTTCATAGGTTTCCTATTGCCAGCCCGCAAGGGATCATGCAACAGATTTTCAGCAAACACACTATCACACTGGACAGGGAGATCAGAAAGAGCCCCAAAGATGGCCAATAAAAAGGGGTTGAAAGTTGCTGGAGCTGCAAGTTAAAATGGTCAACTTCTTGCTAACAAGGAGGATTGTTTATAACACACGCTTGCTTCGTCCTCTGCCTTAATCATAAAGTCTGGAGTGTTGGGAGGTATGTAATTGTAAAATGCAAGAATAAAACATCAAAAGTAAAATTAAATTAAAACCTAAACATCCCTAAGAATTTAAAAATTCATCCTAAATTGGGGATAACTCCATTATAACCAGATTCTTGAAGGCTACACCATTAATAGCAAGATAGGAGGTTACTTAGAGTAATTTCAATAGCACTATGTTATTTTCATGAAAGAAACGAATTTTTTTCATTTCTTCGTGTGTGTCAGTGGTAGGATGCTACTGGTTTGGACCAGTTTGGCCAAACCGGTAGTGGTTTGCCGGCCTGGGTCGCTGAAATCAGCAGTGACCAAGGCCTGCCAGCCCCCAAACTGGTTTCCCATGTGGCACTGTAGGCACCGCCATCTTGTTTTTTAATTAACAATTTTAATTGCACTTTTTTCCATTTTTTAACATTTTGAGTGTGCACAGACCTATTTGTGATCAACTGTGCAAGTGAAGCAAGCGTGAACACAAGCAAAGCAAGTTAGCACATGCAAAATTGTCCGTGCACCGAACAGCAGTAATGCCAGCAGGAACTCACTCCTGGTGTGTGTCTACTGAAAACTATGATCACAATTTGGGCATTTGGCACCTGGTGCCCAATTGTGATGGTTAAAGTGTTCTCCGCTCATGTGATTGTCATTTGCAACAGTCCCAGTTGACTTATAAACAAAGTTGATGGAGGTTATAACTCACTCCTGCAAGGGGCTTCCTTTCCCACTTCCTTTCCTCCCATGAAACCCACCCACCCTCCCATACTATGTAGCACTCAGCCAGAGTGCCCACCTGTCTGTATTCCTTAGCACTTGCCTGCAGCTCTCACCTGCCAGTCTGAACTCTGCAGTACCTGTCCATGGTCCTGCCAGCATTCTGTAACACTCAGCAGTGGCACCCACTTGCCCACATTCTGTAGCACTCACCCACCCACCCATAGCTCTTATCCACCAGCCTGCTTGTCTGATCACAGGTCTATGATTGCCATTGCT
Organism: Natrix helvetica; assembly: GCF_964273705.1. Classification (NCBI taxonomy): domain Eukaryota; kingdom Metazoa; phylum Chordata; class Lepidosauria; order Squamata; family Natricidae; genus Natrix; species Natrix helvetica. The sequence goes on along the minus strand of NC_138552.1, from coordinate 105,399,526 downwards.
AATTGATGCAGTCACATGACATTGTGTTTTATGACCACATCACTTAGGAAGGGAAATTCCAATCCCAATTGTCATCATAGCCCAAGGATTACCTGTACCAGGGGAAGGGGGAACCACAGTTTTTCCTCTAGCTTATTATGCTCTTAATAATTCCACTTCAGTTTTAGAGTACATCACTTAGTGAGTTTTAATATCTTGTCATTTAAGCCATGGAAGAGCCAAGGGGGAAACCATCAATTGGCCTTAATCTGACCTTGCTCCAAATACTAAAGGAGTCAGGGCCTGTTCAACTCTTGAGTCTTATAACAGCTGGATCTGTGGATTTCAAACTGAAATAAACTGTGTAACCTGCAGATGAAGCCACTAGTAAAGATATAAAAGCAATAACTCATCTGCATTTTGAAGTCCTAACAATCTTAATCATATCAGCTTCGATACCTAGCTGGAAGTTTGTATCATAGTGTTCTGTTCAGAAGGTTTTGTTGATTTGCTTTGAGATGTTACCGCTTCACTTTGGGCTGTTTTGAACATCACCTGGCTTGATCATTGTAGTTTTGGATAAACTATAAGGAGCTTCTTTGGTTTTAAAGCCAGGAGATATCTATTGTCTCCAGATGAGCCTTTTATTCTTAGATGAGACCTATTTGTTCATTCTCCTCTTGTATTGTAAAATTTTATTGGTTTTTTACAAGTATTTTGAGGAAAAAAGTAAATAGGTATAGAAAATTTTGACAGCTACATCATGCGGAAGATAGAAATCCCCCCAAATCTCACAATTTTTACAAAAAAGAAAAAGAAAACATCAAAATTTGAATAAACATTGGCAGCTTTTTGTTTTTACATTCAATCATCAATATATTCAATCATCTTTTGTATCACTTCCAAAAATTACATTATAACAACAATTGCAATAATGTTTCAACTCATTTTTGTGACCTGAGTCTTCTGAGTGTTGCATCCTCCCCCCTGTCTGCCGGCAGAGCCACGGCCCCTCCCTCCTTCATATCTTGTGTACTGTCCCCTGTTTCATCTAGGAGGCACTGTGTTTCTTAATAAAGGCCTCCGCCTCCACAACTGTGTTGATTCTAATTCTACTGCCCTCCCAGAAAAATCAGCATTCCTTCTGGCAATAGCCATCTAAACCAGATTCCATTATTATATAATTTCTTTGCTAAAGAGGAATATTTCTTCCTCTTATCTCTTACTTTCTTTGGAATCTGTTTAAGAATGGTTATTTCTTTGTCTTTATATTTTAGTGGTCCCACCCTTTGAGCTCCTAAGACCTCATCTCTTGTAGTCTTTCTAAGAAATTTAACATGTATTTCCCTTGGCACGTTGTGTGTTCTAGCGTATGCTGAGTTAATTCTATAGATCAAATCAATATCCCACCATAGCTGTTGTTTATCTCTTTTAATATATTCTGCTAAAATTGTGATCATGATCTCCTTGAGATCTTCATTCTTTGTTTCTGGCAAGTTTTGAAATTTAAGAAAAAAAGACATTCTCTCAAATTCCACCTTTACCATATGATTTTCAAATTCTACATTCCCCTTCTGGATTGTCTTAACCTCTTCCATCAGCCCAGTCACGCCCTCCTCCAGCACACCTATTCTCTTTTTATTTTGTGTTGTTTGTTGTTGCGTTTCTCTGAGCTCATCAGTTAAATCTGCCAATTGTTTTTTCAATTCATCCTGTCCCTTTAAGAGAGTTTGAAACATTTGATCAACAGATAGTTCTTTTGAGCTTTCTTCAGTCACTTTAGGTTGTAAAAATGAAGCCAGTGGTGTCCTTTGGGTGACCGGGCTGGACGTAGAAGATGTTGGGGCCAAATACGGCTTGCCAGGCGGTAATTTTTTAGGACCCATATCAAATTCAGAGATAGCTATAAGTCTGCACAAAGAAATGGTGTCTGTGGAAAGACACAACTGGGAAAAGTCAAAAGGCAAGCAAATCCAGAGGAGAGCGTTGGTCTCTATACAGCTCCAAGCCAGGTGATATAAATCAAGTGTTCCAAATCCAAGGGATGCATGCAAGGAGAGGCTCCTGGAGATCTCTAGGGTGTGATATAATACAAAGCCAGAAATTCTTTCTAAAGGGAAACTTCATTCATAATTGCCAGAAGAAGGAGGAAGTTGGCCATCTTGGCTCCGCCTTCACAGATCAGAAAGCAACGTCCAAAGTTTCCATAAAATAGTTTAAAAGAATCAACTCAGCAGTCCTCCTTTGCAATTGTAGCAAGAGATCATCCTCCCATTACTTAGAGGAAGAGAAAGTAGCTTTTAACTCTCTCTCTCTCTCTCTTCCGAGAGAGAGGGATTTTCCAATTGCCGCTTTTCCGAGGGGGGATGAAAGCCCCCCTCCAGTCTTAACACTTCCAAAGATTGAAAACACAGTTTAAGAAAGGCTGCTGTTCATCGATTGAGCAGTTAAAAAGGAGATTGAGGGAAACTTCCCACCTCACCGCATTTCAGCTGTAACATCCAATTAGTTGTTTCCTTCCAGGCTCTGCTCGGCGAAGGCACGCTGGTGCGCACCCCCCACGCTTCCCGGCTCCTGGGGTGAAGCTGGGGACCCCTCTGCGGCTGCCGCCAATCCAGGGGGGGTGCAACAAGCCGCCCTATGGCAGGAATCCCCTCCAAGGCTCCCTGTGCTCCCCCTAAGCTTAAGGGGAGCCCACCAAGAAGACGAGCAGTGGTAGTGAACATCTGTCGCCTTCAGGGACCGGAAGCCGTCTGTGTTCATTCTCCCCTTTATGGGGTTTAGAATGTACCACTTTCCAATCTCCCTCTCTAAAACTTTACATTGAAAAGACTGGATTTTCTATGTTATGGCTCTTTAGAGAAGGATGGTTATTGCTGGGCCTCTGCCTCCTCCTCCTCCTCCTCCTCCTCCTCCAAATGACTGATAAGCTGCCAATTCAGACTAATTTTTGCATTAATACCCAAGTCTTCTGAGTTGCCTTTTGTCTTATTGCCAGTTCTAGGAAAGATGCTTTGGAGTTTTATGGCCTGAAGCCCAGAAGATAAGATTTCTGAAGTTCAATTTCCTTAGAAAAGGAAAATTAGCTTAGCTGCTGTGTGGTCTTACATTCTGCATCAGTCAAAAATTTCAAACATCACATTTAAAAATCCAAATAGAAAAAGGAACCTTACTTAGTGGAGAAACAAGCAAAGGAAGGAAGGAAGGAAGGAAGGAAGGAAGGAAGGAAGGAAGGAAGGAAGGAAGGAAGGAAGGAAGGAAGGAAGGAAGGAAGGAAGGAAGGAAGAAAAAAGAGAGAGAAAGAAAGAAAAAGAAAGAAAGAGAAAAGAAATCAATGCTCATGTAGACATAGTTCCTGATTAAAAAACAAACTTAATAAACTCAGTAAACTTTGATACAACTCTTTTAAGACCTACTTTCCTGAGGAAGAGGATAGAAGAAATGTATGTATGCTTAATTGGCCACAAAGAGTTGTGTTTATGCTTGTCATGGTAGAAACCACTTTTTCAGAACCATTTGTATCTATTCCTAATACCATGGCTGGAATGAAATTGATGGAAGATTGGCAACACTTTGAGATCAAACATCTAAGCACAAACAAAAAAGCTCAAAGTTTAGGAAAGAGAAAAAGAGAGACAAATATGTGCATACAGTAAAAATGTTGGCATCAGTGCAGGAGGCAAGCTAGCAAGTGCAATCCAGCTCATACAATCTGTATGTTAAAAGCAAGATGTCCCATTTGCCTTTTTAAGCTTTCTTTTCCTTTTTTGCTCCCTGCTTTGTCCACATTCTCCAGCCTTTCCCAATTGCAGGTGACAATAACAATAACATAGCTGCAACCAGATAATGCTCACTTGGATTTGTTCTTCTAATAGGGGAGCTCTCAGGATTGTTGGGTTCAATGCAAGGAGAGACAATGCCAGCTAAGGACAGTGCAAAGAGAAGATGGATTGGGGGGTTGGGAAATTTAGCACATATCATGTAAACAGGCACGCAAAATAGTCCTAAAAGTGCTGTTACTCTAATTTCTATGCCTCATATTTTGCTCATGATAGCAAAATATAAGACATGGAAATTAGGGTAACAACACTTCTTGCAGGAATGCATGCCCACATGTGCACAGACATGACTGCGCTGATACATTAATGTATACAAAACAAAGACAGTGTTCACAAATTATCACCAGAACAGGTTGCCTAATTAAATAACATTGCTTTTGTAAACCAATATGCCTTCTTGTAATACAGCTTGGATTGTTTATAAACCATTCTTGCTTTTTTTTCAGGTTTTTTTAATTTTCAAAACAAACATAAAGATCCTCCTTCTTTACATACTGTAGAAAGTGTATCAGTTGTTTACAAAAGGCTTTTGTGCATCTCTTCCACCATCATCAAGTATAATTCATATTAACTCTAGTATCTTAACTCAGATGTTTATACATATTACCATCATCATACCTCCACTTTTATTTGACTATGATTGTTTAAACGTCCATCATAAAATATACCAAAATTTAGTACATAACCACATACTGGCATTTCATTTACTTATTTATAAGATCCTTCATTAACACTAAATCCTTATATCATATTCTAGCTAAACATCCATAATATTTAATAACAAAATTTTCTAATTCTCCTTTCCAAATCACTGTTTACAATTTACATCCAGTTTCCTTATATTGTACCCATACATATATATATAGATTATTATCATTATCCTTTCTTTATTTGACTATATCCTATATCATAACATTTTCCCCCTAATAACCAAAACTTAACTGTGTCTAATTTAGTTCCTGTGAACTGAAAGTAGATCGGCGCATAAAAAGCCTATCAAATTTCTCCGTGAAATTTTCACCCAGAGGAATTGAATTGTTTTGTTTTTCAAATTTCTCTAGTGGAAGCAGGAATGCTCTAATATTGTCTCAAAGGCAAGATACCCCTGTAGTAGTGCACCACTGGGGAGGAATACAGTAGGAACTCATAATGTCTTTCCTTGGACCATGGGTGTCAAACTCAGGGCGTCACGTGGCTGTCACGTGATGTATCATGACATTTTCTCCCTTTGTGGAATTGGGGTGGGCGTGTCCTACACATGACACATCTGGCCCTGGGGATGCTAGTTTGGCACCCCTGCATAAGATCAACCAAGTATGGGAAACAAGGGACTGGCTGCAGACTATGGAGAGATTATTATGTGGTGAAGTGTGGAATAGTTACATATATCCCTCCTGACTATCGTATCACAAAAGAAAGAGAAAAATATCACAGTCCCTCCTTGACAACCTCTCTGAAATTCATTTCAGCAGATGAAGAGAGAACCGTGAGGGGAAAAAATACAGGAGATTTGGAATGGCTTGTGTAAGGTCTATTTTTCTCTTCATATATGGTAAAAGTCTCTAGAGGTCTAGGCACTTGCCTGGAGAAATGAATATGAGAAATCTAGCAGCTAAACAGATTTCTTCTCCAGTGAAAGAAATGTAATAATCACTGCCCTCAATTGCTACTTAATAGTTACCAGATATTGAGCCAGCTGTACTACATGTTTTCAGTGAATGGCTGAGTAAGAGGGGGAAAAGTGGTTTCTAAGAGCACTACTTCTCCCTGAGCACATTTGTCACCCTGAGCAGAATTAAAGGAAGTAATGAAAACAATGGAAGTGAATAGATTTGCAAAATCCAGTAGCTTCTGGCCAAACAACCTCTAGGAAACAAAGAGCCAAATACCTGTGTTCCAAATTTACCCATGCCAGGCATTTTCCCAGAAGAGATGAAACCTGCTGTGATGAATCATATCAAATATTTTAGGTAACAGTAAAACAGAAAATCAAAGTGGGAAATTATGGACCAGTGCTCTTACCTCACAACCATTCTGTTACTGCATTAAGTTGTAAATAAACCCGAAGAAACGTATTTTGAAAGATTAATATAGGTCAGGGGTGAGGAACTATGGCCCATTTACAACTTGTGGATTTCAACTATGCTGGCCAGGAAGTCTGGGAGTTGAAGTCCACAAATCATAAAGGGGCCATGGTTCCCCACCTCTGATGTAGGCCAATGGCCTAGTGAGGTAATTTGATTCATGTAGAACACGGCATCACATTGCCGTCATGTGATGTATTGAGATGCTTTTTCCTTCGCAGAGCTGGGGTGGGCATGGCCTGAACATGACGCATCCAGCCCATGGGCCACCAGTTTGACACCCCCTGATGTAGATGTTGGCTTGAGGAGAAACAAACATGCACTATTTGCCCAACAGACTTTTGAAAACTCAGTTCAGAATCAAGACATAATTGCTTGGAAGTTGGGGGCCTGTGGTTAATGAATAGAATAGAATTCTTCATTGAACACACAAAGAATTTGTCTTTGGTTCATATGCTCTCAATGTACATAAGGAGAATAAAAAAACATTCATCAAGAATAAAAAGATACAACACTTAGTGATAGTCATAGGTTACTAATAAGCAATCAAATTATACTGGGAAACAAATAAAATAATATTTGTTGCTTGATTCTAGAATCAAGCAACATAATTCTAGTCATAAGTGGGGAGAGATAGATACTAGGAAGGAAGAGAAGAACAATAGTAATACATTCTTAGTAAATTATTGCCAGTGTTGTGGAAATTAGTTGTTAAGCAGAGTGATGGCATTCGGGAAAAAACTGTCCTTGTGTCTAGTTGTTCTGGTGTGCAGTGCCCTATAGAATTGTTTTGAGGGTAGAAGTTAAAATGATTTATGTCCAGGATCTGAGGGATTTGTAGATATTTTCACAGCCCTCTTTTTAACTCATGCAATGCAAGACAGATCGATGGCAATTGTTTTTTCTGCAGTTCTAATTATCCGTTGCAACTGCTTTCCAAGGTAACATGTCCCATCTGATTTAAAATTTCACCTGAGGTCTGAAGAATCCACCTCAGAGGAAGCAAGATAGCCACGTGGTCCTAGCTGCCAAGATAGCAGCAAAATCTTACAACTGCCTAGAGCAGGGGTCAGCAAACTGTGGCTCTGGAGCCACATGTGGCTCTTTCCTCCCTCTGCTGTGGCTCTGTCATTGGTCAGCGCCACAATTTTGAGAGGAGTTTCCACGGGAGACAGAAGCACAGTGCACCAGGAGAAGACACTATGGCAAGGGTGTCCAAACTTGGGAACTTTAAGACTTGTGGACTTCAACTCCCAGAATTCCCCAGCCTGGCTGGGGAATTCTGGGAGTTGAAGTCCACAAGTCTTAAAGTTCCCAAGTTTGGACACCCCTGCACTATGGCAAGGGGAGGGTTTTCCAATTGTCTCCACAATTGATAGGGCTTTCGGTTATGACAGGTAGAGGAAAAAATATGCCGCGCTAGGAGGAGACTCTATGGTGGGGGAACTGAACTTCTGGTCAGTTCCAGAATTGAACAGGGGTGTTAGAGATGTAACCCTAGGCTTGGCTTGGCAATGTATATAAGCTATGATTACTTTACTGTTACTTTAAATGCTTAAGATATGTAATTGGCTTGTTACCTCATACAGGTATAAGAGGGAGCCAGAATGACTGTTAGTCTCTCTCTCTGTTTTGTTAGAAACTGATCAGGTGTATTTTGAGGTATTGTGGTTTGCAACTGTTATCTACTTTGTGTGTTAAACTGAGACTATTTGATAACTGAATTACTGAACTGTGTATGACTTGGACTGATAACCGGACTCTGAATACTTCTATATTTCTACATAGTAAACTACTATATTTTATACTATTCAGTGTCTCTGTATGCTGTTTTGTGCATGTTATTCCATATTACTCTCATTACCCTTCTCTGCATACTCGCTCTTCTAACGGGGAGCTTAATTACTTAACAAGGGGGCTTCTGGTTAGGACCTTTGTGGCTCCCAGTGTTTTCTTTTCTGTGGGAAATGGGTCCAAATGACACTTTGAATGTTTAGGTTTATCGACCCCTGGCCTAGAGAGTGGGTAAAAATTATGAAGATATTGCTAAAGAACAAAAGTATGGATTACTGTACCTTGGATGCACAGACAATGACTTATCAACTGTAAAATCAGAAGGAAATCAGTTACTCACGAGAAAGAAAGTCAGCAGATCAATGAGTTCAGGCAGTCACACTGGATTGATCTTCTGTTGTCAATTCTTCTGCTTGCACTTTTCACTTCCGAATAGTTATATGATGTGCAGAGAAGAAGAAGCCATTATTGGACCTGCAGCCTCTTGGTTAGGTATCTGAAAATCATAATAATGTAACATTTGGTACAGTACTTAGAGGCTCTGAAGTAGGAATAAGATACTAGCTCCTTTAAAGAAGATGGCAATGGCAAAACACATGATACTATCAAGAAAACTGCAAGGACCTGCCCAGGGAGTCACCAGGAATCAGGACTAACTAGAAGGATCATAAGAACAAGAACAAAAGCAACATTTAATTACATAAAACTAGTCTCCAAGTATGCATCATATGAGGAGCCCTTGGATCGTTTCCCACAATCTGTCCAGTCCAAGGTCAGGAATCACAGAAGCCTTCATTCTGTTCACCTATTCAAATATCTGTGCTCTTGGTGAACACATCAATGACAAATCACTAAATGGCTTAAAGCAGCTGCTACAAATGGTATAAAAAGAAACAACAATCATTTGAACTATGTGTATCAATATATGCGTCAGTGATAAACTGAAGATAACTATTTTGCATGGCTTTTCTCTCTCCCCCTTCAGGAAAAGAATAGAGATAATATCTTTTCTCACGCTTAGCTTAAGGGTATCTAACTATGTAATACCATGACAAGGATACCCAGAATTGCCTTCTCTACATGGATATGCCAGTCTTTAATCTAGCCACTACCAAAGTAGGGACACGGTGACTCAGTGGCTGAGACATTGAGCTTGTCGTTCAGAGAGGTCAGCAGTTTGGCGGTTCGAGTCCCTAGTGCCACGTAACGGAGTGAGCTCCTGTTACTTGTCCCAGCTTCTGCCAGCCTAGCAGTTTGAAACATGTAAAAATGCAAGTAGAAAAATAGGAACTACCTCTGGTGGGATGGCAATAGTGTTCCATGTGCCTTCAGCGTTTAGTCATGCTGGCCTCATGACCATGCAGATATCTTTGGACAGCGCTGGCTCTTCGGCTTTGAAACGGAGATGACTACCATCCCCTAGAGTCAGGAACAACTAGCACATATCTGCAAGGCGAACCTTTATCTTTTACCAAAGCCTTTCTCTGATGGCAAAGATAAGTTTGCATATTTCATTGTGTAGAAGACAGGAAGCTCTTTCTATAATTCACAGTTTGCCATATATTTCAACACTGGTGGCATGAACCTATGCTAATCATCACCTAATGTCAGATATACAGTTAATCCTTGACTTACAACCACAATTGAGCCCAGAATCAATGTTGTTACATGAGAAATTGGTTAAGTGAGTTTTGCCCCATTTTATGGACTTTTCTTGCTCCATTTGTTAAGTGAATCACTACAGTTGTTAAATTAGCAATACGGCTGTTAAGCGAATATGGCTTTCTCATTGATTTTGCTTATCAGAAGTTTGCAAAAGTTGATCACATGACCCCAGGACCCTGTCATAAATACAAACCAGCTATCAAGTATCCAAATGTAAATCATATGATCATGGGGATGCTGCAACAGTCATAAGTTACTTTTTTCAGTGCCATTGTAATTTTAAATGGTCACTAAATGAACTCTTGTAAGTCGAGGACTACTCGTACTAATAGAATAACAAAATAAGGGTCAGGTCTGGGCAAAAACAAGCAAGCCCACTTTCACTCCTCCAAACCACAGGAGACCATCAAGGTCATTCTGTCTAGATTTGGTGTCAGGTAGTTGACTTCCCTCCAGGCTAGTACTAATAGACTCCAATTAAGGATCAGAGCACAGCTAAGTTCGAATCCACTGAAAACTGAAAAGAAATAAGAATCCACTTACATAAATCTTCAAAACATCTTTATCTTATCTAGTTTTTCCCAACTTGCTGCTCCCTGGATTGGTTGGACAACAGTCTGATCCTCATAAATCATTGTATTGCCTGCAGATGACAAAAAATGTGATCCAACCCATTTGAAGGATCCAGAATGGAGAAGGCTGATCTAGAGACTGGCGTACTTCCTTCAAGTATAAGTTAAATTTGTCTTGGTGATGAGAAGGTGACAAACTATTGCTTGATGATACTGGGTGCACACAATGTATTTACAGGTCCAAATACATATCTTACAGATATAACCAGAAACATATTAAGGCAGCCTTATTGCATCTCATAATCATGTTAGTCTCCAACAAGGTATCTATCAAGCTCCACAAACTCATTTTTTTTCAATAAAATTCTCCGTATAAATTTTCCACTCAAGCTACTGTTTTCCCATTGGAACCTAATCAGATGGTGCCGTGGTGGTGTCCTTGACTTCTACAGACAATATGAATGACAAATATTAAAGATAAATTTGTTTTTAGTTTTGCACAACCAGCTCATGATCAAAAAGTAAGTAAGGCAAATACTGTAGGTGTAGTTGAGGTGCCATTGGCATTCTAAGGAAATGTAAATATAACATGAATTATGAAGGAGAGCATGTGTGGCTATTTACTTTTGCTTATTCTGCAACATTTTCTTTGTGGACTAAATCTACATCATTACTTGCTAGCAAAGGGCAAGGAAGGTCAGGAGGCAAAAACACCCCCCCAAAAAAAAAAAATCTGTCTGAAGCAATGGGAATGTATGTTCCATATACATAATAATGTATGCCATATATCAGGGAGACAGACAAGACATCAGCATGCCTCTCTGTGTCTTCACTTTAATTCTTTAATTGGAAATACTGCATAAAGCAGAATGTTGGGCTCCTTTCCAATTCTTGGGTTTCTGTAGCATATGTTATACATACTTTATAGAGATAGAGACCTAGACAAAGACAGAGAAAGAGATATAGATGTATAAGTTCTGTGTTTTATGACTATGAAAAGTACTCTTCAAGCTGAGTTCAACTCCCGGTAACCATATGGGAAAGTCCATATTGGTTTGTCGGTAAGAATAGTGGTATTACCTGCTTCTAGAACATTGTCATACCTGGTCCACCTTGGTCCCCTTAGGAGAGAAATACCGTATTTTTCAGAGTATAAGATGCACCTTTTTCCCTCAAAAAAGAGGCTGAAAATCTGGGTGCGTCTTATACACTGAATACAGCATTTTTTGCCTCCCAAAGCCTTGCCCCCTTCACCAAAATGGCCGTGAATAGCCTTAAGGAGGCTTTCAGAGAGCTCCTAGGGGCTGAAGAGGGCAGAAATGAGCAAAAAAATGGTCATTTTTTGCTCAATTTTGCCCCTCCCCCAGCCCCCAGGAGCACTCCATAAGCCTCCTAAAGGTGCATGCAATTTGTTTGACCAAAATGAGCCCGTTTCTGTGAAAAATGGGCTGTTTTTTGTTCATTTTTGGTCATCCCCCCCCCACAGAGCACTCTACAAGTCTCCTAAAGGCTGTTCATGGCCTTTTTTTGAAAAAAAAATGGGACCGTTTTTACAAAAAAATCGGGGCGTTTTTTAGAGGTTTGCAGAGTGAAAAAACTTTTTTTTTAATTTGCCTCTTATACTCCGGTGCATCTCCGGTGCATCTTATACTCCGGTGCGTCTTATATGCCGAAAAATATGGTACTCTCAACTGGATTCATAATGAAAAGGTTACTTTTACCAAGTGTTTCTTTTACCATAGCAAAACTATATCTAAAAGTTTATGTGGGAACATTCCCTAGTTAACTTTCCCTGCTCGATTCCATCCCCCTGTAATCTCCCCATTGTCCAGTCACATTCAAAGATGTTTTGGTAACTGTCCTGGCAACAATTGGATAGATGGATAGGCATTACATTACATTCCCAAGTCTGCAGCCTTGGGATGGGTTGTGGCCCGCTAGCGGCCAGCAGAGCTGGCAGCAGAGTCAGACAGTGAGGAGGTTGGGGAGGAACATGGGCTAGTCCTGGAGTCTGGAGAAGGCTCTGATGAGGGCTCTGTGTCGGAGGCAGAGAGGGGGCCAGAGTTGTATGCCAGTTATCAGCTGCCTTCAGAGGCAGACATCAGAGGCAGACAAATGGCTGGAGCCTGTTCCCAGTGTGTCCATGCGCAGAGTTGCAAGATGAAGGGAATAGCTAAAGAACAGGGATCGACTTGGGAATAAGGCCACAGGTGGCCGATGAATGGCCCCTCCCAGAGGAAATAAAAGAGGAGCGAAAGGGGAGTGGAGTTTGCAGGAGACAATTAGTTCGCTTAATTGGTTCATGACTTGCCGAGACTCCTTGCCAAGTTTTGCAGATATCAGCCTGGCAGCTGTCCAAGCCAGATAAGGTCTGTGATTGTAAATCCTCCTTTGAAAGTCTTTGCTGGATGTGAATGAGCAGAATTCACAGTAAATTAATAAAAGGGGTTTTATCTGGACAAGGAGTTTGCTTCATGCTCTTGGGAAGCCTTGGTCAGAACAGGATGTCTCAGATCGCATAATATCGCTCTCAGTTTCCCCCATCTTCCCACAGCTCTCTCTCTCTCTCTCTTCCCATGACTTATGGCAGACTGGCATCTAGTGAAGCATAGAAAACAAAGAATGGCAGTTCTGACAGATACTTTTTCAATAGCCTGATGAGAGTTCCTGGTAATCTCCCATCGAAATACAAATTCAGTCCAACCCATACCTGGCCTCACAATCAACCAAGTCTGGCCAGCTGTGATTTATTTCATGCATAAACATATTACATACCTCTGCACACTACGTATGCATGTGGAGGAGTAGAGGAGAGAGGTGTCTTTTAGTGAGCTTTTTAATGTCTAAAGTAGGCTGCCCGGGAGATTGTGATACTGCCTCCCGTGACAAAATGAGAACGCTTAAAGCCCAAGAGGGAATAAAATGAAGCTCTGCAGAAAATCAGGAGGAATATTCAGAAGATTTCACCACATCACACTCCAGGCAAACACACATGATTCCCAGCTCAGGGACTTTCATTCTCAGGTCATAGAAAATAGACTTTTCAAGTTTATAATAAGTACAATAATCGAAATTGTATTTATAAATTCATACAAAGGCATGCCAAGAATTAGAAAACAAAGAGATATTTATTCTGCTGGGGATGTGAATCGTGGAGCCTTCAAGGCAGGCTATAGTCATGAATGGAACCAGAATTATTTGCTAAATTGTGTAAAAAAACAAGCAAAGCTTCTGACAAATGTGTTTGCATTTGATGAAGTGGATATGTCACAGAAACCTAGGCCAGAATAAATGTGTTTATCTCCAAAAATGCTACAAGACACTGTTGATTTTGGAACAGCTAACCTTCTGGAAACGTTCCAAATTATGTTTTTTTTTCCCTTAAAGTGTCAAGATTTGCTGTCTCTCATTTTTGACAATTACAGTACAATTAGGTTCCTTCCTTCATACAAATCATAATCCCCGGGCTGTGTTCACCACACTCTTAAAAGCCTCAATTTGGCTGCCTTTAGCATTGAGGGCTAAAGGGGGTAGCTCTGGATGCAGGACAAAATCAGAGCTTTGGGCATCCTCCTGCTGCATTGTTGTCTGCAATTATGAATGCAATTCCATCTGCATTCTGTGGAACATCAGCAGAGCTCTTCAGCCTTTGCCACTTGATGCAAAGTGTTTGGAAACTGGACTCGGGGAGTGAAATAAAACAGGCAGAACAAATGAAAAACCAGAAGAGTTTCCTAAACGGAACAGCAGTGCAGGCTTCAGCAAAAAAATACAGTGTATACGGATATTATACATATGTCAGACCTTTTCTTTCTACAAACAAAATAATCTTGATCAAATATTAATCTCACTTGGCTATACCCAGTTACTAGGGTGATGCCTAACTCTGTAAATGATCAGAGCTACAATCTTGTTAAGGGGCTGTGGAAAAATCAATATATATTTTGCACAACCTTGATTTGCTCAGTTCCCCTGCTACCTCTATGCCAGCTTGGTCAGGGATGGAACTTTTTTCTATGTAAATAAAAAAATACATTCAGGCTCAAACTGCAGTCCACATCCTAATCTAACTGCATTGGCTTCAACAAATATCAGGACAATATTGGCAAATAGTTACAGGAGAAGAAGCTCAGGTTTTTCCCCTCATTGGGACCAAAGGCCTCTGTATTTCTAAGGCCTACCTAAGGCCTTCCACTCATTCCCCTCCATTATCCTGTATGAAAGGACACTCTTTGCTTGGGTATAATGAACTTAATCCAAAATTGTTCTCTACCATCAAATTATTCCTTTCCCATTTCCACAAGAAAAATCTATTTCAAACTGAATTAGACATTGCTTCTAGGTTAATTCTTTGGACTATATTTATCTTGTGTGGTTTCTTATAGCCTTTCCCAAGTGACTGTGGATTTTTCACAGACCTCAGTGTTTTATGCTTAAGCTCAGGCTTCTTATCCAATCTACCTCAGAAGAAAAATCCCAATACTGATTTTTATCCTTAAAAATGTATGGGTTTAAATAACTATCAAAAGGCAGAAAAACACATAAGCGACTTAACAAGAGTTCTACTCTTTTACTTTTGGGATTGGGGGCGAGATTGTGAGAACGGAAAGAAGTCTCTTGCAGCTCCCAGGGAGATCTTTAAGTGTGCCAGCTTCTCAAAAGAAAGAAAATACTGAAATTGATTGATTACTTGCCATCAAGTAATTTTTTTCACTATTAATACCATATAGATAGATTTTCTCCCTGCTGAACTAGTCCTAATCTTCAGATCTTGCAACGATGCACCCATTGCCTCTGTAACTGAGTCCATCCACCCAGGGGTGGGCCGCTACAGGTTTGCCTGGGTTCGGGAGAACCCGTAGCTAATCTTATGGCTGGTTCAGAGAACCTCCAAATCCCACCCCTGGCTGGCCCCGCCCACCACACCCCGTCCCTGCCAACCCACCATGCCCCTCCCAGGAGTCTCCATGCATCCCATTTTGGATGAGAGGTAAGTGCAGGGCCCGCACAGAGGCTAGGGGAGGGGGAAAATGGGCCTCCCGGAAGGCCTCCGGAGCCTGGGGAAGGTGAAAATGTCATCCCCCCCCCACACCTATGGTGCAGGAGGCTGACTAGGCCACACCCACCATGGCCACGCCCACCCAGTAACTGAGCAGAGAACCTGTTACTAAAATTTTTGAAGTTCACCCCTGCATCCCCCTTGCTGGTCTCGCCTTGCAATATTTCCCAGCATTAAGGGGAATTTCTCTTTTATAATGCATCTGAAGTAGGATAATTTGAGCCTGAACATTTCTGTCGACAGAAAGAACTCGGAGTTGATTGATTTGCTGATCCATGTGTTTGTTTTCTTGGCGGACCGTAGAATTCTCAGGAGCCTTCTCTTATACCAAAGTTGAAAAATGCCAATATTATTCCTGTTCTGTTTCTTCAAAGTCCAACTTCTGCTTCCATAAGGTGTCACACAACGGCTTGCACTGATCTTTGTAGGCACAGACACATAATGGCATTTGAATATTTTTCCCGAGACCTTCATGGTTGCTCTACTATGTGCTAGTTTGCAGCATATTTCTTGACTAGATGAGTCCTTTCATTGATCCTAAAAGGCAAAGCTATTTACCAATTTGATATCTTTATTGCCAATTCCAAAGGCGGTTGTTACACATGTTGTCAATAGTTTAGTCTTTTTTATATTTAATTATAAATATATCATAAATGTATTCATTATAAATTTATATACCGTATTTTTCATAGCATAAGACACATCATTTCCCCCCTAAAAGAGGGTGAAAATTTGGGTGCATCTTATACACCGAATGTAGCCCCACCCACCCGCTGGCCCCCACCCTTTGGCCTCTGCCTCCCAACAATTTACCTCCTTGCAGAAAACATGGAGGCGGCAAGAGGATAGGGCAATCCCTGCAGCCTGGAACAGCTGATAATTGGGGGGGGGGGCTACTGAAAGTGAAACAAGGTGTTTGTTACACAGAGGCAAATTGCTGGGAGGCAGAGGCAGATTTTTTTTTTGTGCTAATCAGGCTGTTTGCTTCAAGGAGGTAAGTCAATAACTATAAATGCCTATAGAATGTTCAAAATTATTAAACTTATTTTTTTAATGACTGCTTTATTATTGTTCAAGACAGCTTAATAAAATGAAGAAGCTTTTTAAAATAAATACTTGATCTGAAGAGGCCCAGTGCTATTGTATCTTCTTGTAAATAGCAGAAAATAAAGTGTAATTCCAGACAGCCACATCAATTTTAACAGCATCTGTACTAGTCTGAAATGTAACGCCACAAACATTGTATATGATCTATATTGTCTGCAGTTTGCTGCAAGGAGGAAAATTGTTGGGAGGCAGAGGCAGACTTTTCCCCCCTTGTTTTCCTCCCCAAAAGCTAGGTGCTTCAGGGCATCTTATACTCCGAAAAATACTGTAAGTATAATTAATGTTAGTCCCATGTAGTCATTATGTTCCATATTTTTATTACTAGAACTTGCACATTCTTTGCATTTTCCACTCTCAAGGATGAATAGTGAAGGATATTTCTTCCTTCAGTTTTAAAGCCATGTTTATCCTCCAATACAGCTTCCCTTGATATACATTCTGCATATTGGTTGAATAAATAAGGAGAACATACACAGTCTTGTCATATTCTTTTGCCAACCTGGAGCCAGTCTGTTTCCCCGTGTTCTGTCTGCCTGGCCTGTATATAAATCTGCCATGAGGACAATGGGATGTTCCGAGATACCCATTTTTCTCAGCACTTTCCACAGCTTGACATGATTGCCCAATCAAAGGCCTTTTTATAATCAATGGAATTCATGCTGACTACTTTTTTTGATGCTCTTTGGCTTTCTCAATTATCCTGCATGCATCGGCAAGACTGTCTTGTGTTCTTTGGCCTTTTCTAAATATCAGAAGCCAGCTTGAACATCTGGCATCTCTTTTTCCAAGTAGGGCTCTAATCTGCATCGGATTGTCGTCAGTATTATTTCGCTAGCATGTAAAATTAAGGATATTGTACCCTGGTTTGCACAGTCTATGTACCAGGAGTGGGTTCTGGCTTCTGTTACTGCCAGTTCGCTCAGGGATGCGCTTCATGCACGCGCGCATGCGCAGTAGTAAAAAAAATTGCTTCTGCACATGCGCAGAAGCAAAAAACAAGATGGTGGCACCTACAGCGTCACCGATAAAACCAGTTTGGGGGCATTGCCAGCCAAGTTACTACCTACTTGGCTGAACCGGTCCAAACCGGTAGGAACCCACCTCTGCTATCTACAGAAATACACACAAAAAATAAAATGCTAAAATCTTCCTGGGTTCCTCTCCAGTTCAAAAACAAGAAATTGATGCCGACTATAACGTTAGCTTTGAGTCAATTTACTTTATGGGGAAATCTGCAAAGGAACATGCTTACATAGTGACATTGCCTCCCATTTGCAACTGCAGTAATTTAGGAGGGAATTAAATTACAATATAAATATAAAGTCAGGCTGCCAAGTCTAGTAGAGAGATCATTACACAACACTGAGACCACATTCATATCCACATAACCAATAAACAATGTACAGCCAAGAATACTTTTTGTCCTACAGAATTAATTGTGTCAAATTCAAGGACTTGGATTGGCCACTTCTGGTCTGTTTTCAGCTCGGTGGATTATTCTACTGACACCCCTCCACCCCCCTTCTTACAAAGGTTCATGGTGTTTTGTTTAGCTGCATCCTTCTTGCTACTAGAACTGTAACAGTAGCCTGCTTCACTGCTTCCATTTGCAGCAAATCCTATGTACATTTCAAAGCTTTTCTAAATATGCACATTTTAAAAAAAAATCTTCTGATTTCTTCTTTCTCAATCCTGTTTGACCACCTTGGTCTTTTGTCTTCTTGTTCGTTGTTTTGCCCATGTAGCTTTTAACCAGCCTCCTAGGTGTACTGGTTGAGCACTCTCATAATAATAAGCATCCTCACACATAGAGATAAACCACATTTACACGCCATTCCAAAGAGACAATAAAAAAGCTAAGAGGGAAACAAAAAGGCCAGAAAACATCCTCTTCAATGACCCAGATAAGCAGGGATTAACACCAGACAAAAATTCAAGCCAAAAACAATACCCTAAGCAAGGAAGTACCAAGGGATAAACTGCATCCCAGCCAAAGCTGGCAGAGCAAGCTATTATATATAAACAGGGAGCAAACCCCACATTCATTAGCACTGATGATGTTAAATAACTGAATAATGAAACACCTGCAAAAAAAAACAACCAAACTCAGAGAGTATCACAGTTCAAACATGAACTACATATACTGTTTTCTTCTTTTGACACACCCATAATCTCCTATCACGGTGACTAGTGATTTGTATTGGACTACTACATCTGGCTACAAAACTCCAACCCCTAGATGGCAGCAATGAGATATAGAAAACTCTTTGTTACTAACATGTGGTCATCCACAGCCCTAGATTAAGAACCTTATTTGCTTAGCCTTATGAAATCTTGTTTTGGTTGCAAAAAACCAGCACATTTTAGTGTAGCTCTATTCTTCTGCGGATAATCTGGCATTTAAATCTAGAGGTAGCACAATTACAAGTTATCATCCACTAATTATTTTCATATTAATTTTAAGGTGTAAGGGCAAAAAAGGTAGGAAATTAGTGTTTTTAAGCCTTAGTACATCTTCCATACCAACAGCCCAAGTGTGATTTGTGCCCTCTAGATGTCTATTGTCTACCTGGATCTTGTAGAAAACATATTCTTTGCAGAATCAGGCCTTTGAGTTAATGCTTCTGGCCATTTGCCACAATTGTTTAGGTTTCCTGCTCCAAGGTTTCAAAGTAGTCCTATCCAGAGATAGCAAAGTGTTGCTAAAGGTGTGAAGGTTGTAGAGAATGTGGTGGCACAGCAGTTCCCGCGACACCTTGACGAATCCGAATATCTAGACCCACGCCAGTCCGGCTTCCAACCCGGGCACAGCACGGAGACGGCCTTGGTCGCGTTGGTTGATGATCTCTGGAGGGCCAGAGATAGGGGTTGTTCCTCTATCCTGGTCCTATTAGATCTGTCAGCGGCTTTTGATACCATCGACCATGGTATCCTATTGCGCCGGCTGGAGGGGATGGGAGTTGGAGGCACCGTTTTGCGGTGGTTCGGCTCCTACCTCTCCGGCCGGACGCAATGTGTGTTGGCAGGGGGGCAGAGGTCGACCCTGAGGCCACTCACCTGTGGGGTGCCACAGGGGTCGGTCCTCTCGCCCCTTCTGTTCAACGCATATGTGAAGCCACTGGGGGAGATCATCCGTGGTTTTGGGGTTGAGTATCATCTGTACGCTGACGATACTCAGCTGTACATTTCCACCCCAAACCACCCCAACGAGGCTGTCGAAATGATGTCCCGGTGTTTGGAAGCCGTCGGGGTCTGGATGGGGGACAACAGACTCAAGCTCAACCCCTCCAAGACTGAGTGGCTGTGGTTACTGGCACCTCGGTTCAACCAGTTGACACCATCACTGGCCATAGGGGGCGAGCAATTGCCCCCTGTGGAACGGGCACGCAATTTGGGCATCCTCCTAGATCCCCGGCTGTCGATGGACGACCATGTGGCAGCCGTGGCAAGGGGGGCGTTCCACCAGGTTCACCTGGTGCGCCAATTGCGCCCCCTACTGGACCGGGATGCCCTACGCATGGTCACTCATGCGCTGGTGACATCTCATCTGGACTACTGCAACGCCCTCTACATGGGGCTTCCCCTGGGACGCGCCCGAAGACTACAGCTAGTTCAGAATGCAGCCGCGCGGACCATCACGGGGAGTACCAGGTACTCCCACATAACACCTCTCCTGCGCGAGCTGCACTGGCTGCCTGTGGTTTTTCGGGTGCGTTTCAAGGTGTTGATCACCATCTTTAAAGCGCTCCATGGCACAGGACCTAGCTACCTGCGGGATCGCATCCTACCGCACACATCCCTGCGACCAATTCGCTCTCACAGGGAGGGACTCCTCCGGGTGCCGTCCACCAAGCAATGCCAACGGGCGGCGCCTAGGAGTAGAGCCTTCTCTGTGATGGGCCCAACCCTCTGGAATGACCTCCCCCCCGACATCAGAACTACCACCGACTTCCGCTCCTTCCGACAAAAACTAAAGACTCACCTGTTTCGATTAGCCGGCCTGGCCCACTCATAGTTTTATCTTACCTCCTGGCAGATATTTTAATTGGGGAATTTCATGGGTAATTATTTTAAATTTAATTTTTTGGGGGTATTTTTAGGGGTTGTTTTTAAATACTGCTTTTAATGCTTTACTTGAAGGTACAGTTTTATATAGCCTCCTCCATTTATGTATTTGTGTATTTATGTATTTATTTATATGCATCCTATTTGTGTTTTAGCCTGACTGTACACCGCCCCGAGTCCCTTTTGGGAGAGGGGGCGGTCTAGAAATACGAAATAAAGTAAAAGTAAAGTAAAAGACTACAGAAGGAATTGTCTTCAGGGAACTTGTTAGGGAATCTCTGGAGTTAAAGGTACCCTACTTTGTTTGGTATCTACTTGTCTACATCTACAGGGGAAATGCCATGTCTACATGGCAAGCTCTTTTTCTCCCAGCCAGTTAATACGTCAGTGTTAACTGAGCTAACACTGAGAAAATAACTGCCAAGGGAGAAATAGTAAGAGGTTGCCATCTATCTTTTACTGAAAAAGGAGGATGGCCTATGGACTAGCCTTCCTCCCTTTCACATTGCAATCTAATCAATCAAGGTTGGCCCCTCCAACTTACTTACTGTTCTGTGCCAGGTCAATGTTTGGTTAAACATCTATTATCCAGGATTCAATTCTGGCCAAAAAGAAAGGATATGTTACATACCACAGAAACCTAGCTCAGAAAAGAAAGGTGTTATCTCCTCAATCTAATATCTGTGTAGATATGTGCAGAAGAGTAAAGTTGGAAGTAGGGGTGCGGAATGGAAACAGTATGTAAAAAAAAACAGTCTATATGGCTGGTAGATGCTCTATCTGTCAGTAGATCAATTTGAAGTGTATGTTCTATGTTTGGGTAGCCAAAAAAGTATAGGGCTGCTTCCTTCCACCCTCCCTCCCTCTCCCATTCCCTTCCTCCCTCCCCCTTCCTCTCCTGTTCCCCTTCCTTCCTTCCTTCCTTCCTTCCTTCCTCCCTCCCCCCCTCCCTCCCTAACTCTCCCATTACACTCTCTTCCCCTCCCTTTCCCCTCCTTCCTCCCTCCCTCCCTCTCCCATTTCCTTTCTCCCACCCTCCCACTCACTCACTCCCACTCCCACCCTCCCACTCACTCCCTAACCTTGTTTCCTTCCCTCCCTCTCCCGTTCCCTTCCTCTCCATTGCCTTCCTTCCTCCCTCCCTCCCTCCCTCCCTCCCTCTCCCATTCCCCTTCCTTCTCCATTCCATATGCTAATACTTCTAAAGAATCCAAACTAATTTTGGTCATGACATTTGATTATCTTAGATTTCTTATTCAGTGGGATTTCAATGTTCATATTGAATCTGCCCAGTCCAGAGTAGCTTTGGATTTCATGCCCCATTTTTGAAATCCTCCTTGGTTTGTGGAATGTAGAAAGAGACCAGGTGGCTGATTCTAAAACATCTGATTGGGAAAGTGGTAGCCTTCTGCTATAAATGCATATGGATGATACTGATTATCTGAGCAAATTTCAGCTGAGTCTTCAGTCACGATGCAACGCTGAAGCTGTTGAAGTCATCTTGGGGAATGACATGAAATGAAAATGGGAGGAGGATGACCTTGCTAGTTCTCCTCAACATTTTGGCAGCTTCCAGTACTATCAATTGGTTTCCTGCAAAACTGATATAGGAGATTAAGTTTAAATTGCCATATATACTCCAGAATAAACCCATCCACAAAGAAGCCGACCCTCAACATTTCAACCAAAATACCATGAAAAATGTGCCTTTGGTTCCTGCTAACCACTTGACAGCTGTATACATATTTAGCCAAGATGGACTTTTTAAAAAAGAACCTAAATTCTAATCCATAGTTGAACCCAATTTTGGGGATGTATTTCAGAACCAAACATTTTTGACTTATCCACAAATATATTCTGTAAACACAGATAAAGCTGCAGTTAGAAGCTAAGAAACTAGAGTCAACGCTTGAATTTCAACCTGGTTTGGATGGGGTTGTGCTTCCTCTAAAAAAATAGTTCTGCACTTTGAGAGTGTTTCTTGAGTTTCACATCTGTGGTAAAGAATGCATTTGTACAAATAGTATTAACTTGCCAGTTGCAACCAATCCTGAGCTGATTAAAACTGGCAACGTAGTTTTCATGGTGATGTGCTCAGTGTGGAATTATCCTTCAAAGCTACCAGGATGTTATAATTGGGTGAAGAACACAGCAGGAAGACTGTTAACAGAAGTGAAAGGTTTGTAGTTAATACCAATTGTTTACTAGTATTGATATTAGCCATTAAACTCTAAACAATTTAGGATCTTATTATTTGAAAGCAAATCCTTTTTTGTATGGACGTATCCAGCCACTAAGGTTAGGATAGGTCCTCCAGCAAAGTCCTCTGCTATTGACAGATTTATTTATCAGGGTCTTCTCCTGCATGGCTCCCAATCTATGGAATATAGTCCCTGAGGAATTGCTCTCACCCACTCTCTTTTTCTCTGTTTAGAAAATTTGTAAATCAAATCAAATCAAATCAAATTTTATTTGATTAGCCGCAACCCTCTCCCGAAGGACTCGGGGCGGCGTACAGTCAAAAAGATAAAATACACATAGGACACACATACATACGAAAAAACAAGGACAATTACATTTGTGCATGGAGGAGAGTAGACCTGCAAGTGAAAGACAATAAACACAGCTAAAAACACAGTTAAAACACAGTTTAAAATCCCCTAAATAAAATTGCTGAATTAAAAACCCCTCAGGAGCGTAACGAAGTTATGGTTGGGCCAGGCCAGATATTTGAAAAAGGTGGGTCTTGAGCTTAACACGGAAGGAGCGGAGGTCTGTAGTGGTCCTAATATCCGGGGGGAGGTCATTCCACAGGGCTGGGCCCGCCACAGAGAAGGCTCTGCTCCTGGGCGCCGCCCCATGACATTGTCTAGTGGACGGCACCTGGAGAAGTCCCTCTCTGTGCGAGCGAATAGGTCGTAGGGATGTATGGGGCAGAATACGGTCCCGGAGGTAACTAGGTCCTGAGCCATGGAGCGCTTTAAAGATCGTAATCAAAACCTTGAAACGCACTCGATAGACCACAGGAAGCCAGTGCAGCTCGCGCAGGTGTGGTGTCACGTGGGAGTACCTGGTGCTCCCCATAATCACCCGCGCGGCCGCATTCTGGACCAACTGTAGTCTCCGAGTGCATTTCAAGGGAAGCCCCATGTAGAGAGCGTTACAGTAGTCCAGGCAAGACGTCACCAGCGCATGGGTGACTGTGCGTAGAGCGTCCCGGTCCAATAGGGGGCGCAATTGGCGCACCAGGCGAACCTGATGGAACGCCCCCCTGGCCACAGCTGTCACATGTTCATCCATGGACAGCTTGGCATCCAGGAGGACGCCCAAATTGCGCGCCCGCTCCACGGGGGCAAGTTGAATGCCCCCAATGGCCAGAGATGGAATTATCTGGTTGAACCGGGGAGCCGGAACCCACAGCCACTCCGTCTTGGAAGGGTTGAGCCTGAGTCGGTTGTCATCCATCCAGACCCGTACGGCTTCCACACACCGGGACATCACTTCGACGGCCTCGTTGGGGTGGTTCGGGGTGGAAATGTACAGCTGAGTATCATCAGCGTACAGGTGGTATCCCACCCCAAAACCACGGATGATCTCACCCAGCGGCTTCATGTATGTGTTGAACAGGAGTGGCGAGAGGACCGACCCCTGTGGCACCCCGCAGATGAGGGGGCTTAGGGTCGACCTCTGCTCTCCTGCCAACACACGTTGCGTCCTGCCGGAGAGGTAGGAGCCGAACCACCGCAAGACGGTGCCCCGGATCCCCAACCCCTCCAGTCGGTGCAACAGGATACCATGGTCGATGGTATCAAAAGCCGCCGAGAGGTCTAATAGGACCAGGATAGAGGAACAGCCCCTATCTCTGGCCCTCCAGAGATCGTCTACCAACGCGACCAAGGCCGTCTCAGTGCTGTGCCCAGGGCGAAAGCCGGACTGGCGCGGGTCTAGATAATCATTCTCCTCCAGATGTCGTGGAAACTGAGAAGCCACCACACTCTCCACAACCTTCGCCAAAAAGGGAAGGTTGGAGACAGGACGATAATTGACCAGCTCCATAGGGTCCAGGGAAGGCTTCTTGAGCAAGGGTCTCACCACCGCCTCTTTCAAGGCGGCCGGGAGAGACCCCTCACCCAACGAAGCGTTCACTAGGTCCAGGAGCCAGTCGCGTGTAACCTCCCAGGATGCCAGTACAAGCCAGGAGGGACACGGGTCCAACAAACATGTGGTAGGTCGCAGTCGCCCACGCAATCTGTCCAAATCCTCGATGACAACCAAGTCAAACTCCTCCCAAAAAGGTTTCTCAAGACTCGCCACTGGCGTCTCGACTGGGCCACTGAAGGGGACCCAATCCTTCTGGATTTGAGCGACTTTATCCTGCAGGTATTTCCCAAACTCCTCTGCCCTGCCCTGTAAAGGGGCCTCCCGTGGCCTCTGAAACAGAAGGGAGCGGGACACCCGAAACAGGGCGGCAGGGCGGTTCTCTGCGGATGCAATGAGAGCGGCACAATATTGACGTTTGGCCGTTCTCAATGCCACTAGGTACGTCCTTAAATGGGCTCGTACCTGTGCTCGGTCAAGTTCGGTTCGGGAGGATCTCCAACGACTCTCTAGGCATCTCTTGCGGCGCTTCATCACCCTTAGCTCCTCGGTAAACCAAGGGGCCAGGGTGGATCGTTGCCGCCGGAGAGGCCGCAAAGGCGCCACCCGGTTCAAGGCCCCGGTAGTCGCATTATTCCACGCGGTCACCAGGTCCTCTACCCGGGGGCGGGTCAGGGCTGCAGGAGGTGGCCCAAGCTCCGTCTGGAACCTGTCTGGTTCCATCAAGCGCCTGGGGCGGAACCATCTAGTGTTCTCCGGTTCCGCCTCCCCGCGGCGAGGAGTAGCACCAGGGAAGTCAAGACGGAGGAGTGAGTGATCTGACCATGACAGAGGAGTGATGGTTAAATTCACTCCTCCCAGATCACTCAACCACTGGCGAGAGACAAAGACAAGGTCCAAGGTGTGACCTCCCTCGTGTGTCGGGCCCTGAATCATTTGAGTCAGGTCCATGGCTATCATGGAAGCCATGAACTCCCGAGCCCCCTCTGATGCTTCTCCCACCGACGGCAGGTTAAAATCCCCCATCACTAAGAGTTTGGGGGTCTCAACCGCCACCGATGAGATCAGCTCGAGGAGCTCAGGCAGGGTCGCTGATGTATGGCGGGGAGCCAGGTATACTATCAGCAAGCCCATCTGCCTCCTAGGGCCCCATTTCACAACCAGGGATTCACATCCGGACGTCTGTAGCACAGTGGACTCCCTCGGCTCTAAATCCTCCCGGATGATCACTGCTACCCCACCGCCCCTTCCCCGGGCCCGGGGCTGGTGAAATGCTTGGTAACCTGGTGGGCACATTTCCACGAGGGGTAACCCTCCCTCGTGGCCCAACCAGGTTTCCGTTATTCCCGCGAGGTCCGGCTCCCCCTCCAAAATCAGATCGTGAATGAGGGGGGCCTTATTGACAACGGACCTCGCATTGCATAACAACAGCCTCAGGCCCTGGGCCTGCAGATCCTGACCACCTAGAACGCGGGGGTTGGTACAAGCGACCGGGTGTAACCAGCACCCACGGTCTCCCAACCGACTACGGGTTGTTAGTCTGTCCTCGCATCTGCCCCTCCCTACGACTGTTGGAATCACGAAGCCCTGTATGGGAATGATATCCTCTCCCCCCTCCTCCTCTCTGCTCCTTCTGCTCAAGACCTCGCCTGGTGACCTGGCTCCGTCATCGCTCCTGATCTGGCCCACCCACCCCCCAACCCCTAAACCCCTAAAAGAATTTAAAAAACATTTCACTAAAAACCCCCTAAGTCTCCGCTTCCTCCACCTCTCGGGATTAAGAAATCCGTCATCAAGGTGGGCCCTAGAAAGGGCGGAGGGCCACACCTGCGAGAGGGGTGATTCCCGCAGTAGGATAAGGTCTAGCCTGGAATACATATGCTGTTAAAAAGTTCATTAGGGCCTAGGCTCTGTGCTGCAGATGGTATAATCGTATGCCATAGTCCAGTAAAATTGTAACAGCCGGGTATCAGTATAAAAAGTCATCCAGTCCAAGATGAGGGGGGGGGGTAATGATGATAATAAGATGGTCAAGTGCCGGTCGCTAAGTGGGGGCTAGTAGGTGGTCAGTGGTGGATGGCGAGGGGTAGATGGATTTTGCTTGATAATGGGGAGGGGCAGATGGTCAGTCAGATGAAAATAGGGCGGTAAAAACCTCCAGGCGCGCACGGATGAAAAGCAGGGGCAGCTGTTAGTCCAAAAGTCAGCAGGGGGGGGGGGAATAAACGGAACAGTCAAGGAGGTGGCTGGCAGGGGAAGAAGCTCTCCTGCCAAGTCTGATGATAAACCTCCTGCCAGTTCCCAACAAGCCTGCCAGTTCCAGCAAGCCTCCCCCCACCCCCGGCCTCCAGGCGGCCTCCTGAAACGCTGCCCTTCTCCTACCGGCCTTCGGCATTCAAGTCTTGCCTAGGCCTGCATCCATGTTCTAAACACTCCAGCCATTTCAAGCCCCAACGCCGCTCCTACCGGCCTCCAGTCCTTCCTGCTCCAGTCCTGTCCAATCCAATCAACCTCCAGTCCTCCCAACTCGACCTCCAGCATCTCCCACATCTCTCCAGTCTGCTGTAGGCCAGGGGGATTTGGCGTTCGGCTTTTCGGCTCGCTCCAAGCCACAAGCCTCCAAAGCGACAATAACATACCCCCGCACGCTCCGGATGCCGTTTCTCCGCCTTTTGCCATTCTCCCGAGCTCCTCCGTACCTCTCCGCTCCCAGAACGGCAAATTCAACTCCTCCAACTCAAACGGCATTCCTGGGCGGCGTCTCTCCTCGGCAGCTCCCCAGTCCGTTCTCCGAGCTGTTTCCAGATCTTCACACCACCCTGGGAGACCCCCCTTGGGTCATAGAAAAACCCAGGGTGACTGTTTATTGGACACCTGGCCCCCATGGTGTAAAAGGGGGGCCGGCAGCACCCCTGCTCCCTTAAAAAAGCTCACGGGTCTAAGGAGCTCTCAGGCAGACCGCCATTGCTCCAGGAAGCTCCTCCTCCTCTTTGCAATATCATAATTGCAAACCTTAACAATAAATAAGCTAATTAAAATAACTAGAAAAAATGGATAAAACAATAAATAAGCTAATTAAAATAACTAGAAAAAATGGATAAAACGTGTCTTTTCTATGGCTTGCTTTTCTCTCTCTCTCTCTCTCTCTCTCTTCATGAAAAAAATCATGAAATACCGTTACCTGACCATCGAAACTATGCGATTATGGATGAAACATGTAACAGTGATACCCATTGTCATCGAGGCACTTGGTACCATGTCCACGAATTTTACAAAACAATTGTAGCTTCCTGCAATAACAACAGCGGAACTGCAAAAAACTGTGCTACTTGGAACATCATATATTTTAAGAAGGTATTTGGTTGATACCTAGGTGGAAGCAACCCGTATCAACCATTAGCGCCAGTCAATGGTATTTGTGACACATTTCTAAATGTTCAGTTGACTGAGTTTCATTTTAATGAATAAAAGAGATAACAATAACAATAATAAACCTGGTTATGCACCTAGGTCCTAAGTGTGTGAAGGGCCCAGTGTCCTATCTATATTAATATCTATGGATTATAATATTTCTCAGCTTCTATATGTATTTAATTTTTTTGTATTGTGTTTAATAGGTTTCATTCATTTTATAATTATTTCCCATCTAGAGTCACATATTTGAGATAGATGGCTGTTCTGACCCACCTCTCCACGTGTTCAATAAAACAACCCAGATAATTCAAATGAAGCCATGCAGATAGTCCAAACGAGTAGACACGGCTAGAATACATAGATTTTCTTAACTACTAATTCAAACGGTTGTTTCCTGCAAATGTCCCCTCCCAATGCCTCACCTATAATCTCTCTTGGGAGGGGCCAATCCACAACCACCTGTGCTTAATCATCTTCTGTGAGTCTGCCTACGGAGTTGCTGCTTCCGTTGCTCAGCCCTTCTCAATCTAGCATCAGGGACAAACTGCCTTTGATCCTCCCCACTGCTCCATGCCTCAGGCACCTCCTGGTGACCAACCAGCCTCTCTGGTCCCTGCTCTGAGTCTGAATCCTACACAGGGTCCTCCACATCATCCAGGGCAGACTCATATGGTTCCTCGCTATCCGAGTCCATCAGCAGCTCAACCGGATCCTGCTGGGCCACAACAGATGGCTATACAAATTGAATAAATAAATAATGCCAAAATATTCTCATTCTCTCTCTCTCTCTCTCTCTCTCTCTCTCTCTCTCTCTCTCTCTCTCTCTCTCTCTCTCTCTCTCTCTCTCTCTCTCTCTCTCTCTCTCTCTCTCTCTCTCTCTCTCTCCCCTAAGTAAGGTATAATTGTTTCATATTAAACAGATGCCAGAATATATTTTTATATGAACTGCCCATGTCAGACAACCATATCTTTCTACTATTTCACATCTCCACCCCCACCATGCTTAGCTTTTAAATTAGCAGAGAACCAATTTAGGCAGAATAAATGAACAAATTCTCCATGTACTCTAAAAGTACAAAGATGATGCATATTCAATCACAGGATGAAGCTGTCAAAAATATAATAATTGGGAAAGCACTGTGTAATTATCTTTCCTGGGAGCTGTATTTGCTCATGGGTTCAGAGAACAGAAAATGTGATTGATCTATGAATGGATGGATCTGTTGCTTTCTGTCCCACATTCATTCAAATGTCTTCGGTCTCAAAATATTTTATGGGACATCTTTTTTTTTTTAGCAAGTTCCTAAGCAGACAAGCAGAATATAATTGGGTATTGCCCCCTGGCCATCACCCAAATTCAATAAGAACCAGAATTCCCAGCATGGAGAGAACCTCTACCTGTCACAGAGCCAATAAAGATAAGAAGGCTGTTATAAAAAAAAGAGCAAGCAATCCTAATTTGGCGGCATCGATATTGTTGAATACATAGAGATCAAACTAAGGCTTTGAAGTTCTGAGAATTCAGAGCTCTCTGCTGGAAAGAGAAATTCTCTCAGTTTCATTTTCTTCTCTATTTGATTTGTTTAGAATCTCATGTACCTTCCACCATGTTTATGAAAAATACAGGCAGTGTTCATCAATTCCCATTTTAAAATTCATAACCTTTTTTCAACCCCTTAGTTAAGGTAGGAATCCCGCTCGAATGTAATTGCCCTCATGCTATGAGGCCTTTTGAATTTGCTCCCGTCTATGGATTGACTCTTGGGGTATTTCTGGCAGATCTGGTCCAACAAAAATGATAGATGAATAACAAAATTTTCTTGGGATATGTCCAACAGAGAACGTCAAGTGTATATATTGAACATAAAATACTCTAATTAAGTGAAAACCTTCAGTGCCCATTTTATACCACCAACCTGCCGGTGGAGGCAATCCTTATGTCATCCCAAAGCTCAGATTCAAATTCCTCAAGTTTTCTGCAGTTTCCAGTCACGCTTGAGTCACTGTCTTTGCAAATGTACATGGGCTCTTTGAGTCCAGAATTAGCAGCAAACAGAAGCAGAATTAAGAAATAGCTAAGCTCTCTGGTCTTTCTGGAACAGGCAGGCATTAAAACAACAGTTCTTACACGAGAGTCAGCTCACCTTGCAGTTTCTAACACTGATCTTGCCAAAATGTAAGGGTGTTTGTTCTGCCAGGTGCTTAGATCGCAGTAACTACATCATTAGATCATTTGTTTGAGGTCAGGACATTTTGTATGCTTTTATCGGCAAGATACTAAATATTTTCTGCAACCATTTTGTTGTTGTTAGTTGTGAAGTCGTGTCCAGCCCATCACGACACCATGGACAATGTTCCTCCAGGCCTTCCTGTCCTCTACCATCCTCTGGAGTCCATTTAAGCTCATGCCTTCTGCTTTGGTGACTCCATCCAGCCACCTCATTCTCTGTCGTCGCCTTCTTCTTTTGCCCTCAATCTTTCCCAGCATTATCTCTTCTCCAGTGAGTCCTTCCTTCTCATTAGGTGGCCAAAATATTTGAGTTTCATCTTCAGGATCTGGCCTTCTAAGGTGCAGTCAGGGTTGATCTCCTTTAGGACTGACTGGTTTGATCGCCTTGCAGTCCAAGGGACTCACAGCAGTCTTCTCCAGCACCATATTTCAAAGGCCTCAATTCTTTGGTGCTCAGCCTTTCTTATGGTCCAACTTTCACAGCCATACATTACAACCATTTAGGATTCAGTATTTCTTCACACATTCCATTTCTTCTTCTGCAGACCTCCCAGTCATGGATGGGTTTTCTCATATTGGCCATGTAAAAATCAGTAGCTTTGCTTACAATTGAAAACCTAGAAGAGGGAATATGCCCAAACAGCCTTATCCAGGAGCATCTTAAATAATGGTGGAACATTGACAATACAAAGGAAAATGAAGTAGAAATTGATTAAACTAGGCTCCTTGTCTTGTTCCCCTAGAAGCGGGGGCAAGGACCAAAGTGCAGCATCACAAAAGGTTCATTGTGATGTTGGGGATAAGCACAAGAGACAAAAGAAAGCAAAGGACATAGATAGATAAGAAAAGTGGAACCTTAGGAAATATATTGCTGTATCTGCTTTGATTTCTCCAAGTTTGATAATGAAATGTGTATAAGGAAATAACTAAGCTCAGAGAGCACCAAGGATCCCTCATTGCTATATTTCCGCTGCTATTTTTGCTGGATATTTCTTCTACTTCCTCCTGACCACCTTCTTGAGAACTAATTTTTTTTTAAAAAAAGAAAAGATAAGAAGAAAGAAGGCAGAAAGCTGGTGCATTATCTTATGGTCATTTTCTGGGTTCTACTGAAATTAAAATTTTTAATTAAATTTTAAACATCCCCCCCAGGATTTTATCTCAACACAGGCGTGCATTGGGGGTCACTCAAGAAGATGTTCGACTTAATCCCCTCCCTGGATTCATGTCCTCAAAATTTGGGCTGCCACCCTAAATTTCACAGAATTAAGAATGCAAATCATACAGAATTCAACAAATTTACTTTTTGAAAGGCAGAGATATTAAAAATCTGCTCTGTTGGGTTGAAATCCAATATTATGTCAGTAGGCTGTTCCTAAGCCAGGACTTCCTGATCCTCTGCACTTTGCATTTTTAACTCCACCTGTCCCTCTTTCCCCATCATTTAAACATGTCTAAATAGAGCTTTATTAGAAGTTTTCCAAAGGAGGCTACAGAGAAGAAACCAGTTCCTCCCAGATCCACTTCAGTAGGAAAAAAATACCTCCCTAAGTTTGTGGAACCTAAGGTGATGGAAGCTGAAAGAGATCACGGTAGAGGAGGGTATATTATCAATAAAGGAGCTCAGGGTTGAAATGAAGGGGTCCTTGGTGCTCTCTGGACTTGGTTGTTTTCTTGCAGACGTTTCATTAATCAAGCAAGGTAATATCATCAGTGCTAGTGGTGAGGGTGACAATGCACTGGTGATGTTACTTAGAAATATCTGCAAGAAAAGAATTGAGCTCAAAAGTACCAAGGACCCCTCAGAACATATTATTAACTTCCCTTCCCAATATGAAATGACATTTGTCTTGGGATTTAAGAATCAAACATGATTTTCATACCATGCAATGTGTAAAGCAACCAGTTTCAAGTCTCCCACAAATGTCTACTTAGAGTGAGGGCTGATGGTGGTAGAGCCAGGGACTGATCACAGCCTTGGGATCAGCCGAAGAGCCACTGCTTAACAATATATATGTCACCGTGAAAGACCGAAATTGGTGAATGTTGACATTCACCGGTGAATGTTGGTGAATGTCGACATTCACCGGTGAATGTCGACACATACCAATTTCGGTCTTTCACGGTGACATTTGTTACTGTGAAAGTCCAACGAGTCAGCATACCGCTTTACTTTTCCTTTTCAATTCGCGGTCCTGGAAACTACTCGTTCTAATCACCCAGGATCGCAGGTTTAAATAAAAAAAAAACCGCGAATAGAAGACGCTTAAAAAAAAGCGTCTTCCTTTTAAGGAAGTGTCGAAAGGATAAGGGTATTAGGGTAAGGGTATTAGGGTAAGGGTGTCAAGAGGATAAGGGTATTTAGCAAATATTTCGGACATACACCAAGCGACTATGTGAATGTCGACATTCCGACATTCACCGGTGAATGTCGACATTCACCAGATTTCGGACTTTCACAGTAACATATATATATATATAGCTTCTACTGTAGCTAGATATCTGAAGAAGCTTCAGTATGTCTTAATATCAGCCTCATTTTACAGAAACAAGTAGTCCTCAACTTACAACCACAATTGAGCCCAAAATTTATGTTGCTAAATCAGACATTTGTTAAGTAAGTCTTGCTACATTTTGTGACCTCTCTTGCCACAGTTGCTAAGTGAATCACTGCAGTTGATAAGTTAGTAACACGGTTGTTAAGTGAATCTGGCTTCCTCATTGACTTGCTTGTCAGAAAGTCACAAAAGGGGATCCCATGACCTTGGGACACAGCAATGGTCGTAAATATGAATCAACTGCCAAGCATCTGGATTTGAATGTTGTAAGTCGAGGTCTCCCTGTACCTCCTTCACCAGATCTAAGGGGTAGGGGGACATCACCTTTAAGCGGCCTCAGAATTAGGGTACTCCCATTGGCCTGAGCTCACAGATCTCAACTCCTTTTACAGGAAAGAGCTTCTATAAGCTTAGCTGTGCCTGGAACAAAGAAAGAGGCCTTGAGATGAAGAGTGAGAATTAAAACTAGTGCCGGGGTGAAGATTAGGTTGAGGATGAATTACATTGTCTAGAGCTGTGTATGCAAGTAACATGATTCAGACTCAGTCCAGCGTATTTTGATGTTTGCCAGACACAGTTGACTGTGCCAAAAAAAGTCTTGGATACATTATTGATGGTATCTCCTTTTATTTTGCTTTACTTTCTGTTTGAAGAACCCCTTTGATTATGTTACCAAAGAAGATTTCACATTAAAAAAAATGTGCAATTAGAAGTAATTTCTGTTTTATCTCAGCATGACTAGTTTATCATAATGTTTGTAATTTGCTAAGCAATGTCTCTTCCGTATACTCCGGGGCTAGTTGAAACTCTTCAAAATATTTTAGAGATTTTGTGAACTGGCACCGCTGTGTTGGCGATAAACAAATCTGCTTACAAGGTGATCCAGTGTAATGGAATGCCTACTGTTTTTTTTTTTTAAAATCGGGGTAATTTATGTCCAATGTTTGAAATGCTACATTATCCTGATAAAAACAAAATAAAAAAGAACTATATCAGTCTTTTGGCAGCTCAAAATCAGGAGCCTATTCCACTTTTCAGACTAAGACAATTTATTAAAAGGCAATAAGTGTAAATACGACTTGGTTATAGAGAAGTAGATAATATAACGAAAAACACAGTGAAATAAGACAAATGGATATTTGTTCCTCCTATAATACTGTATATATAATATTAAAATATTGAAACCAAAAGATTGTTCAGCTTCCTCTTTCAATGGCAGCCTACTGCACTATCTAGAAGTCCATGGAGATTTTTAAACAATTCTCTATAGCAGCCAGGAACTACTTACCAGAAGAAGAAGAAAAGGCTTTGCATGGAAACCAGTATCTCTTCTCAACTGAGAACGTTACGGATGAAACTCAGGGGTGAAGTACTACTGGTTCAGACCGGTTCTCCCAAACTGGTAATTTTAAAAAATGCTACCGGTTCAGGCGAACTGGTGTTTCTGACGATCAGCTGTGACACGCAATTTATATTAGCTAGAATCATCAGATTTCCTGCTTTCTCGCTAATCTAAATCACTTGGCACAACGGATTCCACCCCCTTGCTGTTCTACTTACCTTTGCAGGTGCGCTCGGTAGCAGGCTTGCCCACCCACCCAGATGTCATCACGTCCCGTTTTGATGCTCTGCACAGTAGGTCCTGGGCATGAACAGAAGGTCCTGTGCATGCACTGAAGTGGTCTTGCACACATGCACATGCTCACATTTGTGAACCGGTAGCAAAGGTAAGTTGATTTCACCCCTGATGGAACTACAATAATATAAGGAAGTGTGACAGGTATTTCCTGAGTAAACAGTGCCTTCAAAAGCACTCCTCTTAGCAGACATTCCCACCTTTGCATAGTAACTTGACTTAGTCTTGACAATGAGCTTCGTGCACTGAATCTCAAGTGACATGCAAAGCACTTCATCTTCTCTCCATCACAAATGCTGCACATTAGCACAAGTCTTCTAGCTTTTAGGAAGGCCAGAAAAGGTTGAAGAACCAGAGGAAAGTCAAGCAAAGTAATGTCTTCACTCTTAAAAAATGTGGGGGATACATTGCATCCCTACACAGTTTGGCAGCTGTTAGAAAATCCAATATACTGGGGGTGGGGGGTGTTAGATTGGTCCATTTTCCAACAAACCTACAAAAAATAAAAATGAACAACACACCATACATAAAGGAGGGGAACCAACACAATAACTAAAAATATAGAAAAAGACAAAAAAAAACCTGTCCTTACAAATATATTACATGCTCACCTGATTTTATAAATCTTTGAAAGGAGAAACTAAGCTTTCAATATTCACCAAGCCTGTCCAAGAATTTTCTTCCCGGAGGAAGAAATAATGTGACATTTTCTGATTGACAGAGTATATACTTTTCTCCAAAATTGCTAGATCACACAGCTCTAAAAGCCAATCCACAACATATTAGTGGCGATGTCCTGATTTTTGTCCTCTACTTTCCACTCACAGTCAATACTCAAAGATGGTGAAGTCACCGTTTAAAACCCACATAGAGAGGAAATGACTTCATTTTTTCAAAACCCATGAAGAAATTGGGGGATTTCCACTCCCTTTATAAGCATTCTGCTCCCTCAAGTATTTAAATTCTGATTTGAGACAGCATAGAATCGGTTGGTGTAATATGATGCAAACATTTTCCCGCTAAGGTCCCCTGTCACTCTTGATTACACTTCCAAGCACTATCCTATCACTCCATACTCTTAGGATTTCAGACACTTTTGCTGACCTTAAACCAATTAATTTTTATTTTGCCCCCTCGAGTGAACCTGTAGTCACAGCATGAACAATTATTTAGCAGCAGGGAACTTGGCACACTTTTTTTAAAGCTTGTTGGCTAAAATTCCACTTAAGAACTAAAATACAGCAATCTTATTGAAGAGGACAGTCTCTGCTGCCTTTCATCTTCAGAGAGCAAGGATGGCGAGACTTCAGAGAGGATGGTTAAAGTCTGTGGAACAATTAAGGAACATATTAAGCCAATTATCTCCTGCTCTTCTGTGTTATTCAGGTGAGTTTTGTTGGCTGAGTAGGCTTTTGTTGTCTTCCAGCAGACAAATATACTGGATCAGTGAATGCTGCTGCCTAAAGCAGTGAGTTAACTATAACCTCTTGTGGAGGGGGGAGGGTGACAGTTTTCTTATCATTGAAAAAGATATGATTGGCTTCCCTAAAGTGCATGTTGGAGCCTATTAGAGAAGATTGCCAATCTATACCAAACCCTTAGGTGTGCAAACAGATGTGTTTAGTTACACTAGTCCATGAAATGGAGTCATTTTCTTATTTAGAGCACCTGTGAATGAGGAAACAAAGACATGACTTCCAATTGTATTCCAGCTGTATTTGCCATTCTGTATTGATATTCCAAAGGAACTATAGGTATCATATATGTGTATGTACAAAGCTTAAAGAGATCATTGTGGATGGATTTATTTCATTTATAATATATGTTAGCTCCTTCCATGCAGAACAATAGGGCCATCCTTCTCTCAGGATTGCATTTTATGAGGCACAATACAAAAGAAATGAGGAGTGGAAAAAAGATGGAGAGAAGCAAACATGCCTCCAATTTCTTAAAATAATGGCCACAGAAGGTCAAACAAGGAAACTGGAATCTTTTCATTCATTTCTATTGTTGAAAGAAATGTCCTTCTGGGTTCGGCTCCAAGTGGGGGGAAAGACACTGGAGACATGGAGGCTGCTTGGGAAGATGGTTTTAATGGTGGACAGGACCGCATGGCTTGAGTCCTGAACAGAAAAGGTGATTACATGCTTCAATGTTGGTGGAGAAGAAGAGAAGGGAAGAGAAGAGGGTGAAGAAGGGCTTGCAGGGCTTTTTATAATCTGTTCGGCCCCACCTATCTGTTTCCTGTTCCTGTGTAAGGAATGTATTCTGATTGGTTGTCAGACTCACATGGGCCCATGCAGAGGCAACTCTCTAGGCTGAGTTTTGAATCCAGGTTTGGTTGAGTTCAGATGCCATGTGGTCAGTTGAGTAAAGTGCCAATATTATCATGCCTTAATCCCATCCCCCTGGAGCTGATGGGGAGAACTCTTCATTATGCAAAGTGGACTAGCTTGGCCTTCTTAATGGCCCATTGATAAAGTGAGGATGGGCAGGAAGCTGCAGGAATTTACTTAGTTTTTAAAATGTGTTTCTCCCTTTTTCACATCCAGGAAAATATAATAGTCTGCCTTTTCAATATTTCCTAGGATATTTCATTTTTCTGGGAGAGGGCTGGGTGATAACTTCCTACACTATGTATAAGATGAACACATTATTTAGTAAATAGCTTAATATGCTAATGTTGAATCCATTAATTAATCAATTTTGGTTTTCCCCCAACACATAACACTCTAATTTTCTTTTCTTTTTTTTTAGCAACCATCATTCATTCCTCTGCCTTCATATTCACCAGCACAATCAGAAAAAGGATGAGTTTAACTATGATTACGTACAATATCTCTTTCTCTATGCTTCACTCCATCTAGCGGAAATGAACTAGGGCTTACAAAAGCTTGTGCAATGGGGTGATTTTTCATGGGTCACAAAACCCCTAAGTAGGGTCTCTTATATATCTTCAAAAGTAACAGGGCAATTTTAAGTGTGACAGGGATTTCTTCCTATTTCCAAAGCTAGAAAGATGTGCAGATATGTCTTTACCAGGTTTTCTAGCTAGGTGAGACGAATACAGTGGGACCTCGGGTCACAACCACAATTCATTCCACAACTTTGGTTGCAACCCAATTTGGTCATGACACAAATCTAATTTTCCCATTGGATTATATAAATATGATCAATCCTTTCCAGACCCCTACGAACTATATATTTTTTTAAAAAAATATTTTAATCACAAAAATAGTTAATTATGCCATAGAACTCACAGTGTAATTGTAAAATGTAAAATCCTTTAATAACACTGATAGCTCCTCTTTATTGGTTTCAACTATGTACAATTCAGCGCCACTCTGTTTGACAGCAGCCCTTTTATAGGGAGCTGTCAAACGGCTTGGCCAATCACCAATGAGTATTTTCCCATCAGATGAGAGGACCTTGGTGGAACCTACCATACTGGCTGTCAATATGTAACACTCCTCCCCTCTTAGATGGGCTGAACCGACTGGTAACGTACTCACGCAGGTAGGCGGTTCTTCTAGAGATTCTCTTTGACCTGCACAGTTCAGTTGGTGCTGGGACTTCGGTCAGGTCGGTTGAACCTCTTGCCTCTCTGGCTTTGCCTGGTAGAAGCTCCTGGAACTTTCCCCTGGGTGTGGCTGAAGTTCCTAGAGCCAGTTCGCTCAGAACTCACTGCAGGCCTGAAACCTTTTTAGATAAGTACTCCGGTACCTTCTGTCTTGAGTGGTCTGTGAAAGGAGTGAATGCTTGCTCCTTTTGGGTAGGGCTTTGGCTAACTCATGCCAGAGTTACCTCTGGTTGCCTGAGATTGGAGTGGTCTAGGCGGCCTCAGAGTTGGTCAATGTGCCGCCTCCAAATTCTCCCATCCTCGAGCTCCAATTTGTAAGAGCGAGATCCAATGATTTCTACAATCCAGAGAGCCCCCCCCCAGCATAGTTGTGGAAATGGCAGGCAGATCTCTGGTGGTTACCCCCAAAGCCGGTGCATGGCGGGAAGCAACTTTCAAAATCTCATGCCATATTTCTACCAAGCAAGAGAGTTCTCAGGTAGTCTCGCTTGGTAGTCTCGCAAAGGACTTCTGTGGTTCTGTGCACGCTTTGGGGGCTGTTCTGCCTTTGCAGCATTTCCGTCAACTTGGTCGAGGACTCTGTAGCCCTGGCTTCATCCAAAGCGATTTGCAAAGTGAGATTTGTTTTCACCAGCAATCTCCTTTGCAAGTTGATGTCTCGAATGCCGCATATAATTCTGTCCCGCAATAGTTCATCTAAATCGTGAAACTCACAATAGGCTGTGGCTTTCTGAAGTGTGGCAACCTACTGGTTTATGGTCTCGCTATCTTTTTGATTTCAGAAGTTGAATTTGTGCCTCCACACATATTTAGACAGTTTGGGAGCATAGTGCATCCTCAATGTGTGTTGAAGCACTGACGAGGTGACAGTATGTACCAGGTTGGCTCAGATAGGTCTTTGGCGGTGTCAAATACCTCTGGCCCACAGTAGCTCAGGAACATGCTCTCTTACGGTTCTTGGAGAGCCCAAGAAGATCGTTCGCTTCCAAAAAAAGCACTTGAACCTCATCATATATGAGTCCCAGTACTCGGTTTCTGGGTTGTAAAGAGCTAGTGGGGTGTGCGTTGTCATCTTGTTCAGTCAAGGCAGATTTGAATTTGCCACTTAAAGATGGCTGCTTGATGCCACTCTTGCTCTGGCTGCATTGTTATGCTGGATTGTCTATCAGTTCTTTTTGTGCCTGGTTGCCTTCCAATCCCACCTTCATTGCCAGTGTTAGATCGGGTGAATGGATGAGGCAAACTCAGGCTTAGCAAATAACAACAGCTCTTTATTGGTTTCAATTATGTACAATCCAGCGGCACACTGTTTGACAGCAGCCCTTTTATAGGGAGCTGTCAAATGGCTCAGCCAATCACCATTGGGTATTTTCCCGCTGGATCAGAGGACCTTGGTGGAACCTACCATACTGGCTGTCAGTATGTAACAGAACCCAATTTGGTCATGGTCTGAGCCGTTCATGACCGGAGGTTCCGCTATCATACAAGACAAAGAGATAGGCAGGCAGGCAGGCAGGCAGGCAGGCAGGCAGGCAGGCAGGCAGGCAGGCAGACAGACAGTACTCTCCCCTACTGGTACTCCCATATTGGATTGCCCTTACATTATGTATATTTCTATTCTGGCCAGTGACATCCAGTTAAAACAGGGGAGAGAAAGGAAGCAGCAAGATGATGTCCAGGCCTTTTCAGGAGTCAATGCATGAAATTATCCTAGGCCCCACAAGTGGACAGAGCTTTACCCAAAATACGTTTCAATATTTATTTTAGATAGAATGCACTGCACCAAGAGTTTTCCACTA
Source organism: Natrix helvetica (assembly GCF_964273705.1). Classification (NCBI taxonomy): domain Eukaryota; kingdom Metazoa; phylum Chordata; class Lepidosauria; order Squamata; family Natricidae; genus Natrix; species Natrix helvetica. The sequence continues at coordinate 105,360,047 of NC_138552.1, read as the reverse complement.
AGCTGGGATTCTCCACCAATTTCCATCAGGCAATCCATTTATTTTCATGGAGGGAGGGAAAAAATGACAGAAGTTGCAGTGAGAAGAATGGGTGATGGAGGGATGGAGTTCTAAGCATGTTTTTCTTCTGAGTCTCCCAGAGACTTGAGAAAAGTCCCTGTGTCACATGGTTAAGGGTCTTTACAGAAAAGGAACTATTTCACAGGAGGGATTTTAATACAATTCATTCCTCAATGAGTCCCATCTAGCCTAGTCCTTATAGTTACATCGGGCCTTTCAAATTGATGTACTGGTAGTCCTCAACTTACAACAGCTCATTTAGTGACTGTCAATGGTGGGTTGCAAATATTTTTACTACTGGATTGGGCTTGCTCATGCATGCACACAACGCTTCTGCACATGCGCAGAAGTGTCCAGATGGGTGGGCAGGGCCTCACACCACCACCACTATTAGCGGTTCTGCCGAACCAGGCCGAACTGGGAGCAACCAACCACTGGTGATCATTTGAAGTTAAATGACACTGAAAAAAGTGTCCTATGACCATTTTTCTCACATACGATTGTTGCAGCTTCCCCACGGTCACATGATCAAAATTCAGACACTTGGCAACTGGTTTATATTTATGCTGGTTTCAGTGTCCTGGTGTCATGGGATCACCTTTTGCGACCTTCTGACAAGCAAACTCAATAAGGGAAGCCAGATTCATTTAACAACTGTCGGCTAACTTAACAACTGTATTGATTTATTTAACCACTGAGGTAAGAAAGGTTGTAAATGGAACAAAACTCTAATTGTCTCACCTAGCAACAGAAATTTCAGGCTCAATTGTGGTTGTAAGTAGAAGACTACCTATATTGCAATTCTTGCTTACATTTGGCAGAGAGTAGGTGCAGGGGTCGGATTCAGCCAGTTCAGACTGATTCAGGGAAACCAGTAGCTCCAACAATCAGCTGGGGAGAGAACCAGTTCGCTCCAACAATCAGGTTGGCCCGCCCACCTGCCCCTGCACCTATATCCTCTCAGCTGATACATGCAGCGGAGTGGATTGTCGTGCCTCAGATGTGTTACTCCCCAGAAGTAACATGGAAGGTAAGTTTTGTTAAAACTGCTGACCCACGCAGAGCGCGAAGCACACAATTACCGAACCAGTTGTTAAAGCGGCAGGATCCCACCACTGGAGTAGGATTAGTGTTATATGAAAATGTTTGTCACATCACTGCTTTTTGTTCAATATGGGTGTCTGATCATGTGCATATATACAATAAATTAAGCATCCATTTCTAGTAGGGAGTCACATGACAAAGATTAAAGATGAAGCCCTGTAAAGGACGGTTGTCGTCTTCCTAATTATAGGAAGATTTTTGAAGTAGACTTCAGTCCCATATTGGTGGACTGACTTGAATTGTGGAGGCTAAGAGTATAAATAATTTGACTTATTTGGCATCATCCAGTGTCTTACGTCTGCTTCATATTCAGCTTCACATTCCTGAGTACAAAATGATGGATCTGCTTGTGCCTTTCTATAAGGACTCATTGCTACCCCTTCCAAGTTCTCTGAACAAAGGCTGATGAATTTATTTTTATGCAGCTCATTCAGGAAGCTTTATTACCCCTATTCAAAGTGCTGTGATTAAGGTCACTAGCTTGCTAGAAATGTGGGCCTTTTCTCCAAGACATAAAGCAAACGCCTATTACTCTTTGAGAGAGACTGATAAGCACAATCGTGCAAATATGGAGATCCAGTAGTAATTTTTACTCTTGAGTTTCAGAGGCTGGCTCCCTATTCCTGCTCAACTCTGCAGCTCAGTGAGTAACCTTGGACAATCAATTCTCCCCTCAACTTTAGGCCTGTGGTTCTAAGTATAAAAAGGGACAGCAGGATTCAAATAAGAAAGAAAGCAGGAGATTTCGGTGAATTTAAAACTGGAAATACAAGCTGAAAAGTGACGTGGATGCCAGTGAAGAGTTTAATGGAGGTTAATTGCTGAATTGTGAAGGGCAGGGATTCTTCTGTGTGTAGTTCTGTATTTGAAACCTCTTCTTTTAGCCTTTTCAATCGTGGTCTTGGCTTCTTCTCAGGCTCCTCCTAGCTATAGTTTTTCATTCTCTATCCTTGGGCTCTTGGCTTTGCTCCTGTCTTCCTTCAGTCAGAAGTGATCTAATGGGGGAATAATTCTTCTTCTTCTTCCCCTTTCTCCTCCTCCTCCTCCAACTCCTCCTCCTCCTCCATCACAATTCAGGCAATGCAGTTATTCCATGTCTCCTGAATAATGAACAATATTCTAAACAACATGTAATCCAAAACAGACACCTCAAGCAGCCATTATCAGTTATTTCTTGGGGTTAGGGATTTTCTCTTGTTGGGTTTCACCTGCAGTAAATGTTTCAATAGCACCCTGGTTTCACTTATCACAATGCATTGGCTAAATCCTGAGTGTTGTAGCCTTTTTGGTAAACATTTCCTTTCCTTGCTCATTTGGTTCATGACTCATTTTATGATCACTTGGCAGGAGATATATCCTGAAGGAAATCTCTTGCACCATAGAGTCTCAACTGGCTGACCCTATCTCCAACCGGCTCTAACCAACCACTCTACAGTGCTAGTGGAACCAGAAAATATTGAGGAAGCTGCAAATTAGTTTGCTATAACGATAAGCAAATCCACCAAAGGTGTTTGTCCTGCTTCCTGTGAACATACCCAGGTCTGGATATCAGATGAATGTTTGAACGTGATTGACTGATGGAACAGATGCTGATTGGATAATGCAACCCAATAATTTCACCATACCATTTGCCATTATCTGAAATTGGAGCAAAGTCAGTACTGAGATAATATTGCTGCAGAAACTCCACAATCTTAATTTTAAAGGACTCAATCTTAAAGGGACTGCTCAAAAAAAGTAAAACCCAGAGTGATTTAAAAGATTAGGGCTGGTCAGTCTATGAAATCTGCATTTACAGGTTAGAGCACAATGGAACCCATGACTCCCAGCAGATCACAAGGAGATGCAGAAACAAGTGTTTCCGCTGCCTGCTCACAGAAATTAACTGTCTGAAGTATATGTGGGCAATCTCTAGATCGCTCTTTCTTCCAGCGAGAATAATGGCAGTCTGGATCTCAGATCCAAATGCTGCTCAAACTGCGTGGAATAGGGAGAATGTTCATAGTAGCTTGTTTCCTTGTTTCCCCAGAAGCCCCACAACATAGATAGAAAAGCTCAGATTTAGCACTTTCAAACTTACCCATGTGTAGACTGAAAAATCTCTACTAACACATTAAGAATATTCTTCTTTTATGCAACAGTTTAAATAGAAATGTGCTTTATTTAGGAAACTTAAACTGTCTAAATCAATTAGGTGCCCAAGATGAAATGCTGCATGCACAAAGAGGCTAAAAGAGAACGCTCAAGATTTGTTTAGGCAGTCTTCCATGTATTCTAGATACAAATTCAGAAATATTGCTGCAATTGAAATAAAAACCAATGCACTTAGATTTAGAACAGCTTTATTGTCACTTTGAATGTACACTAATCAGGGTACATTAAAATGAAATTTTGTTGTATACAGCTCTTCAAAGGGTCTCCACCTCCAATGTACACTACATAAACATGACAAAATAAATAAACAAACACAGAATTATGCATATACCCACATTTGTATATTATATGACACAGAGAAACAGCACACTCTGATTCGGATGTATACATGTACATGGCAAGAAAAACGAATCTTGCAAGTTTACCAGACGGATGGCATAGGGGAGAAAGCTATTGCAGAATCTGATAATCCTGCTAGAAATACTTCGAAACCTCCTCCTAGAGGAGAACAACTGAAGTGAGTGTGTGGGGTCTCTAACAATGCTTTGCACTCTAAGCACGTAGCGCTTATAAACGCTATCCTGAAGGACAGGTAGCAAGCTTCCTATAATCTTCTTGGCTGTCCTTACCACTCTCTGTATGGACTTTCTCTCTGAGGCACTGCACTGCATCCGCTGAACCAAACAGTGATACAGTTTGTTAAAACACTCTCAATTGTCCCTCTGTAAAAAGTGACCAGGACAGAAGGAGAAAAATGTGCTCTCTGCATCCGAAGCAAGAAATGCAGACACTGGTTTGCATGCTTCACTATGGATGGCATGTGGAGAGATCAGTTCAGATTGTTAGTTCTCTGCACTCCCAGATATTTAATACTGTTGACCAGGGGTGAAATCCAATTTTTTTCCCTACTGGCTCTGTGGGTGTGGCTTGGTGTTGGTGGGGGTCATGTGACTGAGTAGGCATGGTCAACTACGTCACTCAGGTCACCCACCAAGCCATGCCCACAGAACCAAGGGCTACGCTTCCAACATTGCCGCTGTTTCCTTCACCTCCTTCTCTTTTCGCAGCCTCCTTACAAAACACACACACACACAGGGAGATTGGAGAAGGGGGAAGCATTCTCCCTCCTCTTCATAGCTTCAAGACATGATTTTAAAAAGTGCTTACAAAAGGTTTTTTTTTAAAAAAAAAAAGCCTCTTTAAAAAAAAAAACAGGCCAAAAATCCAAAGACCGCTCCGTTCGCTGCTTCACCCAATGATGTCATCTATTTGCATGGCCTCCCCCACCTCCCAACAGCCATTTGTTAGCCAAAGCAAGGGTGGTGTTTGCTCTTGCTTTCATTCCATGCGAGGCTGCTGCGCGGGAAAGCAGCAGCAGGGGAGGGGGAGGAGGAAACTGAAGCAGCCTTCAATTCACGGACTTAGCTTCTCACCCTTCCTTTCACTACTGTTCGCTCGGCGCTTAGAAGCAGCTGGGCCTGCAATTCCCGTGGCTGGCAAGATGGCCATCACCAATCCACTGCCCGGAGGGGATCACAGAGGGAGCCGCGAACCTTTGCAGCGCTGTGCCATGCTCGCCTCTCCTGGTCTGGGCTCTTCCTCAATGGCTGTGGGCTGCAGGAATGGCCCAGGGCAGGAAAAGTACTGGCTGCTGGTGGTGGGAGGCGACGGAGTGCGCAATTCTGCGCTCACCATCCAGTTCATCCAGGTGAGAGGCCCGAAATGAGATGGCGGTGTCAGTTTTCTCATCTTCCTCGGCGCTCTGCTCTGATAGGGGTGGGCTGCAGCAGAACAGCCAAGTGCCTGGAGCCCCTTCCTCTTCCTCCGTCCATGGCCTCACTGCTGGTTGGTGGACGCCTCCTCAGGTGTCCCCCCATCACCAGGGTTCCGGGGAGAGGCTTCGAGGCCTGGAGAGTGAGACCCTTCTCTTTGCTTTATTGCTGTTGTGCAGCTTAGAGCTTGAGATTTTCTGGGCACAGAAAAGAGTGGCCGTGAGAAGTGACCGGGCAGGTGTGGGTGGGGCCAACCAGCAGTGATTGTAACTGGTTCAGGGAACTGATCAAAATCATTGCTACCAGTTCACACGAAATGGTGTGAACCGGTAGGATTTCACCCCTGCTGTTGACCACCTCTACAGCTGCATCCTTGATACTGAGTGGAGTATGACCATGTCGATTCTTTCTACAATATACAATGATCTCCTTTGTTTTACTAACATTCAGAACCAGGTTACTTGTATTGAACCAGTCCACCACAGCCTTCACCTCTTCCCTATAGGCATCGTCATTGTCATCCCACCACCCCATACCCATCATATTTCACAATATGATTTTTAGCAGATTTGGCACACCAGTAGTGGGTCATTAAGGTGAACAGTAGCAGACTCAAGACACCACCCTGTGGGGAACCTGTATTCAAGGAGATGGAGTTGGAAACTTTTCTTCCAACTTGCGCAAACTGGGACGTTGGAGATCACAACATGGACAAGAGGACCTGTGCTTCCATGTTGTCTAGTTTGCCTACCAAACTTTGGAACAACTTCAGACCCACTAATCACCTCTAAACTGGAGCCGAACTACCTTTCAAATGCAAGATTCTTTCAAATAAACATCTATTTTTTATCACCTTTCAAGCAGAGGTTGGCCATAAATGATGTGCATTTGTTAAGAGATTAAATATGAAAAATATAACAGATATACTAGCATTCTAAATTTGGCTGGCATTTGCTTCTCATATCAAGGGTTCGTACACATTCTCACCATAAGGAAAATACATTTGCATGCATGGGTATGTTCTTAAATATTGTAACCATGTACATCTTCCACATTTCTCCATTCAAAAAAAAACATAACCCATTTAAGATTCAATGATTTTGAATCATTGATTATTTTTTTTTACATATAGACAAGTTGGAAATTCCTTCTTTGGGGAGCCAAAAGTGGTTAGAAAAGGGAATTGCCCTTGCGTACAGTACAATACAAAACTTTGTGGCCAAACAACACCTGAAAAGCCAATCTGACTAGAAGACATTGCACTCTCCTCAAACTCCCTTCCTCGAACTCCCTTCCAACTCTGTTATTCTGTTATTCTGACCCAATGTACTGTAGCAATGGGACAAAATTAATATGAATGAGTCCTGTGTGTGGGAAGCAAGCTTTCTCAAACCATTTTGAACTACTTTATGTTTATTTCCCTGTTTCCAGTCTCTGATTCTTGTAATGAAACCTTGTAGATTGACATTTCTGTGAAATCATTACATTCAATGAAATTCCATCCTGTGCAAATACCGTACATTTTATTAGATTCTTGTTTAAAACACCTGCCTGTTAAAACTTTTCTTAAGATGAAGCTCCAGTAAGTTAGCTAAATCCCTCAGTAGAATTGTGTTACATTAGGTCGTCTGGTGGCACGGGAGAGATAGAAAAGAATCTGGGGCTGAGCCTGAGCAAGGAAAACTTGCTTATATGTTTCTTTTATGCTATAGAAATTTGACTGAGCCATTAATAGGACAATGCGTAGTATTTTATCCAGAGACGTTTAATTGGATAAAATCAGTTTACAAATAGGGTGAGCAACATTGCTGTTGAACTCACTAACGAGGCCATATTCATTAGTTTGAAGAAAACTTTTTGCTTATGTACACATAAACTCTCTTCTGACATTCATGCAAGGAGTTATTTTGCCCTGGATAATATGAGTCTTTCCAGGCAGACGTTTCACAGATGTCTGACTCTCCTTTGAAAGGCAGCCACTTTGAAAACCTATCATATAAAGACTGCCCAAATATCAGTTTCTGAACATAATGAATGGAGGCATTATGATGGAATACTTTTTCAGAGCTTTTCAGCACCCAAGTCTTAAGCTGTTTGGCTCCCATGCACAGGTTGTCTGGAAGATTAATGAAGTTGGCTTACCCTTCCTGGATTTCAACCCCCTTCATCCATTTTGGCCGCAGTGATGGCCTGGTGCATTTATCACGGCCCTTGACTGGCCTGCTTCTTCACCCCTCCCGCCCAGGCCAGGAAAACAAGCACCAATCACTTTCCTTTCCACAAGTAGATTTTGGAGGATTGATAGAGCTTTAATGTGAGCCCTCTTCCATTGACTCCCACCTCTTGTATTTGATATCTTCCTGTCAGGTGCAAAAGGAAAAGAAAACATGGCTGTTTTACAATTCTTCCAGATGGCGGCCATATATCTTGAAAATGGGATAGAAGTAATCTTACCTCTGTGAAAAACACATCTGGTGGCTTGAGGCAAAGCAAGGTTTTTCTCAGCCTGCTCTATCTTTCAATTCCTTCTCTGCAGTTGTTAATAACAGTCTACATTACAGGACTGGGGAAGATTTTATTAAGAACTTAAGCAGCCTTTCTAGGCTCTGCCAAAGGCTTATCTCATCTGGTATTCTGGGAAACATGTAAGAAGAACAACACCGAAACTTTTCCAGCTCTTATTGCTGACTTACATTTGAAAACACTGACACTGAAGACAATGTAAGCAATTACAAATTGTAGTCAGTATCACTAGTAGCATTTACATTTACTATGTGGTTCAAACACATGCAATATATGTGTTCATGTTAAGCTTCACTAAGTTTACTAACACGGGGGGACGGGGGGGACGGGAGACTATAAGTTACATTCCAGCCATGCATAGCGTGGATATATTTTTGAGATGCAAATGGCTGGATCTCGTTGTAAGAATTCTGCACAAAAATGAGGTTAGAACAGGGCCAGATCAGATGCAGAAATTAATTTTGCATGACCTCAACTAATTTTCACAGCAAAGCTGGTAGAAGACCATCTGTGCTATTTGGTAAGTGGGAGAAGGGAATGATATACCAGAAACTCACATTTTGTTTTATTCCTAACAGTGTATCTATGTGCTTTCAGCATTGAGGATTCGGCTTTAAAACTTTTATCACTATTTCAGTTGTGCGACTGTGGAGATGTCATTTTAGATCATGAAAGTACACCATCAAGAAATCACTCCGTGCATTAAAAGGTCTAGAGATATTGCCAAAGTTTTACAACATCTCCGATGCCTGAAATACTCCTTCATGAAGTGCATTGATGGGGATGGAAGAGAAAATCACGAGACTTCTCAGTAAGGTTACGATAAGGCTCCTTATCCTCATTATCACAAGTCATCATTTGTAGCAGATATTTTAGACTAGAAGATAGGTGGTTAGATGTACCAAATCTCTTCTTCCAGAAGCCACCTAGAACTCACACCCTGGTTTTCTCCTGCTTTCAGAGTACAGCTTGATGATTCCTGCTACCAACTATCTTCCCAGAAATACCTGATTTATCATCTACCCTTTAGCCCTGGTGTATGTGAAAGATTGAGCTATTACACCTTTCTGACAATTAAAAGATACAAAGGTAAACATTGAAACAATTTATATTGTGCAGTATCCTAGCCTATCTAGTGTATAGGAATTGTTTCTAGAGGATTCAGACCTTCCTTCCCCCATTGGGAAATACATCAATCTCACAAGAAAGAGGTAAATAAAATCAAATTTCATTTTTTTTAAAAATTAAATTAAATATAGCACACAATCCTTCCTTTAATTTTAAAGATTAAAATGCTAATATTCTGGGATGGAGTTAAATAGCAGAGTATTGCAGGACACACCATGCTTTAGCAACTGCAAATGAGTTAAACAAAGCAAAATAAAAATCCAAAAGTAAATATAATGTTCTGGACAGAGGACAACATTCTGTGGTTATCTTACAAACTGACGTTTGTAAGAGAGTGTACTCAAATCTCTGAGAAGATACTGGGCACATCTGAAATTAATATCAAAGATTACAAAAAAAAATCCTAGTATGAAAAAGATGTATGCTTGAACACACTCTAAGATATGAAATCAAAACTGAACTTGTGCACTTAGTTACTTAGTGAGATTTAAAAATAGATTTTAGCACAGCACAGAAAACAAGCCTCACTCAAATTTGATGCTAAATATTTTATTTAAAATACCAGTTGTCTGAAACAAAAGTTCCTCTATTACCTAGATTTGCAATTCCTTTTCTTCATATTCCAAAATTTAATCAGAGACCATGGAAATCTACATTCCACAGACTTCAATGTTGCTCCCTCTTTGCTTTAAAGCAACAAACTTTTTTTTAATCTCCAGCAAAAGGCTTGGAGCATTTGACTCCATTCAAAGCCCACAGTGTCTCTACCTTGTGGGAAATGGATTAATAAATATGGCACAAGAGACATGCAGGCAAGCTTCATTCACAGCACCAATGAATAAAAGAAAGATAAACAATGCCTTTGTTTATTGATGTTAGAAACCCATAAGAATTGGAAGACTATATTCAAGCAATATTGCATTTTCAATGGAAGCACAGAAGTGTCCACATTTTGATATTGGAATATCTATCTTTTTAGGGGGGAAAATCCTAATGTGAGAATTGTTCTCACACAGTCAGTGAAAAACAGTCTGACAGCAAATGTGATGGTTACTAAAACAGATGGAGAAAATCTGCACAAAGGAGTGAACCAATACATCAACCAAATTTTAGATCATTCATAGATAAAATGTCAAAAAACAAAAGTACAATAAAGCTAAGACATTAAAAAGAGAGATGCATCACTAATTGCCTTCTGACATTCTGAAACAATCTATCAGAGCTTAATTATTCCCTTACAGTATTTTGAAGATTTCTAAGAATTTGTCAGCTAAAAGGAAAATGTATTCACTTCTATATAGAAGTAGATTGGATCAATTTATAAGGTGGCATGATATTAGTTCAGAGGGCCATGAATGGGGACATACTATAGACAGCTCGGCATAACTTGTGAGGTTAATTCAACAACACCGGCATGCAGGGATTCATTTGGCTATGGAAAGGAAAGTTAGTATTGATCCTTTTCAGAACCATTAATGAAAAAGCATTAAACCTGACAAAAGCAAATGTTGTTCTGTGAAAAATAGGCAGAATGTTACAAAAATGCTTAGGAATAGAAAAAGGCCTGTTCCAAAGGCAGATGCTACAATAAATGCAACATATAACAATTACAATTGGAAAGACAGGGGCCACGTAATTTATTACATAGGAAGAAAAACTAAATGCAAGAGGATATCGGGCGGGGGGGAGGGTTCATTCTCTGAGCTTGTGGGTTGGTTTCTGAACTTTTCATTACCAGGCTAGGTAAAATCTTTAGCAGAGTTTAGGGGATGTCGGTATTCTTCTGTTTATAAGGGCTACAGGTGTGGGTGTGTCAAGTTGAGGGTCTTGTGATGGGTCAGGTGTGAGTCATAGGTGAGTCTTGTGATGGGTCTTGTGATGAGCAAGTTACATCAGGTCAGGGTCAGAGGTGGGTTGCTCTCGGTTCGGCCTGGTTCAATTGAACCGGTAGTGGAATTCAGGCCTGGGTCGCAGAACTGGCAGCGAGCCAGGCCTGCCCCACCCAAACCGGTTCCCTTGCCGCCACTGGGCTGCCACCATTTTGGATTTTAGTGAGTGCACATGTGCAGTTCACTGTAAATTGTTCTGCACATGCATGAAGAACAATTTACATTGAACAGTGCACACGCACATGTGAGCGAAGTGAACATGCACATCTGACATGCTTGGGTTGCAAAGTGGTAGTAAAATTGGCAGCAATCCACCCCTGGTCAGGGTCATTGGGAGGTGAATTGTTGGTGGGGGGGTTGCGATGCTGTCTCTGGTTGGCTGTCCAGTTGATTTGGATTCTGAGGTCAATGGTTCTGGTTGTAGGTCAATCTCTCTGTTGTTGGAATTGCTTGTGGAGCGCCTGGCTTTGATGAACTCACGAGCATGGCAGGTGGTAGCATGGCGGTGATTTTTGTAGCCCGCCAGCGGATCTGGCAGCAGATGCAGACAGTGAGGAGGTTGAGGAGGAACATGGGCCAGTTCTGGATTCTGGGGAAGTCTCTGATGAGTGTTCTGTGTTGGAGGCAGAGATGGGGCCAGGGCCATCTGACAGTTATCAGCAGCCTTCGGAGTCAGACATCAGTGGGGCAGAAGAACAGCTGGAACCTGTTCCCAGTGTGCATGTGCAGAGCTGCCAGGAGAAGGGAACAGCTAAGGAACAATGGTCAACTCGGGAGAAAAGTCACAGGTAGACGGTGAATGGCCCCTCCCATAGGGAATAAAGAAGAGCAAAGGGGGAGGTGAGTTTGCAGGAGACAATTAGTTCAATTCATTAGGGTGAAGATCCGTTCCTGACTTCTTGCCAAGTATTTTCTACTACAGAGTGGCGTTTGGAAGATATCGGCCTGGCAACTCTCCAAGCCTGATAAAGTCTGTAGTTGTGAAATCTCCTGAAAGACTGTTGGCCAGGACTTTGCTGAAGAGGAATTCATTTTAAACTAAATGAAAGGGGCTTATTGGGACAAGGAGTTGGCTTTGTGCTTTTGTGAAGCCTAGGTCAAAACAGTGACCTACTGCTTCGGTGACTCCATCCAGCCACCTCATTCTCTGTCATCCCCTCTTCTTTTGCCCTCAATCTTTCCCAGCATTAGGCTCTTCTCCAGTGAGTCCTTCCTTCTCATTAGGTGGCCAAAGTATTTGAGTTTCATCTTCAGGATCTGGCCTTCTAAAGAGCAGTCAGGGTTATTAAACAACTTAATAAGGCCAATTTAGGGTCAAATATAATAGCTTGAATAATTTGTCCTATTTTAATATAAATATTAAAGATGAATTATGAATTATTTGTACGAAATATAAGAAGCAATTAGAGCCATCCTTCTGCTCTATTTTAGTGAACAATGATCATTTCAGTTTTAGTCACTCTTTCTTTTTCTGGAGTGATTAATTAGTGATTTGAAATTAAGTCAAAATCAATTGTTTAATTTTTTTTAGGAATATAGACCTCTAGAGATTTAAATGTTTCTAAGAATGTTAATTCCTGACAATTCTTATTATGTTTCATATTGTCATAGGGATATTATACATAGGAATTATGACTTAGAAAAAAAACATTGTTAAGCCTGGTAATTCGCCCAAAAAATGCCAAAATGTACATAATTCTAGAAATCCCCTTAAGAGGATTTGATGCAATCAGTACAATGTCTCGGTGAAAATTATTTTATACATTGCATTAACTTCTAAACCATGTATATCTAGACATTCTTGTTTTTCCTTTGCTAAGGGTTCTAGTAAGAAAGAAATAATAGGAAGGAGAGTGAGTATCCTTCAGATTTCTTTATAACAACATTTGGGGAAATGTATTACATGAACTCCAACATATTAATATTTTGATGCAGATTTTTAATTATTCTAGAAAATTTATCTGTAACATTCATATATTTTAAGACAGAAAAAAATAAAATAGCCAACAAAGCTGTCAACGACCTAATGATGATTACCATTGCTTTTCTTGATTGTTAGCTAAATACAGATGTATATTGAAGGTGTTTGTCAACTCGCAAAACAACCCTGGCCTGCTCTCCTATGGCCAAATACACATCTATATTGAAGGTGTTTGTCAACTCGCAAAGCAACCCTGGCCTGCTCTCCTATGGCCTTGCCCTAGGCAAAGGGGATGGGGAACTGATGACACAGCACGGCAGCCACAAACAGAAGCACGTTCCACACACATATCTTCCACTATGGCTGACTCCCAGGTTACCCGCAACACCCGGAAGGGCATGATCTCTGAAGCCCGCAAAAGTGCTCTGATGGAGAATATGGTTTATGACACACCCTGGAGGAAGGGGGAAAACAGGGTCATAATTGGGTCATAAATTATGTGGGGTCAGAGCTGGCTTCACTTGGGTATGTGCCAACCTTAATTATATTTATTATTATTTGTATGGTTTTTAATTTGGTACCTGTACACCGCCCCTAGTCCCTTCGGGGAGAGGGGGCGGTCTAGAAATCAAATCAAATAAATAAATAAATAATAAACATGTTGCTCCTAATAAATAACTGGATTTATTTTGAAGCTTGACTCGAGACTCATGGTTTAATTAAGGCATCCGTCGGAACCCTGACAGTGTTATAAATTAATTTGTTTGGTCTTCAGGAAAATGGGTAAAAAAAAAAAACAATCAGCTTGTTTCATAATATGTTTGTAAACATTTCCAATGTCCTTGTTAAATAACAACAGAAGCTACAGTTGGTGTGGAGTGCAGCAGCGTGAGCAGCTTGGGGGCCTCCAAATATGGTCCCTGTAACATCGTTGCTCCAAGAGCTGCACTGGTTTCCAGTCTGCTTTCAGGTGCAATTCAAGGCGTTGGTGATCACCTTTAAAGATCTTCATGAGTTCAGATTATTTGAGGGACTCTCTCACCCAACTGGGATTGGCCCATCCCACTTGTGCCAGCAGAGGAGGCATGCTGGGAGTCCCACCAGCCTGATTATTCCAGCTGGTAGGATCCAGAAGGAGGGATCCTTCTCGGCTGTTGCTCTGAAACATCTTGCTCTCTGAAATGAGGTTGGACCCAAATCTCCTATCTTTTCATAAGACCTGGCTCTGGCAGTTGACTTGGAGCCCCAGTAGAGGAACAGCACAATGGAGATGGTTGATCGAGTAATAACAGATCTCACCTTTCCCTTCCGCCCTCCATCCCTGCCCTCCCCATGTATCTTTAGGTTTTAATGTCTGATTTTAATTATTTATATTTTAACCGTATATGTAAACTGTAAGCCACCCAGAGTTACGGTAATATGGACAGCCAATAAATTTATAAATAAACAATAAATAAATAATGCTATTGGTCTATATGAGCCAATGAGAGCTCATTTTATAAGTTTAACTAAGACATTTGGTACTCTTTCCATTAATCTGGGAATTGTTTACAATTTATTAAATATGATACATAAATGGATCGAGAGATTTTCTAATTTCTTATTTTAAAATCCTGTAAATCCATCTGTTCCAGGAGTTTTCCCAGGTTTCATAACCTTAATAATTATTTTAAGTGTAAGCAACTTGCCAACATAATGTTTTATTTTGTCCAAATAGTTTTTACTTTCTAGGGAGACCACATTCTTTTGTTTTAATGTATATATATTTTCATTAAAAAACCTAAAATTTCTCCATTATTTTTTGGAATTGTACATAAATTTTGAATCTGGATGTTTCATTTGACATATATGATTTCTAGGGGTTTTTTTTTAATTAATCCACAATAAAATTAGTGCTTTTGTCACTAAATTCATAAAGCTTTGATTTAAATATTGTAAATAAGATAATGTTTTATCCATATTTAAGTACTAAAGTTCTGCTATTTTAGAATTCAGTTTGTGATAGAGTTTAATATTCCTGGTGTGCTGCATGCAATTTATTTGATGATTATTGAGAAGCTAATAAGAGAGGAGACATTTACAAACCTCATTATTTCTGTGTTTAATCAATCCCAGCCAAAGACAAAAATTGAGTTCAGCAGAAGGACAGACAGGTAATGTAATATTTAAATAGCCTCCATAGAAATCATATGGACTTCAAAATCCCCAAGTTTGGATGATTAGATTCCAGAAACTTTTGTAAAAAAATAACCCCACTGTAATTATATGTTTGTAGCACAAGCTGATTAATAATCTCCATTAGTTTGAAGGCAGGCACCATCCTGAGAAAATAGGAATTTATGAAACTGCCTCATAGCATGTTAGAACATTGGCTTACCAATAACTTTGACTATATAAAGCAAATCAGCTTTAGCCTTTTTATTACTGAGCTACAGTATGCTGATTGAAATTCTTTTTATGTCTCTTGCTCCAAAATCTTTATATGATCCATCCAAGGTTTATCCATCCTATATCAGGGAGGGAGGGAGGGAGGAAGGAAGCTTATATGATCTGTATTTTCTTTCTTTGCCTCGGAAAACTTGGCTCTTGATCGTGTCAAGGAATTTCAAATCAGTCATCCATTACCTAGTTAATATTATATTTGTTAATCATCTCTGCATATTTGCCTGGATAGTTGGAGAAGCCAAACTAGAAACTGGATATCCAAGTCTGCTTTTATCCACTGATTTATTGCATTAGCCTATCTCTCTCCCAACAGAAGCAAGTGGCGCTGCTGATAAGGCAGCTTACAAGACAAAGACCTTTGCAAAGAGAAAGTTGCATTGCCACTTTAGTACATGTGATAATACCAAAGTCCTATCATGAGCTGACAGTGTAAGTCATTCCCTCACCAAAATCTATGGGAGCTTGACAGGGAGGAGATGATGAACTCAGTAATCAAAAGACATCTCTTTTCAGTTGTCACTGAGCAGCGGCACTAGGAGGAACGGGGGAGTGAAGCACATTGTCCCCGATGCCTTGGCTGGAGAATAAGAGAATTCCCATTAGGGAAGAGATAAAAGTCACCGGAGCTTCAGATTCAGGGAAGCCATCTCCATTTCTTTTGATTAGTGTTTTTAATATCCTCTGCCCCCAGTAATATCAAGATCTTAGCCAGACGGGGATGTACTTGGTTTGTTAACAGATGGCCAGTGATATAAAATCTGCTCCTAATCTTCCCTGTGGAGTTAAGGTCTGTCTCTGTTACACAAAGGACTCTTTTCTCTGCTAAAGGATCTCAGCTGAAGTGCCAATAAATGTTATTTTTCCAACAACAGCCTGAGAAGAAGCTCAGCCTCCGGTCGGTTCATTCTTTTGTCTATTGCATCACATCATGCGTAGTATTAATACAGCATTTTTTTCAAGTGTTTGGAACGTGGTGCAGGATGTATTATTCATTAAGCCTTATGTAGATCAGGAAGGGAAGCCAATATTAATATCTCCACATTCCAGAGAGAAGGGGGAGGCTGTGAAAATAGGGCAGCAACCAGTATGATGGAATGGAAGCACTTTGGAGACCATTATACTCAACACTTAAGACCCCCTCAGTAGACTGAGGATATAGATTACAGCAGAGGTGGTTATATTTCTACTCCATCCCTTTTTCTTCTCCCTTTTGCTGCACTGTCCCAACCTATCATAAATTTCTTTCCTACGACCAAGATGCTATTGGGGGATTCTGCAATTCAATTCCAAATATTTTTCCTTGGCTTTTAATGAAAATACCTGCTAAAAGAGAAGAAAAAAGCATCAAGGGAGACAGCATGAACGATGGACATTTTGAATTATCTGCTGTGCCTGAATGAAGCCTACTGTGATACCCATCTTCCTTCCCACTTAGTTTTATTGCCTTCTCAGCAGTATGAATTGCAATAGCCACATGACTCTAGCTGCCATTTGAACTAACAGAATGAGAATTGGAAGGGATCTTGGAGGTCTTCTAGTCCAACCCTCAGCAGGGAACCTATACCATTTCAGACAAATGGTTGTCCAATCTCTTGCTAAAAACCTCCAACATTGAAGCACCCACAACTTCTGGAGGCAAGTCATTGCACTGATTAATTGTTCTAACCATCAGGAAATTCCTCCTTAGTTCTAGGTTGCATCTCTCTTCAATTAATTTCCATCTATTGCTTCTTGTCTTGCCTTCAGGTGCTTTGGAGAATAGCTTGACTTCCTCTTCTTTGTGGCAACCCCTTAGCCCACGGGTGTCAAACTTGTGTCATCACAGCGCCCTCACGTGACGTATCATGAGTTTTCCCACTTTGCTAAACTGGACATGGGTGTGGCCAGCGTGTGATACATCTGGTCCGCAGGCTGCTTGTTTTACCGCCCTTCCTTAGATTTTTGCAACTTTTGCAAATATACCTAGCATTTCCTCCAATCTATTGGGATTACTGTCCCACAATGGTCTGGGGCAAGGTTATGTCCTATTACCTAGGAAGACAACTGGACCCATTTGGCCTGAAACAGGTGGAAGTGCTGCTGCTGCTACCCACTGAGTTCTATTTGTGCCTGACGACACTAGATATACCCATTGAAATCAAGTGGAAAGAGTGGGCCAGTCAGATGACACTTGGCTTAGGTTCTTTCCAACTTAGCACCTGATGAAACTCTCATTGCTGTTGCTTGCTAGAATGTCTACATGCCGTAAGGGCATATTCCTTAATCATCATGCCAAACTTATAAATCCATTTGAAGGCATTTGGTAATTGTCTTCAAGGCTTCCAAACTGACATTAGGAGCAGTGGTGGGTGTCCTTCAGCAAAAATACAAGTAGGAGATTGGGGGAAAGATTTTGTATTTATCCTGTGCTCAAGATGGAGAAACTGAAAAAGGGGTTTTGTCAGTTTTACTCCTGCATATTTTACTACCACAACTATAAGAAATCTTCCTCTTTCTTCTTTCCATTATCCTGTGGAGATGTGACATTGCTATCCTTTATTAAGATTTTCTGGTAGAGCCATTCATGCATTCTCAAGCACCCAAATATCTTGCCCAACTCCATTCAGGAGTTGGAAGAAAAGGTAGGATCCTGTTCCTGAATAAACATAGAGGGGAAACTCACACCATCAGCATTCCAAGTAATGCATCCAAAGAAATCAGAACTCCAAATCAGAATTCATCAGAGTACATGTTTATTGGAAATATCATATCAGCACAGCCAGTGAAAACCAACTCTAAAAGTTTCCAGCAGTTACCATGTAATTAAAAGAACAAACATTTCCCTTCCCAGGTGTCACAAGTCACATTGTCCAATCAAAGCAGTTGGCGGGCTCCAGTGGTGGATTTCACATTTTGTTACCACTGGTCCACGAGCACATGTGCCCCTTCCGTGCAGGTATCCGGCCTTCCACGCATGCACTTTGCTCGTGCAAGTGCCTTTTGCGCATGTAGTTGGCCTCAAAAACATGCCTAAATAGGACTACATAGAGCCAGGGCCCGTGGGCAAGCCGACCTGCGATTTCCGCTACCGATTCAGGCAAACTGGTTTAAACCGGCTGAATACCACCTCTGGTGGGCTCACTCAAGCACTTCTGCTCATCCTCTTACTGCCACCTGTTAGGATGATCTTGGTTCCCTCTTTATTTTGTCTATGAGACAACCTAGGTATTTCCCCCTCATCCTCCCCCCATAATGTGTGACAACTATGAAGCAGCACAAGATGGCTTCAGCCAGGTTCAATTCAGAGTCACACACACCTTATTATAAAGCAAGAAGAGACCCATCTTAAAAAGGGGGGAGAATACACCTAAAAGGAAAAATATGTGAAAGCATAGCCCTTCCTCTGTCAGCTAATTACAACCATTGCAATGCTACATTTTAGGAATAGGTTGCTATATAAAGAGCCCTCTTCTTATTTGGAACACATTTTATGTAATGTTAATTAACAAATTAGCATTCAAAAATGAATTAGAATTATCAAGATGGTAGCAGTATCACTACAGCTTCCTTGCATCCTTACATACAGTCATAAAAAAAATAGTGGCTAAGACAAAAAATATGTATCTTGTAATCAGCGAAATACTAATGAAGAGAATCTAAATGATCTTTTTTCTTTCGAGTCAGCCAAGTCGATTATGTTTAGAAATGGATCACACTTTTTTTATAAAATCCTCATTACATATAGGATTAATGATAGACTTTAACTGATATGAGATATTATCCATAATTAATATTTCCCATATCTTGCTGTGCCATCCTTAAATGGTAGGAAAATTTCTAATCTTTCTCTTTAATTTGTCACTTTGCTAAAATAAATGAGCAGCAATCAGCTCCCTTCCAATTCATGCATATTTTATCCAATGAAGCTAATGAGAATACTTAAAATAATTGAAGAGAGCTCCTGAAAATTATTAACAAATACATGCTAGCCCATCTATCCCTACTTTGCATAAATAAACTTGAACATGATTGCAATATAGTGGATGGTGTATCCTTTTAAATCTCAGAAAAGCAGCCAGCAATCAATTCTTTTATCACCTCCAACAGTAACCCTCAAGAGTTCCCTCTCTCCCTGCCTAGAATCATAAAATTGAGGAATCATCTAGTAAGAAACGATCTTAGGTATTTTCTAGGTCAACATTCTGCTCAGTGTAGGATCCACTACAGCACCGGTGTCAAACTCACCGCGTCACATTGCCATCACATCACATTTCGTGATGTTTTTCCCATTCTTGGAGCTGGGGTGGGTGTGGCCTGCGCATGATGCATCCAGCCCACGGGCCACCGGTTTGACACTCTTGCCTACAGCATCTTTGACAGATGGCTATTTGGCCTCTGTTTGAAGTCTGCCAGCAAAGGAGAACTCACCAATTCATGTGGCAGCCTATTCCACTAGCTAATCACTCACACATTCAGAATATTTCTCCTAATTTTAACATCTTGCTTTGTAACTTACTTTACTTTATTATGGCCAGTGCATTCCTGCTTTATGGTTTACCTGCAATTCTTCTGTCTTTAGGGCAGTATAACTGTGGTCTAATTCCATTGCGCAAGAAAAGGTCTTAGTACCAGGTACATTTAGCTTCTTAGTGAAAGATGTCAGATTATTACATAAAATACTTTATTGGGCACATTGTGGAACAGAAAGAGACTCCACAAGATGGGGAAACTCCTTTGGTTTAATATTTATTTATTTATTTATTTATTACTTGAACTTATTAGTCGCCCCCTCTCCCCACAGGGACTCGGGGCGACGTACAAAGGTATTATATAGCGTATAGAGGAGGTAAGAATAAATAAATAAGTTACAATACTTAAAAAGTTAAAACCCCAGTGAAATTAACCCTTAAAAACTAAAATTACAATTAAAAATGCCCTGGGCTGGGGAGGTTGTAGAGTTATGCCAGGTCAGCTAGTCGAAACAGGTAGGTTTTCAGCTTCATACGGAAGGAGCGAAGGTCGGTTGTAGTTCTGATGTCTGGGGGGAGGTCATTCCAAAGGGTGGGGCCCACTACAGAGAAGGCCCTACTTCTGGGCGCTGCCCTCTGGCACTCTCTGGAGGACGGCACCCGGAGTAGTCCCTCTCTGTGTGAGTGGACGGGTCGCAGGGATGTATGGGGCAGGACGCGATCCCGCAGGTAACTAGGCCCTGTGCCATGGAGCGCTTTGAAGGTGGTAACCAGTACCTTGAAGCGCACCCGGTAGACCACAGGAAGCCAGTGCAGCTCGCGCAGGATAGGTGTTATATGGGAGAACCTCGATCTCCCCATAATTACCCGCGCGGCTGCATTCTGGACCAACTGCAGTCTCCGGGTGCACCTCAAGGGGAGCCCCATGTAGAGAGCATTACAGTAGTCCAGGCGAGACGTCACCAGCGCGTGAGTGACTGTACGCAAGGCCTCCCGGTCCAAAAGGGGCCGCAACTGGCGCACCAGGCGAACCTGGTGGAACGCCCCTCTCGCCACGGCTGTCACATGATCTTCCATAGACAGCCGGGCATCAAGGAGGACACCCAAATTGCGTGCCCCTTCCACCGGGGCTAATTGATCATCTCCGATGGTCAGCGATGGCATATGCTGGTTGAACCGGGAAGCCGGAAGCCACAGCCACTCTGTCTTGGAGGGGTTGAGCCTGAGCCTGTTGTCATCCATCCAGACCCGTACGGCTTCCAGACATCGGGACATCACTTCAACAGCCTCGTTGGGGTGGTTTGGGGTGGAAATGTACAGCTGAGTGTCATCAGCATACAGATGGTATCCCACCCCAAAACCACGGATGATCTCACCCAGCGGCTTCATATATATGTTGAACAGGAGAGGCGAGAGGATCGAGCCCTGTGGGACCCCACAGATAAGGGGCCTCGCGGTCGACCTCTCCTCTCCTGCCAACACACATTGTGTCCGGCCAGAGAGGTAGGAGCGGAACCATCGTAATACGGTGCCCCCGACCCCCAACCCCTCCAGACGGCGCAATAGGATACCATGGTCGATGGTATCGAAGGCCGCCGAGAGGTCTAATAGGACAAGGATGGAGGAACAACCCCCATCCTTTGCCCTCCAGAGATCATCCACCAACGCGACCAAGGCTGTCTCCGTGCTGTGACCGGGCCGGAAGCCGGACTGGCGCGGGTCTAGATAATCAGCTTCTTCTAGGTGACACGGAAACTGCTGAGCCACCACACTCTCAACAACCTTCGCTAAGAAAGGAAGGTTGGAGACAGGACGGTAATTTGCTAGCTCCGTTGAGTCCAGAGAAGGCTTCTTGAGCAGGGGCCTCACCACCGCCTCTTTCAAGGCGGCTGGTAAAAGGCCCTCACCCAGCGAAGCGTTCACCAGCTCCAGTAGCCAGCCTCGTGAGCCCTCCCAGGAGGCCAGTACCAACCAGGAGGGACACGGGTCCAATAAACATGTAGTGGCTCGCAGTCGCCCGCGCAACCTGTCCAAATCTTCGGTGACAACAGGGTCAAACTCCTCCCAGCATGGTCTCTCAAGACTAGCTTCAGACGTCCCCACTGGAGCACTGAGGTGGGTCCATCCCCTTCGGATCCGATCGATTTTATCCTGCAGGAACTCTCCAAATTCCTCTGCCCGGCCCAGTAATGGGGGGTCCCGCTGCCCCTGTGACAAAAGGGAGCGGGTCACCCGAAACAGGGCGGCAGGGCGGTTCTCCGCGGACGCTATAAGGGTGGCACAATACTGACGTTTGGCCACTCTTATTGCCACAAGGTAAGTCCTTACGTAGGCTCTTACTTGTGCTCGGTCGGATTCGGAGCGGGAGGACCTCCACTTGCTCTCTAGGCGTCTCCTAAGGGGTTTCATTGCCCTTAGCTCCCCGTTAAACCAGGGGGCCCGGGTAGATCGTGGCCGTCGAAGAGGCCGCAAAGGCGCCACCCGGTCTAAGGCACCGGCGGCCGCATTATTCCAAGCGGCTACCAGGTCCTCTGCCCGGGGGTGGGGCAGGTCTGCAGGAGGTGGCCCAAGCTCTGCCTGGAACCTATCTGGCTCCATCAGACGCCTGGGGCGGAACCATCTGGGATAGTCTGGTTCCGCCTCCCCGCGGTGGGGAGCAGCGCCAGGGAAGTCCAGCTGGAGAAGTGAGTGATCTGACCATGACAGGGGCGTGATGACTAAATTCCCTCTTCCCAGATCACTCGTCCACTGGTCGGAGACAAACACAAGATCAAGTATATGGCCTCTCTCGTGTGTGGGGTCCTGAACTACTTGAGTCAGATCCATGGCTGTCATGGAGGCCATGAATTCCCGGGCTGCCCCGGATGCCTCTCCCGTCGATGGCAGGTTAAAGTCCCCCATCACTAATAGCTTGGGGGTTTCAACCGCCATCTCCATGATCCGCTCGAGGAGCCCGGGCAGGGCCGCTGATGTATGGCGGGGAGCCAGGTATACTATCAACAGGCCCAGCTGACTCCCTGGGCCCCATTTCACACCCAGAGACTCACAACCAGAAATCTGCGACACAGTGAATTCCCTCGGTGCCAAATCTTCCCGGATGATTATCGCTACCCCACCACCCCTACCTTGGGCCCGTGGCTGGTGGAATACACGGTAACCTGGAGGGCACATTTCCCTGAAGGGCAACCCCCCCTCTGGGCCCAGCCAGGTTTCCGTTATTCCTGCGAGGTCCGGCTCCCCCTCTGTGATCAAGTCACTGATGAGGGGGGCCTTATTAATCACGGACCTCGCATTACATAACATCAGCCTAAGGCCCAGGTTCTGCCGATCCTGTCCACCTAGCCTGCGGGGGTTGGTACAAGCGACCGGGCGTATCCAGCGGCCCCGGTCTCCCAACCGATTATATGTTCTTCTAGTGTCCTCGCGCCCACCCCTCCCTACGACCGTCGCAATTGGAATTCCCCTTGTAGGAATGGTGTTTCCTCCCACCCCCCTCACTCCGCTCCCTTCCGTCCTGACCCCACCTGTTGACCTGGCAATGTCCATATCCCAAGGCAAAGTAGCCCTCCCCCCCTCCCTGGAACCCCTTAAAACCTTTAAAAAACATTTTATTAAAAAACCCCTAATCCCCCGCTTCCTCCACCTCTCTGGGTTAATAATATGACAGAATAGGCCCGTTAGTTGTTCCTCCTTTGCCCATAGAAATTAGTGTAGAACTCAAATTTAATAAGAGCTTGAGCACATGTGAAGGCCAAGTGTGTGGTATTGCTGTCCCGTGCCATTGATTCTATGGTATAAAGAACCTTTTAATTGAAGGTTTTTGTTTTTTGTGTTGTCTGTTACATTCTGACCCACAAAATGGAAAGTTCGAATTTCCTGAAGCAGCTTTCAATGGGAGAACATTGTTACATCCTAATAATAATGTGTTTTCATTAAAGAAAAACATTGTAATCAATCTAAACCAGTTAAATTGAAGCAAGCTATCTAACTATAAAGTTTTACTCAATACTGTCCTGTCCCGTATTCTATTGTCAGTACCCATGCGTACCATTTGCAGGGGCAAAATAAAATATAAATAAAATAAATAAATACATTGTTTCCCCCCCCCCCCCATTGGCCTGATTGTTTATGGAGATTCTCAATTATCCAGGTGTCATGGTTGTCCCAAATGTGTTTTTCAATAGGCAACTGGACTTTCTGATCTGAACTGAAGCGGCTTCTTGGATGAGAAGCAAAACTCATGATTTTCAAGGAAAAAAATCAAGAAAGTCCAGTTGCCTCTTAAAAAGCACCTTTTGGACATTGGTCTGATTGTTCAAGTCCATCAGCTGTACCCAATTCCTTCTCAGATATTAATAGTTTGTTAACTTCATATTGTAAGATTAAAGTTCACTTTACAGCATCTTAAGGTTTAAAAAAAATCATTTTCATACAGTTCCTTTGCTATCCTTAAAGCCCCTTTTTTCTTTTTTCTAAAATATATTTGATGATGATGATGATGATTGATGATGATTGATGATGATGAAGAACATCTTAAACAGTGGGAAAGCAGCACAACAGCTTTCATCTGGCCTTATTCTCTTTTTTTCCTGTTTTGCCTATGTGGTCTTGAAGGCAACAGGTAGAGGATATGTGTTTTGCTCATAAGACAATTCCAACATCCTGCTAACCCTTCTGTGCTATTTGTTCAATCCAATGGGCCCATGTAACTTTATAAGATCATCCTGTGTGCAGATGCTGCAATGAATTCACAAAATAGCTATCAAAGTTGGTGTGGTCTATCAAAAAACATCAGTTGACTACAAAGCAAATCAATCTGTTTATTTCTGTCACTCTTTACTAGTTCCCATTTGTCAACTTTTTCTTCTGAATTGGTGGCTCAAATAAAGCTCCTCAGTGTAGCTACTCAGCATCTTTATTTTGTAGAAACATCCACAGGTCCTAAGTAGAGTCCAAAGGATATTACTGAAAATAAAGCTAATTCTGAAGATTGCTTTTATTACCCCTGCTTAATGGAATTTAAAATCACATGTTCTTGTTTACAATTAAAATAATATTTTAAACTTTAAATTAAGGAAAGCAGGCCTGATGGGCACCAAGGGAAATTTTCACCCATGGGCAAAACATTGGAGGATCCAGCCTTGATGCAGCTCATAAGAGCAATGGTCCCTTTAAGATCTGCCATTAGTGTAGCAAATTTTTGATCAAGAAGCAAAGTTATTCTAATACTCAATAAACTGCCTAACGGGCTTTTTCTATTGCTGAATTACATCATCCTTAATTCCAGAAAGCTGTAACCAGCATGAAATGTGATGTCTCCATTACCGATCCCTATCCTGCCTTTACGCCTCTTCTTCTCAATCACTCTCAAGGATTTAACTTCCTTCCACAAGGATGGCTGACAAAGCCTAATAGATTCTATACGTCCTGTGGATTTTCTTGGATTGTTTTGGAATAATGGGAGAGTTACAATTTTGAACCCAGTATGATTTAAGGGATAACTTAAGCCTGTCTCATCTGTGGGTTGGGATAAGATGAAGGCAATTATCAATAGGACAATACTGAAAAAGAGATTGTTAGGACATATTGCTCTTCTCAAGTAATATATAGTGTCTTCTGGCATCATTCAACCATTGCTGGGCCAATAACAGCAATGAGGGCTGTTATACAATCTTAGTGACGGCTGAGGGGCACCAGAATATGATTCGTCACACAGTCAGACAGATATTCAGGCTGGATTTGGCATTTTGTCCACTTATTGAGTCTTTCCCAAGGACCTGGGATGGACAGATGTGGATGTTTGATGGTGTTATAGATATTGTTGCAGGATGTAAGCTGTTCCACCTAAAGCTGACTTTTACAATTGACTGATGAATTATTATTACTATTTATTATTTTTATGGTACCTAGCTCCCATTTAAGGTGATTCTGGGCAGCTAGAATGTATGATGTCACCACCTGAGGAAATATCCTAAAATACTTTCAAGCGCTTCAGCAAGGGATCTACATCGCTATTGTTATTTGTGTTATCACTCTTATCTGTCAGGCACAAAAAAATCAGGACTACACAAGTTAAATTAAAGTTAAGAAGATTAATTGCTCATGCCTAGACACAAGAATCCAGTCATCTAACGGTCAGCACTAAATTAGCTCTAGATAAAAGCCAACGGAATTTGGGAGGGGGCTGGACTTGAATTGCTTGGAAGAACTTAATGACCCCAGACTGATTCCTTTCTTGGCTCCACCCCCAAGCTCTGCCTCTTCTACATTATCCTTGGCACCTAACAGCAGGTCTTGAGCTAAAACAGAATAACTAATTGGTTTATGCCTCTCCCTGGGCACCTCCATTGAGTTTTCTTTCTCTGCTAATTCAACTTTTGTAAAGCTTAAACAAATCACATTTTAACTTGCTTGCAAACAGGAATCTGAACCCTGCTTTTTCTGCTTGTTTGCAGTTCTTGCTGCTGCCACTTGCTTTGTTTTAAAGCCAGAGCAAATCATCCTGAATTGTGACCTTGTCCTGCACAGAAATTAACAGCTTTTCATATGTGATTTCACCCTGAGTAGACACTTTGCCTTTTAGTTACTGCTGGCCATGAACAAAATTGGAAATATCTACAGGAAGACATTCCTAAATCATGCTCTTTGTCTTGGAAAGGAGATTCATGTCCCTTGGGAAACATTTATCTCCACCACATTAATATGTTAATTTTTATTTATGTCATTGATAGGAAATTGTAGGCTGCTTAAGGCACTGGAGGGCTGGCATTTCATCAGGAGAGAGCACATAAAAAGCTTCTGGTCAGAACAATCAGCAACCCTTTGATGTTAACTACTTCTAGTGTGGCTTCCCTTAAGGCACTTGGCTACATGACTTGTTGCTGACTTTTTACTAGAATAATCTCTCCGGCTCAGCTCTGCTGCTTCTGTCTGTGCATATGAAATCACTCTCTGACCTTACCACAAATTGCTCCCCACCCTCCCCTTCCCAGAAAGAAACACACATTTAGATTTGCTTCCTTATATATTACACAGTCATTTGCCCCCAGGGTGTTATTCCCTGCATGATACGTATGTAATCTGCTGAATCTGCAAAGGGCCAGGGAAAGGCATCTGCATGGAAATTGAAATATTTCACAAATGTGCTGCTTTCCCTTTTCTCTGCATCTAGAGAAGTTGTTCTTTCAATTTAATATAAGGAACCGAGCCTTCTTTGGCTTCCATATGTATGAATCGGAGGAAAAGTAAACTCAGCATCAAGCGAGAAAGTGACAGAAGGTGGGTGGGGGGAGAGAAATCAGAAGTGAGAACTTTATGGAGCATGACTCACAGCATGAAAGCAAAGAAATAGCTTTTAGGCAGGTGGCCCAGCTGGGAAGCGAGGCTAGGAGATCCTATCATAGGAATAGGTCATAGGAGACAAAATAAGTCACTGCCCCATTTGCTCAAAGAAAGCCGCCTGCTTCAGCTTCTGAGTCACTCCCTATACTGGACCTTAGATGAATAAGACACGAAAATGCCATTGGTTGAATCCTGCCCTTGAGATCTCCACTGCTTACTGCCATCATCTCTGGCTCACTCTTGTGTAGACTTGGTTTAACCGATTGTCCCTTGTTTTAATTTTTATTTATCTGTCATTTTGTTCTGAACAGTTTACAAATAGTCTCAGAAATCAGCTCTATACCGACCTACAAAGGAGCAACACAAGTTTAGCTTGCTGTTATAACCTATCCCCCTTCCTTGCATTTCGTTTGCCTGCACAGACAGAGGATTCTTTTTAAATAGCTGTATCTCCCTTTGCCACAGGAAAAGTGCAGGATTACCTGTTTAAATTCACCCTCTCCCTTCGTCTGCACAACCAAAAAAGAAGAAAGTTTTGAAAGCAGATGTGTTCACAGCGGTCAAAAAACATGGTGGCTGGGACTGTATTGTGACAGCACCACAAATTGATAGCTTTCAGATGCTAACATAGGACAGAGAATGTCTATTCTTAGATAATTGATCCAGTAGGACTTCTGAGAGATGTACAATTTCTTAAATAATCTTAATGATATAAAACGATACAACAGAATTGAGGTCTCGGCTAAAAACTAAACATCATTTCTTAAAGCTAAATAGAATCCTCCTTACTGATGGGCTGTGAACCAACTCCATTTATTTTCCTTCCAGTTGCCTCTGATGGCCTGAAAGAAATTATGGGATTGCTGCAGTCAGTAACAAATGGGCATAGGGGTATGAGAACTGACTCTGAGAACACTTTTCCAACAGAACCAGTGGGGTACACTGGAGAGGGATTTTGCCGTGCTCAAATAAACCCTGACATAAAACTAAGGGCACACCTGCACATCTGCCACTCATAGCTTCCTGAATGAGGGGACAGATGATATTCTCCCCCCAGTCATTGCAAATACAGCCATGTTTTGCAGCTTTAATTCAAAACCCCTCTTTGCCAAACCAAGCCATTTTTGACCTCTTCAGAGTGAAGAGCCTCCAGTCCTTTGTTCCATTCTAGGAGCAGACCCAGCTCTGACCAGCTGCATTGTCAGAGATTATTGCTATAAAATTGGTACAAAGCCGTACAAGAAGACTCTTTTTTTTCTTTCTCTCCACTACCATCTAGCAATGGCCTAGCTTTCTGCAGCTATATGAGACAGCCCTAGTTAAAGGAAATGTAAAATAATTAGAATCAGTCATCAAAATGGCTATTCCTTTTTAAAAATCATTCTATATCCCTTTATTATTAAAAAGCTGTGCATTTATCTACTGCTGAAAAAGTGATCCATGACCTTAGCTAATTAAGCCACATGCACATTTCCTTAATTAACCAACACAGTATGAACGTTCCAACTGAAGGACCTATATCTTCCAAATGTTTTCTGATATGTATGCTATTATTTGCTATTATCCAAATTATTTCTAATATGTATGCTATGTTCTTTGGTGATTCTGGGACTTGAAGTCCATGAAATCTGAACGGTATCTGTTTAGGTGATACTGGTCTTTCCATTTTCCATTCCTCTAAAAACCGAAGTATTCTTTCAATTTTTCAGATTTTCTGCAATATTCAAGAAAGCCAGTGGTGGATCAGGAAGACCCATTATCCCGTCATTCTGTCCCTCTCCTGTTGTCAGTGGATACCCTTTTCTCACTTCCCATTTCCTCAGGTCTGCCTGGATCCCAGAAGGCTGTCAGAGAAATTTTATCAAAGATGCATCTCAACCTACTTTCTCAAAATTGTCTTTTTTCTTCACCAGCTACAGCCAAGAGCTAGATATGAAACTCCACATATGATGCAATGTTGTTCAGGTTTTTCCATGATAGGATCTGCAGCTGAAAAAGGAATTTGGGGGGGGGGGGTGTTGGCAATAGCATTGTGGTTTCCCAAGGAGGAAGCAGCATATTCCAAAGAGATGCCCCAAAACAACAGCACAGTCCAGAACTGGATGAAGAAAGGATGAAGAGGGTCACGGTAACCACACCCTAGAATCTCCTAGGGTGTTTCTATTAGGTTAGAAGGTTTTAGCTTTAGTCTGGCAAGATTCTGTCTCAGAAGAAGATTCTGTTTATTAGGTGTAAATAAACAAAGAAGTGGTTTGGATTGGATTGGATCTCACTGTATCATCTTTGGGCTTAGGCTTGACAATTTTAATTAAAATAAATAGTACTTTTTTTCTATTTTCAGTAATTATAAGAATTCACCTATACATCTAATGCTAACAGAAAATTCAGCAAATCCTTATCTCTCAACCCCACCAATTAAAAATAAACCTTATTAAGTCACAAAAATGTTAGTTTCTTCACTGCCAATTATATCAGATGTTGAATTAATCTACGTTTTTAGACTCCATCCACACCACTGGTATTTATTCTCTGAGGAATCACTGTTTGTCTGTTTTGCAGAACTGCCAACTTTTCAAATACCATTGACGGTCCTGTGGTTTGAGAGATTTCTAAGCTGACAGCTTCATCTTGTAGAATTTCAAACTAAGTTTATGATCTCTTTGCCTGCAGAGTAAACTGCGGAATGAAAATATATTTTAAACTTTCATAAACCAGAACTCAAGCAGTGGAAAAATATTTTCAGAATTCTAGTTACTTTAGCCTGTCATTGGCAGTAAGCGGCTGACATTTATTTCATCATCATCTTGATGATCTTAACATCATCATCATCCCCAAATGACAGCTTTTTCTGAAGCCTCACCAGTTGCCCCAAATGTTCTTCCCCTTATTTTAGTAATCCTTCAAATGACTGGAAAGTTCTATGTAGTCATCTTTGAGATATAAAAGCCTGCTCCATCAAACCGTTTTTCCAGTCTGTGTACCATATATTTATAGGGCACAAAAGAGAAATATAGTAGACATTCTTCAACCTTTGTGGACCTCTGGAAAACCATTCATTTCTTCAAATAAAAAGTGTGGCTACATTAGCTCAGCTATTTAATGCTCTAGTAACTCTTCTGTTCCTCTTGTAGCATATAAAATCTTAGCATATGAAAGTCACTCAAAGTTCTGCTGTGTTCTATGGAATTTATTCTCCATATGTTTGTAGAACTGCAGCCCTATTATATGTTTCTGTGGTCATTTGTCCCACGTTCACACAACTGCACGACTAGCTTTATCTAAATTTCAGTTTCTAAAAGACATCAGATTTGCTTACAGAACATGTTTATGTGTACACAGAATAAATAGGATTCATAACACAATTCTTTTGTAGAGACCTTCTGCCTTAAGTATTTTTAGAAAGAAACTTGCTTGTTTGAATATTTTAGACTCTCAATATCAATATTGGTTTTTGGTTTTTTTTAAAAAAAAACATTTCCCACATTTTTGCATAGGTCTGAACATCATAAA
This sequence comes from Natrix helvetica, assembly GCF_964273705.1. Classification (NCBI taxonomy): domain Eukaryota; kingdom Metazoa; phylum Chordata; class Lepidosauria; order Squamata; family Natricidae; genus Natrix; species Natrix helvetica. The sequence continues at coordinate 105,329,752 of NC_138552.1, read as the reverse complement.
GAAATCAATTTTATGAAAGTATATTTTACAACATCCATTACTGAATGAAGTGACCAATTAATAACCAGAGTAGACCATTTTGTTCTCTTGGGAATGTTCAAGGACTTTATTAGCATTGGAAATAGAAAACTTGTCCAGGAAGATGAAACTTCATCTTTAATTGGAGCTCATCCCCAGAACACTAAGTGCTTTAAACTACCAGATGGTTATTAATTGATTTCTTATTAACTATGTGGAGGAAAAATTGCAGGCATTTTTGATTAGCCAGCGAAAGGTCCTAGCTACAAACCTCCTACATTAGGAATCAATTCATTCTGAAGAATTAGTTGTTCCCCTTCTTACCTGGGCTGCTGACTTCCACATTGTATTTGAAGGGGAAACTGAGAGTTTCTCAGAATTACAAGCAGCTTTCCCATTCTATCTATTATTTGTACCAGTGCCAGGTACATCAACAGGCTCCTCCACCCATTGGGTGTAGGACCCATCAGCTGAAGGTCAATTGCAATGAAATAGGATGAAAAGCTGTTGAGTTGCAGCTTGATAGCAAAACAAGTGGGAAATTATCCAACCTGATTCAAGGCAACTTCCAACATCAGCATTTGGTTCTGGAATATTTTTCAAGCTCAGTTCTAGTCCATCCTCAGCCATGAAAGCTCAGAAACAACAAAACCAGGTGTTTTCCTCAGTCCAACTTAATTCACAGGAGTGTTGGGAAGAAATTATACTGCCTTGAGCTCCTGAAGGAAAGGTGAAGTTTAAATCTAACATTTCTTCCTACCCACTATCATTCTGTTTCTGCAGTTTGCCAACTGAATTAGGTACTCTTATACACGAAGACATGCGGGGGCTCAGTGGCTAAGACGCTGAGCTTGCTGATCAGAAAGGTCAGCAGTTCGGCGGTTCAAATCCCTAGCGCCACGTAATGGAGTGAGCTCCCGTTACTTGTCCCAGCTTCTGCCAACCAGGCAGTTCGAAAGCATGTAAAATGCAAGTAGAAAAATAGGGACCACCTTTGATGGGAAGATAACAGCGTTCTGTGTGCCTTTTGGCATTTAGTCATGCTGGCCACATGACCACAGAGACATCTTCACATAAAGCTGGCTCTTTGGCTTTGAAACAGAGATGAGCACCACCCACTAGAGTCAGGAAGGACTAGGACATATGTGTGAGGGGAACCTTTACCTTTACTCTTATACAATATTTTGTTTTGGATTTTTCTACCATATTCAATATGGCCACTTACTGGTTGTTGATCAGGTGATATTTCCTGGCCCAGCAAATAAATCTGAATTCTCTCCGGATGTTAATAATGCTGATATCTTCAAATAGCTGTCTGTCTACTAGCTGTCTATCTACCACAAGGGATCAAATCTAATTGTCCAACCAGCACAGCTGTTGGAGAAGATACCCAGAGGAATGCACAAAGACATCATATCTGATTCCTATATCTCACCAAGCACTTCTTTCTCTGTGTTCCTAATTCTATGTTCCAGGTTTCTTCCAGACTTTGTTCCTCAGCTGAGGAATGCCACTATTTTTTAGGTCACCCTTGAAAATCTTTGTCTGATCTTTTTATTGCAAAAGACCACCAATTACTTCTTGATGCGGATTCAACCATTTGGGCCCTGTAAATAAGCACTGGCTATAGTGGTAGGCGCAGCAGACATAGAGAACTTTGGTTTGATGATGACCTCAGAACAAGTGGGTAGATCTTCCGGTTCCGGCGGCTGACGGCGACGGGCAAGTCCTTTGCCCGCTCCGGCTCCCCGGTGGGCTTCCCCGCTTCTTGGGGGGCACAGGACGCCCCGGAGAGGCGTCCTGCCGAAGGAGCGGCTTCGCGGGAGACACTGGCATCGGCGGCGGCTGGTGGGGGCTCCTCCGCTTCGCTCCAGGCATCGGGGAGCAGTCTCGGAGGGCGCGCGTGCGTCTTCGCAACAGGCTGATCGGACGATGTAAAAATAGAAGGAAGCAGCGGCGGTGTGGTGAGGCGCTTTCCCCCTTCATTCCCTTTTTTTTTATTTGATGGACCTTTCAGCAATTTAAAACGTTAAACTTTTGGATTTCCTTGGAAGCGCGGCTGGAGGGAGGGGGATTTCCCCCCCCCCCTTGGACAAGCGGCTTCGAAAAATTCTGCTCTCACCCCCAGGGGAAGGAGGAGGGGGGAGAGCCAACCCTACCTCACCCCTGTAAAAGTGATTTTTCATTAGATTGAGCTCCATAACTTACTGATGACCTGAGAACTTTGTGAACTTTTAAAACTTTATTATTATGCCTCTGAGCCCAAAGCTGGCAGGGCAAGATGGCACACTTCCGTTGTCTTCATGAACTGTGAAACCTGACTCCACCTTTAAAATTCAGGCTTCCGGTCTTTGTCTCTGTGTCACCCAGAAGAATCTCTTGTGGATTGTTATTTTTTGAACTCTCTGGGGGGGAAATTCCTTTCTATTGCCAGACTGACTAAAGAAACTCTCTTCTGCTTGGATCTTCTGCCTCCTGGACTCATCTGTCTGCTCTACTTCTCCAGCTGTCCATTCTCCATACTGACTGATCTCTCTACTTTATAAACTATGTCTCCTAAAAGACCACCTCCTGGAAAACCTGGCTTTGCTACTTCTGCCCCGACATCTGCAACATCCAGTCCTGCCACACAATCAAAGATCACAGAACTGATGCAACCTAAGAGTACAGAGATGGATTTGCAACAAATGCTACAGCAACTTATACAGGGCCAGGAAGAAATTAAGAAACAATTAAAGGAAATGAAGGAAGAAATCAAAGAGAACCAAGTCCAAATTTACAAGAACTCACAGAGACTGGACCTTGTGGAGGGTGGGGTGGTGGAGGTGAGGGGGGGTAGAAGCAGTGCAGAAGGGAAACAAAGAACTTGATACCCAGCAAATGAAAACAGAATTTGAGAGAATGTCCTTTTATCTTAGATTTCAAAATGTCATAGAAGCAGATGGGGAAAATATAAGGGACATTATGACTAACATCTTGGCTGAATACATACACAAAGAGAAACAACAGATGGAATTGGAGATAGATCTGGTTTACAGAGTGAATTCAGCTTATGCTAGAACACACAATGTACCCAGGGAGGTCCATATTAAATTCCTTAGAAAAAGCACAAGAGATGAAATTCTGGGTGTGCAAAGGGGGCAGGCACTAACATACCACGACAGGGAGATAACCATCCTGAAGCAGATCCCCAAGAAAATTAGGGAAAAAAGGAAAAGTTATTCGCAATTGGCGAATAAATTATACCAGAAGGGGGTGTGGTTTAGATGGTTGATGCCTGAAGGTATGCTGATATTCTGAGAGGAGACAAGAATTAGAATTAACACACCCATAGAGGCACAGGCCTTTATGGAAAAAAACAAAACAAACCTAGAAAAAACAGAAGATCCTACTACGGATATGCAGGACACGGGAGGGGCCGGAGCTCTGCCAGCGGGGGGAGAAGGGGCAATACCAAGAAAGCTCAAAAATAAACAAGAAAATTTCATGTTATAAAATGACCGAAAGTAGTAATGGAATTATATGTTGAACATATACTACAATGTGTAAACTGATGGAAAATATTAATAGAACTAACATGCTGATTATATATGATTATGTATCAATGTTTTATACCTAGATGTATTCTATGAGTTTGGAGGGGGGGGGCGCCTGCCACACTTTGCAACTGCCAAAATTTGTATACCTTTCCATTTACCTTTTCCCCTATAAATGTTAAAAAAACCAATAAAATTCTTTTCAAAAAAAAAAAAAGAACAACTGGGTAGAATAGCTCTTCTGATAAGAAAATAGAGTAACCAGATTGCCCACATAAAATGTAATGAAGAGAAAGCGTATCTTCACAAGCCTTATCTATCAAACCTTGGTGACACAGGACTTAATGTTAGGCTCTAAAAAGATTGTTGCTAATTGAATGTGATTTCAAATTTCCCATAAGTGAGAACTCTTTGTTATAATTTGCTCTCGACCATTTGTAGTTACAAATCTTTTCTCTCACCCCATCACCTTTAAAATGGGTGGGTTGCACTCTGCAAACCTATGCAAAAGGATGAGTGTAACCCAAGTTAGAACATGTCATAAGGTGAAGGAATGATATCAATAAAAGCTTTCTAAGATCAAGAAGGAAACTAATTCTGTACCTCCTCAATGACAGCAAAAAACAAGACTTCCCAGAAGGGAGAAGCATAAAATGAAAAACCAAAGAAACAACCTAAATACAAGTTCCTCATTAAACATAAGGATAGAATGAAATCAATATTCATCCTGCAGTCAAGCCTAAACAGATGTGATGTTAAATGCCTGAATGCATTCTCATTCTCTCCCTCCCTCCCTCCCTCCCTCTCTCTCTCTCCCCCCTCCTCCCATTCATCAGTAATAATTTGGGGACCTTTTTTTCTCACACTTGTATTACTTCTGCATATTTCCTTCCTTGTTACTCTTGGTGTGCCATATTTATATTCAATCCTGAAATGCTAGGCCACCATTTTCTGTCACCAGAAACATCCTATTTGCTTAAGACTGCTGTTGGACACACACACACACACACAAACACACACACACATCTTTTCCAAACTCAAAACGATGAACCGATTATAGGCACGACAGGTGTTAAGACCTTGAAGCATCAAACATGAGCAACTGACAAGGCGTGATCTGAAATTAATGAGGCACACAAGGGAGCCAGATTTTGGGCAAAAGCCGGGCTTTAAAAATAATAATATTACAGTCAAACCCAGTTAGTATCTTATCCACCCATATATTGCCTGAGGAAGCCCAGAAGTCTGGTGTAGAATTAAAAATGTATCTCCCTAGGCTAATCTCTGGCAGAGGGGGAGGCCTGAAAAGTTTGCCTTACAGCTACCTCTTCTTTTCTATCTTTTTTTTCAAAGGAATCACCACAGATCTTGAGAAGTGCCAAAGCGTGACCCCCAAAACATTTGAAAGATAATTGAGGGCAAGGCCCAGAGTCCCTGCCAACTGCAAGAAATTAAATCTGGTCCTGATCATGACATTCTGCTGCTGTTGCTGCTTTCTCCATATCACGGTGATCATGTGAGGTAGTGTCACATTTATGGCAGGGCATAAAAGGGAACTTCGCATGAGATTGTGAGACAGTCTGGCAGAGGCAAGCGATGAAACACAATTTAACATGGTGAGAGGATTGTTCAATTTGTAATATCAACATGCCACAGCAATGTGAGAGGGGAACAATTCAGGAATTATTAGAAAAGGGATGAAAATATGATTTCATCAGCCCATTTGTCAATGGAATAAAAAAGAAGCTGTAAAAATCCAGATGACCCCTACATGGCTACTATCTCTAGTTCTGATCAGCTTTTGAGATGGTGAATCTATTGGAATTGTCACACTGTTAACTCTCGATTTATGGGTTGGACCAGTCCCTATGACACAGCTATTAATTTTTTAAAAATAAATTGTGGTTTCTTGTAATTATTCTGCTTTGTCTCAAACTGCAGGAAAATCCTTTATTTTTTATAGACAAGTTAATGGTATACCCTCAAAACAAGGTCATATAAAGTCCAAGCAATTTTAGCACATGTTCTATGAGTATTTCATTCTACATGAAAAATATACCAATAATAAACCCTACACTATAATTGTACAATAAATTATACCTTACTACATAATGGATGTGGCCAGTTGCAAGCCCAAGGGCAAGCTAGGACAGAAACAAAATCAGCAGGCAGCTTCCGGAACTTTCTAGAATCTTGATAGTTTTTTTGCATGTCTGCCCCCATATTTCTTCACACGCCTGTTGTTTAGTTGTTTCACCATCAGTTGCTCCCCAAAGGAACGGCCCTATTAGTTCAGTAATCTACTTAAACTCACCTCAGATTGTTGATTGTTGTTAAAGTAAATGGGCTATCTGCTTACTAAAAGACATCCCCCACAATTAGTTTGGAGTGCCATAATTAAGAACAAGCCAACATGCAGGATTTGTATGTCCATTGTATAATCCTTTACATTACGAATCTAGTATTTTTCCCCCTCCAAAATTCATCTCCAGCTTAAAGTGATACTATACAAGGCCAGACCATTTCCCAAGAAATTCAGTTTGTTTAAACTTTTTTTGCAAATTCTCTGTTATCCAGACAGTTGAATAACTCCTATGTTCATGGATAGTGCTATTATAAGAGAGGGTCAGTTCAAAGTGTACATATTATTTATGTTTAAATCTCAAGAATTGCAAGAGCAATATAACACGAACATGTGTTATGCTCTTTGTCAGCATACCTGCATCAACAAGCAAGCAAATAGATCTTATTCCAAACTCTTGTCAAGAACTCTCAGAAATACTGAATGAATTCTAAACTGAGCCAAGTAGAATTTATACAGTACAGGATAAATGTGCTAGGAATGCTTTACACTAATTTGTGGCTGGCTGTTTGGGTGGCTGAGAGAGGTAACTATACTGGCTGTCAAACCATGTAAGATCTCCCCCACAATTTTGGCACCCACTGTAAGATTACATCATAGAAAGTTTCTCTGATTTAAATGGGTGCTGTTCCTAGGAACTATCCCTATACAATAAGATTTGAAATTTCCACACTGCACTCCAATAGTTCAGAATCAAATCATGCTGCTACAAAGACCATTGTTCAATTGCAATCATTTGGCAATTAGGAACTGCTGCCAATTTTAGCATAGAGTATGTTGCTTTAATTATGGCACCAGGTGTAGTTTTTAAAGTTTTAGGCCTTAATTAACAGTAAAATTGAAAATCAACCTTGCCATTGTAGATAGAAGTGATAATCACTACATAAGAATGCCTTGAATCATTCGGCTCAAGTATAAATTATTATTGGTGTGCGTGTGTCTTTCGGTAGCACTTGCATGTGCTAGCCACAGAAGGATTTAATTAAATCCTCCTGCAAGATTGACAGATGAATGGCGTTGTTACTGTTTCGTGAACTGGCCAGGCAGAAGGCCAGGAGCCAAACCTCATGAATAGAGCTTTTCACTTTGTGACCTGTAGTATTCCCAGTGTGGTGCTTAAGGCCAGGTGCCACAGGGAGGGAGCCTGCTATGCTTGGGCTAAGCAGATGTAAGGCCCTGCCTTGATAACAGAAGGATTACCTAATCCAGAAAATACGTAACCATGCAGAAAGCCATCTGCACTCTATTGTCCTGCTGAGGGTTGTCCTTGTTCCATGGACCAAGACAGGAAAGGACCGGCAGATAAGGGACCTGCTTGCTGTGGGCATCTGCTGCAATAGATATTTTGGATGCAAGGTTAATTCGCTGTAACTAAAGACAAAAAGCCTGAAAGATAGAAGGGGCAGATTTTTACATGATACATCCGCAGTGCTTATGAAGCAGAGCTCCATACTGTGTGTTTCAAACCAACACGCATGAGAATAAACTAAGTACACAGAAAATACGATCCCTAAGATAGAGGAGTCCTGTGCAAAATAACCTTTCTCTTTTGGCTATATATTTCCCACCTCCCTTGTGGCTGTCTGTAATGGCATGTGGGAAAGACATTGGGAGATTGGGTGAATAGGCACTGCCAACGGAATGGTACTGCTCAGATAAAAGACAGCATAGCCCATAGCTGGTTAGAAGGTGAGGCAAGAGGCTCAGAAAAGACCCTCCTTGGTTTCTTGGGTTATAAAGGAGATGGGGGAGAGAATTGTGCTTTCAAACTTGCAAGATTGATGCCAAGTAAACCAGATAGGAATCACATCGTGAGCTAATTCCACTTTACTGTAAAGCTACATTGACCGAATCTTGCAAATCTGAAAGTACAATTCTTCCATAGTCTCCCCTAACTAGGGAAAATCTCCTCTCAGCCTCTTACTATCTACCGGTGGGCTATGCTGTCTCATCTGTTTCCTCTGCAATATCTCTTTGCCCTTTCTCCCAAAGTCTTTCTCAAATGCCACTACACATCAGACTCAGGTCCTACCAAATGAATGTGTAAACATACTTGGTGAGCGGGAGGCAAGAGGCCATATTTTGAAGGCAAAATTAAGGCATACCTGTAGAGTCCTATTATAGAGCAAAGCAGACAACAGCTTGACATGGAGAGATTTCTCTTTTAGAATCCATCAGGTGATGGGCCTATTAATTTCAGAAGAATTTTTTGATTGATCTATTCCAGGGGTGTCAAACTCATGTCGTCATGGTATGTGAGATGCATCCAGCACATGGGCCAGGAGTTTGACAGTCTTGATCTATTCCATTGTCCCTTCCTTAATCAAGACTTCATCCACCTGGTATTTTCCACATAGTTCAATTTCTACATATGTGGAGGTCATTGGGCTTAGAATGATTTACTTTTACAACTACTCTGGAAGTGATCAATGGATAGCTTCAAGATGAAAGCCATTTCTTATCTATCTGGAGTTCAATTTTACTTTGGGAGTTGCATGTTCTCCCACTGTCCCCAGATTCACTGCTATTGAAATTTCTTAAGAGCAAAGAGACTCAGTCTAGTCAAAGCAAGTAACTTTGGAGGGACAACTATCTCCTGGAACGACTGCCACTTTCCTTCAAGTCTGCCTCAGTATATAGCAGGGATGAAATGCTACCGGTTCAGACTGGTTCACCCGAAGCGGTAGTAAACATGCCAGTGGTTCGCCCGAACTGGTGATTTAAAAAAATGCCGATGATCAGCTGTGCTGTGCAATTTATATTATCTAGAAAGTAGGATTTCCTGCTTTCCAGCTAATCTAAATTGCATGGCACAGCAGATCCCCTCCCACCCCCACCCACCGCTGTTCGCTTACCTTTGCAGACGTGCTCGGTAGCAGTCTCCACCCATCATTTTGACACTCTGTGCATGTATTCGCTCACATTGCTACTGAACTGGTAGCAAAGGTAAGTGGATTTTACCCACTGGTATATATGAAAAGCTTGAAGTCAGAGTATTTAAGGTGATAGTAGCAGCTAAAATCATGTATCCAATTCCAGCATCTTTGTATGGACAGAGTAGCTATAATTTGCTTTTGAGGAACAGAGATCCACCATAAGATTACATTTCCTTTCTGTATATATACTGACTGGATAGATGGATTTTTCTTAAGACTGTCACAGGATAGGATGCATGAAAGTCACCTTTGCTGGTTGATTGCTATGAAATAGTTACCTGTGCCATTTTTACTTTTTTAAAGAAGGCAACGGTCAACCACTTCCATAACACTGCAAAAAAAAAAATTGCATGGATGCATCCATTAGCAGTTGAGCTTAGCTCAGGGGTATCTTCTTCATATCTTGGTGAACTCAGGAAGCGTGAATTACAAATAGGATGTTAAAAACCATAAACCTCCCCCTCCATTGCCTTGGTATGAAACCAAATATTTAACATGCAGAATTTGACCTTAATGCATAGCACTTTAGAGTGCGTGTGAGAGAGAGAAAGTTAACTGTGGTGTCTGTAGCATCATCTTGTCAAGTTTCATGAAAGCCATTGGGAATTGAATCTTTCCAAGAGGAAAGGAATACATTCCAAAACATTTCTCTAGGAACAAATATGAAAAGACCAGTATAGTAATTCTAAGCACATGCTCAGCACAACAGGACTATTGTTACTATTGTTATTGAATAGATGTAGGTAAATTTGAAGTATCAAAATGGTTGGCTTTGTTTGTGGCTTATTATTGCTCACCTTTAATTCGCCTATTCCCTTGCTGCAATCTGGCCAATAAATTAATAATAATCATGGGGTTTCTTCTAATACAGTGTCACTGCGTTAATTGGTTTGCCAACTTGTGCTTATATTCTGAGTTATACAGTAGACTGAACTGTTTCTTATCTGACAATGATTAATGCGCATGTCACATAATACGTCACACATTCTTTACTTTCCTTCTGATCTTCTGTTCGCCTGCCAAGAGGACGCAGGCACATAATTCTGCCAAAATGTAGTTAATTGAGTTAGCAAGATTTGTATTTTATTTTATATTAAAGTGTTTTCATTAGAATATGTTTTCGTTTTATTTTTGCTTATTCGGAAGTATGCTGCTAGGAGAGCTAACGGTCCACGTCTCATTAATTCAGGGTGGAACTTCCCCTGACATACAGGTCATCCTCAACTTACAACAGTTCATTTAGTGACCATTCAAAGTTACAGTGGCACTGAAAAAAAGGGATTTATGACTGCTTTTCAGAGTTACAGTCTTTGATCAAAACTCCGATGCTCGACAACCGGTTCATACCGCCGTTGCTGTGTCCCAAGGTCATGTGATCCTCTGTTGTGACCTTCCGACAAGCAAAGTCAACGGAGAAAGCCAAAGTCACTTAACAACCACATTATTAACTTACCAACTTCAAAGGATCACTTAACAACTGTGGCAAGCAAGGTCGTAAAATCGGGTAAAAGTCTCTTAACCAATGTCTCACTTAATAACAGAAAATTTGGGCTGAATTGTAGTCGTAAGTCAAGGATGACCTGTATATGTATTACAAACAAGGAAAGTGAGCTAATCCATTTATTAAAGGTTAGGCACTAAATTGCCTTATAATCTGGAGAAGAAAGTGCTGGCTGCATAGGTGCTCTCATACATAGTGTTAAGGAAGAAGCAGGATGCTCTCTAACCAGGTTTTCCATTTTTTGAAGAGTTCTTCGCTCAAAAGCAGTTATGAATCTTTAACAGCCTCTTGCTACAAGCCTCTTAGATGCAATTTAGATTTTGAGGGACCATTTACCATATATTTTTATCTTGTTCCCTTGCTGGTTACCTTGGACCAGTCACAAATGGGCAATTAGGGGTACTTGATGAATACATTAACAATTAATTTGGCCTCATGTGGGGTCCTGCCAATGAAATGTAATTGTTAAATTGTACACTAGTGTCACTGTATCCGCTTATAACAGTATAAGCTAATGGCATTATAACATGGCATTATAATAAGGGTGTCATTATAAAAGCTTATGTTTGCTTTCGAATTTACCTACCAACATTAATTTATCTGAAAAGTAAACATGCCTCTTCCTCTCATTGCAAATTGGAATGTACATAAGTATCATAAATAATACCAAAAGATGAACCAACATATGCAAACTTTTTTGTTTATCACAGAAATTAAGAACGTTTTACTTGTTTTATGGTTATTTAAACAAAAGGGTAAGATGAGTTTACATTGCTTTTCATGAAGAAAATATGATTCCATATGTAAGAAATCTAAACAGCAATGCAGGTAATATATAAATAATTGGTAGTAATTTAAAGCTAGATGATCCAAAGCAAAAAAAAATGTTCTTGAAGGGAGAAAGGTGTGTTCATGGCACCAGTTAACTTCTTAAAGAAGGTGAGTCTTTTTCTAAGTTCACATGGCACCCACACGAATCCCAGGAAAATAGCTTCTGAGTTAAGGAGATATTGAGGAGGTGATAACAAAGTAAAATAGCCTGATCATACTCTCCCTGCATTTCCTTAACTCAAATAGTATTTTCATAGAACTGGGCTGCCAGGAAAATCTAGGAGGCATGCTTTTAAGAGATTAATATGGAGCTCCATCATTTTTATTTTACTCATCAAATGTATATTGCAATCACAAGACTCTCAGCAGCTAACAAGGTATGAAAAGATAGTAAAATATAACACAAACAAATAGCCCAGTGCCTTACCAAATAGGTCCCAATGCCTTACCAAAGCTCTATCTTCAGGTTTTTCTGAAAGGCAGATAGTGTTGGAGACAAACATATTTCCAGTGGGTCCTCCTCATTCCAAATCACCAGACCATCATAATAAAATGATGCTTTGGGGCTTCAGCCCATCTAACCTCCTGAAAATAGGAGAAGACCAGCTTCTTCTCTTGGCATGAATGCAATGGATGGTTGGACTCTAGTAGGGAGGTGTAGTCCTTCAGATTATCAGGCACAAAGAGATTTTACAGATTGATACCAGCACTGAGAAGCTAACGGGAATGTCAGACCTGGAAACCATCTTTTACATTTGGGCCTTCAGGTCTGCCACATTTTCTGCTGTGGGAAAATGAGGGGGGGTTATATAGAGTGTGATGATATACGTATATGGTAGTCAAAATAATATTCTTTCTCAGAGAGTCAAGGACACCTTGCCCTGCAGCTGTGATGAGGTGACTGGATGGCATCTCCAGGTTTTGGATGGTGTCTGATTGGATCATGTGATGGACATGTGGGTGCTGGGCAGGGACTTGAACTTTCTTTTGGGTGGATAAAACCTGGAAATTTTCAGATTCAGGTGGTGCCAATATGACATCTCTAATAAAATGGATCTTTGAGGAAACTCAAGTCTTGGAGTCTTCTTTGTTGGGGGTGTTACTTGGAACCCTGACAGGGAAGCTAATGCAGAATCATAATACAAGAGTAATATGTGCTCAAATGTCAGCTCCCATGAGCGCCTAAGATAGTCCATACCAGGCATTCTTAAAAGGGCACCACCATGTAGACTAAAGTGGTGAAGAGGGTAAGAGCCACGATATCCAGATCCTCTCACTTTAAGTAAAGCTGCAATTGACAGCCCAGTTAAAGTTGGGAAAGCTCTCCACCATGGCTTTCCCAGGACCTCCAAGTCCAGAGGAGTCCCAAGACATGGAACTAGCTGAAGGCTAATTTGTTAAGGATCTCTGGGCAGAATTGGGCAAGCATTTCAAGGTTTCAATCTAGCTCAAGAAAACTTTGCCAAAGCAGGGGTGTGATCTAACTGGTTTAATCTGTAAGTTGTGGGCACTGAAAACCAGCTGTTCCAACAGGCATTTGAACAGAGATGTCAAATGAGGCAGGCTGGCTACATAGACTTGTTACCCCCAGCATGTGTGATATTGATGGTTCTGTTTTGTTTTTTTACTAATTTTGTTGCTTTGCTTTTTTAACAAAAAAAATCACTATCCAGAGTCATATTCTGAGATGGGTTATTCAAATTAATAAATAAATATACAGATGATTGTTTTGCAGTCCTGGGTTCAAAACCAAATGCAACTTTTTAATATAAAAACAACTGTTTTTCTTTTCTTTTCCTGAGCTAGTTACTTTTCCCATGGGCACATTTTCATATGTTTTTTCAGTCATATGATATAACAGTGTTTCTCAGGTTAAGTTATTACTAACCTTGGTGCTCTCTGAGCTTGGCTGCTTTCCTGAAGATGTTTTATTACCCAAACTAGGTGACATCATCAGTGCTATCCCTCATTCCAACCCCGAGTTACAAATATTCTCTTTTATTGGTGTTGCTAATCTATGCAGTAATAGCAATGGGCCAACCCATTGACAGCTAAGCTCTTGGTTGTAGAGCAACTGTTGAAAGAAGGACCAAAAAGGTAAGTTGATACAAATTAATCAGGAAATTATTTTCAAGTTGTTGTTGTTGTTGTTGTTTCCCTTCACCCTTCCTTCTGCTAGGACAGTGGTTCTCAACCTGTGGGTCGGGACCCCTTTAGGGGTCGAACAACCCTTTCACAGGGGACGCCTAAGACCATCGGAAAACACATATTTTTGAAAAAATACGGAAAACATAAAATAATTTTATGGTTGGGGGTCACCACAACATGAGGAAATATATTAAAGGGTCGTGGCATTAGGAAGGTTGAGACCCACTGTGCTAGGAGGACAGATGTACCATTATAGGTAAATCAGCTTATTTAGCAACATTTTCACAACACCTTAAACTTGGCGAGTTTTGATTTGGATTACTTGAATTGAACAAATTTCTCACTACACACAACACATTGAGCAAGGCATTATCTATACTGGCTTGGTTGTCAAGCACACAAATAATCTACGAGGGTTAAAACTAATGGGGAATGCTTTTCTGATTTCTGGGGGATAGAAGAATAGCAATAACATTAGCACTTAGACTTATATAATGGTTCGCAGTGCTTAACAGCCCTCTCTAAGCAGTTTACAGAGTCAGCGTATTGCCCCCAACAACCTGGATCCTCATTTTACTGACCTCAGAAGGATGGAAGGCTGAGTCAACCTTGAGCTGATGAGATTCAAACTACCAAATTGCAGGCAGGCAGCCGTCAGCAGAAGTAGCCCATAGCAGTACTGCATTCTAACCACTGCACCACCACAGCTCACAAATTAAGTTAGATTTAGTGGTGAGGTTAAATCATGAATGTAAATATGAATGAACTGAAGAAGATAACAAAATACAAAGACCTGCAAATAAAGATAGAATGACTGAGGCAAAAGAAAGCAAAGGTGGTGCCAATAGTAATAAGTTCCCAAAGTAACAGAAGCACCATTTGAACGTCATTGGCACTGACAAATTCACCATCAGTCAATTGCAAAAGGCAGCTTAATTTGGAACCACTTATATTCTGCGATGATACCTCTAACACCACAAAACATCCACAGCTGCCTACCCCTTGTTCTTGAAAAGGACTCAATAGGTGGATAAAAATCCAGCCTGACTGAGAAGAACTGTAACAATGACAATAATATTTACATCATCATGTCCTCTATCACCCTCTTGACCTCCTTGACACATATCAAATATCCCGAGACAATTCCACTTCCCCCCCCCAAGTCAAAATAAGAAGCCCCCTTCCTGTATGAGGCTAAATAAATCATTGACAGAACTGTTTGTTGCCTAATTTAGAATGCACCCCCATGCAAGGATGCTCCATTTTCAAAGTCTGAGAATGGGCTGGCACAATGAAAGCATTTTTCCCCCAATAACGCTTTCATCATGAAATGAAGAATCGGTTTGTAGATTTTTATTTCATTGTCCAAACATCTCACGGAGAACATCCCCTGCAGAATATGCAAATGAATCAAGAGGGAACGAATTAAATCACAATGACAAAGTAAAAAACAAATTATCTTTGCTTCAAAGCACTGCTAATCAGGCTACACTGATGAACCCCTTTCAACTTAAAGAGATGCTTTCAAGATCAATGAAGGACCAACTCCATTTCATCTTCTTCATGAAAACCCAAATTATTCCCTCCAGTTTTGAAACCCAATAAATTACTGCCACAATAAGATCTTTACCTTCATGCACACAATCAGTGCAAGAAGTGCAGACCCTGGGGAACAAAGTGATCGAAGCAAAATATTTCATTAAGGGGCATATATTTCAACATCATAGGAATGATAGCAGTATGTAATTCCACATTTTCTTTAGCCTGCCTCTCTCTCTCTCTCTCTCTCTCTCTCTCTCTCTCTCTCTCTCTCTCTCTCTCTCTCTCTCTCTCTCTCTCTCTCCCTCCCTCCCTCCCTCCCTCCCTCTCTCTCTCACACACACAGAGTCTGTGTGTGTATGTGTGTGTAATGTGCTATGGAATCTTTGCTCAGTTCAGATTATTCTAGATGCCTGTTATAGGCCCCAAGAATTCCTTATTCCTGCATAACCCTTTAAAAAAAAAGAATGAGGCTATTATTTATCTTTCCTTGCAAATACCTAAAGAAACCTGTCCTGATTATTTATCTCTCTTTCATCAGATATTGGTGGAACTCATCATTCTGTTTCTTATATGGCCTACCTTCTGGCACGGTGACCTAGAATTGCAATTGCATGCTTTATTGCACTGCCTAGTTGTCCCATCATCAGAACAGGCAAGAAATTGTTTCTGGAGGACAACGACCGGCAATATTACCCTCTATTAACCACTTCCACCCGTCACATTCAAATTGAGCTCAGAGCCCATTAAGTCCACTTCTCCCTGTTAGGTTAACTTGAATGACAATGAATTCGGATTGCTTTTTACCATACCTCCTTTTACTAGCCCTGCTGAAATAGCAAAGCAGTTAACATCTTTTGGTTAACATAAAGAAGATTACTGATTTGAATCTTGGCAAAACTTTGTTGTTGTGCAGTTAGTTGCACAGGCAATCACGTGCTGGATTTGGCATTTTTATCCACTTAGCTAGTCCTTCCTAAGGACCTGGGATAGGCAGATGTTATTTTGTGGTGTTAAAGGTATCACTGCAGAATGCAAGTTGTTCCAGGTAAAGCTGCCTTTTGAAATTGACATAATGATTTCGTCAATGCCGGTTATATTCAAGTGGTGTTCCAGTTGTTTTGGGATCGCCCTCAAAGTGTCTATTATTATTAACTTTACCCTTGCTTTCTTTTGCCATAGTTATTCTACTTCTATTTGCAGATCTTTGTATTTTGTCATTTTTCTCTAGTTCTTTCTATTCTGTTCTGCTGTCTCCAGGTATTGCCATGTCCACTATCCAGACATTTTTGACAATTATTAAATCTGTAGTGTTATGTGGCAAATGCTTGTTTGTTTGAATTCTAAAGTCTCAGAGCACTTTAGCCTCTGCATTTTCTATTGCTTTGTGGTCCCAACAGTTCTTGCTTGCAAACAAACCGTATCTTTTGCATATATTCCAATGCACACTTGTTGATTCTTCATTGTAATATTGTCTGTAGTCAGTCTGTGAGAACTTGCAGCAGTTAACTAGATGGGCCGCTGTTTCTATAGCTTCTTTGCAGAGGCAGTAATTGCTGTGGTTGTCTTCTCCACTCTGGCTTTGTATGCATTTATTCTTAAGGCTTGGTCTTGTGCAGCCATAATTATACCCCTTTCTTCAATTTCTTCAATTTTCCTGCTCTTATCCATTGCTAGTCTTGTTTGCCTTTCCTCTTTGTTTGTTTGTTTGTTTGTTTTGTTTCTGTACTGCCCATGTATTACTTTGCCTTGCCATGTCCCTTTTCTGTTCCTCCTTTGGCTTCCTTATAGGCCAGTTTGACCTTTCAAGTACTCAGTAAGCCTTAATGGTATATCAGATTCAGTGCATTTTCTTCACCGTCCTGCAGACATTCTTCCAGTGCCCTTTCTTCTTCTTCAATTGTCTGGTGTACTCACAACATTCTGCCTATTTTCCTTGGTAAGTAGAGTCTGACAATGTCACTGCATGAATCACGGGCATGATACAGTCATTGTTTTTCTGGTCTTCCTAGGCTTTAAGTTCTGCTTGTGTCTCGTCCACTATTCCAGATGTGTATCTGATGGCTAGAATTGCCCAGCTATGGCTGAATTCTCAATTCTTCCTCTCTTGATAGTAACCGCTCCCATTCTATCACCATTGAGCAGCAACTGTCTATTTCATTGAGCCATTGATCTTTGCACAAAGGTTCTGGTGTTTCTTCAGGCTCTTGTTATTTCTAGATTGGATCCAATCATGTGTAAGGGAGTCAAATGCCTTCTTCTAATCAATCCATTCTACATTCAAGTTGGTCTTCTTTCTCTTGCAGTTTTCCAGAATCATCTTGTCAATTAAGAGCTGATCTTTTGCTCCTCTGCTGTTTCTGTGGTTTCCTTTCTGCTTAGCTGAAAAGAGCTTGTTTTCAACTAGCTCCTGTTGGACCTCATCGGCTGCAACAACAGCTAGCAATTTGAAAGTTGTTGGTAAACAGCTAATTGGCCTGTGGTTGTCTGGTGCTGCCCCTTTTCTTCGATCTTTCATTATCATGCTGCAATGAAGACAATCTTATTCTGTTGCTTCTGTGCTGTTCTAGATGCTGAGTTATTCTTCTTTCGGTTCCTCTTGTCTTTCACTTAGACGATTGAGTAATTTCTGGGGAGAAGACAGAGGAGACAGTGCCTAGTTAGGGAATAAAAATGATTCAATATCAGGGGTGGTTTTCACTTACCTTCCCTACTGGTTCGCAAATGTGCACACGTATGTGTGTGTGTGCACGTGCACACACATACATCCCCGTCCACACATGCACCTAGCCTTCCACACATGTGCTTTGCTCAAAAAAAAGTCCCTAGATAGGATGAAATGCAGCCAGGGCGGGTGGATGGGGCAGGCAGGCCCATCTGCGATTTCCACAATGGGTTCGGGTGAACCAGTCCAAACCAGTAGAATACCACCGCTGCGATAGCTATACTAGCTTCCTCTACGGCTGACTACCCTATTTTGCCTCTACAATTTGAGCTAATTGTGGCAAGGCTTTCATTGCACTGGATAGACCTTGGTATTTCTTCCAATGTTGCTTCTACGAATACTTTATGTTGTATAATAAATGGTCATTGATCTGCCCAAGTTGATCCTGAGCCCTGTAGACCATTTGTCACCAGATATCCAGGAATTCATACACCTAGCATAGCCCTGGGTGACCTGGGTGACAACCAATCTGGTGTGGGTTTCTGTAAATTGTATTGTTTGTGGGAGAGACACTCTTTGTCTGGCTCCTCTGATGAGACCTGTCTAGTATGCTTGAACCTCTGGCACAGCTCTCATCTTTCTCAGAGCATGCAAGCGCCACAACCATGTCATGGTACTGTCTCACTGAGGGGGGGGAGGTGTTTGTTGTTGCTATTTTATTATCAGCTTCCTACTTTTCCTGGCTTCTGTTTTTAAATATGTTCAGGAAAGTAATGGGATTCAAAAAAAATTACTACCAGTTTTGTGGATGTGGCTTGGTGGGCCTGGTGGCTTGGTGAGCATGGCTTGGTGGGCATGGCAGGGGAAGGTTACTGCAAAATCTCCTTTCCCTCCTCATCCCACTAACCTGCTTTCCAGCTCCATTCTCCTGTTCAGGGCAACAAAAGAAGATCAGCTGGGTGGCAACAGGGACAAGGCCAGCCTATTTGCCGAACTACTCAAAATGTCTGCTACCGGTTCTCCAGAATCTGTCAGAACTGGCTGAATGCCACCTCTGGTTCAGGAGTTTACTATTTTACTGTAAGGGATTCACTCCCAGCTCTCAGATAGCCTGTAGATTATTTGAGCTATTTGGGAGTTTGTTCAACTCACATCACTGAAAAAACAATAAATTACTGAACTTGTTTTCTTTAAAAAAAAAAAAAAAAAGCCCAGGGAGAAGTACAAAACTGAAAAAGAAAATGAATAATGAACAAACCGGGCTGGGTTTTAAACTACAGTCTTGTCTATACTAAATGAAGATCTTAACTATTATGTTATTTCAGCAGGGCTGATAATGTACAATGAAGAAATAATGAGAGTACATGCTGGAAAGAAGGGTTTTTTAAAAAAACAAAATGCTGTTTGTTGTGCCCGCATGTATCTGTATCTTGATCTACATCTTGGTGCTTTTGCCTTGTTTATACAAAGATAAGTTGGTCCTAGAACGTTGTTTTTGTTTCATGCAATACCTGTTTCGACAACTGATGTGCCATTTAAACAATGGCAGAAGGGTATACCTAAATTTATGTGGCAGGGGATCAAACCTGAGTTCAATCTAAGGTATTACACGATGCAAAGAGGGGGATTGCATTTGCCTGATTTGAAATTATATTTTGCAACTTGAGGTTTGGTTTAGAACAGGGGTGTCCAAACTTTTTGCAAAGAGGGCCAGATTTGATGAGGTGAAAATGTGTGGGGCCAACCATTCAGCCTGACATTCTTTGAACCATTAGCATTAAATGCAAATGAACTATTTTATGAAACAAATAACTCCGGAAGGGAGAAGAGGCTGCAAGCTACTCGAAATTTGAAAGCAGGCTGCAATTGGCCCCCGGGCCGGACTTTGGGCATGCCTGGTTTAGAAGAAAGAGTTGCTGCTGCTTAGAAATAGAAGCTTCTTGAAATTTGAAAGATACAGCATGAAATTTGGGGGGGGGGAGCATGGATTTTTGTGGTATGTCAAAGTTAAGGTTAATGTGTTAGATGTTCCGTACTGAGAATATGTAATAGATAATTGTGCCCGAAAACATATTTGTGGTTCTCAGCACAAAAAGCATTTTATAGATGAGAAAGAATATGCAGACATGAATGGTGAACTTATTGTGAAACAGTAGAATTTTGTCAAGGGGAATATAAAATAAAATCAATAGAAGAACTGATGGCAAAGGGGAATAGTTGTCAATAGTTCTCTTATTTACAATAATTAGAAAGATTTAAAATAGACAAAAGAATTAACAGAACAGAATAGAACAGAATAGAATATTTTATTGGCCGAGTGTGATTACACACCCAAGGAAATAGTCTCCATTGCATAAGCTTTCAGTGTACATGAAACTACTCAAGGAGAAAAGCAACCTAGAACTAAGAAGAAATTTCCTGACTGTTAGAACAATTAATCAGTGGAACAACTTGCCTCCAGAAGTTATAAATGCTCCAAAACTGGAAGTTTTTAAGAAGAGATTGGATAACCATTTGTCTGAAATGGTATAGGGCTGTGATGGCAAACCTATGGCATGCAGAGCCATCTCTCCAGGCATGCCAGCTGTCACCCGTTGCTCTCCTGGGACGCACATATGTGCGTTGTCCAGCTGGTCTTCGCACATGCAGGAGCGGAGGAAACCGGAAGAGTAGCTCCCTGGTGCACATGTACACTGGGAAGCTGAGCTTCCGGTTTCTGGCATGCACATGCGCACCAGCCAACTAGTCTTCATGCAGCATGTGCACCAGAAACAGTAACCAGCGCACATGCACATGCTGGAAACCGGAAGCTCAGCTTCCCAGCATGCACATGTGTGCCGGGGATTGCTCATCCAATTTCTAGCGCTCCCATATGTGCATGCTGGAGAGCGGCTTTTCCGGTTTCTGGCACTGCCATGCATGCGTGCTGGGAATTTGCTCTTCCAGTTTCTGGCGCTCCCCCACATGCACACACGGGCTCCAATTTTGGCACTAGGTGCCAAAAAGGTTTGCCGACACTGGTATAGGGTTTCCTGCCTAAGCAGGGACTAGAAGACCTCCAACGTCCCTTCCAACTCTGTTATTCTATTCTATTCTACATGTGAAGCAACAAACTAATTATAATGATAATAACAAAGTAATGATAATCATAATAGTGATACCAATAAGATAAGATAATGGAACAAATGAGGAGGAGGATAATAATAACAGAAGACTGAGTTTGAAATAGAACAAAAGATGAATGTTAAAATGTATAAACTTTCACTGAACTTTGAACTGGAAAAATGAATCAAATAATGTACGATAAAAATGAAGTAAAATTGTGGTCATAATAGACAAATGGAATAATGGGGAAAATGTGGTTGAAAGGATTGAAATTTATACTATGTTATAATCTTTAAAATAATGTTTATAAAATGATGTACTATTGGTATACTGTCATTCACCAGAGAATGTTTAGAATGTGTAAAGATGCTTCAAATTTAGGTTGGAAATGTGAATAATAACATAGGACATTTTATCACGCTTGGTGGATATGTAGGCTCGGAGAGGGGGGAAAACGGGGCTCCCAGAAGGCGGAGGCAGTTTTCGCCCTCCAAGAGGCTCGAGGAAAGCCTCCGGAGCCTGGGGAAGGCGAAAACGCCCTTCCCCGCCCTGTGGTGCAGGAGGCTGACAAGGCCACACTCACTATGGCCACGCCCACTCAGCAACCGAGCAGAGAACCTGTTGCTGAAATTTTTGAAGCCCACTCCTGGTTTTTAGCATGGTTTCTTAACCACTACACCAAACTCACTGGCTCTGGCTCCCTCTTCCTGCATTATATTATCAGAAACTCTAGGCCACACAGAAGATGAAAGTGTCCAGATACTGCTCCTTTCCAGATTGTTATTATCAGCCCCCAAGAAACATAAGATGCAGGCATCTTAGCAGGTCCTCTCAGCTGCTCTTAGAGACTCCTGAAGCAGAACACAAAGGAAACTGACAGCTCCCAAGTCAGAAATGACAGGAAAAGTCCCAGGAGGAAGCAAAACACCAATATTTATGCAGGTCTTTGCAAAAGCGGGGGGTGGGGGGGGAGAGAAAGAAAGCAGGCTGCATTGTTGGAAGTGCCTACTTTTTAAGTATGTTAAAGAATGGCTAAAAATTTATTCATATGAAATTATGTTGATGGAAAAAGCCTTGAAAAACTTAGATCTCATTTCCCCGGGAGCCACTGAGATGAGAATAAATAATTACATGCTGAGAGATTACGGTGAACTTTGCAAAAGAAAGAAGGGGGGGGAAAACCTTGTGTCATTTGTAAAATGGGTACTGGGGAATTTAGCCAAAAGGAAGCCACATTTGTATAGGGAACCGGAGGAAAAAACAAACTGCATGAATTAGAATTTATAAATCTGTGAGTTATTTTTCTTTTCTCTTTCACCTGGGGCTGGAATCTACAGATAGGAAAAAGAAGCAGAAAGATAAAGAAGTCAAAACTTTCAGAAATGGAACTGGCAAAAGCAGGGCTATTGTTTGTGTCAAGGGCAACACCTATTGTGTAGTGGGCTTCAGTAGGCAAGAACCAGAGCAGCATAGCTACAACAGCATTTATTGACTCAAAACTGGAACTGAGGAACAGCAGATCTGTAATTTATACTCCGGGCCAGTGGTGGGTTTCAAAATTTTTTAGAACCTCTTCTGTAGGTGTGGCCTGCTTTGTGGGAGTGGCTTGCCAGCCATGTGACTGGGTGGGCGTGGCCAACTTGTAAAATGTGATGAAACTCCCTTAACAACACTCTTGCTTAGCAATTAAAATGTTGGCTCAGAAACTCGGGCATTGAAGTGTGCAAGTCTTAAAGCTACAAGACCCTTGCACCCCTAACCCTTTAGGAAAAAAAAACCCAGGGGTGTTCAAACTTGACAGCTTTAAGACTTGTGGACTTCAACTCCCAGAATTCCTCCTCTCGCTCTTCATCATTCTAGATGATGTGCGGACGGGCAGGGGAGGGAGCTGGAACCGGTTCTAAATGGCATAGTAGATTCTATAGAAGAGGTTAGAACTGGCAGGAACCCACCCCTGCTCTGGGCCCACAGAGTATAACCAATCGTAATGCTTGAAAAACCCGCCCAAATATGAATGTTCAAAGTTTCCCTCCAAAACAGTTGGAGCGAACAGTGAGAGTCATCTAAAGGTTAGTTTCACTTTAGCAGGGCTTAACACAACTATATACATTCAATACATAACAGCACCCATCTCTCCCAGCACCGGAAAATTTTTTTTTGAACAAATATTAATCAGGGTGGAAGTTTACTATCTTGCAGAAAGAGCATTACAGGTAATCCTCAACTTACAACCATTTGCTTACTTATCATTCAAATTTACAACATCACTACAAACAAAGGTGACTTACAACTAGTCCTCGCACATGACCCTCATGGGATTTCCCTGCAGTCACGTGATCAAAATTCAAACACTTTGTAACTGGCATATATTAACGATGATTTGTTTGTGTGTCATGGGATCACTATTTGTGACTTTCCCAATCATCTTCTGACAAGCAAAGGGAAGCTGGAGCCTGATCCTCATTAGCTTCCCAACCCAGAAGAAAATCAGCTACGTGCTGCCACTTAATTTATATAGTAAATCTCTTTTCAAAGGAAATCAAATTCAATAACCAATCTATTATTTTTCTCAAATTTGCCTTCTCCACCATTGCCCCCACTCTTTGGACCATTCATCTTCCCAGAGGTGAGGCGCCCCCCCCCCTCTCATCACCTTTTGGGAATGTCCATTGGTTGGTGCCCACGTAGGAGCACGCAGCCCTGGGGCTGGCTAGCATCTTGAACTGCCATTTTAATTTTAAATGTTAATTATTCTATTTTTGTTTTAACTGCCTATTATAATATTGATACATAGCTTTTATATTTTTATGCCATACTTGTATCCCACCCAGAGTTAATCAGTGAGAGAGCTGGGCAGTTTCTAAATATATGTATGTGTGGGTATATGTGGGTGTATATCTATCTATCTATCTATCTATCTATCTATCTATCTATCTATCTATCTACATATATATACCCAGACAACGTGTGTGTGTGTTTGTGTGTGTGTGTGTGTGTGTGTGTGTGTGTGTGTGTGTCAGTGGTGGGATTCAAATTTTTTTACTGCTGGTTCTGTGGGCGTAGCTTGGTGGGCATGGCAGGGGAAGGATACTGTAAAATCTCCATTCCCTCCCCACTCCAGGGGAAGGTTACTGCAAAATCCTCATTTCCTCTAGAGCTAGGACTCGAGAGGCAGAGAATAGATGTGAGCAGGGGCAGCCAGAAGTGGTTAAGAGTAGTTCTCCGAACTACTCAAAATTTCCGTTATCAGTTATCCAGAACTGGTCAGAACTTGCTGACTGCCACCTCTGTGGTGTGGGTGGGTGTGCGTGTGTGTGTGCGAGTGCGCGTATGTAATGTGAAATATGTAATACGTGATATGTAAAAGTAAAGGTAAAGGATTTTACTCCACTAGTTCGTTAACACAGAGGGCAGTGTTCATCTCCATTTCAAGGCCATTGAACCAGCACTGTCTGAAGACATTTCTGTGGTCATGTGGCCAGCATGACATCACCAAGTGCTGTTTCCTTCCCACTGTAGTGGTACCTCTTTATTTATTTTCATGTGCGTGGCTTTGAACTGCTAAATTGGCAGGAGCTGGGGTGAGGAAAGGAGCTCACCCTGTCACGTTGCGCTCAGGTCTTGGACTTGGATTGCTGACTTTCCAGCTGATAAACCCAGTGTCTTAACCATTGAGCCACCACGTATATGTATAAATGTATATATATGATAATTTAGTAGCATTAACTCTATTATATGGCATAAAATAATCCTAGGGCTTTAGGACAAAGAAATTACTTAATAATACCTAATGGAAGTATTTATTATTCTTACCCACTGTTGTACTTTAATAAGTTCCATCCTTACTGTTTATAGCATCTTCTAGAGTCATCCAACATTTGTTGGGCCAAAATAACATTAATGCAGACAGACCTGATATTTCTACAATGTTGGCTGGGTGATGCTCTAAAATGCTATAACTAGTGCAGAAATGACCTTTGAGGAATAAAGTGTTGTAGGTGATTCAGTTTTTCATTTGAACAGAACCTGGCTTTTTTTTTTTTTTTGCCTATACAGGAATATCATTATTAAGCTTTCTGTGAGGAAACTTTTTAATATTCACTTACATGAGGCTTTACAGCTCTTTTTGCACACATAACCAGTAGCGATTTGTCTTCTTTTTCTGACAGCTTCACAAAATAGGAGATTAAAATGTCACATCCATCTGGCTTTATAATATAAAGCGATAGACACCTTTGACCCGTATGAGAAGTGGCAGCATCCCAGTTAAGATACATGAAAGATGCCACAAGTTCATTTGGATATTTAAAGAGTACAAAAATGCAGGATTAAATTTTTTTTCCAAGTTCCAAGATATTTTTATTCTACCGCCTTTATGAACTGGGGACCTCTGCTTTGTCAATTCCTCTTTCAAATTAATTGGGCAGGAACCCTATGGTCTTTATCGCAATTAACACCAACGCTTCTTGATAGATTTCATTCAAAATATGCATCCAGGGCTCCACTCAATCACTTGCTCAATCAAAGCAACCAATATACTCAATTCCCAGCCATAAGTTTTCAAAGAATCATAGTAGGTTTTTGCAATCTTCCCAAATAATGAAGTCCTGGATGCATCTAGATCAGTGGTAGTCAACCTGGTCCCTACCGCCCACTAGTGGGCGTTCCAGCTTTCATGGTGGGCGGTAGGGGTTTTGTCCGATACCTTTTTTAAAATTTAATTGACTTTTTAAAAAAAATTCATAGCATTATTTAAAAACATTTTCATTAGGTTTTCATAAAATCACCATTACTGTGGAACCGGTGGGCAGTTAGAAAATTTTACTACTAACAGAGATACAAAAGTGGGGGGTAGGTATAAAAAGGTTGACTACCCCTGATCTAGATGTTACCTCTTAAATGCAAGGATAAGAGAAATGAGTAGGTCCCCAGCATAAGAAATTCCATTTCCACTGGAATATCTGCCCAGGATATTAGATGGGACCCTGAAGACATCTAAGAATAGTATCCAAACGATAGCACAGTAGCCTTCAGCTTATGGCCAGTTGTTTAATGACTATTTGAAGTTACAATGGAACCCTCAAAAGTGACTTACAGCCATTTATGAACTAATGACAACCAGATACATAACCCTGTATGGTCACATGATTTCATTTTGGATGCAAATCAGAGGTTGTATTCAGCAAGCTCTGACCAGTTCTAGGACTAGTAGCAGGAATTCTGAGTAGTCGGAGAACAGATAACAACCACCTCTGACTGGCCCTGCCTCTATCTATTCTCTGCCTCCCAAGTCCCAGCTGATTTGGGAGAAAATGGGGATTTTGCAGTAACCTTCCCCTGGAGTGGGGTGGGAATGGAGATTTTACAGTATCCTTCCCCTGCCGCACCCACCAAGCCACACCCACCAAACCATGCCACGCCCACCCAGCCATGCCCACAGAACCGATAGTAAAAAAAAATTGAATCCCAATTCTGATGCAAGTGGCTCATCTTTATGGCCATTTGTAGAGTCCCATGGTCACATGACCATGTTATGTGACCTTTTTTGGTGGGGGTGGTTTCCTGCCATTTATTTTTGATTTCTGGCAAAAAATGCCCACTGGGGAAAATTAACTTAATAACAGTTGTGTTCATTTAACAACTACCACAACAATGTCAAAAAAAATAATCAGGGTCTGGTCATGTGTTATCTTAATTTAAAACCGCAATGGCTTAACAAATGAAATTAGGGACTAAATAACAGACATATCAAGGATTACCTGCATTTGCCTATCCTATCAGATCGCTAGTAAGGGATGGTTTGCCAAATAACAGGGGGCAAGGTCAGAAATGTATCCAGCAGCATTCACAGAGCAGTGAGTGAGCCAATTGTTTCCTAAAACCGTAAAACTTATAAAATGCCTATATACTCACAAAGGCTCCAAGGGTTGCCCAAGAATCCATAAGAGCATTAAATGTCAATTAAAAGAATGGCAATGTGGCTCTGACCTTTGTAATTTCCCTGTTCCACACGGGCTTCTTTCTTTGCCGATGGCAATTGGGAGAGAAAGAATTATATAGCTTCATTTCACAAGAACCCATGGAGGAACTATCTTCTGTGTATGCACACCCAAGTGTACATAATATGGAGGTACTCAAAGTGGTCATTATGGAGCCTTTGAGAGCTTGTAGTCATTGTGAGACTTCAAGAAGCAACAATACTGCAAGTAAAGCAGCCATTTAGATGGTTGGAATTGCCTTAGTAAGTGCCTTAACTGATAAATGTGACGGGTTTTAGTGCATCAGTGGAGAATAGAAATAAAAAAGTTTTGAGTGTTAATAATGGAAGTGTGGCTGCAGAGTGCAAAATCGTGCATGTTACTATAGCAGTGGGTATTGGTTTCAATCAATATCTCCCCTCCTTTATTGCAATCTAGTTCCCCTTAGTGATTATCCATCTGGGGAAAAGATGATGGTCTCTCAGATATTGGAAAACGAATAAATATAAATGTAATTATATTGTTTATATTCCTCATTAGATACAGATTTAAAAACTGCAAAGGAGAAATTCTGTTCCTTCTGTGATTTTGTGTTTGTTAGCACTTTTTAAATGCATATAATTAACTGGAAAATTGCTATCAACAGCTCTATATAGATCCAGTTTAGCACTTCTTGTAATGGAAGAAAATATAGAGAACAAATCAGGATAATTTAATTAATAAATAAAATAAAGAGTAACTTCCATCTCTAAACATTGTTCAGCAGCATTTAAGCTTCCATGATTTTAATCAGTAAATTAATCAATTAAAGGTTTTGTATTTTGGCAAGGCCAGTGCTTTAATTGAGTTTAAATTCTATTGTGTAATTGGATTGTATTAGCGTTTTCTATCTAAAATGAATAGTAGCTCTTATTTCCTATATTACACTTGCCCGTGATTTAATATCTGCCAAAAACATTGCTCTTGAACTTTAATTAATATGGAAATGTATTTCCATTTAATACATTTATCAATCAACTACCAAATCCAGGAGGAGTTTTTTTGCATCAAAAGCATCCATTAGTACTTCAAAGTTTGTGCAGCAAGCCACACTGAATAGTTCTAATATCCTTCAATTTAGAATCCAGATCCAGAATAATTGAAGGACCTTAAAGCTAGGAACAAAAGACTTTTGACATTTTTCACCAAATAACACACCTAACAAAATTGGGTGGATACATTCTCTCTCAATCCAACAATTTCTAAGAGGCAGAACTTCCCTGAGATAGCAACAACAGTACAACAACTGAAAAGGCCCCAAAGGGGGAGTTTCCACGTTATATTTTCCCTAAATCAGCAACCAAACAGGTTGCAAACAATGAGACAAATGAAAGATAGGATTTTCATATCTCCCCAAACAGTGGTGGATTGCAGACGGTACGCCCCGGTACGGACATACTGGTGCCTGCCAGGAGCACCAGGTACCATTCTGGTACAGTTCTCCAGAGGACCCGCCTGAGCTCCTTACCTGTATTTGAGCTCTTTGGTGCTTCCACGCACAGAGTGTACGGCGCCTTTGCGACGCTCCACCGAGCAGCTGGAGCATCGCAGACGCAGAGGTATCGCGGAGGTAAGGACGCATGCGAGTGTGTGCGTGCATGCTGCGCACATGCATGTGGGGGACGCCGGGCCCATTGCACTATACTGGTTGCAATGCAATGGGATCTGGAACCCACCACTGTCCCCAACCCACTTTTTAATAAAATCAATGCAAAACATATTTTGAAAACTTTTGAAAACTTTTTTCTTCCTAGTTTTTCATTCATCTGAAAAGAAACTGATAAGAGAAATGAGACTTCCTCTGGTTGGTAACAATACAGATCATTAGAGGAAAATGAGATTTCTCTGTATATTCCATTAAGATTAAATATGTTGTCAACAGGGGATTGGGGTAGGACAGGCCTTTGCCACAAACATTCAAGACTACATATTGGTTCATGATTTCATGGTGTCTAACTAGCTAAGAATATATTGTGGACAGCCAAGAAAACAAACCAATGGATCATCAAATCAACATAGAGTTATCATTCAAGGCACAAATGACTAGACCCCAATTATTCTATTTAGGACACCAAAGACCCAGCTCTCTGGAAAAGTCTGTAATGGGGGGGGGGGGGAATGTGGAAGGAAAGAGAAGACAAACAGCAAAAAGGTGGATGGACTCAGTTATAGTGGAGATGAATGTACAATTGGAAGACTTGAAAGATCAGTTGGTGCCTAGGTGGTTGCTAGGCACCAAAATTACTTATAATGGCATATCAATCAAAGCTTTCAGTGGAAAGATATAGGAAGAACAATAGTCAACTGATTGCAGTCTGTAGACAGTTGTTACAACACATCTCACATTCCACTGAATTGTCCACCATACCATACATGGTGCTCTGATTTAATATCTCATTAAATCTCATTAATCACTCCAACTGCATTATGGAAAACATATCTTTTTATTAGTTAACAAATCTTCAGAAATGTCAAAAATATGTCAAGGTTAGGGTTAGTAATATGTCAGGAAGTTTTTCCTTAATTCCAGGTTGCTTCTCTCTTTGATTAGTTTCCAATCATTGTTTCTTGTTGTCGATTTCAAGAATCCCAGGTTGTCATTGTCAAGAATGGGTGACATCTAATATCATGATTACCACTCATAAGATTGCAGCTTTGTTCTTCTGTACCTATCAAATATCATAAATATCTCAAATGGGCCACCGTTGTTGTTTTTTTAACTGCAGCCTTGTGCCAAAGCAGTGCCTTGGTCGGGGGAAATGTTCTAACTACTCTTTGTACTATTTCTTCCAGACTTGATGGGGTCTCTCTCATTCAATGCCCTTTTTTAATCAGTAAAAGATTTAATATCCTCCTGTTGGTGGTGTTTCTGCAGCCAATTAAAACCAAGGCAACCTGATAATGTTAAAACGGTAACAAGCTTTGCCTCCCATTTTCAATTTAGACCTAGTTATTCCTGCTAAAGCCAGGACATTCGGGAGGTCCGTTATTTACTTGAGTAATTGCTGGGGACAAGCCAGAGCAATTTATGTGCAAGCAAAACTATCATTGCTAGAGCACCAATCCATGAACCTCAAGGCACACATTACACATTTCTTCCTTTTTTTAATCAGAAATGGGGGCGGCAATGACCAAGGATTTTTGTTTTCTTTTCAGAAGCTGTGCAAAAGCCATCAGTACTAACTGATTCTGCCAGGGTTAATTTTAATTCTGATCAAAAAGCTTCTATTGTTTTTGTGGGGAATTGGCCACATTGAACTCAATTGGGCAAGCATGAATTCTCCTGTTCTGTGCAAACAGCAGTTTATTCAAACTTTGTATTGGAGGCAGAAGTGCTCTGCAAACATTTTTAGTGGCCAGAAAAGAAAAAACCAAGGGGTGGGTGCAATTCTCTGTATACACATCTACTTTGTAATAAGCTATACCCATTTCCAAACTAGTGATTGATAAGTGTCATTCAACCATCAGTCAGCAGTAGCGGGGACAGGATTTATATTGCAGTCATAAAGTCTTGGTGAGGAAATGGCTTTAATGTGGTGTAGTAATGGCTTACATCTAAAGAGGCACGTTTACTTATTTATTTATTGCACTCACATCACACCAAGTGCCTCACTTTTGAGAATAGGGCTAATGATTGAATTAGAGACAACAGAAAAACTGATACTATTAATAGTCATATATGCACCAAATCAGAAACAAGAGGAATTTTACAGGAAACTACACAACAAAATAAACGAATTAGAATACGAAAATATTTGCCTAATTGGGGACTATAATGCAATAGCGGACAAGAAAATGGACTATGAAAGCAAAAAGAAAAACAAAACAAAAAAAATGCTGCCCAAAGCCTTCTTTGAGATGGCAGCCGAACACAAATAGCACGACATTTGGAGAGAAAGGCACCAAACAAGAAAGCAATATACCTTTTACTCGAATCCCCATCAGTCACTATCAAGAATTGACATGGCTTGGATCTCATCCGGACTATGCAATCAAGTAGATGAAATTGAAATAGAACCAAATGAGTGGGCTGATCATAATCCAATAAAATTAAGATGGAAAGGTCAAAGAAGAAGAAAAAGATGGATGATGAGTTCAAGCATCATAAATGAAATAGAATACTCCCAAATGCTGGAGAAAGAACTAAAACAATTTTTTAGAATAAATAAAAGAGAAGATACCTCAATTCAAAATATCTGGGACACGATGAAAGCATACATAAGAGGCCTTACGATTGCCTATATGGCAAGGAAAGCTAGAAATCAAAAAAAGCAACAAGAAAGTATGCAAAGGGATCTCATGGAAGCCGAAGATGAACTCCAGAAAGACCCAAAGAATAAAAAGAAAAAAGAAAAAAGAGAGATAATCAAACATAAGCTCAACCTAGTGAATCAAAAGGAATTAGCGCAGAAAATTAAAGCAGCCAGACAAAACTATTTTGAACAAGCCAATAAACCGGGATGATGGCTGGCATACAGACTGAAGAATGAAAGAGAAAAAAGGATGATATACCAATTGAAAGACGAGAAGGGAACGATTCAATACAAAGCAGAAGAAAAGAAGAAAATTATACATAAATACTTCACAAAATTATACGCACAAGACAGTATGGAGGAAAATAAAATAAGGCATTACTTAAACAAAGCAAAGATAAACCCAATCTCAAAAGAGCAAAGGGAGCTGATAAACAGGCCAATAACATTAGCCGAAGTGGAATCAGCTCTGAAAAACCAGAAAAGTAATAAAACACCAGGACCAGATGGAGTACCGGTGGAGCTATACAAAAATAATAAAATAATACTGGAAGAATTAGGGGTAGACATGTTTAATGAAATCTTAGGAAAAGCCAAGATACCGGAAACATGGACAGAAGCAATAATCTCGTTAATACCAAAAGAAGAACCCAGCCAACAAGAAATTCAAAATTACAGACCAATTTCATTATTAAATTCTGACTATAAAATATTTGCAGCAATTATGGCAGGAAGAATCAAACAAGTTTTAAATGAACGAATACACCCAGACCAAAACGGATTCCTACCTCACAGACACATCAGAAATAATACGAGAATCATCCTAGACATAATAGAGTATTATGAGGCGCACCCAGAAAAACAAATGGTACTGGTTTTCCTTGATGCACAAAAAGCATTTGACAATGTAGTTTGGAAATTTATGATAACAGTATTGGATGAGATGAAATTCAGTGAAAATTTTATAAAAATGATAGAAGGATTTTATAATAACCAGACAGCCAAAGTTCTGATGAATGGAGAACTAACAGAGAAGATCGAAATAAAAAAGGGAGTCAGACAGGGATGCCCCCTCTCTCCTTTGCTGTTCATACTGACTTTGGAAATCTTACTAAATGAAATCCAGAAAGACCAGGGAATAAAAGGTCTAAGACTCAAAAATGAAGAATACAAGGCACAAGCCTATGCCGATGACTTAGTATTTGTATTAGTATTTGTATTAGACCCTTTAGATTCTAGTCGAAAATTAATTCAAAAATTAGAAGAATACGGCGAAGTGGCAGGATTAAAGATCAATAAAAACAAAACAAAAATGATAACCAAAAACATGACCAAAAAGCAAAAAGAGGAACTGGAAATAATAACCAATATGCAAATAGCTAAGAAAGTAAAATACCTGGGGATCTGGGTGTCGGCAAAATGTTCCACAATTAAAGATGATAACTATAACAAATTAGTGATACAAATAAAGAAAGACTTAGAAAATTGGAAAAATATTCAACTATCGCTCATGAGACGCATAGCGACAATCAAAATGAATATATTAACAAGAATCCTATTCCTGTTACAAGCCGCACCTATTAACCCAGGTAAAAAATTCTTTCAAGAATTAAAGAACATAACCACTAGGTTTATTTGGCAGGGACGAAAAGCAAGGATCAAACTAAAGTCATTGCAGGACAGCAAAGAGAGAGGAGGTTTAGCACTACCAAATTGGGATTTATACGCATTGGCAGTATCAATAACATGGGTGAAGGATTGGATAGAGCTAAAGAATAAAAGAATTTTGATACTGGAAGGCCATGATTTGCAAGCAGGCTGGCACACTTTCCTATGGGATGATAAAAATAAAACACAATTAAAGATGATAACTATAACAAATTAGTGATACAAATAAAGAAAGACTTAGAAAATTGGAAAAATATTCAACTATCGCTCATGAGACGCATAGCGACAATCAAAATGAATATATTAACAAGAATCCTATTCCTGTTACAAGCCGCACCTATTAACCCAGGTAAAAAATTCTTTCAAGAATTAAAGAACATAACCACTAGGTTTATTTGGCAGGGACGAAAAGCAAGGATCAAACTAAAGTCATTGCAGGACAGCAAAGAGAGAGGAGGTTTAGCACTACCAAATTGGGATTTATACGCATTGGCAGTATCAATAACATGGGTGAAGGATTGGATAGAGCTAAAGAATAAAAGAATTTTGATACTGGAAGGCCATGATTTGTAAGCAGGCTGGCACACTTTCCTATGGGATGATAAAAATAAAACACACAAATACTTTCAAAAACATTTAATTAGAAGAGCGTTATTGCAAAAATGGCTCAGAATAAAAAAAAACCATTACGTGAAAATCCCGAATTGGCTATCACCAACAGAAAGGACGACTCATCCAAATTTTATAGATTGGAACAAAATACTAAGATATAGAGACTTAATTGATAGACAGGGAAACTTAAAAACAGTTGAAGAATTGGCAGAACAGAACATGAAAGTGGACTGGTTAACCTACTTTCAAATCAAAACTAAATACAATAATGATACCAAATTATATGACATGGAAACAGAATCACACGAATTGGATAAAATCATCCAAAGCCCAGATAGAAAATTGATAGGGAGAATTTACAAATTTCTCCTGAAATACGAAATGGAAGAGGAAATTGTGAAAGAACAAATGATAAAATGGGCACAGAACTTTGGACACAATATTGAATTAGACAAATGGGAAAAATTTTGGGGAACAAACTTAAAAATGACACTCTCGGTCGCATATAAGGAAAACCAGTATAAAATGTTTTACAGATGGCACCTAGCACCAACAAGGTTAGCCAAATTATCGGCAAATACATCCCCAAAATGTTGGAAATGCGAATCAATACATGGAACATACTATCATCTATGGTGGACCTGTGAGGAGGCTAAAAAGTTTTGGAAAAAGATCCAAAAGTGGCTGGAGGTAATAACGGGATTTAAAATAGATTGGAAACCGGAAATTTTCTTATTAGGATTACTGCCTACAAAATACAAAAAAGAAATCCAGTACTTAATATTGCATATAATAACGGCGGCAAGGATTGCCTATGCCCAGAAATGGAAAAACAAGCTAACCCCAAGCGAAGAGGAAATAATAAGAAAGGTGATGGACTGTGCCGAAATGGACAAATTAACTAAAGAAATCCAGGGAAAAGAAGAATCAGAATTCTATCAGATATGGGATAAATGGTATAGGTGGATGGAGGAAAGAAATAGGAATCCTAGGCGATAAATAAACAGAATGTGGTAGCTTTCATAGATGGTTGTCGGTGTTAAAATGGTTATCCATTGAATAATATAAATACGAATGTCTCTTGATAAAAGTACTCTCAAAACAAATGTGGCTAATGGCGAATGTGGGTATCGTTTTTGATTTAAAATGCACAATTTAATGTGAATGAAGTATAAAGAATGATTGTAGTAATGCACAGAACTCAAATGTAACCAATTGACATGCTAGCTGGCAGTTGTATTGAAGAGTGTTTTGGGTGTGTGTTATTTGTCTAATTAAAACAATAAAAAAACACGAGAATAGGGCTATGCAACACCCCAATGAGTTGTTCTCAGAGCATTTGTGGCACATGTCATGGTTACCTTGATCCAGTGCTTTTCAAACTTGGCAACTTTAAGATGATTGGACTTCCAGAATTCCTTAGCCAGCTATGTAGGCTGGAGAATTGAACTTCACAGAGAAACATTGTCTAAATCCAAACAGCTTGTTCCAATAGCAAATGTCAGTAGCAAAAAAAGCTGGTGCCCCCTGCATCTTCATCTTTTTTTTAATGACCCCCTAATCCCTTGCTGGGTGGAGTCTGGGCAACTGAAAGGAGCTAGCAGAGTGTTTTAATGGCCGGATGCCCTTCCTGTTACCAAAACAGAGTTTTCTTCAGCAGATACATTCCCAGTGTGTCCAGAGAGAGAGAACTATCTGCCTCTACCTAGGATCAAACTCACAGTCTCCTGGTTGAGAGGCGAGAGCTCCACCTCTAGGTGACCACACCACCCTCCTGGTGTCCCCTACATGCTGGTTTGCAAATATCATTTTGCCCTTTGACTCTGGATCTCTTTATAATCTGAAGGAAGCCACCGCTCCTAGAAGAATGAAATATTTTGAGAAATCTTTTTAAAAGGCAGATTATATTTTCCCTAAAGGAGAAACGTGTTTCTAAAGACAGAAACACGGAGCTTCAGCTCCCTGCCCCCAGCAGATATTTGGCGCCCATTGAGAAGAACTGGGCCAGCCTATCTACAAAACAAAAGACCTTCAGCTCCAGGATGATGGGATTCAGACATGACCCTCCACAACATAATAGGATTATCTAGCAGCAGGGCTCACTGCATTACAAAATCACCTGGGGACATTAATCACCCTCCAGGCTTCAACCAAATTTGATTCAGACAGACATGACCTCACATGGTCCCATGGGAGTCTGACTATAGGCAATAGAATACATTTCTTGCACAGGAACAGGAAGCTCAAGGGCAAGGCCTAAGAGAGGGTATAATAATCCTCACTCTCCACTCCATGTGGTCAGCTGCATCAGGACCATGTGCTGGGTGGTTCTCTTCACCATGAAACCCTCTTTCCAAATAGCCTCTATGTTTCCAGTATCTTTCTCCCCACTTGGAACTAAACCAGATAGATATTTCTTCCAACAAATCCTACTGAGTGAACAGATAGATATGCAGAGTAGATATGCAGAGAGACGTTGATGCAGCTAGGGGCATCTATGGCAAGATCCCAAAAGTTCAGGTGACAACCATCACAGTGCAGTCACAACTCCCCTCTTGATTTTTTTTAACACCCTCTCAGGAACATCCCGTGTGCAACTGATGTCCTTTCTTAAAGTGGCAAGGAGCGTGTTGGAGGTGGGGTTTTTTTTTATCCCATTTAATTGGAATGAGTCTTTTCCAGATAAAAATTCCTCTACCCCACCTCTCCACTTTTGGTGTAAGCCAGGGGTGTCCAAACTTGGGAACTTTAAGACTTGTGGACTTCAATTCCCAGAATTGAAGAATTCTGGAAGTTGAAGTCCACAAAGTCTTAAAGTTCTCAAGTTTGGACACCCCTGGTGTAAGCATAATAAACTAAATATAAAGAATTGTTTGAGTGGCACATTTTTTTTAAATGCCATCCTCTGTAGACTATTTAGCAGAGGGGAGGTTTTTTTCTCTTTACCTTCCCATGCTGAGATTTGCACTTCTTGCAAGGAAGCCAAATTGAACAGCCGCTTTTGAGTTCTAGCAGCTTCTCGTTTTAAATCCAAACCCTGGGGGTAAACTACATTCTCTTAAAAAAAAAACATTGGGACAAACACACTCACAGGCCCCCTGCTCAAATCCAGCCATTGGTTGTTTCAGCCATTGTGTTGTACAATATCATTAAACCCCCTCTGAGAAGCAGCCTAAAACGCGATCCAGTAAACATTGTAAAGCTTTGCTCCCAGATGTAGCACTTTACCTGCAAGAGCAAAGCCAGCTGAACATTTCAACAACCCTTTGCTGAATAACCCCATTTCTGCAAAGCAGAAGGGACTGTCAGCAAAGTAGGGCACTGTTTCCTTTACAAATTGAGCAAGTCAGCATGTTCCCTGTAATTAAGGGTGGGGATATTGCCTGATTCTGTAGGATTGCAAACGAGGAACACACACATACTGTACTGTATCTGGCACAAATTGCTAAAACTCTTGTGCTTTTTCTTCTTTTCTTTAAGCACTCTGTAGGGCAGGAGGTAAGTTTTAAAACTTCTGATCGTTCTTTCCGAGGCATCTGAATCCAGAAAGGGGCTAATTAAGTGGCCCAAGGCTGGAAGAGTTTGCTCTCCATTCTTTCCAGGAGCAGAAAGATTTATGCAAACTTCTATCAAAACTTCTGATTTTCTCAATAATGAAGTTGTAGTTTTAATTCTGACAACAACCTGTCCCAAGGTCGAACTCTGTCGGTAAGGGTCTCACCCCTTGCTCACTACCTGCCATTTTCTCTGTCTCTCTCTATCTCTCTCATCCAAATAAGTTTTAAATCCCCACAAAAGCCAACGTGATGAGGCAACTTTTTTTGCAGAAGGTAAGAGAGAGAGAGAGGCTGGGGGGTTATTAAAAATTAAAGACTTTGATCCCATTAGCTGAGACAGCATTTCAGTAATTACATAAACTTATAAGGTAACCCTGCAAGCATCAGTTCCATGATGGCAAGCTGGGGCCATTAGCTGTTCCCAATGTAGAGAATGCCACAGAATTGGTTTCGCTTCTGACAGGCAATACAAACCGCAGCTCCACTAGAGCGCCAAGAAAACAGCCAGCATCTCCAGCTCTGTCTGGGCGGCATTAATTTCAAACAGGATTATTCATACCAATTACAGATTTTCAAGCAGTGGGACAGATTTGGCCTGCTGGGCTCATGCTGTGGAACAGCCTGGCTCATGGAGTACAATCTAGAGCTGTCTTTCCCCAGCCTGAGGCCTCCAAATTTGCCAGATCGTAACTTCCAAGATTTCTGGCTAATGTGGCTGTTAGCCCAGAGCCATGTGGGCTTGTAGCTGTGCATCCAGTATATCTGATAGGTATCTGTTTGGAAACAAACCACAGTTTATTTCTATTTATTGGGAACTTTGCTGGCATGTAGTCATATCTGGAAATTTGTTAAATCAGCTACACACAAGCAGAAATTGAAATTATTTGCTGCTGATACTGTCTTTAAACTTACCCGTCGCACAGAATCGTTAATATTATTGATAGAATATGTACAGCAAGGCAAGCTGATCTTGGGTGATCACATTATTAAAAATAAAACTCAGATGCTAAATCGATAAAAAGAAAACTCACTTGCTGATGTGCAATTTGAAAGAGAATGAAAAGCCAGGTGCCTATCCACCAACAGGCTTCAAGATTCTGCTATTATTTCTGCTAAACAATTACTAAAACCAGTCTCTCTCCTCTTTTTTTTTTTTTTTTTGACAAAGGTAAGATTTATTTAAGAATATTTACTAGTTTAAAAACATGTCAAGATATATATTTTAAATGGGAAAAAATTAAATATATTTGGTGAAAGAAAATTTCCTCTTTCAAAATGAATTCAAAGGATCCAAGTACAGTGCATTGTTTGGCACAGGAGAATAATGAATTCTATATGGTCCAATAAGAAGCCAAGGATTCAATTTAAAAATCAGCAGGGCTTGGCAGAACAAGTGGTCTCATGGCTCCAAATTTAAGTCTGTATTATTTCGCTACCTGTTTAGCATGATGTATTACATCTCCTTATTGCTCTACCACTTATATAGAAAGGGTAAGTCTTCCTGAGGGCCTATATAGAAATATTTGGACCAAAATTGACAGAAATAAACAAATTGTAAGAGGTTATGTAATGCTAGGTAACTTACCATCAACATTCTAAGGTAGACCAGATTAAGAAAACAATGCCGTATAGGTCTAAAACCACTTTTATTGAAGCAACTACCAGAATCTTGGAAGTCTGAATATGCTTCCCCCCTCCCACCCTTTATCATCAGTCCGCTAGGGTGGGGCTTAGCTGTTTCTTGGGTTCCTCTTGTCTGATTGCAGGTTTTTCTCCTGTCCTTCAAAACCAGTCTCTATGTCCTCTACACTTACTGAATGTTGGGGATAAATACAGGAAAAGAATACATGTCTGTGGAGATTCTCAGTCATCCAGGTCATGGTTGTCCCAAAGGTACTTTTCGGAAGGCAACTAGACTTTCTTTGTTTTTTTTCTATGAAGACATTTTGTTTCTCATCCAAGAAGCTTCTTCAGTTCTTTTTCAGAACTGAAGAAGCTTCTTGGGTGACAAGCAAAACATCTTCATTGAAAAAAACAAAGAAAGTCTAATTGCCTTTTAAAAAGCGCCTTTGGAAAAAGAAGAAATACAGATTTTCCCCCATCTTGCTTCATTCTTAAAAATCTATTTTTACAAAGAGGAAGGCTTAAAAGAAATTTGGTTAGTGGAGGAATAATTTGTTTACATTACAAATGTATTGATAAGAGGGAAAATATAAAATCTTTTAAGTCTCTTGCTATTATATACAGCATTCTTCTAGATTTAATTGGTTGTGGCATTCAAATAAGCAGTGCAGCAGTAAATATTTATGGAAACAAATAAATTTGAGAAGTATGAATGAATTTGAAAAACTAATAAACATACTATTGATCGTTTCTAAGGCATGATTTATAAAATGTTAGTGAAGTATGATTCATATTACAAATAAGTTAAAGATTGTATAATTAAATAAATGCAAAACATGGATATAGTTAGAGCTGCAACAATGGGAATCTTAATGAAAGTAAAATATTAAATTTACTGCAAACACTATACCCATAGAGAACTGATATGTTTTACTGTCCGATAGTAGTCCAGTCTAGATTGCTGCAATTTACACTTCTTGGAAAAAAAGTTTGAAATATAATGAGCATTCCTATGTAAGAACAATGTGGTAAAGCCCAACAATATTTCAAAATGTTTCATTTTCTAGAATGGAATTTTTTTTTAAAGATACAGTACAATCACATTTTAACTGGAAATATTATTATAAAATTTTACCAAGCCATATGGTATCCCTTCAAAATATAATGAAGTATAACCTATTATGAACACTGGATTCACTCAAAGCCTCACCTTCTTAATCACATTGGGATATAATAAATTTACAATTAAAGAGAGATCTTTGGACCAGCAGGATAAAATAAAAAGCCAGTTGGTGAGTCAACGTTCATTTCAGATTTAAGAAAGAAAAAAGGGAAATAATAATTTCAAGAACTTTCAATTAAAACCAGAAAGCTTAATAAAAATCTATAAATGGATACCAAGGACACTTCAAACTGGAAATATTAATATTTTGGCAAAAGTACTTTTAATACTGTTTGGAAATAATTAAAAAAATAGAACATGCCTTTGTGGAAATGCTGATTGTTTAATGTTGCTGAATTTTACAACATAAAGTTATAAATATAATATGAGATAGAGTATATGACCAGAATAGAGTGCCAGATTGGACTAGAACCTTAAAGACATAGAAAAGCAGAAAAAGAAAAAAGGAGTAGAGCGTGCATACTTTTTAAAAAAAAAACTCTGTAACTGACTCGTTTTTGGATTATATATAACAGAATGGCAACTACCCAGAAAGCAGCAAAACTTGGTGTGGGGAGAAGAGGATCATTAGATCTACTGACAGAAAAGGGTATTCCTCCAGAGATATTACCAAAAATGTTTGAACAGATGGGGAAGAAGGTATCTGAACCTATCCAATCTGTTAAAAGTGATCTGCTACATTTGAAGGGAGAATGAAAGAAAGATTTGTAAAGAGGAAATAGGAAATAAAAGAAGTTCAAAAACTGAAAAATCCTTAGAACAACTGGCTGGAGAAGTAAAACAAATTAAACTGCACTGAGATTATTATATGCACAGAGAGAGAAAGATTCTGAAATATCCACAATGGAGAAATGACTGGTGAAGATGACAGAATTTGCAGTGATTGCAAAAAAATGATTTTCATGTTTAAGGAAAACACAACTACATTTATCAGTGACTGGAAACCCTTTATGGAATTTTTGCTGAAAACAGAGAAAAATGTGATTTATGGGTTTGACAATTTAAAAGGTTAAAATGTGAAAATAAGAGAGCCATAATATAACTATGAAGAGAGGGGATGACATATAAATGCATTTATGACTGCTGTAAAGAAGATCAGAAGTTTTCTTTCTTTCTTTTTTTCTTATTCACTTTTCTCCCTTTTCTTTTTTCTTTAAATTTGTATTGGTTTTACTCTGTAAAAAAATCTCTGTAATAGAAATTAATTTTATATATATGTACAGTACTGACTTGGCATTTTATATATCGTACTAGCTGATAATCCAGGTTGCCCGGGTATTTATAGACATCGAAACATTTGTCTGACTGGGAGACATTGAGAGGGGCTTTTCTTCCCCCTACTCCCCTGTGTTCCTCTTTCCCACCCTGTCTACGATCCTGGCACTTTGACCCAAATCCATCAGGTGCTTCAGCATTGGTCCACTGGAGGGCTATCATGGCTGGCCTTCCAGAGAAAGCTGCGAAGGAACTGACATTGCCACTCTAGGATGCCACACTCGTTCTCCTTAATGGCCCAGGTTCTCCCTTCTCCCTCCCATGACATCACAAACAATTGCCACTCTAGGACACCGCACTCGCTCTCCTTAACAGGCCACACTCGGTCTCCTTAACAGTTATGCTGGAGCACACACACACACCAGGGGTATCTTATCTCCCCCCCCCCCCCCCCAGTATTTGTTTCCAGAGGGTAAGTCATCTGTCTACCAAGTTTGGTTGAAATTGCTACAGGCGCTCCAGAATTATGCTGGAACATACATACATACATACATGCATAGATACATACATACATACAGCCTTTTTTATACATAAAAAAATAAGAAGATTAATGTGGCTGCAAGGATTTAGTATACCTTTCATTGAAAAAGATCTTTGACAATCTCTTTGGAAGAATGGTTAACTAAACAGTGGAAGTATACATCGAAGTACAACTAAAGTACATCTAAAATAACTTTGGTTTTAAAAGAAAAAAACTAACATGGGCTTTAATTCAATTTGGGGACCATTTTCAGTTTATAATCCTATACATGGAATTGTGCTACACCCAGAATTTGGTTTCTAGAGCTCATATTTTAAGTGACTGTATAATTTATAATATTAATGGAATGTATTATTTACTACTAATAGCTTCTCTTATGGCTTGAACAATATTAATCAAGCGTATCTTAGTTTAAAACCCGAGAGAGAGATATGTGGATTTTGACTAGAAAATGGATATTAAATATCTCATAATAGGTTCCTAGTGATGTATTGGAATATATTTATGATATTTCAGATTGGTTATTTATTCACCCATATCTTTGTCTGATTGTATTTACTGTGTTATTTATTCCTTATATTCTTTTAAAATATACAGTAAAGAACTTTTTAAAGGACAAGGCATGATTAAGTAATTTTCTCCCTTCTATTGCAGATTGTGATTTTTCTAATACTAAATATATAAATGAAAGAATATTTGAATTAAAATGAAAAAAATCTACAGGCTTTTGACTACACAAATATAACAAATAGATGCATCTAAAATGAAATGATATGTGGTGTTGTATGTATGGGAAGAAATCCTATCTCAAGATGTTCAGATATGAAAGACTTAATCAAACTTTAATCTGTCAGTCTAGATGATGGGCAGGGACTTTTGAACAAAAGGAAAATAGAACAATCAAGTGTACAAATTTGCCCCTCTTTGAAGAGCATAAAAAGAGGGCAGCGGTTCCATTTTGCCTTTGTTCTTTCTGCATCCTTAGGAGAAAATGCACAGACTAGCTCAAAAAAAAACCTTTCCCCCAACCTGGAAAACAGCTGAAGAATTAGAAGAAATAGCTATGAGTGGAGCTAGATATGGATTAGGATCTTTCATTGAGCAATTTTATGGATTAGTCTGAGTTGTTTCTTTGCATCCTGGATCCCATTTTGTTCTATCTGTATTGATTATGTGTATTCCTCTCTGGAAAAGTAGTTGCTGAGGAAATCCAGGAAGATCCACTGTCTTTCTGTTTCCCTTTCTGATTAACAGAGTTGGAAGAGATCTTGTAGAGGGGGTGGGGGGACTACAACATTTCTGACAGATGGCAGTCCAGTCTCTTCTTGAAAGCTTCCAGAGATGAAGCTCTCACGTCTGAAGGCAAGCTGTTTCATTCATTGTTTGCTCTCACTGACAGAAGATTTCTTCTTATTTCCAGGTTGAATCTCTCCTTGTTCAGTTTCCATCCATTATTCCTTGTCTGGCCCTTCAGGTGCTTTGGAAAACAGCTTGCTCTCCCTTCCTCTCTGTGGTAGCCCCTCAAATATTGGAATACTGCTATCATGTCTCCCCTGGTCCTTCTCTTCACTAGACTAGCCATCCCGAGTTCCTGAAACCGTTCATCATATTGTTGGGAGAAATGTCCTTCTGGGTTCGGCTCCAAGTGGGGAAAAAGACACTGGAGACATGGAAGCTGCTTGGAAAGATGGTTTTAATGGTGGACAGGACCACATGGCCTGAGCCCTGAACAGCAAAGGTGATCACATGCTTCAATGTTGGTGGAGAAGAGAAGAGAAGGGAAGAGAAGGACTGAAGAAGGGCTTGCAGGGATTTTTATAATCTGTTCTGCCCCACCTATCTGTTTCCTGTTCCTGTGTAAGAAATGTATTCTGATTGGTTGCCAGACTCACATGGGCCCATGCAGGGGCAACCCTCTAGGCTGTTTTGAATTCAGGTTTGATTGAGTTCAGATGCCATGTGGTCAGTTGAGTAAAGGCTTATTATCCTGCCTTAATCCCATCACAGCTGAAGAGGAGAACTCTTTATTATGTAAAGTGGACTAGCTTGGCCTTCTTAATGGCCCATTGACAAAAGTGGGGATGGGCAG
This sequence comes from Natrix helvetica, assembly GCF_964273705.1. NCBI lineage: Eukaryota > Metazoa > Chordata > Lepidosauria > Squamata > Natricidae > Natrix > Natrix helvetica. Next base: position 105,286,353 of record NC_138552.1, on the reverse strand, counting down.
GAAGCTGTAGGAATTTAGTGTTTAAAATGTGTTTCTCCCTTTTTCACATCCAGGAAAATATAATATTCTGCCTTTTCAATATTTCCTAGGATATTTCATTTTTCTGGGAGAGGGCTAGGTGATAACTTCCTACAATCCCTCCTTTTTTTTTTTCAAAAAAATGTGAGTGGAACGCACATGTTTTTGACAAAAGATAAAATTGGTCAGATCAGGGAAACTTAATTTTTCTGATGGAAAAGCATTGAAAGAGACAGCAGAAGGATCCCTTCAGTGGCTCCCAGAGAGCTTTCAACCATGAAGGTCTTAGCAACCAGGGCACAATTTCTGGAAAGAAATTTACAATATCCAATTTACCATGCCAATTATTTTCAGATGTTTGATATCACTTTCTGTGAGCTTCCAGACAGGTTACAAGCAGCCACAAATCCCAAAAATCCTTCACAGCCATGGTTCTGCCTTTTAAAGAAGTACAGGCTACCCATTTTCAGGGGATGGTTCTTTAATCTGCCCTAGCTCTTATTTTAGTGAGGCCAAATTGAGATTAGCTAGTGTGCAATCCAGACTATTTAGTATTTTTAAAACTACACACAATGAGCCCTGGGATTCCTCCTCCTGAGACCACCAATGCAACATGTCCTGCTTTACTGGGCAACATCATTTATTTTTGAGTCACAGGGTTTGAGTTTTGAAGATCCTTTTTGCTACTCTTCAAGTGGGGGGATTGCCTGAGGGGAACTTCCCTTCCCCCATGGGATTAAAACGGAGATATCACTGTTTAGGCTTTTGTGCAAAGACAAAAATCAACCTAGGAAATGCTTTGTGGAGTTGGGTCAAGGAGATAGTTTCAATCTAGTTCTGAATGGAGCCTCTCTCTCTCCCTCTCTCTTTGTGTGTGTGTGTGTGTGTGTGTGTGTGTGTGTGTAGCTGCTTCTACAATACAGAAAATACAGACATTTTGGACAAAATTTCCCTCCCACCAGCCAGAAATCTAAGGTGTTCAGAACTTGCTGTGCTAGCCATTCTCAAATACAATTCTTACATGAATACATTAAACTGATTACAATATAAATGAGGCAAGGAAGAAAGCATAATAAATTTCTGTGAATGAAACAGAGAAAGAAAACTTATCAAATTCCACCCTCCCCATAATCTTTTCAGCTGTCTTCTGGGAATTGAAAAGTCTTTTGGTCTTTACTTCTTCATCTCCTTCAGGGTTCTTTCATGTCTGCTAGGGTGGCATGCTTGGTTTGGTGGTAAGGCTGGTCAGTCAGTCTTGGCAGTCTGTCCCAGGCTTGGCTAAGTTTTTTTCCTCATGTCAGGTTTTATCAGGAGGCAATCACCAGCAGCAAATTGAGAGTTATGGTTTGAGCTAGCAGTCCTTTGTTTCTGAGGTAAAAAAAAAAAGAGGCCAAGAATACAGTTCTTTACAGACATATCTTTAGTCTTATGTGCAAGTGTGGAAATCCAAACATTATTTCAGGAGGCAGACGATGTAAATTTCATGGAACATGACATTCCCACTGCCTGTATGATTGAAACACTTTTGCAGTAAGATGAGTAAATTTCCAAGACGGACAACAACTTGTGTTGCAAACAAACAAACAAACAAAATCTCATAGGGTAGAGCACCTTGACTCATAAGCGTTTAAAAATGCACTCAGGTGTAAAAGAGGGAGGTAAGAACAGCTTTAAAAAAAATTGCAATTAAAAAAAATGTACTTTGAGTCAACACTCCAAAATGTCAAATTTCATTCAGATGGAAGCAAATTCTCATTAAGTATGTTAAAACATTTACAAATGTAAGCAAAATATCTCAGAATCATTCCTTTTTATAGGTTTAATTAAGCATTTTAAACCTCAAAAATTTCAAGAAAAAAAATCAAAATTGTATTTAGAGCAAAGAAATGTAACTGCATAATTTTATATGCAGATAAAAGATCACAATAGTGAAAGGTAAGCGGGAGCAGATCACCCATTTACTCCAAATTTCTCAGAAGAGAGGGGGGGGGAAAGTGGTTAAAGTGAGGAGAAAAAATTTCAGCCTTTAATGACCCAAAAGGAAGGAGGGAAAGAAGGAGGGGGGGAATGCCCAGAGGCATTCACAGGTATCACTGGGGCGTTTCATACACACACTCATGGTAAAAATGAGCAGACACTCATTCTCCCCGCCTTTCCTACGTCCCTCCAAAGAATGACCCAGAAGCAAGATTGGGGGGGGGGGTAGATAGCTTGCAGGCAGAGTTTGAAAAATAAAAGCATCAGTTACTCAGCAGATAAACAGATATTATGGGGATATCACAGATGAGAAATGGGGTATGGATTCACATGCTCCAGGAAAGAAATGAACAGGTAAAATAATTTAGTCACACAATAAATGCAAGGATGAAACTTTTCTTGCAAACATTTCCTGGGTTGTTACTTTAAGGTATAGGCAAGGAAGGAAGGAAATATATATATATATATATCTTTACTCTGTTTCTGCTGGCCAAAACAGACACAAAGTGAAGACCCTTCCCAGTTTCAGTTAGTTTTCTAGGCCCAACAAACTGAACGAAGGCAATTTCTGCCAGTTTACTCCTTTCTTTCTTTGAACACTTTAAAATTCTTGTCTTTTGGATTGGAGACATCTTAGTTACAATTACCTTGAGGGTGCACAAAGACTTAGACATACACACACACAGACAAAGAGAGAAAAACAAAATCATTCCCACCATGAATTTCAGTTAAATTGGGGAAGGCACAAATCTTAAGAAACAAAAACCACGTGGTTACATAGAAGACAGAGAAAGAGACAGACAAGAGAAAAAAAAAAGAAATCCCACCATTTCCTTTTAAGTACCTTTTCAGCCAAATTAGTTTTTCCTGTATCATCTTTCAGCAAAGCCCATTTTCTACAATCTGCTCTTTTTTTTCTTCATTCCGGCCAGGACGGGCATTTGCTTTTCGTCCCAGGCCCCCAACAACTCCCCTAGGGGGGTTTCCATGGCTACCCTCGAGCTACCGCTTCCCATGATCCCGTTTAGATGTGGGTTCACTTCGTCCTAGCCGGGTTTGCCACTTCGTATTTCCCCACTTTACTTTCGCGTCCTTAGAGGACCTTTCGCGCCCTTTTGAAGGGACTTTCTCTGTTTGCCCTTCGGAGGGTCTTATTGGTGCCCTTCGGAGGGACTTTTCTGGGGGTGCCCTTCGGAGGGACTTTTGACGCGTTCCTCACCGCGGGAACCTTCTCTCGATTCGCGCCCTTTCACGCAGGGACTTTTCTTACAGTTTCAAGTCTTGGGGAAAGAGACCCGGAGGACCAGCCGCACAGTGACCCAGGAGGGGTGCTGTCGGAGCGGGTATGCGTACCTCCCTTTTTCTCACTAACTTTCTTATGGGCTTTAGCTTTTTTCTCTCACAGGACAAAAACAGCAGCAACAACAAAAAATAAAAAATCCATTCACTTTTCCATCCATTTTCACACACACTAGTCACACACAGGCAGGCATACACACATTTCCCATGCTTTAAAATTAAATTTTAGAGAATTAAAATTTAGAGGTACTCACCTTCTTTCCAGGCAGCCTTTGAGCTCAAACTCAAAACCCCTTTAAAGCCTAGATCCAAATGGCTAAGGCCAAGATAAAGTCCACCCACAGACTCAATGGGGTCTGTGCCGGCATGGGAGGCTTACCTGGGCCATATCCATTTGTTAGGCTAGCTTGGAGTCCCATCTGTGGGTCGCCAATTGTTGGGAGAAATGTCCTTCTGGGTTCAGCTCCAAGTGGGGAAAAAGACACTGGAGACATGGAAGCTGCTTGGAAAGATGGTTTTAATGGTGGACAGGACCACATGGCCTGAGCCCTGAACAGCAAAGGTGATCACATGCTTCAATGTTGGTGGAGAAGAGAAGAGAAGGGAAGAGAAGGGCTTGCAGGGATTTTTATAATCTGTTCTGCCCCACCTATCTGTTTCCTGTTCCTGTGTAAGAAATGTATTCTGATTGGTTGCCAGACTCACATGGGCCCATGCAAGGGCAACCCTCTAGGCTGTTTTGAATCCAGGTTTGATTGAGTTCAGATGCCATGTGGTCAGTTGAGTAAAAGGCAATATTATCCTGCCTTCATTGCCATCCCCCCCTGGAGCTGAAGGGGAGAACTCTTTATTATGTAAAGTGGACTAGCTTGGCCTTCTTAATGGCCCATTGACAAAGTGGGGATGGGCTGGAAGCTGTAGGAATTTACTTTGTGTAAAATGTGTTTCTCCCTTTTTCACATCCAGGAAAATATAATATTCTGCCTTTTCAATATTTCCTAGGATATTTCATTTTTCTGGGAGAGGGCTAGGTGATAACTTCCTACAATATGTTTTATCCTCTAGTCCCCTAATCATCGTGGTTGCTCTCCTCTGCACTCTTTCTAGAGTCTCCACATCTTTTTTTATTGTGTGGTGACCAAAACTGGATGCTCTCACAGTCTTCAGTTAATAAACCTTAATTTAAATAATGAAAGATAGGTATCTTGTGCTAAGTAGTACTCTTATTTTGATAGGAAATTTAACTTTTCACACATGCTGCCTGTTCAGGTAAGTTACCAGAAAACTGAGAACAGGCAGTGGGTTTTTTTTTTTTTTTACTCTCTTCCTACTGAATAAAATGGTAAAAGAGTGGATTTCTGGTGAAAGAATAGATAGTGACAATATTCCGAACTGGTCAATCTGAGGAGTGTGGAAGATGGAACACTAGGGGCTGTAGAGCATCAGAGATCCCCACACATGCACACTTGAAGGAGCAAATGGGGCCAGTCCACCATTTCCCTGTACCAGAGGTGGGTTGCTCACAGTTCAGCCTGGATTGGGCGAACCGGTAGTAGCGGCGGCAGGAGGCTCCACCCACCTGCCCGGACCCTTCTGTGCATGCCCAAAAGTGTCATGTGCATGTGCAAGCGTGCATCTAAGCATGAGCAAACCGGTAGTAAAAAAATTGGAAACCCACCACTGCCCTGTACATGTGTTTACAAACCTTTACACATCAGAAGAAAGTTAAAGAAGTATGGGCCGTATCTGATAGCGCTTCAATGAGCTATTGTTAAATGGACGTGCGTAGATAGCCAAAGCTTCAGCAGAACTGATTGCAGAAGGTTGTCAGAGAGGGAGGTTTGTCAAAGAAGTTTACAAAATGACACAAACTGAAGTCTCCACAAGCTGGCAGCATCAGCTATCGATGCTTATCAATGCATTATTCATGCTCTGCTGCTCAGGTCTCCTCGGTGTTTATATGAGCAACTGTTTTGTCCATCTGTGATTGCATATGCTTAGTTTTTCTTTCTTTAAAGCTAACGGAAATTTTTAGAAGGACCCAGAACTTCTGTCAATAAATTATACGGTGAGGAAAAAAGCTGGAAGCAAGGATCTGGCAATCCAGGTAATCTGTTGTTAGTACAAATAGTCCTTGACTTGCAACCACAATTGAGCCACAGTTTTCTGTTGCTAAGTGAGATAGCCAAGTGAATTTTGTCCCATTTTACAACATTTATTGCCACAGTTGTTAAATGAATCACAGCAGTTGTTAAGTGAGCAACATATTTGTAAAGTACATCTGGCTTCCCCCTTGACTTTGCATGTCAGAAGGTGCATCGCAAAAGGTGATCACGTGACCCCAGGACACCCCAACCATTGTAAATACGAACCATTTGCCAAGCATCCACATTTTGAACATGTGACTGTGAGGATGCTACAACGGTTGTAAGTGTGGAAAACTGGTGATAAGTCACATTCTTCAGCGTCATTTTAACTTCAAATTGTCATTAAACAAATGGTTGTAAGTCGAGGTTCTACAATTGTATCTAAAATTGCAATCAGCTTAATTGTTGGAGAAAGAAAGAAGTATTAGTATTTAGTATTTAGTAGTTTGTCCAACATGTACAAGATAGCAGGTATAAATATAAACATGGATATAAATGAAAGAAATGAATACAAACAGATGGGGAGAGTAGGACAGACGGTAGGCAAGCTGGCGCGCTTATGCTTGTCCCCTTTACGGACCTCTTAGGAATGGGGTAAGGTACACAGTAGACACTTGAAGGTTGAAGCTGTGAGGTTAGAGGGTGTAACAATCGACTCAGGTAGAGCATTCCAGGCGTTGACCACTCTGATGCTGAAGTCATATTTTCTGCAATCGAGTTTACTCTGAGTTTGTATTGTTTGTGTACTGTGCTTAGATCATACCGCAGTATGATCTAAGGGATCTAAGTATGATCAAAGTGTGCTGCTCTTTGTGTTTCTGTGTGCCCCAGTATCGCTCTGCAAAAGTCAAGTTAATTGTTGAGTTTTGAAAATTCAAGGAGGCTGTTCAGTTTTGCAAACTTTTTGCACTCATACCCAAAAGTACACCAAAATAGAGTCATCAATGATGACTCAAATGATCCAATGCATCACACATAACTTTCTAAGCTAGTAACACTACATTGGAATAGAAATAACTGTAGCAAGTAGTCAAGGGTTCAGCCTTTTTCCTAACACGGGAATATGTTTCCTAATTAGAAACATTTCCTAATATGAGTAGCATTACAAAGTAATTTTCCCCTAATTACTTATTTTGTAATTTTTTATTTATTCAAACTGGTTTTCCAAAGGTTTGGAACATTGTAACAATAGTTCAGAAAGGCTAAACTGAAGACTTTTGAAATAAATTTCAGCCCCCTGAAAATCTAGGAAATAGCATTGTTAACACACAAAGCTATAGATTATATTTTCCCAAGTCAATGCCCTATGTAGTATCTTGGATTACATTTTCCACAATTCCCAGTCACTATCCATTCAAACTACAATAAGTTTTAACTCAGTGTATCTAGAAGCTGCCAAATGGGGGAAATACTCCATGTATATAGTACATATAGAATAGTAGAGTAGATCTATGCTTGGGATAGAGATGTAGTCAATGAGCTGATTCCAGTGATTCCTAAAGTAGAAGAGTATTCCAAGAGATTGCCCCTTTAGGGGGAGGCTGGTTTCTCTTGATCCCTTGGCTATCTAACCCTGGCTATCTAATATCTGTTATGCAGAATTAGAGAGTTCCCCAAAAGCTGTTTGGATGATTTGGAGGAGGAACTACTTGGGCAAAAGAGATCTGACAAAAGAAAAGAAAACATCCTTGAGATTACAACTCTTCTGCAAGACATGAGAAAGAAGACTTTGGAAATTGAGGAAGCAGAAGAAGAGGGTATCAAACCACTCTGTATTACAAATAATTCATCAAAATTATCTAGCACTCCTTAGAGTGGAGCTAACACAGGGGTGTCAAACTCGCGTCATCATGGCATCATCACATGACATATCAGGACTTTTTTTCCCCTTGGCTAAACTGGGCATGGGCGTGGCCAGTGCGTGACACATCCGGGCTGCAGACCAGCCGCAAGTTTGACATCCCTGGGCTAACAGAATAGTGGTCTTCTATATTGATCAGCTTTTAAAAAGAAGGAGGTGAAGCTGATTGATTAATCCATCTGTCCAGAGAGTGTTCAGTGCTTGCGTCTTCCATGGATTGGTTTGAATCTGTGTGCATTCAAGCATACTGGTAGTGCTGATTCAGGATGGCCACTTCCTTTTTCTGACAGGCATTTCATCTTTAATAGTTATTGGCCAGGCAGATGCAGTGTGGTTTAGCCAGCTGACAGATTCATTCCTTCTTTGCATTAGGTTACTCCTAGGTAATCAATGAGCAACAATGCTTCTCCCTTTTCCATCTCATTATGGAACTGCTCCTAATTTGGTAAAGAGCACCTGCTTTTCATGTCTAGTTCAAAATTCATAATCTTATATCCCCAGTTAAGAATTCTCTGAGTGCAGCAGCTAGAAAATACACAATTGAGACATTGCATTGCCTTACTCCTACATAATATTTGGCAAGAGCAGCTTGTGACCTGACTTCCTACAAGGAAGCAGCATCTGTAATCCAGTGCAGAAGACCAAGGAAAGGGTATACTTAAAAAGATTAATACAGTTATCTTCCTTCTCCCCCGTCTCCTCCACTTAGCATTTTTATAGTTGGCTACAGAATGATAAAATGAAACATGGTGTTTATATCTTGCTTCAAATTATTCCACCAATGTACAAAGAATGCCAAATTTCTGTCATCGTTCTATCATTCATTATTTTCCCAAAAGATTTGATATTCTGAAATACTTGTTTATACAATGAAAGCAGGTGCTAGCATTAGGGAGGGAGGAAAAATACACTTTATAAGAATGTATCAAGTGTTCAACTCTTAAATTACAAAATCCAGAATACATTTCTAGATTGAAAGGGCACATTTCAGATTCTCGTGACATACATAAACAAATTATTATTATTATTATTTGATTGTATCACAGCGGCCAGTTGATTCGCCGGATTTGGCATTGATTACTGGTCGGGCCCCACCCAGGGGCCTAGGACGTCATAACGTATTTTCGTAATATACGTGCAGATCCAAGCAGTGCAGCTTTTTGCATTTGACTGATGGTGATTTTGTCAAGTTTTAACTGTTTTAAATGTAATTCCAGTGCTTTTGGAATAGCACCCAGTGTGCCGATTACCACTGGAATTACCACTGCTGGTTTGTGCCATAATCGTTGGATTTCAATTTTTAAGTCCTGGTATTTCGCGACTTTTTCATGTTCCTTCTCCTCAACTCTGCTATCACCTGGTATTGCGATGTCTATGATTGTAACCTTCTTTTTCTCAACCAGTGTGATGTCTGGTGTGTTATGCGCTAGTACTTTGTCTGTTTGTATACGAAAATCCCACAGGATCTTGACCATCTGATTTTTGGTGACTTTTTCAGGCTTATGTTCCCACCAGTTTGTTGTTGTTTTAATATTATAATTTTTGCACAAATTCCAGTGGATCATTTGTGCTACTGAATTGTGCCGCAATTTATAATCAGTCTGCGTGATTTTTTTACAGCAGCTGAGTATGTGGTCAACAGTTTCATCAACTTCTTTGCAGAGTCTGCATTTGGCATCATCAGAGGATTTTTCGATTTTGGCCTTAATGGCATTTGTTCGGATAGCTTGTTCTTGCGCAGCCAGGATTAGTGACTCTGTTTGTTTCTTTAATGTACCTGTTGTTAACCATAACCAAGTTTTTTCACTGTCCACTTTATCTTTTATTTTTTCAGAAATTGACCATGTAAGGCTTTGTTCTGCCAACTCTCCATTCTTGATTTTATCACATCTTTTCTGTATTCTTGTTTCGTCTGTTGGGCCTTTTTCCATTGTGTGATTAGGTACTTTGATTTTAATGCCTAGTTCATTAGTGACTATTACAGCTGCACTGTACATTAACTGATTTTATTCCAAGATGGATCCCGATTCGATTGTTGAAAGCACTGCATTAACCATTTTCATGATAGGACCCAAAATTTTCTTAGGGACAGTTTTTAATGATGGTAAACGTTGCCTTTCCTCCCTAGCCAGAAAATGCTCCATGATCTTGTCCTTCAGTTCATTTTGTTTTTGAGTTGGTTCATCAGTTGGTTCAATGGTAAGTAGTTCTGGTGGTAGTGTTTTTATTTCCTCTCCGGCAGCTTCCTCTGAGAGTTCTCCTATGATTTCTTTAGTTGTGTCATGAGTATCACTTATTTCCTCTTGTGATGTTGTTGTTGTTTTTTTGCAATTTGCCTGAATTTCCTCAAGTTCAACTTCGCTAAACACTTTATTCCGTATAATAAATCGCCTTTGATCTGCTAGTCGTTGTCCACTAACATTTGAATCTGGATATTGTTGTTTCCATAAATCATACATTCGCTTTAAATGGCCTCTTTTTTTTGGCTCTGAGTTGTAATAACAGGCCATTATGGCAGATTTTCATCTGCACTATATTTTTGTCGTTTTGTTGGCTGGTCCACTTGTAGCCCACTTGTCGACGGATGCCCAGGGACCTCAACATCCGCCGCGGCCCTTGTTAACCCGCGCGACGACCGATGCGGTATAGAATTTTTATTCGTTTCTTTCACCATGTTGTATGGGTTGGCGAGTTTTTTTATGGGGCCAGGTTGCCAACCTGACCCCAACCCTCCTCCTTTCTCATCCAGGCTTGGGACCGGCAATGGTGGAGTATTATTACCGTGTTTCCCCGAAAATACACCATGTCCTGAAACTAAACCCTTGCGACATTTTTCGCGTGCGCAAAAATATAAGCCCACCCTCGAAAATAAACCCTCTGGACAATCCCCCCCCTCCGACCAGGCAGAGCACCGCTCGCCGACCTAGCGGTATCCTGAAGGCACCAAGCCACGGGAATGAGGTGGGGGCAAAGGCGCTTGCGTTGCTTGGTGCTTTCGGGGTACCGCTAGGTCAGTCAGCAGCGCTGTGCCCAGCTGAAGAAGGGGGGGTTGCTGGGCAGCTGCTCTCTTGCGAGCGGGCTCCCGAAGAGCCGGGCACAGCCTCAGGGTCGAATGGCTGTGTTGCGCTGTCGCAGCAGCAACGCAGCAGCCATGAGGTGACCAAGCTTATGAGCAGCCGCCCGGCAACCCCCTTTTCCAGCCGGGTACAGCGCCGCTGACCGACCTAGCAGTACCCGGAAGGCACCAAGCAACGCGAGCGCCTGTTCGCCGCCCTCCGCCTCCCGTGGCTCGGTGCCTTCGGAATGCCCCTAGGTGAGTGAATGGGGCTCTGCATGGCTGGAGGGGAGTTCGCAGCGGCTTTTCCTCTCCCCGCTCGCGCGAAGGGCATCTGCGCTGCTGGCGCCGTCCGCCGCTTGGGTTTTTTTTTCAAAGCACGGAGGATGGATGCCGCTCTGGAAGTACGCTCTATGGTTGTGGGCTGCAGATTGTACAACCATAGAGCGTACTTCCAGAGCGGCATCCATCCTCCGTGCTTTGAAAAAAAAACCCAAGCGGCGGACGGCGCCAGCAGCGCAGATGCCCTTCGCGCGAGCGGGGAGAGGAAAAGCCGCTGCGAACTCCCCTCCAGCCATGCAGAGCCCCATTCACTCACCTAGGGGCATTCCGAACGCACGAACCGCGGAGGACGGCGAACAGGCGCTCGCGTTGCTTGGTGCCTTCCGGGTACTGCTAGGTCGGTCAGCGGCGCTGTACCCGGCTGGAAAGGGGGGTTGCCGGGCGGCTGCTCATAAGCTTGGTCACCTCATGGCTGCTGCGTTGCTGCTGCGACAGCGCAACACAGCCATTCGACCCTGAGGCTGTGCCCGGCTCTTCGGGAACCCAGTCACAAGGGAGCAGCCGCCCGGCAACCCAAAAATAATAAGCCCTCCCCTTTAATAAGCCCAAGGCCATATTTCGTGGGTCAAAAAAATATAAGCCCCTGGCGTATTTTCGGGGAAACACGGTATTATTATTATTATTATTATTATTATTATTATTATTATTATTATTATTATTATTATTATTATTATTATTATTATTATTATTATACGATTGTATCACAGCGGCCAGTTGATTCGCCGGATTTGGCATTGATTACTAGTCGGGCCCCACCCAGGGGCCTAGGACGTCGTAACGTATTTTCGTAATATACGTGCAGATCCAAGCAGTGCAGCTTTTTGCATTTGACTGATGGTGATTTTGTCAAGTTTTAACTGTTTTAAATGTAATTCCAGTGCTTTTGGAGTAGCACCCAGTGTGCCGATTACCACTGGAATTACCACTGCTGGTTTGTGCCATAATCGTTGGATTTCAATTTTTAAGTCTTGGTATTTCGCGAATTTTTCATGTTCCTTCTCCTCAACCCTGCTATCACCTGGTATTGCGATGTCTATGATTGTAACCTTCTTTTTCTCAACCAGTGTGATGTCTGGTGTGTTATGCGCTAGTATTTTGTCTGTTTGTATACGAAAATCCCACAGGATCTTGACCATCTGATTTTCGGTGACTTTTTCAGGCTTATGTTCCCACCAGTTTGTTGTTGTTTTAATATTATAATTTTTGCACAAATTCCAGTGGATCATTTGTGCTACTGAATTGTGCCGCAATTTATAATCAGTCTGCGTGATTTTTTTACAGCAGCTGAGTATGTGGTCAACAGTTTCATCAACTTCTTTGCAGAGTCTGCATTTAGCATCATCAGATGATTTTTCGATTTTGGCCTTAATGGCATTTGTTCGGATAGCTTTTTCTTGCGCAGCCAGGATTAGTGACTCTGTTTCTTTCTTTAATGTACCTGTTGTTAACCATAACCAAGTTTTTTCACTGTCCACTTTATCTTTTATTTTTTCCAGAAATTGACCATGTAATGCTTTGTTCTGCCAACTCTCCATTCTTGATTTTATCACATCTTTTCTGTATTCTTGTTTCGTCTGTTGGGCCTTCAGTAAATTTTTGTTCTTTACTTCGATTAATAGATGTTCTTGACTTTCTTTTAAATAATCAGCCAGTGCATGTTTTTCTTCTTCAACTATTTGCTTCACTTGTAATAATCCTCTGCCACCTGATTTTCGGGGCAGGTATAGTCTATCAGTGTCACCGCGTGGATGTAAACTGTAGTGCATTGTCATTAGTTTCCTTGTTTTTCGGTCCAAACTGTCCAAATCAGCTTGTGTCCAGTTAACTATACCAGCTGTGTATCTTATAACTGGTATTGCCCAGGTATTTATGGCCTTGATTGTATTTCCACCATTTAATTTAGATTTCAAAATTTTCCTAACTCTGTTGGTGTACTCTCTCCTGACAATAGTTTTTACTTCTCCATGTTTGATGTTATCCAACTGCAAAATGCCTAAGTATTTGTAGGCTTCATTTTCGTTGCATTTAATTAGTTGGCCATTGGGCATTTCAATTCCCTCACATGTAGTGATTTTGCCCCTTTTTATGGATACAGTGGCGCATTTTTCCATGCCAAACTGCATTGAAATATCGTTGCTGAATACTCGGACTGTGTTTGTCAGTGATTGGATTTCTATTTCTGACTTTCCATAGAGTTTCAAATCATCCATATATAATAAATGTGAAATTTTTTCAGCTTCTTTGGCTGTTTGGTAGCCTAATTTCATTTTTTTTCAGATTACTGATAGTGGGATCATCGCGATGATGAAGAGAAGAGGTGAAAGTGAATCACCCTGGAAAATTCCTCGCTTGATATTGACCATTCCGTAGTTCTCCTTCCCTACTGCCAACTCAGTTCTCCATTGTTTCATCGCCTTTTCAGTGAAGGATGTAATATTTTTACTAATGCCAGTTGTTTCTAAGCATTTTATGATCCAACTATGTGGCAATGAGTCAAATGCTTTTTTATAATCAATCCAGACCATATTCAAGTTCGTTTTTCTTTTCTTACAATTTTCTAATATCATTTTATCAATTAGGAGCTGATCTTTTGTGCCCCTACTCCTTCTTTTGTTGCCTTTTTGCTCTACTGGCAAGATGTTGTTTGTTTCCAAATAATCCATAATGTTATCTGCAATAATGCCTGTGAGTAATTTAAAGGTTGTTGGCAAGCATGTTATTGGTCTGTAGTTTTCAGGTATTGTTCCTTTAGTTGCATCTTTCTGAATCAAGTATGTTTTTCCAGTTGTCAGCCATTCATCAATTTGACCATTTTGTAAAATTTCATTCAGTTGCCTGGCCAATATTGCATGTAAACTGGTCAGATATTTGAGCCAGAAACCATGTAATTGGTCATTTCCAGGTGATGTCCAATTCTTTACTTTTTTTACTCAATTTTTGACCATCTCAGTTGTTATTTCTAATACTTGCATTTGTTTATTACCAATGCTTTCCTCAAAGTCATGTATCCACTTTGCTTTCTTATTGTAGTCCTTTGCATTTTCCCACAATTCTTTCCAGAATTCAGCTGTGGCCTGCTTTTCTGGTTTTTCACTTTTGGTATCACCATTCACATTAAGACTTTGATAAAAACGCCGTTGGTCTGATCGAAATTGTTGATTTTGTTTATATTGAATGATTCGTGCCTCATATCTCTCAATTTTCTTCAAGGAAGCACTGAAGAGCACGCACCAACAGATAGTGCTCAATTAGCTGAGAAAATAAAGCATCAAATGGAAGGTGCTGAAAGAACACGTTTGCCAAAGCTGAACCAAGTGAACCGGAAAGAATTGAGAAATGTACTAAAAAAGGTCAATGAGGCTGTGCAAACCATTCAAACCACTACATTAGCTGAAACAAACCAGCTGATGTATGCAGCAGCCTTCATAACCAGCAAAGAATTGGGTTTGAAAATACAAAAGAACCAAAAAGGCAAGAAGGGGAAGCCTAAGTGGAAAATTCGGTTGGAATTGAAGATCAAAAAATTTTGTGGAGACTTGAGCAACTTGAAGAACTTAAGGCAAGGTCAGCTAAAGAACAAGCAGGTCAAAAGCAGCCTGGAAGCAAGATACAATTTGTAGAATAAGAGCTGAAGCAGAGGGCTGTTGCCATTGCTGAAAAGATTAAATGGTATGAAAATCAAGTAACTCAGTTCAAGGAAAACTCACCGTTCAGAGCAAATCAGCACCAGTTTTATAAGAGCTTAGAAAGTGGAGATGGGGTAACAACAAATGAAAAGCCTGATAAAGAGAAAGCTCTGAAATTCTGGAAGAATTTGTGGGAAAACAACAAGAAGCACAACAGAAATGCAAAATGGATCAAAGAAATTGAGGATTCTATTAAAGTGCCTAAAATGGAAGATGTGAAAATAACAAAAGAAATGGTGCAAAGGCAGTCAAGAAAAGTGAAGAATTGGAGTGCACCTGGACCAGATGAGCTACATGGTTTCTGGCTAAAGGCACTTACAAGTATGCACGAAAGATTGGCAGCCCAAATGAACCAGATCTTAAAAACACCTGACAATGATGAATGGATGACAACTGGAAGGACATTTTTGATCCAAAAAGATAAAGAAAAAGGAAAGGACCCTGGAAACTATAGGCCAATCACCTGTTTGCCAACAACATACAAGCTCCTTACTGGTATCATTGCAAACCAAATTTACAGATACTTGGAAAGAAATGTCTTGCTTCCTGTAGAACAGAAAGGATGCTGCAAAAATTCAAGAGGAACAAAGGACCAAAGCTAATCCTAAAGAATTCAAAGAAAAGATGAACCAAACTGTTCATGGCTTGGATAGACTATAAGAAAGCGTTTAATTCAGTTCCCCACAGCTGGATCAAGAAATGCCTGAAAATCTTTGGCATTAGCAGCAACATACAAAAATTCATGGAAACTTCAATGAACCTCTGGAAAACAAAGCTTATAGCTAATGAAGAAGAACTGGGTGAAGTTGAAATTAAATGAGGCATTTTCCAGGGTGGTTCCCTTTCACCCCTACTTTTTATACTCTCAATGCTACCACTGACAATCATTTTTAAGAAGGTGAACTGTGGATACAAACTTGCAAAGAAAGGACTGAAAATTTCACACTTGGTGTACATGGATGATTTGAAGCTGTTTGGTAAAAAAAAAAGCTGAACTGAATTTATTAATTGAAAGCACAAAATAATTTTAGCCAAGACATTGGTATGCAGTTTGGAATTGACAAATGTGCAACAATGGCAACCAAGGCAGGCAAGGTCCTAGAAGGTGATGGAATACAACTTGAGAATGAAGAAATGATAAAGGCAGTAAAACCAGAAGAAGGTTACAAGTACTTGGGGTTTTAGAGGCCTCTGATGTAATGCATAATAAAGTCAAGGAATTAACTTCAGCCAAGTACATTCGACAAATTTGCAAGATTTTAAAGTCCAAATTAAATGGAGGAAACATCATAAAAGCCATAAATACCTGGGCTATACCTGTAATTCAATACTTTGCAGGAATAATTGACTGGACCCAGATGGAGTTGGACAATTTGGACAGAAAAACAAGGAAGCTTATGACAATGAATCATGCTTTGCACCCTAAAAGTGATGTTGACTGATTGTATCTACCAAGAGCAGAGGGTGGTCGAGGACTCCTACAAGTAAAGCAGACTGTGGAAGAAGAAAGACACAGCTTGAATGATTACATCCAGAAAAGTGAAGAACCAATGATTAAGGAAGTAAATAAAGGAGGCCTTTTGAAGACAACTAAGTTAAAAGCTGAATATAAGAAAGAAGTAATTGAGAAGCGAGCTGAATATTGGAAAAGCAAAACTATGCATGGCCAATACTTGAAAAGTATTGAAGGCAAAGCTGACCAAAAACTAACTTGGAACTGGTTAAGATCAGGAGTACTGAAAAAAGAAACAGAAGACTTTATTTTGGCAGCTCAAGAATAAGCCTTAGACTCAAACTGCATGAAGGCAAAAATTAAACATGTTACCACCAACAGCAAATGTCGTCTCTGTAATGAGAAAAATGAGAATCGACCACTTGATCAGCGGGTGCAGCAAAATTTCACAAACTGACTACCTACAATGCCATGACCGCGTTGCTAAGATTATTCACTGGAAATTGTGCCAAAAGTTTGGATTTGAGTACAGCAAAAACCACTGGGACCATCAGGTTGAGAAGGTTTTAGAGAATGAGAAAGGCAAAATCTTGTGGGACTTCAGAATCCAGACTGACAGGCACTTGGCCTACAACACACCTGACATAACAATAGTTGAAAAGAAAAAAGTTTGGTTCATTGACATTGCAATATCTGGTGATGCACGAATTGAAGATAAACAGCAAGAAAAAAATCACAAAATACCGGGACTTGCAAATTGAGGTTGAGCGACTGTGGAAAAAGAAATCATGTGTTGCCCCAATTGTAATTGGAACCCTTGGAGCAATACCTAAAGGGCTACCTCGCTATTTGAAAATTCTAAATTTACCTGACTTGAACATTATGACTCTACAAGAAACCACCCTACTTGGAACAACTTACATATATCCTCCGACGTTACCTTAACAGTTCCTTGGTTAGGACTCGAGCTGTTAGGCTACCAACCAGCCCCAAATGCTGTGAATCTCCCCAAATAATAATAATAATAATAATAATAATAATAATAATAATAATAATAATAATAATAATAATAATAATAATAATAATAATAGTAATAGTAATAGTAATAGTAATAATAATAAGAGGAAGAGGAAGAAGAAGAAGAAGAAGAAGAAGAAGAAGAAGAAGAAGAAGAAGAAGAAGAAGAAGAAAAAGAAAAAGAAAAAGAAAAAGAAAAAGAAACAGCCACAAAATCTCCCAGATTTTAAAAATGCTGATAAGAAAGACAAAACATGCCTGGATGGCGGCTGTTGAAGGACCTGGAGACAGCAGAAAAGAAGAGAAAGAACTGGAAAAAAATCACAAAATATAAAGACCTGCAAATAGAAGTAGAATGACTATGGCAAAAGAAAGCAAAAGTAGTACCAATAGTAACAGATACTTTGGGTACAACCCAATACCACCTGAACACCATCGGCACTGACCAATCATCATCAGTCAACTGCAAATGCAGCTTTACTTGGAACAGCTTACATTCTGCAAAAACACCATCCTATATCAAGGTCTATCCTAGGTCCTTGGAAGGGACTCTGCAGGTGGACAGAAATGCTGAATTCAGTCTAAACATCTGGCTGACTGCAACCAGTCATCATCATTATCATCATCATCATTAATAAAAAGCCTTGCTACAAAATATTTGCTGCAGAAAAACTGACATACAAAAATTGTACAATAGACTTTGCTATAAAAGGAAAGGAGATGGTTTCTTTCTTTCTTTCTTTCTTTCTTTCTTTGTTCGTTCGTTCGTTCGTTTATTTATTTATTTATTTATTTATTTATTTATTAAAATCTAAATATATAGATTGTTACAGAAATCCAACCAAAACAAACCTAGGATGGGAAAGATTAAAACATAAGTGAAGCAAAAGTGACAGGTACATTCATTTGTAATTTAGAGCTGTGTTACTGGGTATCTATTAAAGCAGGGGTGTCCAAACTTGGGAACTTTAAGACTTGTGGACTTCAATTCCCAGAATTCCCCAGCCAGCATGGCTGGCTGGGGAATTCTGGGAGTTGAAGTCCACAAGTCTTAAAGTTCTCAAGTTTGGACACCCCTGTATTAAAGCTATGGAGCTTTCTGGCCCTGCACTGGTCACCATCTGCATGCTGTTAATATAAAATTAAGGATGGGCAGCATCTACTTCATACCTTCTCTTTTTCCTTTGATGTGCCCAGAAAAAACATCACAAATGAATGTCCCTTTCCATGAAAGGCAAGAAAAAGATGGAGCCACTCAGAACAGTGACATCTTTCCCAAGCTCTTGCTCCCAACCGTGAAATATCATCTCCTCAGTCTGGTCCCTTTGAGTGCCTTGTGCTACCACTTCTGCCATTGACTATGCTGGGTGGAGGACGATATGATATGTAGTCCAATATTCCTGGGAGGCATCCCACTGGGAAAAAAAACTGCTGTGTTCAAGCTATCTCAAACAAGCAGCAGAGGTAGTATTCAGCAGGTTCTGACCGGTTTTAGAGAACCGGTAGTGGAAATTTTGAGTAGTTCAGAGAATCAGTAAATATCACCTCTGACTGGTCCTGCCCCCATCTATTCTCTGCCTCTAGGATCCCAGCTGATCAAGAGGGAATGGGGATTTTGCAGTATTCTTCCCCTGCCACGCCCTCCAAGCCACGCCCACAGAACCGGTAGTGATTTGAATCCCACCACTGACAAGCAGCCATTTAAACTGAGTTGGATAATGACTTGTTCTTCTGGTTCCTTTTGCTATCAAACTCATGAACCAATTGCAACAAAATGTTTCATGTTTCAAAAATCAAAGTGCCAAAAAAAAAAGCTAAATATAAAGTTTACAAATTCCCTTGTTTCAGAAATGCAATCTATTCTGCCTTTCTTGCAATAGATAAGTCATCTATAATTCATAAATATTGGTTTCTAGAAAGTCAGTTTGGCACAGTGGTTAAGATACCAGGCTAGAAATAAAGAGACTATGAGTTTTAGTCTGCCTTACACACAAAGACAGCTGATTGACCTGAGCCAGTCACTCTCTTTCAGCCAGTGATGGGTTTCAAAAAATTTTAGAACCTCTTCTGTAGGTGTGGCCTGCTTTGTGGGAGTGGCTTGCTGGCCATGTGACTGGGTGGGAGTGGCTTGCCAGCCATGTGACTGGGTGGGTGTGGCCAACTTGTAAAATGTGATGAAACTCACTTAACAACGCTCTTGCTTAGCAACTAAAATGTTGGCTCAGAAACTCTGGCATTTGCAGTTACAAGACCCTTGGATCCCTAACAGTTTAGAAAAAAACCCAGGGGTGTTCAAACTTGACAGCTTTAAGCTTGTGGACTTCAGCTACCAGAACTCCTCCTCCAGTCATGTTGGCTCAGCAACTCTGGCATTGAAGTGTGCAAGTCTTAAAGCTGTCAAGTTACAAGACCCTTGCACCCCTAACCCTTTAGGAAAAAAACTCAGGGGTGTTCAAACTTGACAGCTTTACGACTTGTGGACTTCAACTCCTAGAATTCCTCCTCTCGCTCTTCATCTTGATGATGTGCGGATGGGCGGGGGGAGGGAGCTGGGACTGGTTCTAAATGGCACTGTAGATTTGTGGAACCTCTTCTATAGAAGAGGTTAGAACTGGTAGGAACCCACCCCTGCTTTCAGCCCTAGGAAGGAGGCAATGACAAACCACTTCTGAAATCTTGGGAAGAAACTGCAGGGATGTATCCATGCAGTCTTCAGGAGTCAAGATTGACTTGAAGAAAGAGAGAGGGGGAGGGAGATTAGATGATAGATGATGGATGGATGGATGGATCAGATATCTAGGATTTTGGTTTATATATTTAATTATTAGAAATCACCATTACATACAGCTCCCTACAGCTTTCCCATTTTAAATGCTGAAGATCTAGTCCCCACCCCAAGCAGAAGACAGATGCCAAAACACTTTTTACATTACACAGTAATTAGCTTTTCTTGGCCTTGGACTTTTTTTTTACTGCCTGAAAGTTCTGAGTACACTATTGGCTTAACGCTTTTGAGTGCTTATAATACAGCAGCAATTTTCTTTTTACAACATACAGTGCAGTGGTGGGTTTCTACCGGATCGCACCGGATCGTGCGAACCGGTTGAAGAATGAACCCGGAAGTAATTTCCGGCCCCGCCCCCTTGGCGTTTTTTTTGCATCGGGGCTGACTCCCCGCCGCCACTGCTGTTCCTTGTCTTCTGGCCCGTTTCCCAACTGGCCTTTCCTCGCTTGGAGGGCTTTGGAGGGAAGCTTCTGCAGAAGCCTGGGTGAGTGACAACAAGTTCCCGCCTTTACGAAGTCTCGGAGGCTGTAATTTTCTGAGCTGTGCGCGCGCGCCTGTTTTCCACGGCGTGGAGCAGCAGCGAGGCTCTGCGAGGCCGGCAATGACTCAGGATGCCATCCGGGAAGACGAGGAACGCGAGGGGGGACCGTTGACGGCCTCCGCAATCATCGCTCGCCTCGCAGAGCCTCGCTGCTGCTCCACGCCGTGGAAAACAGGCGCGCGCGCACAGCTCAGAAAATTACAGCCTCCGAGGCTCAGAACGCTTCGGAGGGAAGCTTCTGCATAAGCCCGGCCGAGTGACAACAAGTTCCCACCGTTACGAAGTCTCGGAGGCTGTAATTTTCTGAGCTGTGCGTGCGCGCCTGTTTTCCACGGCGTGGAGCAGCAGCGAGGTTCTGCGAGGCCGGCAATGACTCAGGATGCCATCCGGGGAGACGAGGAACGCGAGGGGGGACCGTTGACGGCCTCCGCAATCATCGCTCGCCTCGCAGAGCCTCGCTGCTGCTCCACGCCGTGGAAAACAGGCGCGCGCGCACAGCTCAGAAAATTACAGCCTCCGAGGCTCAGAACGCTTCGGAGGGAAGCTTCTGCAGAAGCCCGGGTGAGTGACAACAAGTTCCCGCCGTTACGAAGTCTCGGAGGCTGTAATTTTCTGAGCTGTGCGCGCGCGCCTGTTTTCCACGGCGTGGAGCAGCAACGAGGCTCTGTGAGGCGAGCGATGATTGCGGAGGCCGTCAACGGTCCCCCCTCACGTTCCTCGTCTTCCCGGATGGCATTTGGAGTGATTGCCGGCCACACAAACCTCGCTGCTGCTCCACGCCGTGGAAAAAAAGCGGGCGCGCACAGCTCAGAAAATTACAGCCTCCGAGGCTCAGAACGCTTCGGAGGGAAGCTTCTGCAGAAGCCCGGGTGAGTGACAACAAGTTCCCGCCGTTACGAAGTCTCGGAGGCTGTAATTTTCTGAGCTGTGCGCGCGCGCCTGTTTTCCACGGCGTGGAGCAGCAACGAGGCTCTGCGAGGCGAGCGATGATTGCGGAGGCCGTCAACGGTCCCCCCCTCACGTTCCTCGTCTTCCCGGATGGCATTTGGAGTGATTGCCGGCCACACAAACCTCGCTGCTGCTCCACGCCGTGGAAAACAGGCGGGCGCGCACAGCTCAGAAAATTACAGCCTCCGAGGCTCAGAACGCTTCGGAGGGAAGCTTCTGCAGAAGCCCGGGTGAGTGACAACAAGTTCCCGCCGTTACGAAGTCTCGGAGGCTGTAATTTTCTGAGCTGTGCGCGCGCGCCTGTTTTCCATGGCGTGGAGCAGCAACGAGGCTCTGCGAGGCGAGCGATGATTGCGGAGGCCGTCAACGGTCCCCCCCTCACGTTCCTCGTCTTCCCGGATGGCATTTGGAGTGATTGCCGGCCACACAAACCTCGCTGCTGCTCCACGCCGTGGAAAACAGGCGGGCGCGCACAGCTCAGAAAATTACAGCCTCCGAGGCTCAGAACGCTTCGGAGGGAAGCTTCTGCAGAAGCCCGGGTGAGTGACAACAAGTTCCCGCCGTTACGAAGTCTCGGAGGCTGTAATTTTCTGAGCTGTGCGCGCGCGCCTGTTTTCCACGGCGTGGAGCAGCAACGAGGCTCTGCGAGGCGAGCGATGATTGCGGAGGCCGTCAACGGTCCCCCCCTCACGTTCCTCGTCTTCCCGGATGGCATTTGGAGTGATTGCCGGCCACACAAACCTCGCTGCTGCTCCACGCCGTGGAAAAAAAGCGGGCGCGCACAGCTCAGAAAATTACAGCCTCCGAGGCTTCGTAACGGTGGGAACTTGTTGTCACTCGGCCGGGCTTATGCAGAAGCTTCCCTCCAAAGCCCTCCAAGCGAGGAAAGGCCAGTTGGAAAAGGGGCTTTGCTCCTGCTCCGGGCTGGAGGCTTCCCTCCGAAGTCTTAGGATGTTCTGAGGAGCCCCCCAAGGAAAAACGCCGCTGCCAGGTAGTTAAAAGTACCTCTCTGATTCTGTCAGACTCTGTCAGTCTCTCTCTGATTCCCTCTCTCACTCCCTCTCTGTTCCTCTCTCTCTCTGTCTGTCTGTCTCACTCACACACACACACTGTGGTCACCTTGTTGAGTGTTCCAATCACATTTGAAACACTCAACAACTGGCTTGCATTTATGGTATTTTGCAGCATTCTGCAGTCATAGGACCAAAATATATGGTTAAAAGCATATATTTTGGTCCTATGACTGCAGAATGCTGCAAAATACCATAAATGCAAGCCAGTTGTTGAGTGTTTCAAATGTGATTGGAACACTCAACAAGGTGACCACAGTGTGTGTGTGTGAGTGAAACAGACAGACAGACAGAGAGAGGGAGTGAGGGAGGGAATCAGAGAGACTGACAGACACACACACACACACACACAGAGACAGAGAGGGGGAGGGAGGGAGAGAAAGATAGAGAGAGACACACAGAGTGAGTGATTAAGTGAATGAGTGAGAGACAGACACACCCACATACACAGAGTGACAGAGAGAGAGGAAGGGAGGGGAGAGAGACAGAGGGAGAGACAGAGACAGACACACACACACACACAGAGTGAGTGAGAGACAGACAGACACACACACACAGAGTGACAGAGATGGGGGAAGGAGGAGAGAGAGACAGAGATACAGAGAGAGAGACAGACAGATAGACACCCAGAGAAAATGACAGAGGGAGACAGAGAGGGAGAGAGGGAGAGAGAGAGAAAGAGCCAGAGAGAGAGAGAAAAAGAAAAAGAAAAAAAGAAAGTGGGAGAGAGAGATGAAAGAAAGAAAGAAAAAGAACTTATGACCACAATTGAGCCCAAAATTTTGGTTGCTAAGCAAGAGCATCGTTAAGTGAGTTTCACCACATTTTCCAAGTTAGCCATGCCCACCTGGTCACACGACTGCCAAGCCACTCCCACCAGGTCACATGGCCGGCAAGCCACTCCCACAAAGGAGGCCACACCCACAGAGTAGGTTCCAAAAAAATTTGAAACCCACCACTGATACAGTGCAATTAGTGTGTCTTTCTGCATTTAGGAGCATCCCGAGGGAAGCATATTTCACAAAATGCTAGAGACAATATTGATTTCACTGAGCCTCTTGCATTTGCTAAACAGTTGGCCTCCACCATAATCAATCTATGAATGACAGAGATGAACATTTGTGTACCCTGTCCATAAACACATTGGCCTTCGGTAAAGCAAATCCAATAAGGAAACACCTCTGAAGTAGATCGTGTATGAGAGCTGCCTGATAGCCTATGCCTCAAACCTTCAGGTTATCTTACTACAATTCTGTTGATTTACCTCTACTAATGCACTTTATAGGTAACACAAAGACTTGAGAGGGAGGGAACAGACCTATACCTTCCTCCTAGATTAGTCTTGTTATATAATTGATTTTTTTTCTGATTATGCTGCTATAGATGGTGGGGGGGGGGCTCGGAGTTACCTCTGTGATGTGCCATTGAATATTTTCAGTGCAATATTTTGCCTTTCATAGTAGACGAAGGTCAGAAGTTAAAGGCCAAGAGAACCTGTGGCTTTCCCCAGTTGGATTCTCATTCCCATCAGCCACAGCTGGCATAGTCAAAGGGATTGTGACTATTGCGTGGAGAATGAGAGCTTCCCTGTTCCTGCCTTAAAATGTTTGACAAATGAAAAAGGGACTTTGCTTGCTTACTTATACCAACGAGAGCCTCAGGCCCTTCACCCCCCCAACTCTCTCAGAGTTCTAGTGAAGTTTCTTGTATTCATTTGCTTTCCAACAGACATGTGTGGACTAGCTTTAGAAGCTGCGTTTTAATAAAACTGACCACGCTTAGCTTCTGAAAAGGATTTAGCTGATCCTTGATGATATAGGCTTCTCATCTGCTCCAGGCATGTAATGTCACTGTACTGAGATTTTTTTAAAAAAAACAGATTTTATTCCGGACTGCTGTTAATTCCTGCTGTAGGAAATAACACTTCACAATCTCTAGTTTGATTCTTGCCATCTTGCTGGCTTCTTCTTTTGTTTTGCCTAAATTTTCCATATAGTCTATTTAGCATCAGGAAACACAAACAGTTGGGTAGAATAAATAAGCTGTAAATCTAATATTTGCATCTTGCAGCTCTACGGATACAACCTAACAGTAAGCAAATAGGTCTCTTCATTCCTAGAATGGACACTGAATAGTAATTACTTAAGAGATTTTTTTTTCAAAGTTAACTAATTCAGCATAAATGTGATTGGCTATTTTTTCTCTCTGCTTGCTAGATTGGACTCCGAACGTCATAGTTCAACTCTTAACTTTCAGACAGTGTGACCCCTGCTGTTGGTGATCAATGAGTTTTGACCCACCAGTAAATAAATCTGTGTTTTATTTTCTTGTTTCTGGTTTAATAATAGACGTATTGTATATTATAATGCAAAAAGAAAATTGTTATGTACATAGTGTACAAATATGGTCATTCCAATTATAGAATATTTCCGCCAACAATATTTATGGTCTTATAGAAAATTATATGAGAGGGAATAAATTGGAAGAGAGTTTTGACATTTTGAAACAAATAAGCCCCAGCTAAAACGTATCCCTTTCCCCTTTATTTAATTTAAAGATTTTGACATTCTATGCATTGTATTGTAACAATGACAAAGAATCTAGAACTCTGCAAAATTCATGGCAAGATTGCAGGGAAAGAAAGGAGCAATAAAACTGACAGAACAGAAAACTGGAAAGGTGTCATTTTATTTAGCAATTAAATTGTGCCAATGCATCCTTTTTAATTGACTGTAAAATAGGGCATCTTTTTCATACGTTACCTGAAAATTGGATACATTCATTTGGAAGACTGCAGAGAAGTACAAATCCCAAATATACAAAAGTTAGAAGCAGAATAAATTCATTGAGAAGTCTAGCTGAAAGTAAAGGGTGGGTGCATTCCCTCAGTAATTGCCTATAAAACAACGCCTTTTGCTTCTGACTACCCGAAAGTTGGCAGTCAAGTCTGACAGCTATTTGAGGAGGTAAGAATTTTTTTTTAAATATAGGTAGAAAAAAGACTAATTTATTCATCTTCTGATGTCGTTAGAAAAAAATGTAACTTAATGAATGACTGCAATTCAAATTCATGAGTACTGAAACAAATGAATGTTCAAATGAGATGAATTATTCTCTTTTTCCCCCCCTCACTCCCTCTCCCCCCCCCCTCGCTCCCTCTCCCATACTTGGAATGTCTGGCTGCAAATATATGTATATTAAACTTACCATCCAACTACTCTTGTGTTGGGAGACTAAGACCCAGAGAATCAGAGAATGGAGGGTTCTGTTATACTGCCTTGAGCTCCTGCAAAAATAATAGGCTGTTGTGACCCAGCAGGATCCTTTGCAGCTGCTGAGCGACTCAGATAGAGACAAACCCTATGAGTCGGCTATGGAGGAGGTGGAGGACCCTGGGCAGGGTTCAGACTCAGAGCAGGGATCAGAGAGGCTGGTTGGCCACCAGAAGGCACCTGAGGCATGGAGCAGTGGGGAAGATCAGAGGGAGTTTGTCTCTGACACCAGATTAAGAAGGGCAGAGAAACGAAGGCAACAGCTGCTCCGGAAACAAGCTCATAAAAGATAATGAAGCTCAGGTGGTTGGGCCGTGGCCCCTCCCAAGATCTTATATAAACAGAGATTTTGGGAGGACACTCCTTGCAGGACACAACCATTTAAAGTAATGTGCAGTACGTCTGGTCTGAACTGTTTTGGGTTCCCGTTTGGAACACGCTGGAGAAGCTGTTATCTGTATCTGTCAGAGTCTGGATTGCTGCCAAGGTTCTTATATGTGAGTTCGTGTTTGGGCTTTCAGCCACCAAGATTATAGTCCTGCCAATAAAGTGTGGCATTCCAGCTAAGCCTTTGTCGGCATTCATTACTGGATGGAGTGGGGTCAGAACAGTAGGCTATAAGGCTTTAATGCTGGGAAAGATGGAAGGAAATAGAACCAGCAGCCAGGTGGATGAATTCAGGGACAATGGTGAGGATGCACTGTTGGAAGACCTGAAAGACCAGGTTAGAGACAGATCCTCATGGAGAAAACCTAGGTGGTTTCTAGGAGTTAGTGATGACTTGATGGCATGCAATCAAATTAATTCACTAACCAAATAATTCACTCTCTGTTTTTGTGTTCATAAACTCTAGCAAGAGTGCATTATAATTGCATTCTGCCAAATTCACATTTGATTTCAAACATCAGTGAGTATAAATAAAAGCTCAGTTTTAGTTTGGCTGCCAAATCTTCTGCTGAGAAGCCACATCACTGGTTCCTTGCATAGCAGGAGATAGAATATGACTCCACACTGCAAATCTTTGAAACATGAGGAGGAAGTCACCACAGGGATCCTCCATGATTAAACATACCCTTTAGAATTCAAGCTATTATTACCATATAATCTTCAATGCTAAGCCTGGCAATTTCTCCCTTGGCTGCTTCTTTATATCTGCATGCATAGAGTGGTTGGATTGCCTTCAGGAAATCTCTGCTCCAAAGCTAAAGACAACAATTTTCTGGCTTATTGTAATTTTGGTGCATAAATTACTTCGAAGCACAGCAGCAATCGTAACAAATAATGATAACTTTAGGCTCTGGAGTTGGGTCAAAAGCAACTGATCAGAGCCATATTCCTGGGTGAATAAATCTTAAGAATTCATTTCCTCTAGAAAACTTGGTCTTTTTCAGCGATTACTTTTAATATTTTTGAGCAAATTCTATACAAATGTAAATAATTTGTGGAGCATGCTTTGATTTACAGGTAGTTAAATACTTTGGTTTTTAAGAAACACCTTAAAAGAAAAACTCAGGATATAGAGTTTCATAAATTTCATAGGACTATTACCCGATAAAATAATATATACTACTATAAAGTGTACGAATTCAAATCATTGATTGGTTTATTTGTATTAGGTGTGCACAAGATATTTTAAGCCCCAAATGCTCCATTTCAAGTTCAAATATGTTGTTCTGAGGTGAAAATATGGTCATGACTGAAGTGGTTTGAGTTTGAAAAGGTTCAGTTTCAAATCACAGGTATTTGCAGCTTAAATTATTTCCAGAGTAGTCAGAGCTTCCATTTCAGACTTGAAACAATATTTAGAAGCTCAAAATAATTTGTGTTCCCCTAAATTTTACTTCTAGCTAACTTAAATTACTTGTGAATCAAAATACAGTTTTGAACTTACTTCAGTTTCTATGAATGAGGAACAGAAGACAGAAACGGGGTGAGGGAAAGCAGGATGTTTAATGCTTTCACTGAGAGATTTACCTCCAAACCAGAAATGAATAAAGTTAACAGAGCTCTGTGTTATAATATTTTTGTACATGATGCACAAATACTTATCAAAAGCTACTTTCCATTTTTTGGTCCTGCAGCTACATTTACGTCCTATGCAATTCTTCTTAAAAAGCTTGAAAATCAGGAAGATAGAACAGGTCCAATGAACCAGGCTAAGCAATTGGGAAACTGATTTCAATTCTGGAAATTGTACTGATCATCACCAAGTTGAGTGAGGTTATATATTATCATCATCACCTACATAAATCTAGGTGCATGCCTATTGGGGTACTATATCAAAGGCACATCAATTGAGTTCATCACCTCAAAGAGAGGCTGTCACTGCACATTATCTAGGCAGACATTCTCAGCAGGTAGCCAAGAGACCACTCTGGCCTGAAACCTTAAGGAGAAAAGGTACCTGAATTCAGCTTGCTTCCCCTTGAATACAAAATATGACTTTTATCCTCTTGGCTTTCATTCCAAAAGGGCATGTAAAAAACAGAAGGCAGGAAAATAAAAATGCCAGTTCCTATTTACAATATATGAACTTTCAATTTCTCAAAACCCATTGACTTTTAAAAGCCAAATTGTTAAACAAGCTGTTAAACATTAAGGTATCTGGCATAAGCTGGAGGGGTATTTCACTTTTCCTCTAGTTTTTTGGTACTCAGGTAGATAGTACTTGAGCTCAACAGTCACAGAAAACATGAGAAATTAAATTTAGTTTGGCAGAACTGAATCAGCACTAGCAATACCCATTCCACCCACATAATTTTTTTCAGTATTTGGACATCCTTCAACAAAGACCAAATTTAGCTTGGTTTTCAGAAAGTTTGGAGACAGAGCTTTTTTCTTTTCTTTTCTTTTCTTTCTCTTTCCTTTTCTTTTTCTTTATTTTTCCTTTTTTCTTTTTCTTTCACGTTCTCTTTCTTTTCTTCTGTCTTTCTCTCTCTCTCTCTCTTTGTTTCTGTCTTTCTATTTTTTTATCCCATCTTTATTATTTTTATAAAGAACTCAAGGCATCAAACATACCTAACACTTCTCCCTCCTATTTTCCCCACAACAACTAAGCTAAGAGAGAGTGATTGGCCCAAAATCACCCAGCTGGCTTTCATGGCTAAAGCAGAAGTAAAACTCACAGTATCCTGTTTTCTTAACCAATTCACCATGTCTCTCTCTCTCTCTCTCTCTCTCTCTCTCTCTCTCTCTCTCTCTCTCTCTCTCTCTCTCTCTTTTGCCTTAGTTTTGCAGGATCCTGTATCTGTGGGTGATAATTGTGGAGGTAATGTTTAATTTAGAATGGTTTTAATAGAGCAGAAAGAGGTAGCCTCGGCATATAAGGCTATTGTTATTATATTATTATTATGACAGTGAAGAAGTATCCCATCCTGCACTTCCTGCAGTGGAGATTTCATTCCCATCACCCCATTCAGGATTGCTAGTTTCCTTGCTGATAGGCAATGAAGAACTAATGATCTTAAGATAGGATAAAAGAGAAGGGAACTCATGTCTTCACTGGATCCTTGCTGCTGTTAGCAGCCAACCTATGCTCTGCTTCCTCATTGCCTGACCTATAGCTTGATCAGCTCTAATAGTTCATATGCATAAATCCCCCTCCGTATAACTTGGCTATTGCCTGCTGCCCTAGGAATTAGGGAATTGGGCCATAAAATACAAATGGGCCAAATTCTTTACTAATACAATTGTGATGTGTCCCACTGGCTGAAATTAGGAATCTGCCACAACCTTTGTTTTGTTGTTGGTAGTTGTGAAGTCATGTCTGACCCAATTGTAACCCAATGGACAATGTCCCTCCAGTCCTTCCTGTCCTCTACAATCCTCTGGAGTCCATTTAAGCACAACAACATTTGTTATAAACACACAAATACCCTGAATAGTTTGTTATACATAGATATGTTGGAAGAAATGTCCTTCTGAGTTCAGTTCCAAGTGGGGAAAAAGACACACCAAGTGGGGCAGGGAGGGGGTCTTAGCTAACTTTGTAGGTTGTGTGCCTTTTGAGTTCCAAGCTTGGTGGAGTTCCCAGATGCCATGTGGTCCGTTTCTGTAAAGAGTTAATCCTACCTTTGTTATGTAGAGTAGACTAGCTCAGGCATTTTAATGGCTCATTCACAAAGGTAGGGGCTATTAAGAGTGAGTCTGTTTCCTGCCTCAAACATATTTCTCCATTTCTTATCCAGGGAAATATAATATTCTGCCTTTTCAATATTTCCCAGAATATTTCATTCTTCTAGGAGAGGGGTGGGTGCTAACTTCCTACAGATATAAATTTATACAGTATACACAAATATATTATTTACTTTACTTTACTTTTATTTAGATTTTTATACCGCCCCCTCTCCCCAAAGGGAGTCGGGGCGGTGTACAGTCAGATAAAAACACATCAATAAATAGAAAATACAAACACAAAAGAGGAGGTAATAAGAAACTGTACATATCTGAAGCAAAGTAGTTAAAAGCAATATTTAAATAACCCTAAAAATACCCAATTAAAAAATATCTGCCAGGAGGTAGAATAAAACTATAAATGGGCCAGGCCGGCTAAACGGAACAGGTGAGTTTTCAGTTTTTGTCGAAAGGAGCGGAAGTCAGTGGTGGTTCTGATATCGGGGGGGAGGTCAATTCCAGAGGGTTGGGCCCATCACAGAGAAGGCTCTACTCCTAGAGCCTCATTTTTATTAAATGTAATATTACATATTATATGATTATTCACACACCCACACAATTTATATTTTGTTACACGGACATATACCATGAATATCACATTAAGCCCTAGAACATTTTCTGTAAAAGGACTTTAAATGTTAGGCACTTAAATTAAAATGGTGTGGTGGTGGTGGTTCAGAACAGAGCCCAGTCCAGTTTTCACTAGTGGAAGCTCTCTCTACACAGAATAACAAAGATAACTTTGCATTGGCCCTGCTATCACTAGTATCAGTCTCAGCTTTGTGCGTGCTCTAAAGACAGTCTTCAAAGTTGGATTGAAAGCTAATGCTAACGATTGCAGCTTGCTCTCATTTTGCCTGTAGCAGGCTTATGAAACCTTTGCGGTAAATAGTATTAAGTAGCAGCCTTTAAGAAAAGAGGCTTATTCTGCCCATTTTGCCAACACGGGGAATAGCCAACCTATAAGCATCAACAAATGATTTTTTTTTAAATCAAGGGGAATGCAGCTTGAATTATTTAAGAGGGTCTTTGCCTAACGAGGGAATAGTTTATGCTCTCCAGTATAGGATGTTAAGTAGGGCTTAATGCTGTCCATCGCTCAGTGTCTGCCTTCTGATCACAGCCTTGAACAACCAAGGACCTGACAACAAAACAGGCTTATCAGCCATGTCTTGCAGCCAGCCTAGTATCATGCCAGTGGTGGGATTCAATAATTTTTACTACCAGTTCTGTGGGCATGGCTTTGTGGGCATGATGTGGCTTTGTGGGCGTGGCAGCGGGAGGATACTGCAAAATCCCCATTACCTCCCCACTCCTGGGGGCAGGTTACTGCAAAATCCCCATTCCCTTCCCACCCCACTAACCTGCATTCCAGCTCCGTTCTCCTGTTCAGAGCAACAAAAGACGATCAGCAGGGAGGCTGGAAGGCAGCAGGGGCAGGGCCAGCCTATTTGCCGGTTCTCTGAGCTACCATATTTTTCGGAGTATAAGATGTACCTTTTTCCATCAAAAAAGAGGGTGAAAATCTGGGTGGGTGCGTCTTATACACTGAATACACAGAATTTGAAAAAAAAATGGGCCTGTTTTCGCAAAAAACGGACCATTTGGGGGAGATCTGCAGAGTGCAAACACTTTTTTTTTTAATTTGCCTCTTCAAAATCTTGGTGCATTTTATATTCCGGTACATCTTATACTCCGAAAAATACGGTACAAAATTTCTGCTACCAGTTCTCTAGAACCTGTCAGAACTGGCTTAATGCCATCTCTAGTGCCACTTCCTGAATTTGAAAATCCCAAATATGCCTCCAAGGTTCAATATCCTCTCTCCACGTGTTGTTTTGGAAGAGTAGCTTTTAAAGGTTTTAACCTAAATGTGATCCGAAACCGTGTAAAATCTGCTACTGTATTGTTGTGAGATTACAAGTGTACGGGTTTCTTAGAGTAAATAAAAGGGTGAGGGTCTATAAACTTTTGCCATGGATGACTTTCCAAAGTCCATTAACTTTGGATGGATGTTTTGCATAAAATCATAATATAGCTGTTAGAGATTTATCCAAGAGCACTTTAGTTATTAAGATAATTATAAAGTCAATTAGACAGAGTAAGTAAAGAAAAAGAATTAATGAGTTAATTAATTCAACTACCATCTCTTCACTAATGGAAAGCATCTATCACCCGAAAAAGAAGGAGTTGACATCTTCAGATGATTCCCCTCCTTCCTGCAGGCTTCTGTCCACTTGCCCTCATCCTTAGATCAAGCCCAAAGATATTTTTACATATCAATTAACTCTGGCACCCATTGTTATCAAGTAACTTTGCGAGTATAGAGAAGCATCACAGTTGCAGGCAGGAATGTTTTAAGAAAGCAAGGTTGTTCAAATGATGCCATTAATTAGAAAATGAGAGTAAATGGAAGAAAAGGAAATGGAGCTAGAAGTGTTTCAAACAAATATGCATGTACTTTGAGGGAAGGAGAAAAACTGCAGCAACTGAGACGGGATTAACCTTTGACATTAATATCAGAATAAAGCCAAAACCTTTTGTTAGACTATTCATTGGGTGTATAACCAGCACAGCTGCCTCACTATCATGCCACGACTGGAGAAAGAATTAAACAATTGCAATTAATTATATATTCTGAAGAAAATCTATTTCTGTGGTCCATAAAGTCGACAACTTGATGGCATGTAATCGGGTTTTTTAACATTGGTTCTTTCCCTCCTTTAAGTGTTCCTTTTCACTCTACAATTTGATATGGTACTGCTAGCTGTGTGTAGGACCCAGAATAACTTGTAAATAACAACCTTCTTCTTTGCGCCACAACCATTTGGCTGCCAATGCTGCCTGCATGTTTGGAAAGGATATATTTTGCTACCCGGAGGTTGCATTCCCACTGTAATCCTTCCCATAATGACATAGTTATGAGCTAAATCTCTATATTAGAAATGTACCATTGTGGAGATCAACGTAAAGCCCCATTAAGTCAGAGGCTGGATGCCACAGCTGTGCCCAAATCCAGACTTATCTTCTCCCCAGAGACCCTGAGTTCAACTGAGAGAGACAAGGGCAAGAACCTAATGCAGCAGACAGGAGAAAGCAACGTGACTCTGATCCTTTGAGGTTTCTAAGAGGTTTGGCCAGTCAGAAAGTTTCAAAATGCTTACCAACTTCTGGTGTTGTTCTTGCATTTTTTTCCCAAACCTTCTGAGGCTAAAGGGAACTGTTTAATCACAGGTCCAGTAGTTCACACTATATTGAAAATTGTAATGGGTATTTATAAAGTTCCTTTTTCATGTTCATGGGCTTTGCAGAAGACGATTTCTCCTAGAACAACTTTTCCCTGTCTCTCGTTCTTCAGGTATGTTGGGTTGCAATCCTACATTTCTTACTGGGAATTCTGGGCATTGCCATGCCAACACATCTGAAGGGCGTCCATTTGGAAAAAATGTGGATGTATTGGATAAATACAAATTACTCAATTATTAAATCAATTACTGTTCCTCCTCTGCAGACTGTAATTTTTTTTTAAAGCAATTCAGCATTGTGCTTGGGGATATTCTTGCATATACCATACAAATATGTTGACATTAGCACCATCCAGCAAAGAAGTTAAAGTGTGAAGACTAGAATAATTACAAAGAGCTCATTTTTACATATTTGTCATTCAAGTATATACTTCACATTGTTTCACTAGAGTGGTCCATTTATGGTGATTTGTCAGTCTTTCAATTGACATGTATATCATAACACAGTTCTTTCACTTTACCCCAGTCATTGGTGGGCTACAGTACCACAGTTCCTAGGGGGTTGGCCATGTCCTGGTGCCACATAATCCTATGGTTCTTTAATGCCTCTCTTATCATAACAGAAGCTTTTGTGGGTTTAGCTTCAACAGATGCATACAATATTGTCCTGAATAAGACGTCTGTGGGCTAGAAAACAGTGATTCTGTTAAATGAAATAGTGATACTCCTATTAACAGTGACTAGTTGCAAAATAATTCTTAATCTGATATATGCATTATTCCATTAGTAAAGTATTTAGCAGAGTGATTTAAAATTGTTTCTGATTTAATCTATTGGTAAATACTGCTTATGAATTTTGACCTGGTTGCTTTGTAATGAAATCATCTTTTATAACACCAGGAGTCATTCTGAGCTGAGTACTTGCAAAAATTAAATACTTCTTTTGCTCAGAAAACGCTACATTGAGGTCGTTTGAGAAATGTCCTGGGAAATTGAAGGTAGAGTTGGCTACATCATAAAATACAATATTAAAGTAAGAGCATTAAAACATTAAAAGCATTAAGCATTAAAATTGACAACAAAGCAGATAAAAAGAATCAATGTGTAGATGTAAAGGTGTCAAACTCGATTTCATTGAGGGCCGCGTCAGGGTTGTGTGTCACCTTGGGGGGCAAGTAGGTGTGGCAAAGGCGGGCATGGCCAGCTCAATGTCCCTCGTGTTGGGAGCACCTGTGGTGACCTGAGCGCTCTGCCAGTGAAAATGGAGTTCAGGGGAGACACTCCACTTTCACTAGCAGAGGCACTGCAGACCAGTCCTTTGCTGTTTCCAGAACAGCCCCCAGATTTAAGCCAGATCCGGCCCATAGACTTCGAGTTTGACACCCCTGTGTAGATGGGATGGGATCTTCTCCTAATCTACTAGCCACTTCCAAAATGAGTTACCCCCATCCAGACCCTAAGCCAGTTGGCAAAGCCAGGTTTTGAAGTCCTTTCAGAAGGTCAATATCTCACCTCAAGGGCATGTTGCACCACAGGATGGGAATTACAGCAGAAAAGGCTCTTCTCTTGGACCATGCTAGCTTAAATTCCTTAACCAATGGGATCCAGAGCATGCCTCTTCTGCTGGAGCAAGTGGGGTAGGCCAATCCCATTGGGGTAAAATGGTTCCTTGGGTACTATAGGTAGAACCTCTA
This sequence comes from Natrix helvetica, assembly GCF_964273705.1. Classification (NCBI taxonomy): domain Eukaryota; kingdom Metazoa; phylum Chordata; class Lepidosauria; order Squamata; family Natricidae; genus Natrix; species Natrix helvetica. Next base: position 105,251,770 of record NC_138552.1, on the reverse strand, counting down.
AATCAGGCCTGCATATCACACAGCCAGCCACTAAGCTTGTAGCCCACCAACATTTCTTTAAATAACCAATCCACTGCAACTAAGTATCACCATCACCCAGAAGGATCCACCACTTTGATTTTTTTTAGCCACACTTTCTCCAAAAGGCATGCTGCTGAGTGCTTCCACTCTTCTGGGGCATTGCCAGCTCCATTGCTACTACCGTGTTGCTAGCCACCAAATAGCTAAGCAGCATGCCAGGCTCTTCAGTTATGTCCCACAATTACTTTAAGGTATGAATCTAGCCTGCTGTAGATTCTATTCTGAAAGTTTGATAAAGAAGAGAACAAGAAAGCTTGAAATCTACATTGGCAGGAGGTCTAGGGAGTTACAACACCAAGTTGGGGCTTTCCCATATAAGTCCATTGAAATATAATGAAAGCTGTATGTGTGAAATAGTACTCATAATCCAGCAAAGGAATGAATGATTTGAAATTGAGAGTAAACTAACATCTTTAAATGAAGAGATGCTTCGGAGTATATAATCAGGGCTCTCTATTTATGGGGATAAAAATGAAATTTTGCTATTATTTTGATGGTATAATTTTGCTATATTGTTGCAGAAGATCTGTTGTCTTGTTCCAGGCTTCAACTTTGCAGGAGTATTGGGCAAAATGTGCCATGAAGTAAGCAGATCACAGATTTCAGGACCTTGGTCAGCTCCAAATAATGCAGGTATGAATTTCTGCAAGCTATTCAAAGCAGTAGGGAAAGATGTTTCAATGCTGTGCAAGCTGCAGATTGTACTCCACGCAAGTCAAAGGCGAGAACAATTTACAAAGGAATTGATGGCCATGCTGACTTTTGGGTTTCTCTTGCAAAGCTTGTATTACTGAGGGTTTCAGTTTTCCTGAAACTACACCAACTTCTCCTGCAAGCTAACATTTAAATATCACCAACAAATATCCATTACTTTCATTCCTATTCATGTTTCTTCCTTGCCATTTATTTATCCAATATTATTGCAGATTTATTTTCCACAGATAGATTAACATACTATAGGAAGCACACTTGTTCCACTTAATTCATTTAATATTAACTGATTATTCCAAATTAACAAAATGCCTTAACTTACAAAGTAATACATAGATATTTTCATTGCTTTCAATGCTTGGAAGCATTTCTTCTGCAAAAAAAGAAACCCGTTGAATGTACTGAAGCATCAAGCATCCATTTGAACCCAAGAATGCAAAAAAGAGCTAGATTAAATAAATATTTTTCAGGGGGAAAAACTGTGCTGAACCTGATATCAATTTGAACAGTACCATATTATGCCATCCCACATCAATATATTATCATCAAACCAATACACTATATTGTCTAATATCTTTCTGAGTAAGTTTCATAGTTTGTCTTCCAGGAAATGGATAGATTTTGGGGGGTTTGAGTCATTGTTTATATACTGGAACTTCCTATGGCTTGGCTTACAAAGACTTGTAAAGACTTCAATCCAACCAGTGATCACTCAGATCATTAATAATTCCTTTTCATAAATTCTGTTTCCTGTTATATCAAAGAAGGACGTATTGCTTTTTTACTTAGTAAACTATTCTTGGATGTATCAAACTTTAAAAATGATATAGCCAAGCTGATAGACAAAGCACATGTCCTCTATTACTGGACCTGTAATAAAATGATTGCCTCACTGCATCTAGATCAGGCTAAGTGGTCTCAGTCAAGGTATTGCATTATATATAGTAGGAAACAAGGTAAGGGGAATATTATTTTGTTGATACTCTTGAGTATCATCAGCTTTTGATACTGTTGGCTACTGAAATGTTTAGTAATAGCAATAGCATTAAGACTTATATATCACTTTACAGTGCTTTACAGCCCTCTCTAAGCTCTCTAAGCGGTTTACAGAGTCATCCTATTGCCTCCAACAATCTGGGTCCTAATTTTATCCACCTCAGAATGATGGAAGGCCAAAGCAACCTTGAGCCTGGTGAGATTTGAACTGTCAAAATGCTTAAGAAGCTTGAAGGGCCCTTTGTGATGGTTTAGCACTTATATATCGGGGCTACTGGAAAATAGAACTGGGAAGCTTCTATTTAATCCCTGAGAATTATCCCACAAGGAGTACCCCACAAAGTTCTATTTTGTCTCATGTGTAATTTAATACCGATAGCCATTGTTTAAGGACTGAGTTATTTGGCAATTGTTCACATTTAGGATGGGGATAAAAATGAAATTTACAATCAGTCCTCACATGCATGACCTTTGCAGGTCTGTAAAGCAAAAGAAAGCTGAAGTAAGATCATAAGCACATTTGTGGTTTTACTTAGCAACTGTTTCGCTTAACGCTCAAGTTGCTGGCTCCAATTGGGGTTGCTAAATGAGGACTGCTTGTATTTATATTAAACTACTTACAAAATCACTCACAGTGTGGTATTTTGTCATCAGAACACTCATTTCTATCAGCTTTTTTGTTAAAAAGCTCAGGACTGGGCATTTGCAAGCTATCAAAAGTCTCCAAATTGTACAAGACTGGGTGAAGAAAAGTAAGCTGAAATTAAATGCAGATGAAATAGATTTGTGATTGGGGGATGGACCTTTGAAATTCAGGGGACACTTTGATTTGGGGTTCTACTCCCTTAAATTCCAGGTCTGTAATCTGTAGACCCTCCTGGATTCAGCATCAACATTGAGCAGCCACATAACTTCAGTGGCAAGGAAATCCTTGGCCAATAAACCAGATGCTTCATTGCCTGGAGAACAGAGACTGCCTCATGTGCTGCCAGCCTCAAGGTTGGATTCCAGCCCATGCACTTACAATGGTTCAGAATGTGGTAGCACAAATAATAAAAGCCACACATAACCCCTGTATTTGAACAGCTTCTTGGGTTACCTAATCACCTTCTAAGCATACTAAGTATGATAATATATTCAAGATTCTGTAGTAGAATCAGTTATATGCTTCATGCCTTCTATTTATATAATTTCCTTCAAGTGTTGTCCTATTCTCCCATCAGCCTTTTACAAAGGAAAGCAAAGAGCTCTTGTGCTTCATGCAGAAATGTAGGATGTAAGACGTGTCAGGCTAAAACAGTGTCATTAGACAGACCCCACCTGATTGCATTTGACCTTGGTCCTTTTTTTCATTATGAATGCGTCTGAGCCCAGAACGGATTCACAAGCAACTGAGCAGAAAATCTGATGTGTGCAGAAGCATTAATTTTCTGTACATACCAGATCAGCACTGCTGCTAAACAATGTGCCCCTCAATCCAATTTAGACGAGCAGCATCTCCAAGAAGAAACGACAGGTACCACGCGTCAGATGGAAACTTAAAGTGAAAGCCATAAATTAGAACTACCCAAAGACGCCTGCTGAAGTGGGAGATTATTCAGACTTTTAATTTTCAGCCCCTTCTCATTCAGAAGGCAATACACGAAGAGCAATTTATCTTTCGATAGGACTGCTTCAAATTTGGGACAAACAAGAGAGATGCGTGACAATTAGAAGCATTCAACTGAAGACATGATGTGGATACATAAAAATGTATACACCAGCAAAAGAATCGGCAAGGGACTGAATAAATTACTGGCATTCTGTGAAAAATTCTGAAAAAGGTGTTTTCTGTTACAAGCCAGGACACTTAACAATCAGAAGTGCTTTAGATCCCTAAGGGTTTATAAGCTCATTTTTCCATATGCTAAGGAACACTTTTTTAGACCAAAAAAAAAAAGGCTTACAGAAGTTATGAGAAATAGTGGCTATTTTTTTTTCCAGGGAAATGAATAACAAGGAGCAGACAATTTTAAACTAAGAAATAACAATAAAAATAACATTTCCCTGCCATGATCTACTTTTTTCCAATTTGCTCTAAGCTTGTTTCATTTTGTTTTTCAGCTACAAGTTCCATGTACATTTAGTGTCGTGACATACATTCATAATCCCTCAGGAAACATTCAATAGTCATGTAGACTAGAGAAATGGCAAACAGATCAAACTCCTTTTTCATGTTCTGAGAAGTTTTCCATTCAAAGTTGTTTCTACATAAAATGGAGAGGAAAGAACAAAGATCTTTATATCTGCATACAACATACACAAGGCAGAACAACAAGCAGTGTCAAAAGTGGAAGCCTGCTTTAGATTTGGGTTCCAGATCCTGAATTGGGCTCTTTGAGGAAATTTCAAATCCCAGCTAAATCCCAATGAGAAACTTTTGCAAATGTTTCATAATATTTCAGAGTGATTAGAAACTAAAGGCATAGATACTTTATTTGCTAAAACCTTATAAATTCTTCCACCAGGTTCTTCATAAAAAGAATATACTACTCACCTCCTTCTTAAAGGATGATGGAGAATAAAGAAAGGAATGACACATCATTCTATAAACTATAGAACTATAAATGAAAGTATGGTCATTTTGTTGTGTTTTTTTAAAAGAATATAATTTCACTTTTTCTAGAGTTCCCAATTTTTTAAAGCTACCTTGCATATTTGATTGGTCATTTTTCTTCCAAGAAAGAGTGTGATCACTGAATAACTTTCATTGCATCCACAAAACATTTATTAGTATTACATTGGTGGGTGGGTGAATGTATGGAACCAGATTATTTCAACACTTCCCACCTCTGCATAGTTTCAACAATTCATCTGGGTACCATCATCCTGGTGTGTATTCTTTTATAAAGTGACAGTATAACAGCAAGCAATAATGGGTTTCTTTTTAAACAATTTAAAATGTCTTTAGGATTGTTTGTAACATGTTCTTAGATCAAATTATAATCCAATCCAGAGCCTGACTATTGTCTCTAGTTCAGATATAACTGTTAGAGGACTATAATCTCTTTAGCAAACTAAGCACCACTTCTGAATATCTGCATGAAGTTACTATGAAACCACCAAGCATGTTATTAGCCTTCTTAGGATTTTACTCTATTCCTTAAGAATAAGAGAATTACTGAAGAGTAATTAGCAAATAGAACTACTGAAGAATAAGAGTGAGAGAGAGAGAGAGAGAGAGAGATGATGGATGGATGGATGGATGGATGGATGGATGGATGGATGGATGGATGGATAGATAGATAGATAGAGATAGATAGATAGATAGATAGATAGATAGATAGATAGATAGATAGATAGATAGATAGATAGATAGATATCCTATGTTTCCCCCAAAATAAGACTAGGGCTTCTTTTTGGGGTGTCTTTTTTTCCAAGTACGGGAAGCCCACTTCTGCTTGCTTGCTTGCTCTAAGTATAAACAATTTTAGAAACTAACCACTCTCTTAAAATGCAGCAAATAATATCTACTTTCTGCATCTTTAAAGCAAATCTTTAAAGCCTTGTCATCCATTCTTGGGCACCAAAGAGTTACCAGAGATAACAAGATACTTATTTTAATAATAAACCAGCTTTATATTCTTTTACTTTGAACAGTGTTGATCTTTAATCCCTTCAAATGGTGTCCTAGAACTTATTTTTTTTTCAAGTTTTTCTCTGTTCCTTCTCACAAAATCCTCCAAAACTTTAACAAGTCTCTTGTAAATCCAACATAGGAAAGTTATCCAGGTCACTCTTTTAGTTTACTATTATTAACACATCAAGCAGTTTCATTTGTATATCCAGATTAGCATCCATATCATGCCAGCCGGTTACATTTAAATCCACTTTTACAACAGATAAAATGTATTCCTCTTCTATAGCATCTAAACACAATCTAGCCAACAAAAGGGAAACTTTTAAAATTAACCACTGGGTCCATTGTTCACAAATATCCTTCAATATATCCAATGATGAAGTATTTTGCTCCTTTCTATATTAGGAAATTGAATGTAAGCCTTCTCCCTTACTTGCAATTTTTAATTCCTTCTGCTTTCCTCTTAGTGTGCAACCTTAAAAGCCATGCATTTTTTTAAGAATTCAAAACAATGGCATTTTTTCCACAGGGATTTTTTTTTTTTTGTATTTAATTTCAAAATCTTATTTCAAATTCATCAGGACCCTTAGTCAATTTGTAACTTTCCAGAATCAATATTCCAATTATCCTTTTGTTGTTTATTCCCCCCAAAAAATGTTGAAAGTCCCTAAACAGAGCATTATCGGTCCAAATTTGGTGTGGGGTGAAAAATCAATAAAAATAAAGAGCATTTTGAAAATGGAGCTGCACAGAAAAAAAAATATCCCATCTGAACATGTACACACCATTGCTATGTTTTACAGAATAAAGCATAAGAGCCTCCCAGGACCATTGCTGGTCAAAAGGTTGGAAACAATTCTTGAAACGATGCTGTGCATTCTTTCCCCACCTTGTTTTTACCTGAAGAGTTGCTATCATTCTTGGACACATGCCTTCTATCACACAAAAACAAGGCAATCCATCACTGTCATATCATTTATCACTCCAAGTTGCTTCTACAGAGCATTTTATTTTCTGGGAAAGTTGCTTATTAACATCAGAGCTGCCTCAGCGAACTCACGAGACATCAGAGTCGGAGTTTAGGCTGATGTCGTAGATTGACTAATGGCCAGTTGTAGTCCTAACTGGAATTCTGCAGATCTATTATATATACGAAACCTGCACTAGCCTATCATTCCATGTGTGCATGTGGGGAATTGGGAGTTATTGGTTGTGGCTTTCATATCTTTGAAATGTGGATTGTGTGCCTGAGAAAACATGGGACAAATCTTTTTATTGGTGCTTCGGAAGGACATTTTTTGTGTGCTTTCATTTTGAGAATTTGCCTTGAATTTAATTTTTCTAAAACAGGGGAGTCAGCCTCAAAGCCTGTGGGCTGGATCTGGCCCATGGGTGCTTAGATATGGCCCATGGAGCCACTCTGGAAACAGCAAAGGGCAGTCTTGCAGTGCCTCTGCCAGCAAAAGCAGAGCTCAGGAGGGCCACATGCAGCCCTTGCGAGTTCTGTTTTCGCTGGCAGAGGGTTCCAGGAGGCCATCATAGCCAGAAACACAACTCGGGAGCCTGTTTTCGCTGGCAGAGTATTTCGCAGGCACCCTGACAAGAGTGACGTCAATCTGGCCATACCCACCCCAGCCCCCCAGGTCAAGCAAATGCAGCCCTCAATGAAATCAAGTTTGACTCCCCTGTTCTAAGATGTCTATTGCCATTTTTGAAATGGTGTTTTGTCACTGGTTAGTTTGTTGCTTTGTTTTGAAAAATAAAAACACAATTCCAACTGTTCTGTTCACTGGTCCCAAGAGTTTGTGGACCCCTAAGCACTTCTTAAGTACTAATGACATTATGGAAGCCATTGTAAAATGAAAACTCCACGGGGCAGAAAGGGAACCATGATGTGCTACTCCCAGTGCAATGCGTGGGTGATAAAATGCTGATAAAATGGAAGATGCACAAACAGGAATGATGATATTTATACATTTATTTACAAACGTATTGTTTATACAGTCATCCCAAACCCACTTTAGAAACAGTCGTAGCAAGCAAAGGACTCCATTTTCTTCTTGTTGTTCTTGCTTTGCTGTTCCTTGATTGAATGATAGGTTGAAGGTGCTCCCTCTTTGTTGTGGCCCACCAGAGGCCAGCGTAGCTGGTGGCATATTCGGACAATGAGGAGGTTGGGAAGGAACATGGGCCAGTCCTGGAGTCTCTGGAAGGCTCTGATGAGTGCTCTGTGTCGGAGGCAGAGATGGGACCAGGGCCAGCCAACAGTTATCAGCTGCCTTCAGAGTAGGAGATACGTGGGGCTGAAGAACAGTTGGAGCATATTGCTGATGCGCACATGCACAGAAGGGAACAATTAAGGAACAGAGGTCGACTGGGGAGTAAAGGCACAAGGGGATGCTGAATGGCCCCTCCCATAGGGAATAAATAGGAGAGAAAAAGGAGTGGTGTTTGCAGGATGCAATTAGTTTGTATTATTAGTGGGAAGGTTTGCTTATCTGATAGACTCCTTGACAAGTATTTCCTTGTACAGTGTTGCGTCTGGAAGCTATCGGCCTGGCGACTATCCAAGGAATGATAAGGTCTGGGGTTGCAATTCACCCTTGAAAGACTATTTGCCAGGACTTTGCTGGATGTGAATGCTAGGAATTCACATTAGCCAAATAAAAAGGTGGGTTTTTTTCGGGACAAGGACTCTGTTTTGTGATTTGGTGACGCCTAGGTCAGAACACCCTTGCTTCCTAAAGGACAAATAGAATTTCCTTCCTTTCTTTTCCTTTCTCCCACCCTGAGGTCAGTTGCAGACCTTCTGTTGATGCATGTAACTTCATTAATAAGCTTGACTTTTTGAAGCTCCTGCGTGTAAATGCTTGAGAAATGCTTAAGCCTTTCTTCTACTCCCACCCATGTATTCTGCTAAATATGGACCTCATAAAGGATTCCAAGCAGTATCGGCTGAGAAATTATCCTGCTGTACCTTCCTGGAGCATTACATTTGTGTGAACTTTCTTCTTACCTTCAGGTAATTGGAAAAGATTGCCCTGTGATTGAAACTACATTCTGTGAGTCATTTATAGTTAAACTAGCTTTCCTTCCTTCCTACCTTTGGAGACTTACATCACTGAACGAGCCAAAAGACTGTCAGGCTCAGGAGAGAAACCATATTAATCTATTATGCATTCGGAACTGTGAGTTTAGGCAGAAGGACATTGATAATTCTATTCTACCATGTTATTCCAAACTAGGTTTTTTGAAGTTAATACAGTAGTTAAAACGGGAAGAAGCATCTGCATAATGCTTCACATCAAAGCAACTTCATGCTATCGCATGTACCTCCTCTCAAAGATAGAATTGCTTCCATCAGCTCTCTTTTGATAATAAATGCAAAGGGAACAAAGCAAGCACAGGAGAGTATAGAGCTGGCAAGAGAACAGACTCACCTGGATGGCTAAGCACAATTAGAAAACCCAGGACAATTTTGCAGAGGACAACAAAAATAGATTTGATGGGGGAAGGAAATATCTAGGCAGTTGGGTCAACTTTCCCAGCCTTCGGGCAGACAAAATAGAGTTCAGGAAAGACCTCAAGCAGAGAGGAAAAGGGAAGGGAGGTGGCGTGCAGGACAAAAAAAGAAAATAACTGTTGGTTGATTATATTAGAAGATGTTAGTTGGATAAGCAGGCCTGGGACCCTCATTTCAGAATTGGCACCTGAAAAACTATGTCAAACATAGGTGATAAAAGCCTATGATATCAAGCAAACAGACAAATTATGAATTACTGACTGGTTAAGTAGATAATATAAATAGGTTGGCAACATCCCAACATGTTATAAGGTTACCAATAACCATCCTGGCTCTTGTGGACCTCTCAGCTGCATTCAATACCATCAATCATGATATCCCTCTTGGCCAGTTCTAGGAGTTGGCGTGAATGGCATTGCATTGAGCTGGTGCTCCTCCTTCCTCTGTGGTTGATTTCAGACAGTGTTGATAGGTGAGGAGGTATGCAGGCCTCGGCCCTCCTTTGTGGCATGCCCAAGGGCTCAGTTCTCTCTCCTCTAATATCTGCATGACGCCACTGGATGCGGTGATACAATACAATAGCAGAGTTGGAAGGGACCTTGGAGGTCTTCTAGTCCAACCACCTGCCTAGGCAGGAAACCCTATACCAGGGATGGAGAACCTTTTTTGCTTCGGGTGCCAAAAGCACATACACATGTGCTATTGTGAGTGCTTGGGTGCCCACCCCCATAATTTGATGCTCCCCTGTGCCATGCCCCCCTGCGCACGCATGCATACATGGTTTTCTTGGAGCTTGGGGAGGGTGAAAATGCCCTCCCCTGCCACCCTGGGAGCCCTCCGGAGGCCGGAAATGGCCCATTTTCTGACTTCCAGTGGGCCTGGTAGGTCCATTTTTTGCCCTCCCCAGGATCCAGAGGCTTTCTAGGAGCCTCGGTAGGGCAAATAATGGCCCAACATGCAAACTGGAAGTTTGGGAACAGACAACCGGGTTGCCCGTTGGGCCATTTTTTGCCCTCTGGAGGCTTCGGGAGGATTCCCTGAAGCCTCCAGAAGGTGAAAAACAGCCCAAAGCTCAAACTGGAAGTCTGCTCCTGAACTTCCAGTTTGCGTGTTGGGTGGTTTTTCGCCTCCAGAGGCTTTAAGGAAGCCTCCTGAAGCCTCCGGAGGGTGAAAAACGACTTAAAATCAAGGTCGAAAATCAGGTGGCCAGTGCATGCATGTGCACTGGAGCTGACACGGCAATGCCTTGTGTGCCCTCAGAAATGGCTCCGTGTGCCACCTGTGGCACGCGTGCCATAGCTTCGCCATCATGGCCCTATACCATTTCAGACAAATGGCTATCCAACATCTTCTTAAAGACTTCCAGTGTTGGGGCATTCACAACTTCTGGAGGCAAGCTGTTCCACTGATTAATTGTTCTAACTGTCAGGAAATTTCTCCTCAGTTCTAAGTTGCTTCTCTCCTTGATTACTTTCCACCCATTGCTTCTTGTTCTACCCTCAGGTGCCTTGGAGAATAGTTTGACTTCCTCTTCTTTGTGGCAACCCCTGAGATATTGGAACACTGCTATCATGTCTCCCCTAGTCCTTCTTTCTATTAAACTAGACATACCCAGTTCCTGCAACCGTTCCTCATATGTTTTAGTCTCCAGTCCCCTAATCATCTTTGTTGTTCTTCTCTGCACTCTCTCCAAAGTCTCCACATCTTTTCTACATTGTGGCAACCAGAACTGAATGCAGTATTCCAAGTGTGGCCTTACCAAGGCATTATAAAGTGGTATTAACACTTCACATGATCTTGATTCTATCCCTCTGTTGATGCAGCCTAGAACTGTGTTGGCTTTTTTGGCAGCTGCTGCACATTGCTGGCTCATATTTAAATGGTTGTCCACTAGGACTCCAAGATCCCTTTCACAGTTAGTACTATTGAGCAAGGTACCACCTATACCAGCGATGGCGAATCTTTTTTGGCTTGCGTGCCATAAGTGGGGGGAGCGCAGGGTGGTCGTGTGCGGACGTGCCACACCCATAATGCATGCGCGCACTACAGGCGCTCCCCCCCCCATTTTTACATGCTTTTTTCGCCCTCCCTAGGCTCCAGAGGCTTTATAGGAGCCTGGGGAGGGCGAAAACAGCCTCCTCCGTCCCATTCCCCCCCCCCGGACGCCCTCCGGAGGTGTCAGGGAAGCCTCCGGACAGTCTCTGACGCCTTCGGAGTGCTCAAAACGACCCTCCAAGCAAACAGGAAGTCACTTCCGGTTTGCTCGCAGGGTCATTTTGAGCTCTCCGAAGGCGTCAGGGAAGCTCATAAAGTCTCTGGAGGGCCTCCGGGGGGGGTGGGGGAGAGGCTCTTTTCGCCCTCCCCAGGCTCCTATAAAGCCTCTGGAGCCTGGGGAGGACGAAAAATGGCTTTAAAAAGGGTGAACTCAGCTGGCCAGCGCGCGCATGCACGCTGGCCAGCTGACAGGGCAGTGTCTCGCATGCCCTGACAAATAGCTCCGCATGCCACCTGTGGCACGTGTGCCATAGGTTCGCCATCACTGACCTATACTGTACCTGTGCATTTCATTTTTCTTGCCTAAATGATCCATAGGTTTGGGTGACATATCATCAATATGTCAATATTTAATATGTAGATGTCACCCAGCTATTACAGGGCCCTTGTGTGATGCTGTAGATATTAACATTCCCCCATCAGCGTCTGAATCTGTGGAGGAAGATGAGCCTGAACTGGAGCCGGCGGAGATCGAGTGGGAGGCTCCAGAGAAATATGTGGAAGAGCAGGCAGAGTCAGGCCAGGGACTTGTAGGCAGGGAGGAAGTGGGGAAGGATGACCAAGAGAGGCTAAACAGTGAACATGAGAGACAGAGTTCAGGCAAATGAGCAAGGAACAAGCCCTCCTGATCCTCGAGCATGGAGAGTGGAGAGAAGGCAAGAACAGTGCAGACTGACCTGACGACTCGGGAAGAGAGTGCCCCCATCCCTCTTCACAAGGAACACCTGGGGACTGAGATTTAAGGAGACACTGTGGGGAGGGTGAGGAACAAATGCTGAATTCATGGAGTGTTGAGTGCCATTGCTGACATTTGAAGTTTCCTGCATTTCTTGCTTTCTTTCTGGCTTCCTGGAGTAATTGCCTTGTTCCTTTGCTTCCTGGATTCATTGACTTGTCCTGCTGTATTTCTTGCTTTGCAGCCATTGTGCTCCCAACGTAACGCTGGACTATTTGCAGCCAGAGGCTGCTGGAGGGGGCTGTGGGTGTGGGTGGGTGTGGGTGTGATCACTCTGCTCTGGGATGTGTGAGAAACGTGGGAGCATTTGGTGAAATTTGGAGCAATAAAGGGAAGGTTTGAACTGTCAGATGACTGTGTTACCTCTGTGTCTCATAGGGACTCTAGAAAAGAACCTGGTTGGACCAAGTCTTTGTCCAGTATGCCATTGCTAAACTGATAAAGAGAGAAAGGCCAATGAATCTCACAAAGCACATGGGGAAACTAGACATGGAGGGAGAATCCTCATCATCTGCCTTTTGGAAAACCACCATTTTGAAGCTGTGGTGGTTAGAGTGCGGTACTGCAGGCTACTTCTACTGACTGCCAGCCACCTGCAATTTGGCAGTTCAAAGCTTACCAGGCTCAAGGTTGACTCAGCCTTCCATCCTTCCGAGGTGGGTAAGTTAAGGAGCCAGATTGTTGGGGGCAATAGGCTGATTCTTTAAACTGCTTAGAGAGGGCTGTAAAGCACTATGAAGTGGTATATAAGTCTAAGTGCTATTGCTATTTGTGACTGGTCACGCCCAGCACGACCGTCATTTGATAAACGACCAGATCTCTAGCCCAGTGGCAATTCTTCCAAAATTCCAAATGTTCCTATCAGTCCTATGACACAGCAGTTCACCTTTTCAATTTAAATACTGTAGCTACTGTATCATAAGCAAATACAGTAAGAAGACATTTCATTTCACTCTTCTTTTATGGGCTTTTGACAAACGAGAGTGTAAGGACATTAAACCAATAAAAGAGTTTTGAGATGTTTGTTCTCGGGACAAGTGCAAAACTGAAGCATTGCAGTGCAAGTATAAATCAATGTCTGGTTGCTTCTTTGTGTACTCCTTTGATGTTCTCGTTCTGAATTCTAATGAATGTCTTGTCTCAGGATGAGTCAGACAGATCTGTACCCAACTCCAAATCCCTGTATTCTCCCCCCTCCAAAAAAATAAACAATGTCTAGGAATCTCCAACTTAGTTGATTCTTGTACAAATGAGATCAGGATTTGTCTTCTCCCTAATGGCAAGTCCAACTCATTCTGACACTTTCTCTAATTTAACTAATGCAGCCTGTAATTTGGAGGTAGACAGAAAACAAGATGTATCATTTTCAATCAATGCTGTGTTACATGGGCTATAATTGGACTCAAGCTGCCTCGGGATCTTGGAATTCTCCCTTCAATCAGACTTTTCTGCAGTAAACCTCCCCAATCTAATGACAAAGATGGAATGGATGAGCTGTAATCATATGGTAATCGCATACAGTTCCTGTTGATATATGATACACACTGGCCTGGATAAATAAATAAAAAAGGTAGATGAATGGAACCTGCTCTGCACAGAATTAGGCATTACATTTGCACTGAACCAGCATTAACCTAACAATGTATATGACTGCAGAGATATCTGTATTAATCCATTTCTATTTTAGGGAAAGATCAAATCAATCTGGATCGCTTGGTGAAAGCGGAATCGTTCTTTCATTTCCTACCCAGAAAAAATAGTCATAATCTTATATGCAAATTGATATCCCCTTTGATATCATTCAAAAATTCCCAAGTTCTGCAAATTGAAGTCTTCCAGTTTTGAATAAGTGGAAGGTATGAAGAATAGCAAATGGTTCAAGACTTGACATAGCTAAGCAATATCTGTCAATTTGCCTTCTATAAGTCTTCATTTTCTTCTAGGCTTGTGTTCAGTTCCCTCTGCTTCCATATTTGGCACACTGACAAGTGTGCATGCTGCTTCATGTGAAAGTTTACGTGCATAAAAATCAATAAATGTTTGTATGGAATGTAATATATAAACATTTATCCAAGGTTTTCCCCAATGAAACAGGGAAGGTGACATTTTCTTGGACTTAAGATTTGAGAAAGGGCTAAATCACTGCACACCTAATACAGTCTCAAGCAGTGCTTCTACTGGATCTAGTCATCATTCGGTTTTATAGTGGCCAAAAGGCCATTGAAAGTCCTTTATTTTTTTTAAAAAATGCACAATTACAAATTTTCACCTTGTAGTCTCTTTGATACAAACAACGATTTAGTCCTTAGGGAGGTGAAGGAAGGTTGAGCAGAGTCCTCACCCAGCAAAGTCTATTGAGTTTTGTACTAGAGCAGTGGTGGCTAACCTTTTTGTCGTTGTGTGCCAAAAGCCCGCACGCCCATAACACAATGTGCGTGCAACACCTCCCGTGCACCCTGCCCCCCCCCACACATGCATGTGTGAACCCCTGAGCTCCCTCCACTCCCCATGCATGCGCCCATGACCGCCCCCCACCCGTGTCCCGTTTTGGGCCTAGTAGGCCTCCCTGTAGTCTCCTGGGAGAAAAAATGGGCCCCGGGGAGGAGGCACACTGCACACACACACACACACACACACACACACACTCCCCCCACCTCCATGCATGTGCATGCAACTTCTCCATGCATGTGCACGTGTCTCCTGCACGTGCCCCACCCCTCACACATGCACAGCAGAGACCCGAAAATCAGCTGGCTGGTGGGAGGCACATGCACAGTGGAGCTGAGCTGGGGCAATGGCTCATGTGCCCGCAGAGAGGGCTCTACGTTCCACCTGTGGCACATGTGCCATAGGTTCCCCATCACGATACTAGAGTTTTATCCTAGCTCCTTTAATTCCTTTAATTCTGAGGTGTCTTCTTTTGCACCTGGTTCTGCTTAGTGGCATTAGAGAAGAAAGACACGCCTTGAAAGCTCCACTTCAAACGATTGGGAGACATTAAAGTAGTGTTTCTCAACCTCAGGTTCTTTCATACGTGTGGACTTCAGCTCCCAGAATTGCCCAGCAACTATGAGGCCCACACATCTTAAAGTTTCTGAGATAAACTAAATGAGCTAAAGGGAAGTTAAAATCAAGGCACCATCCCACAAAACTGCAAACAAAAAGACCAATGTGTTTCCCCCTCTGAGGATTGCAAACACAGAACAAAAAAGGTGACTGACTGCATTATCTGCATCTCTGTTCTAAAGGCAATCCTTGTCTTATGACCATAAGCCATATCCTCTGATCCATCCAACATCATAATAAAGTTTGCAGATGACACAACAGTGCTAGGTCTCATAACTGGAGGGGACAAATCAGCATACAGGGAAGAAGTCCAGAAGGTATCCGCATGGTGCTCAAGAAACAACTTATATCTAAATACTATTAAGACAAAGGAGATGGTGCTAGACTTCTGGAAGCACAGAGAGGAACCTGCCCCACTGTATATCAAGGGGGGCTGTGTGGAGAGGGTTTCTTCTTTTAAATTCTTGGGAGTGCTTATTAGTCAAGATCTCACCTGGAAAAACAACACGTCTGGTGAATGGAAAAGCCCAACAGAGACTTCATTTCCTTAGAGTCCTGCGAAAAAATCAGGTGGAACAACGGCTGATGACCTCTTTCTATCGGTCCACCATAGAAAATGTCCTCACATATTGTATTACAGTATGGTATGCTGGTTTAACAGCTGCGGACAGGAAGGCACTACAGAGAGTGATCAATTCGGCACAAGAAACCATTGGTTGCCCTCTGACACCACTGGATGACATGGCCAGGTCTCGCTGCTTTAGCAGAGTAAGGAAGATACTCAGAGATGATTCACACCCTGGTCAGTGTCTCTTTGCACTTCTACCATCAGGCAGAAGATATCAAAGTATAGCCAGCCGAACAAACAGGTTTAAAGATAGTTTCTATCCTCGGGCTGTGAGACTTAAATACAACCACAATCACTCCATGCACATGCTAGTTTTTTTTCTTTTTCTTTCTTTTCTCGTATCTGTTATAATTTTGCACCAGTGAGGTTAAAACCAATTTTGTTGTATTTAAGTACAATGACAATAAAGATTATACTTATAACTGGGACTGAAATTTCTATTACAAAACAATGCGGCAATTAAGTGAGTAGCATCTGATTTTGCAATCTTATTTGCTGCGGCTGTGAAACAAATCCAGCTTTCCTCATTGACTTTGCTTGACAGAAGCTTGCTGTGTAGATCAATGGTGATCATGTGAGGCACACACACACCCCATAACCTCAAACAGTCATTAAATGAATGGTCATAAACTGAGGACTTTCTGTACAACACATAGTACAAAGCACAATCCAGATGCTACATGCTGTGGGATCCTCTTAACTTCCTTCCAGATGCCTTCGCCAAGTTATCTTGCCTAACCGTATCTATTACACAACATTCATGAGTTACATCGATCCACCTGATGCCTCTTCCCCATCCAGATTTACCTGCTGCCTTTGACTACTTCTTCTCTTCCATAAAAGTTTTCAACCCTTTGTCCTCCTTGCTTGCCTGCCTCCAACCCATCAGCTTCTGCATTCTCTACATTCTCTTTCCAGTGTTCTACGGATCCTTTCCCCCATGCAGATAAACCCCCGCACGCACACACACACACACACACACACACACACACACACACACCATTTTAACACCTCGCTTCTCCCCTGCAGTCTGCTTCTGAGCTGTTTACCGATTTTATCTTATTTTGAACACTTCCTCTTCGTAGCCTCTCAGATGGAAACTGGCTATTAGTCTTGGTGTTACAGCCCTCTCTACTGATCAGGAAACAATTTACAGCTGTCTCTTTCATTTTTCTGCTTATAATTTTACCACACAGAGAAAAGTGAGGAATAAAATTCTAAGGAACACGTTGATTTTAAAACTTGGCTCGCATGTGTGTGTGCGAGAGAGAGAGATGGTGGGGGAGGGAGGGAGAGGAAGAGGGAGGGAGGGGGACAGGGAGAGAAAGATGGAGAAGAAGGGAGGAAGGGAGAGAGAGAGAGAGAGTGAATGATCATGTGTATCTTAGAGAAAAATAAACTGTTTAAAGATATTTAATTAAAAACAATTAAAAAGTGACCTTGCTACTATGGATGCATCCATTAACATGCCATTCAGAGTGCTGGAAACTGCCCTCCTGAGCCAGAGTTTAAGTACAAAATAATCAAATCGAACAAGGCTGAAGTGCGTTCCTTTCTACTACATTACCCCAGAGCAGTGACCTAGAATCAGAACTTCTGCCTCTGACAGTAGCTCCCTGAGACTACAGACAAAGAGGTTGAGGAAACAAGGTAAAACAGATAAACAGCTCGGAAAGACAGATTTCAAATTAGAAAGGTCAACTTGAAATCACGAAGACAAAGCATGGTATCCAGGACTGTCTTCATCAATAGAAGCTGTTACCTCCACAGGACTGCTGTGCAGACACATATATGTAAGTAGTACTAACCTTTTGTTGGCTAATGTAAGAAGTAATCACACACCTCCTAGAAGAATGAAATATTGAGGGGAATATTAAAAGAGGCAGAATATTATATTTCCCCAAAGGAGAAATGGAGAAATATGCTCCAGCCCCAATTTCCTGCATAGTAAAACAGTTTCCAGCAGAAATCCCTAGAGATGGAAATGTTGGGTCCATTAAGAAATCCGGGCCCAATCTATTCATAAACAAAACATCTTCAGCTCCAGGGTGATGGGAATTAAGAAGGACAGGACATGACCTTTAGGACATACTACAATGAACCCACCACCATTAGAATAGCAAAAGATGCCAGGCTCACTACATTGCACATCCCCCTGAAGCATTTCAAACACAAAACCCCAGTAACCCGTAAAGATCCATCCACACATTCAGCCATTGGGTCAGCTGCCCCAGAACCACATGCTGTTGTTGATTCTGTCCATCAATCAATAGAATATTTCTTTCCAATCAGTCTCCATTTTGTTTCTAGCACCTTTCTCCAGCTTGGAACTGAACCAGGTAGATTCTTCTTCCAACATTAGGAAAGAGCAAATGAAACCCATAGGGCTTGGTGTAAGGGGGCATGTTGAGGACTGGAAGATGATCGTGTCTTCATGTTTTATGCTGCTACAATCTGATTACTGGTTGTATCCAGGGACGTGCGGTCAGGGGAGGCAGGGGAGGCAGAGCCTCACCGCTCTCATCATGAAAATAAAAAAAGGGGAAAGGGAAAAGGCGCTGAGGAGCCTTCTGCACACATGGGCCGGGAATGGGACCACGTGTGCAGGAGGCTCCTCTAGCCTCAGCCTCCCTCCTGCACATGTGGTTCCATTCCCCGCCTTCCTGAATCAACATGAAGGGGACCGCGGAGCGTGAGCTGCGGTCCCGCGGAGCGCGCTCCATGGTCCCCTTCATGTTGACTCAGGAGTCAGGAAGGAGGGGAATGGGACCATGTGTGCAGGAGGCTGAGTTAGCTTCAGCCTCCTGCACACGTTGTCCCATTCCCCGCCTTCCTGAGTCAACATGAAGGGGACCGCAGCTCACGCTGATGACGTCACCAGCCTCACTAGCCATAAACCTCACCGCACGTCACTGGTTGTATCAGCCTCCATAAAAATCCCATGGCATGGAACTTAGGGTCCAGCTCATGCTCAGTTAGTTCTCAATTTACAACCTTTCCTTTAGTGACAATTCAAAGTTACAATGCCACTGGGATAAAAAGGGGAGGCTTAGGACCGCTTTTCACACACCGACAACCACTGTAGCATCCTCATGGTCATGTGATCAAAATTCGGACGCTGGGCAACTGGTTCACATTTATGACGGTTTCAGTGTCCCGGGGTCCCGTGATCACTTTTCGCGACCTCCTGACAAGTAAAGTCAATGGGGAAGCTTGATTCACTCAACAACGGTGGTATACTAATTTAACAACTGCAGTGATTCACTTAACCACTGTGGCAAGAAAAGTTGTAAGGTGGGGCAAAACTCACTTAAAAACTGTCTCGCTTAGGAACGGAAATTGGGGGTTGGGACACACCTGTACTAAGTGTAGATTGTCCTAATCAGCTGAATATTTAATGTGTGAATTAAGATCTGAATTATGGATGACTATCAAAATATTGCTGAACTATCCTTCATTATTGAGTAGACTTAGATACGGTATGCTGATCATTGAGGGTCATAGTGGCCAGGGCTACAGAGTGTTCAGGTAACTGCAGATTTGAGTCATTCTTGCCCTGAACAAAATTCCACTATTCCAGCTGTTTATTTTTCCTCACCCCACAAATGTGCCACTTCAGGCAAGCAACAGTTAAACTGCTTAGCCAAGAGATTCTACTTATTAAAATCAAAATAATACAATTCGCATATAGTTTCTGTCATCTGAGACTTTCAAAGAACTTTATAAATATTCATGTATTTTTTTTAAAAAAAACTGCAGTTATGCACAAACAACCATCACTCACAATAACTGCAGGGTTTGGAGTTATTAATCTTCTTTTTTTTCCCCTCCCCCCCCAACTGCAGACTATCCTGCTGTATTTACATGGAAGTAAATCCCTTTCCTACAACAGTCCCCCTCCCCTAAATTAAGGAATAATTTCTAACCTACGTGTGCACATACATATTTGAGGGATCTTTAATTTATTTACAGGCTGGCTGGGTGCACTGGGCAGCCATAAATTTGTGGTTTTGTGCTTACTAAATTTAATTGTCTCTATAGATGGGTTTTTATTTATTTTCTCTCCACCCCCACCTTGATTAGGTATTCATGGTGTGGGTAAATTGGTTTTCTCAAGCTGATCATTTAGCCATGCTGAGTAGGAGTTGAAATCCCGGAATGTCTGAATATCTGGAACCATCATTTAGCTGTAGGGGTTTTGTGATTTCTAGCCACCACAACGTAATTTGGGATCAACAATGCTGTCCCCTGGGGATGGCTAGCAACCTGTGCTAAATTCAAGTCTTGCGCTGATGATTTGAAACTGGGATCCATAACTAGGAGAGAAAAGAGATACACTAACTGCAACCTTTCCAAAACCAGCTTCATTAGAAGAGTAGGTCTAAGCAGCATTAAAAAAAAGCCAAAACTGTTTTTTATCAATAAGTTTCACTTGACAAAAGCTCTGGAATGAATGCTGTTATCCCTTGGCCTCTCTCCATTGTGGTTGCTTTGATACTTTTAGCAGTCTTACTATAAAACCAGCTGTTTGAGGTTGCAATTGTAATTGATCATTGACATCCCAATAGACTCCTTCTTCTCCTCCTCTCATTCCACTCTCTTTTCATAGGCCTCTCCTTTCGCAACCAAATCTCTTTCAATGTGTTGGACTGCAGCTCCCATTATCCTTGCGCTGCAGCAGCTGAAGATTTATTTTAAAAATTCTAATCAAACGTAACTGGAAAAGGTCTCCCAATGGGGAAAACCATTCTAGATCTTCAGATTCCTCTCATTACAACCTTCTCTTCTTAGTCTCCTCTCCCAACTTAATTTTGCTGCAAAGCTATTTTCCTTCGTAATGTTCCTTATTCTTAATCTGTTTCCTTTTCCTCATTAATTTCATTCAATATTTCCTTCCTTTTTCTTTTATCTATTGTGTTCTCCCCCTCCCCCCCCAAAATACCTTGTCTGGTCATTTTCTGCTTGAATAAAAGACTTACCTTTAAACTCATTTTTCTACTTCGTCTTCCTGTGATGTTAGAACTATTTAGAGCCTCGGTAGCGTAGTGGTTAGAATACAGTACTGCAGGCTACTTCTGCTGACTGCCCTCTGACTGCAATTTAGCAGTTCCCAATCCACCAGGCTCAAGGTTGACTCAGCCTTCCATCCTTTCAAGGTGGGTAAAATGAGGACCCAGATTGTTGGGGGCAATATGCTGACTCTGTAACCCACTTAGAGAGGGCTGTAAAGCACTGTACAGCAGTATATAAATCTAAGTGTTATTGCTATTGCTAATTAGCCAATGACAAGAGAAGCCTAGGAGCTTTAAGAGCTAATACAGAAGTTTACAGAAGTCATAATATACAAGGGTCTTTGATAGATTAGCTCACATGGACACTGCTGGCTATCATTATCTCAGTCTTACATAAACTATATGTCATTAGCTTTTTTTTAAAAAGCATTTTAAAAAATAGCAGAACCAACATAATTTCAGCATGGTGAAATCATATGTTTATGCCATTTGCAGATGAATTATCGTAGAGAATTGCTGTTTAAAAATAGTTTACGGTAAGAACCTTTTCATGTTTTCCTTTGCAGAAAATGAAAATGGATCATCCATTTATTCTGTTTATCTATTCTGTGGCGTGGAGGAGGGTTCTACATTTACAGTGGAACCAGAAAATGGCAATAAAATGGATAGCAATTTGGTCATAAAATAACCAGTTATTGCTTTAAAAATACAAAGAAGCCTCATTATGAGATCAGTTTCATCTTCATGTTTGACTTGCAGGTCAAACCAGATTAGTTCTTTGCTATTGCTGTACCTTGAACTAATAATAAATAGACATTTTGAAAAGGAAAAAAAAAGACTCTCATCCCTCTGAAAACTACTTTTATGCCAGTGCTGTAATTTTCTACTTGAACTATCTTACGGTTATGACTGCTAAGTATTTGTATTCTGAGATATAATCTCTATTCCTTCATTCTTCATTGAACTGCTGCTGTATGTTATCCTTCTTTTATGTTATAAAAAAAATAAGTTCATCTTGGCGGGGGGGGTTGTTTAATGGATGGTTACTGCCCTCTGCCTTAAAATGGAAAAAGATAACAGGCAAAAGAGAGAGGAAATGGAAAGAAGAAGGAGGAGAGAAAGAAAAAAATCAAGCAAACTGAACCTGGGCCTACCAATTTTCCCAGTCCTGGATTCAGGACAGAATAACAGTTGGTGGCTTTTGCTCCCTCAGTCAATACACAGAGCCAAAATTTTGGTGGTGGATGCATGAGGCCAATATGTGCTCCCTTTTGTCTCTCCAGCCGTCCTGTCTGAGTGTGAACAAAAGCTGATTGAGGGGCTTTTAGCTGTCTGAGGGTTGCAAGGCAACCTCTCCTCAGTTGCCCTTCTCTGAATGTTGACTGGAGTCCCCTGTGAATTTGCAGCTTCATAGCAGCCTTTGATGCACTGGCTGATGGATATAGTGATGGATGTGGTGTGAATTATCTCCATCCAGTGGTGGGATTCAAAAAAAATTATTACGGGTTCTGTGGGTGTGGCTTGGTGGGCGTGGCCTGGTGGGTGTGGCTTGGCTGGTATGGCAGGAGAAGGATATTGTAAAATCCCCATTCCCACCCCACTCCAGGGGAAGGTTACTGCAAAATCCCCATTCCCTCCCGATCAGCTGGGACTCAGGAGGCAGAGAATAGATGCCGGCGCGGCCAGCCCGAGGTGATGTTTACCAGTGAACTACTCAAAATTTCTGCTTCCGGTTCTCCAGAACTGGTCTGAACCTGCTGAATACCACCTCTGCCTCCGTCACTTCTGACTTTTGGCTCTTTTTAGTGCTAATGGTGTTTTTAGTCTAGGGCTATGGTCTTTAGCTTCACAAGAATACAGTAGTCCTCGACTTACAGTTCATTTAGTGGCTGTTCAAAGTTACAACAGCACTGAAAAAAGTGACTTATGACCATTAGGACCATTGCAGCATCCCCATGGTCACATGATCAGAATTAAGGTGCTTGACAATTGACTCATATTTATGATGGTTGCAATGTCCCAGGGTCACGTGTTTCCCTTTTGCGTCAATGTCAATGTGGAAGCCAGATTCACTTAACAACCATGTTATATCTTAACATCTGTAGTGATTCACTTAACAATTGTGACAAGAAAGGTTATCAAATGGGGCAAAACTCACTTAACAAATGTCTCACTTAGCAACAGAAACTTTGGGCTCAGTTGTGGTCATATGTCAAGGACTACCTGTACTCTGATACCTCCACCCAACCAACATTTATTGTTGATGTAGAACAGTGGTCGGCAAGCCGCGGCTCGCGAGCCACATGCGGCTCTTTACACACTTTAATGCGGCTCTTCTGTGTGCCGGGCGCCCGCTCCCCTCCCTCCTCTCAGGCACTTCAAAACAAGTGCCCCTTTCCCTTTTTTCTTTTCGACCCACAATGATTAGGGAGGATCCTGAAGTCGGGCGGGGACGAGAAGCGAGGAGGCAGAAAAAGAAACGGAGGCTAAGGAGCTTCCCCCCCGCCCCCTCCCAGCAAAAATCTAACCGGGGAGCCGGGCGAGCAGTAGCAAATTAGCCGATCACACCGCATGATCGGTTAATTTGCTACTGCCCACGCGGCATGATCGGCTAATTTGCTACTGCCCGCCCGGCTCCCCGGTTAGATTTTTGCTGGGAGGGGGCGGGGGGAAGCTCCTTGGCCTCCGTTTCTTTTTCTGCCTCCTCGCTTCTTGGGGCTCCATCAATGGGGGAGCAAGGCCCACCCAGCGCCAGGCTTTGGGCTAACACAGAGGTCTGCAAAATTGGCTGTTTTAAGACTGGTGGACTTCAATTCTCAGAATTCTGGGAGTTGAAGTCCACCAGTCTTAAGAGCCAATTTTGCAGATCCCTGGGCTAATATGATTGATGCCCTTGGTGGACTTCAATTCTCAGAATTCTGGGAGTTGAAGTCCACAAGTCTTCAAGCTGTCAGGTTTGAAGACCCTGGGTTTTTTTTTCTAAAGGGTTAGGGGTGCAAGGGTCTTGCAACCTGACAGCTTTAAGACTTGCATGCTTCAATGCCAGAGTTCCTGGCCAACATGACTGGAGGAGGAATTCTGGGAGTTGAAGTCCACAAGTCTTAAAGCTGTCAGGTTTGAAGACCCCTTGGGGTTTTTTTCCTAAAGGGTTAGGGATGCAAGGATCTTGTAACTTGACAGCTTTAAGACTTGCGTGCTTCAAATGCCAGAGTTTATTGAAACTAAAAACAGTGTACCATCCTATGTATTTTCGGTTTTAAAAATGTGGCTCTCAAAATAAATTTCAATCGTGGTTTTGGCGAGATTTGGCTCAGTTGAAAAAAAAGGTTGCCCATCACTGATGTAGGGCAAGTAGAGAAGGAGAATGTGAATGTATTGGTTTCCCTCTCAGTATTTATCTGCCTCCTTTAACAATTTTCTTCCTCTTTCTTCTTAGTTTCCCTTCCCTTCTTTCCTTTTTCATTCTTTTGTTCATACCTGCCCCACTCCTTCCACCATCTCTCTCATCTGGTCATAATTCCTATCATCAAGGAATTCAGACAACTTTCAGAGATAAGAAACTTTCTTATCAATCAGAATGGTTGGCAGTTCGGCAGTTCGAATCCCTAGCACCGCGTAACAGAGTGAGCTCCCATTACTTGTTCAGCTTATGCCAACCTAACAGTTCAAAAGCATGTAAAAATGCAAGTAGAAAAATAGGAACCACCTTTGGTGGGAAGGTAACAGTGTTCCGTGCACCTTGGGTGTTTAGTCATGCCGGCCACATCACCATGGAGACATCTTCGGACAGCGCTGGCTCTTCAGCTTTGAAACAGAGATGAGCACCGCCCCCTTAAGTCAGGAACGACTAGCACATATGTGCAAGGGAAACCTTTATCTTTATCAGAGCTCAGATGTTCTCCCAAAAGAACAAATAGGTAACTTGGTGCCAATTTCTCCCAGGTTTCAGCAGATCCACCATCCAGTACGATCCCACAGAGTTGGCCTCCTCAGGGTGCCATCGGCCAGACAGTGTCGGCTGGTGGCCCCCAGGGGGAGAGCCTTCTCTGTGGGAGTGCCTTCCCTCTGGAATGAGCTGCCCCCGGAGCTTCACCTAATCCCTGACCTCCGGTCCTTCCGACGCGCCCTAAAAAGTTGGCTTTTCCAGCAAGCCGGCCTGGCCTGTTAATTTTAACTCATTTTTAAATGTATTGTTCTATAAATTCGATTTGTTTTTTTATATATTTAATTTCTTTTTAACTTTTCGGGATGTGTGTTTTTTAATGTTGTTCGCCACCCTGAGTCCTTTGGGAGAAGGGCGGCATATAAATCCAATAAAAACTAAAACTAAAACTAAACTAATTATAAAATAAGAAAGACCATTTATAAAACATTGCAGCAAATTATATTAATACTGAGGCCCAGGTCAAGAAGCCTATTACTTTATTACAATAATTGATCAGAATATAAAAAGTTAACAGCAAACAAAAATACACAAACAGTATAGTTTATCACAAAATCCTTGATGCAAATAGAATGCTTCTGCTTTTACATTGAGTCATTTGCTGAAATGGGTGGCTATATAAATTGATTAAATAAAGAGCAAAATTTGGCCACATTCAGAGAAACTGAATCATACTGGTATTTATTTATTTATTTAATTATTTATTTAATTTGACTTCTTAGTCGCCCCCTCTCCCCCCAGGGACTCGGGGCGACGTACAATAACAGCAATCACAACAATATAATATAATATGGAGGAGGTAGAAAATAAATAAATAAATTACAGTACTTTAAAACAATTAAAACCCCAATGACAGTTAAAATTTAAAAATTAAAATTAACAATTAAAAATGCCCAAGAGGTGGGGAAGCTCTAAATTTAAGCCAGGCCGGCTAGTCGGAACAGGTGGGTCTTCAATTTCATACGGAAGGAGCGGAGGTCAGTTGTTGTCCTAATGGCTGGGGGGAGGTCATTCCAAAGGGTAGGGCCCATCACAGAGAAGGCCCTACTCCTGGGCGCCGCCCTCTGACACTCTCTGGAGGACGGCACCCGGAGAAGTCCCTCTCTGTGCGAGCGAATAATGGTCTGATAATTGCAACCGTACAGAGGGGGTGAAAAATCAGAATTGTCTGGTATTCCATTATATAGGAAATTATAGGAAGGCCCTTGCATCCTAACCCAATATAACAAGACATAGACTACAAATTCAATAAACACTTTGCCACAAAAACAAAGTTTTAGCTCATAGAGGATTATTTTATATTTTCCCTCAAGAATTGCTGCAGAAAGAACATTAAAATACACTAAGGGTAGAATTGGAATTTAGGGACAATTATATGGTGAAAATTATTATATTTGCTTAAGAACATGAAAGGAATGTAGCAATAGAATTGCACATATATCGCTTCATAGTGATTTATAAGCAGTTTACAAAGTCAGCATATTGCCCCCAATAATCTGGGTCCTCATTTTATCAACCTCGGAAGGATAGAAGGCTGAGTCAACCTTGAGCCAGTCAGAATCGAACTGCTGAACTGCTGGCAACCAGCAGTCAACAAAATTAGTCTGCAGTACTGCATTCTAACCACCATGCCTCTATATGCCCTGTCCAATTTTTTATTCGATTTCCTCCTAATAAAAGGGTATGGTTGCTAGAGTACATGCCATTGAGTCATGGTAGACTCTCAGTGACCATATAGATTATTTTTCCATGACTCTCTGCCCCTAACTTTAAATGTTTCATACAATATGCCAACACTCATGAACAACAGGTGTAATCCAATTAATGTCTGATTAATGAATTAACCTCTGCAATAAGGTGTCGCCCCCCCCCCCCCATTTTTTTTAAATTCATGAGTATATTTTGTTGTGCTAATTGACACTTTTTTACCATTTGGGAAGATAACTATAAGCTTTGTAGAGGGATTTCGGTTTTCCATTTCTGGCATCAGAATATTTGGATTGTCCCTGACAGCAAAGATATTAATTACCCAACTATGCTTAGCAGTATAAGAGGAAAAACTCAGTGCTGGTTTCTGAAACTTCTGCATTCTGGAAAGTCAAAAGAAGAAGAAAAAGTTTTCTCCCTAATTCCGGTATCTGATTTTCATGTAACTGCAAATGAATAGGAAAGGCCTATTGCTGCGTGTTCTATGCCAGTCAATATGGCTGATAGCATTTAAAAAGGGAAGGAAAGCTTCTTAGGAGCAATGCTCCTAAAATGTTAATTTACTTGTGCCAGTTGCAGAAGATTTTCTCTCATAGGAAAAACTAATCCCCTCACGTTTAGAGAATCTCTGGCTTCAAATTATTTCAGATTAAACTTGTTTCAAATTGCCAGTGCCTCATCTAATCAGTGAGGGAATTAAGGTAGTCTTTAAGGAAGCATGATCAAGGCAGCATCACTTACAAATCAAAGCTACTCCTTGGTGTGTTGCTAAATAAACCACTCTGCCTCAGAACTCCTGGGCTGCCTTCCCACTGTATTAAAATATGTAGGATTTCATTCCACTGAAGTCCATGCAAAATGATTCTTCCTGCCACGGTTCCTGTCATAACAATAGTGGTTTTTTCATGGAGCCTGGAATCTGGGTTATAGAGAAAACACTGCTTTTAATTGCTGGTAATTTTTTTAAGCACTTATAAATATAGTTATTAGAGATGGCCAGTCACTGCTAGTACGTTGTAAGTGTGTTAGAATGGTGGTAGGTTACACTATCACAGCCTTTTCAGCTCACCTGCTCGTTTGAAAGGGCCGGAAAGGCATTTCTGGCTGCCATTGCCTGCATTATTCTAATCCTGAAGAGGAAAGAGTAATCAGGAAGACTCAAAGAAAAAGATTAAGAAAGGAGAGCTAGGAAAAGATAAAATGATGTTCTGTGCCCTACCACCACTATAATGCATTTACACTGAAAATTATGTTGCTGGAATTCATTTTTTTAAATGCATCAAATGACTATGTCAAAAAAAAACCACCTGCAATTTGTATTGGAAAAAAAATCTAAAATAAGGTGTGCCTCCCTCCACTCCTCCCCAAGCTACTATTTTGCATTCTGGGGTCTTTTGTGCTCTCAGAGGTTGGTTGTTTCCTTGCAGTTGTTTCATTACCAAATTAGGTAACATCTTCAGTGCTAGATGTTTGCTAGTTTGGTAATGAAATGTCTGCAAGAAAATAACCGAGCTCAGAGAGCATCAAGGACTAATTTAACCCTGAGTTGCAAATATTCTCTTCTAATGATTTTGCATTTTCTCTAATTGCTTGATCCTGGAAATCTTAGCAAAATGAGAAGAGGGGATCCCATCCTTTCAGATGTTATCATTTCTGATATAAAAGAACCACAAAAACAGACTGAGCCAAAGAACTCCTCTTGAGTTGTCCTACAGCACTTGAGGCCCATCCTCACATCAACCATGGCACCAAGATGGCCTATTTTAGAAGACATCTCCTTATGGCACAGCCTTGTCATATTCCCAGTTCACTGCAGAGGAAACTTTAATCCAGCCACAGCTGTCGGTTTTAAATGAGCATTTTTCCATCTTCTCCTGACAAGCGTCTGGATGAACAATCTATGGTGCTTCATTCATTATTTTGGGTCTTGCACCTGCTGAGCTACTGTTGGCTAAGTGATGTAGTTGCAGGCATACCCCTCCTCTCTGATCACTGGACATGACCTTTCAGGACCATTTTGACTTGGGCTGTCAAAAGCCACTGCCTGCATAATGCCTGATCAGTAAATTGATGTCCAAAAATAGCCTGATATAATGGTGGCTCAGGATAAAATAGGAGATATCTCTCTCAATGCATTGTTTAACCTACATCCTGCTTCACCCTGTAATCCTATTATACCTCTATGATCTGCAGCTTTTTTTATTGGAAACAGACCTACTGAACATTCAAAAGATTGTACATTATATAAATCAGTGATGGCGAACCTATGGCACGCCTGCCATAGGTGGCACGCGGAGCCATTTGTTAGGGCACGCTAAGCGCTGCCCTGTCTGCTGGCCAGTATGCATGTGCATGCTGGCCAGCTGAGTTCACCCATTTTAAAAGCCATTTTTCGCCTTCCCCAGGCTCCAGAGGCTTTATAGGAGCCTGGGGAGGGTGAAAAGAGGGCCGTTTTGACTGCTCCGGAGGCTTCAGGGAAGCCTCCTGAAGCCTTCAGAACGCTTAAAACGACCCTCCGAGCAAACCAGAAGTGACTTCCGGTTTGCTCAGAGGGTCGTTTTGAGCACTCTGAAGGCATCAGGGAAGCCTCCTGACGGTCCCTGAAGCCTCTGGAGGGCTTCCGGGGGGTGGGGGAGGCTGTTTTTGCCCTCCCCAGGCTCCTATAAAGCCTCTGGAGCCTGTGGAGGGCAAAAAAAGCATGTAAAAAATGGGGGGAGCACCTGTGGTGCGCGCATGCACACTGTGGGGGTCGCACATTGCATTATGGGTACGGTACACCTGCACATGACCCCCTTGCGCTCCCCCCACTTATGGCACGCGAGCCAAAAAAGGTTCGGCATCGCTGATATAGATATAATGTAGATTCAACAGCTCACCATGTAATGACTACTGAATCTCACACTTGCAGCAAAGCTTTAAAACCCAGTTGTGTCACATTCCCAAATCAATTGGCAGGGGTGGACTGCTATGGGTGCACTCGTGAACCCATAGATAACGTTATGGTGGGTTTGGAGAACCTCCAAATCCCACCCCTGGCTTGCCCCACCCACCCCTCCCCTCCACACAGCCCATTTTAGATGCAAGATAAGTGCAGAGCCCACGCGGAGGCTTGGTGAGAGGGGAAATGGGCCTCCCAGACATTCGAGGAGGGCCTCGGGGCACCAGCAGAGGCAGTTTTCGCCATCTCAGAGGCTCGCGGAAAGCCTCCGGAGCCTTGGGAAGGCAAAAACGCCACCTCCCCACCGTGATGCAGGAGGCTGACTAGGCCACACCCACCATGGCTATGCCCACCCAGCAACCGGGCAGAGAACCTGTCAATTGGGGTATGCTCCAAGGCATTGAATGAAGTCTTCTGTTCTGACTAGAATCATAGAGAGTCAACATTTCTCTACTTTAGATTACCTTTCCCCAAGTGATTATGACAGCAAGGGGACAAGTGCTCCTTGGCTGAAGCCCAGTCACTTTTAGATCTTCTAGCAAGGAGCCAAGAGCCTGATAAATTTATGGTAAAGCATATGTTAGATATCAAATGTCCATTTGGTATAGCCAAGACCTTCCCATTATTCCCAAATTCAGGATTGAGACCTTGCTGAATTTCTATAAGAGGGAAAACAGAAAGGATGCTGTGTAGAGTTACTCAGCTTTGCCCAGTAAATGCTATTGTGACTGTGAGAACATCTCCTGTGCTAAGAACTGTCCTCTTTGACCAACTCCTTTGTTGAGTAACTGCTCCAGGTTTAAAAGTTTTCTTATCCAGCTCAAGATTAATAGAGTTGGACAACACTTAATGAAAATGCAGACTCATGCAAATTCCTGCCACACTCTAAATCTGTCTTCCCCAATGTCACATCTTCTGGATGTGATTGGTTTATAATGCCTGTCATCCCTGACCAGTGTATGATGATACAGTAGATAAGGATGTTTGACCCATGTCAAGGGCACCGTGTTATGGAAATCTGGCATAGAAATTGCAAACCAAATAGTCTGAGCATTGTGCTTAGATTATTTATGGATCTTTTTTTCATGACAAGCTATATTTAAAGCAAAAAACTGGTTATTCAGCCAAAAAGTTCCCTCACTGTAGTTTAAGAAAATAGTAATTAGACCATCTCTGCCTTCTGGGTCTAGAATCCAAAGATTCAAGGAAAAAATGAGAAAATAGCAAAAAAAGCAAACATAGTGATGGTTTTTACTGTGGTAGCTCCAGAGAATAGAAATAAATGTATTGTGGTCTGATTGCAGTGTGTCTTATTTTCTTCCTGAGCTGGCTGGTCATTCTGTGCATTCTTCTCTTTTTTTCAATCACTATTTTTCCCCTTCTTCTTTTGTTTAATTTGCCTCTTCTCTTCTTTCTTCAGGATAAAATGGTTCTTTTGGGTCAATCAAGCTAACCCCTCGTGTCTAGATGAACGGTTCTTTTTTCCTGCCAGCCGACTCAAATTCCTTCTCCAGCTTTTGTTGCGTTCCAAGGGAGCAATAGATTTCCAGTAGTATAAATTATTGTCTTTAAAACCAGTAGAGCTCTCGGTCCATACTTTAATGACCTCTGAGAGGGCTCAAACCAATAGTAAGCAGAGTGCAACACTGTGTTTATGGTGCTTTTACCCAACATATACTGCAGCACTTGTAATTAATCTGATACAGGGAGCACACTCTTGTCAAGCAGAAGAAACAACTCTGTAAGGACCTTGATAGTGAAGCAGTGCCTCCAATTAGTGATTATCACACATATGTTTCTCAGGATAACACGTGGTTATTAAAATGATCTCTCCATGGCACCACAGTCTGGAACGTCATGGTGTCACATTATCATGCCCTAATGATCATCAATTGGCTCATTTTTCAGAATTAGGTCTGTAATTAACTGATGGATTGCTAAGACTTCTGAGTGCCTTTCAATTACTGCAGAAAACCTCGCTATTGAAAGTATGATTGATGATGAGGCTCTCGGGCATTGACAACCAATACCTGATGCATCTTCATTCTTGAGTTATCCATGGGAAAGAGATACAGTAACTATGCCCAGCACAGTGGCACCTGCAGAAAAAGGAAATGAGTCTCGAGCAACAGGAACATTCACAGCTGGTAACAGAGTTGTGGCTGAATTTCTCAACCGCTCCATCCCCAGGGAGTCTCAACGCAAATGTGATTCATGCAGGGGCTACCAGAGATTTTCATTAAGTTCCACTTATTAAGGTAAATTAGCTGTCTCTTTCAGCCAAATAGCCCTAGGAATTTCTATACCGTAGAAAATTTACAGGCTAAACGAACAGTGGAACAGAATATTACTGTTGGACGAGTCTCATATTCCCAAAGTAGACAATCTCTTTAGCTACAGGTAAGCCTCAAACTATGATCACAAATGGGATCGCAACTTCCATTGCTAAGCAAGATAGTTGTTGAGTGCCCGAATTTTATCTTTTTTTGCTATGGTTGTTAAGCAAATCACTCTGATCCTTAAGGGATCATTAAGTGAATCTGGTTTCTCCCATTGACTTTGCTTTGGCTGGGAAGGTCACAAATGGTGATATCCAAGATGTTGCAGCTATCATAAATCCATGCTGGCTGCCAAGGGCCCACATTTCAATCATGTGACTGCAGGGACCAGCAATGGTTGTAAGTGTGAGGACCCGTGAAAAGTCACTTTTTCTAGCACACTGTAACTTTGAATGGATGCTAAATGAATGGTTGTAAGTAGAGGACTATTGGTAGATAAATAGTATGATGAGCTGGGAACAATACATCTACATGAACATATAAATAAGGTAGGTAAAGGTTCCCCTCGCACATAAGTGCTAGTTGTTTCCAACTCTAGGGGGTGGTGCTCATCTCCGTTTCAAAGCCAAAGAGCCAGTGCTGTCCGAAGACATCTCCATTGTCATGTGGCCGGCATGACTAAACGCCGAAGGCACATGGAACGCTGTTACCTTCCCACCAAAGATGGTCCTTATTTTTCTACTTGCATTTTTACATGCTTTTGTACTGCTAGGTTGGCAGAATCTGGGGCAAGTAACGGGAGCTCACTCCATTACGCGGCACCAAGGATTTGAACCGCCAAATTGCCAACCTTTCTGATCGACAAGCTCAGCTTCTTAGTCACTGAGCCACCATGTCCCCATAATGTACATCAGTGCTAATGCACAAAATCTCTCGGTCCTGTAGCTATCTTCCCACACACCTGCTTTTTTCTGCTTTACTGTCATTGTGGTTTGGCCAGCACCAGCATTTTACTAAATGATCCTAAATAGCCCTGAATTGCCAACAATTATGGAACCTTCTTAGTACAGAAACAGGAGTGACAGAATGGGTGGCCCTAGCAGCTGCAGCAGCGTGAAAGCAGGAAGGAACAAGTGAATGGGGCAGTAGAAGTGGGTCATAAGCATTCTTTGTGGTTCACATCAAACCCCTGGAGTGTCACACGCAACTTGCGGACTGCCTACCCCAGTAAACCTATTTACTTTAGATTATGGTAAGTCCCTACAGAATTAAATGGAAATTGCTTCTAAATTGCTGCCCAGAGAATACGACTGAAGCTATTCTTTTAGGATTGCTGCATTGTGTCACTTTTAGAAGCTTACAAAGTTCTTCCTTGGAATTTTAGAAATCAAGAACTGACTTTCACCAATCAGGTTTTGGTCAGTTGATGGATGGTGGTTTGAATCCACAATGAAACATCATAGCTAAGCAAGATAGAAAACATTCCATTTGCTGACATGTAAGTTCAATTTTATGATGACACGTTTAAGAGATCTGGAAATATAGAGATTCCTTTCTATCAATAGAAATTTGGGAATTCATATATTGGGTCTACAAAACAACAGGCTAAGAAATGAAGTGGCAAATCTAGTACCTAATGCAGCTCAAAATACCGGTAAGTGATTAGAATAAGGTGCTTGCAAAGGAGATGAAATTGGTTTTTTTAAAGAAGTGGTACTGCTTCTCAAATGGATTTCTGTAAAGGAAAGTCATAATAGATTCATGATTTTTACAGAGTTAGATAAGTCAATGAGTTAGAAACATGTTAATGAGGCACCCACGGTGCTTTAGGAGCAGACCAGATGCTTGTCACAACATGTTGACTATCAGGTGGCAAAGTAACAGCATGGAGAATGGTATGAATGTGAAACAGAGGCATACATATACATAAATGTGTGTGTGTGTGTGTGTGTGTGTGTGTGTGTATTTGTGTTACAACCCCTGGTATGCCCAAATTTATCAGAATAAAACAACATGGCTAGCTGATGAGAGCTAGCTGATGAGAGCTAAACAGCTTGAAATAGATCTATACTAGTCTCCCTTTATTTATTTATCAGCACAAATACAACACACACACACACACACACACACACACATATATATATATATATATATGAGATAAACATGATAAACTCCTACATTATGTGCAAAGGCTAACACATGCAATAGAAGAAGAAATACTTACACAAATTATAAGACATGGTATATCAAAGCTATCCCTTGAAAAGTGCTCTTCAGAAATGATTATATGTCACTGTCATTATACATATTTTTTAAATGTGTATTTCCAAGATTAGATAATGCTAGATAACTGGTGACCACCAATGACCAAAAAGCATGAGAGCAGGAAACATTCAACTTCCTGCCAGCTTCCCCACTGAGTTTCCTTTTGCAAGCTTCAGAAATCTTCCTCCCCTTTTCTTTTTCCTTCCTTCCTTTCTCCCTCCCTCCCTCTCATGTAAAGCCTGGAGGATTTAGGCAGTGGAACTGACATCCAAAGTAGATTACCAGATTAGCACCAGAAGCATCACTGAGTATCTATAAAGAACTTTATCCCAGTAGGATGTCCTTGGTTGTCGCAGCCTTTCTTCTTCCTCTTCATCTCCCCACTCTCAGTTACAAAACAAGGAGAAGTTATATTCTCTCCCTAGAAGAGCTGGTTCCTATGGACCCAAAGAGAAAAGCAAATGCTGTGACAGTGCTAAGGAGACTAAACCCAGACCAAAGGAGAACATCGGCTTCACTGATTCCAAGACCTGAAAACAGCCCTATAGCCTATTGCAGTGATGGCAAACTTTTTTGGCACCAAGTGCCAAAAAGGTCACACGAAAACATTGCACGTGCACATGCTCGTCGGGGCCATGCTCCGGAAAAGCCAAACTTCTGGGTTCTGACACACATGCGCAGCCGACAATCAGTTGGCCAATGTGCATGCACAGAGCGGTTTTCGGCACTGCCGCACGCACGAAGGACAATTGAGTGTTGCGCATGCCAGAAACCCGGAAGACAAACAGGCAAGGCTGTGTGTGCTGGGCAACATGGCTTCACATGTCACTTTGGGCATGCGTGCCATAGGTTTGCCATTACGGGCCTATTGTATTAAAGTAGAAGATGTGTGTTCTCAAGGTATGTGTACAAATACAATCATACTTGTATAAAATAGAACTCTATGAGACAGCAGTAAATCTCCATCACTGCCATATAAGGCTATGAAACTGCTGGTTTGTGTGTTTCTAGAAAGGCATTAGAATATTTGGGGATACCTTTTAGATTCAGGAGATAATTTGCGATAGAAACCCTCTCTTGTTGTAAATCAGACAGGAGAGTGTATTGCTTTTTGGCTTTCCTAGCCAATGGAAGGTTTGTCTGCCCGTCCCTTTAGTTATCTCAACCAAACACTCAAGGTCATTCATAAATTACATGCAGTTCAATGTAAACAGCAGCTCCAAAAATCTTAGCTACGTGCATGGCTCTTTATTACTGTATTTAGCACAGCTGGGACATTGATCAAAGAAATGCCATTTTCCCTCACCCATACACCCTCCCAGATGTTCACAATTATTACTTCCAAACTGTACCACTCTTTTGATTTTCTTGGGAAAGAGCTGTGTAATCTATGGGGAGGTGGAAACACTGAGAAAGATTTTGCTAACACCTTTTTCTGACTAGAACACATTTTATTAAAAGAGTAAGCTTTCATGAATGCAGCTCCTGAAAGCTTATACTATTTAATAAAATGTCTTATTTAGAAGAAAAAAAAAAAGACTAGCAGCAGGATCCTGATTTTTTTTTTTCCAATTTGTAGCCCTGGTTTCCAGAAAAAAAGACTCAGAACATTAATTTATCCTTCAAAATAACACCACTGGAATTCTCCAAGCTGCAAAATAGTTTTAATGCCAATTAATCCATAGAGATCACTGGTGGGATTCAAAATTTTGTACTGCCGGTTCTGTGGGCGTGGCTTGGTGGGTATGGTGTGGCTTGGTGGGCGTGGCTTGGTGGGCACGGCAGGAGAAGGATACTGTAAAATCTCCATTCCCACCCGACTCCATGGGGAAGGATATTGCAAAATTCCCATTTCCTCCTGATCAGCTGGGACTTGGGAGGCAGAGAATAAATGGGGGCAGGACCAGGCAGAGGTGGTATTTACCAGTTCTCCAAACTACTCAAAATTTCTGCTACTGGTTCTCCAGAACTGGTCAGAACCTGCTGAATACCACCTCTGATAGAGATCTTGCTTACTTACTTACTTACTTACTTACTTACTTACTTACTTACTTACTTACTTACTTAGTGTTAAATTTATATGCCACCCATCTCACTCTGAAAAGCGACTTTGGGTAATTTATTATTAAAATCATAATTATAAAAACTATCAAAAATATTAAATGTAAAGGCAAGAAACAAAAAAGCAAGATCAATACCTTATAAGTATGGTATAAATCTAATATAAATAAGAATAGTGCTGCTGAGTAGTCAGGATTTTTTTAAAAAAAAACTTCTGTAATAAAAGTATCCCCATATTATGAGTGTAGAGAAAGGAAGGGAAAACTTGCATTCGTAAGTGTATACTGCCCTCTAGTGATTCCTTCAAAAGGTTGGTGATATTCTTCACCAGCTAAATGGAAGAGAATTATTGTATGAAGCTGTAACATACTCATCTTCTACCAAAAGTCTCTAACTAAAGGATTCTCCCATTTCAGCATATCAGAAAGCTCTTCTGTAATCAACTCCTTTGATAATCTATAGTGGCCCAGCATTTGTTTTTGTTTAATTAAAGAAGATTGATTATAATCTCACAATTTAGGTGAGGATAATCTGATGGGGACTAATTCCAAATGTGGAGAGAGCTAAAATCAATAGTGAGCAGAACTTGAGCTGAAAGTGATTAAGCTGTAATTATTTTTCTCCTCGATTATTTTCCTTAGGCAGCAGTTTGCCAAACAGAAGACAATTCACTCTGGTTTCCTCTCAAAACATTTTTGCAATTAAGCCAAAGATCACTTGACATTAGATTTTAAGCTTACAAATTATTTTAGGATAACAAATTATCTGTTCTGATACAATAAATCTATTACACTTATACATTCTCAATTTGTTCAGTACCCTTAGCTTATTTTACCCATAAATGACAGTGCCAGTTCTATATAGTAGAATAGAATAATTAAAGAAAAGATGCCAAAGGAAGGACAAAATGAAATGTGAATGACAAAAATTGAAATAACTTTTCAAATTATTTTAAATAATTAAATTGAATGGCTGGATTGTCCAGTAGCGAGTCGGTCGTGGCAAATTGTCCCACTGTGAGCTGCCCATGGTGAGTTGGCCATGGTGAATTGGCCATGGCAAGTTGTCTCATTCCGACATGCAACTCTACATCTCCAAAGTTCATCTTCAGGGTACAGTATAAAATTATAAGGCCTTGCATAAACAACAGTTGGATTGTTTTTAGGTAAATACCCAAAATTCCTTTCATATGAAACTTCCCAAACTTCTTTGCTCATTGCGTTGACCTATATCCTTAGATCATGTGATCAGAGTTTTATTTGGTAAATGTGGGTCAATTTTTATAAATGTACCAATATGATTCTTACACAAACTCCAGATGGTTCAATGCAAACGTGCTAAAGATGCATCCTTACTGTATCTTCAGCATCTCCATAAATGGCCTGGATTTTTTCCCTGAATTCACACAGTAGTCAAATATATGTTTGAGTTCAGGAAGGGGTAATGAGGCACCAAACGACTCTGGGCGTGCAGTTGTATCCTGTCACCTCTCTATAACTTCTCTTGAATTCAATCTACGCAGATACACTGTGAATACAGGAAAAGACACAGCGGTGAGTACAGTCCTACACTCTCACACCAGATCCAAGGCACCCTTGGCTACTTTGGATCTTGAACCAGTAAACCTCTATTGACCTGCACCTGTTTCAAGTCACTGCAGTCTCCTGGCTCCTCAACTCCATCCCACAATAATGGTGGCAAAAACCTAAATGACTTTACAGACGTTAAGGCTGCCCATGGATTGATTTTGGAGTGAGAAGGAAAATGCTACTTTAACACCAATGGCTAACAATGACTTGAGCCACCTGTCTCACTACAGGTAATGAGCTAGGGGATAAAAGAAAAGTCATAGGACATAGCAGAAAAAAATGTTGTTAAGGCATGGTTATGTGTTCTGACCCCCCTCTTCCCCCACCAACACAGACACACTCGAAGCCAAAGATACTTCACGAGGTTTATTGTACAGACAGACAGATCTTTGGCAGCAATCCAACACAACTAGACCTTCAGAACCATCCGGCACTGATACGCAATAGCAGCTATCCAGCCTGCCACGCTCACAAGACTGTACTCCCCCAATAGTTCCTGCGTTGACTTCTGCAAAAGGGCGTGTGCACAAGCAGTCCTTTTATAGTCTGGAGAGGAGTCTAATTATCATCAGCTGAGCGCAATTACCTCCGGTAACTGCACAATTGCTCCTGACGCCACTTAGCGCGCCGGTAACGAGCATTCAATAACTCACTGCTGATGTCTGACTCGCTGTCCCGTGACTCCTCCCCACTGCTCCAAGGCATGACATCAGGAGCACCCTCCCTTTGGCTTTCACCACTGCTCCATACCTCAGGCGCCTCCTGGTGGCCGACCAGCCTCTCTGATCCCTGCTCGGAGTCAGAACCCTGCCCAGGGTCCTCCACATCCTCCAGAGCCGACTCATAGGGACCCTCGTTGTCGGAGTCTGGTGGCAGCTCCAATGGCTCCTGCCGGGCCACAACAGTTATGCTATGGTTAGGTGACAGCCAGTTTGGTGTAGTGGTTAGGGGATGACAATTCACTGTGGCCAACTCACCACAGCCAACTTGCCATAGGACAACTCTCTGCAGGACAAGAGTTACACTAATATCAAAGAAATGGTGGAATAAAATAATTAAAGAAAGGATGCAAAGGGTGGAACAGAATTAAACGACAAAATGACAAAAAAACCAAAATGTTCATTTATTTTAAACAACTAAATTGGATTGTTAAATTGTCCTGCAGGGAGTTGTCTCATGAAAAGTTGCCTGTGGTGAGTTGCCCTGTGGAGAATTGGCCAAGGTGAGTTGGTCACAGCAAGTTAGCTGTGGCAGGTTGTCCCATTCTGCTGGTTAAGGCACCAGGCTAGACACTGGGAGACTATGAGTTCTTGTCCTGCCTTAGGCATGAAAAACCAGCTGGGTGACTTTCGGCCAATCACTAGGAAGGAGGCAAACCACTTCTGAAAATCCTTGCAAACAAAACCCCGCAGGAACTTATCTAGGCAGTCATCAGGAGTCAAAGATGGATGGATGGATGGATGGAGAGAGAGAGATGATAGATGGGTAGATGGAAAGAGAAAGAGAGAGATGATAGATGGATGGATGGTTGGTGGGTGGGTGGAGAGAGAGAGAGAGAGGGAGATGATGGATGGATGGAGAGAGGGGGGGAAAGGGGCCTATTATATATGAATACTAAATAGTATACGTTTCCCATTCATTAATTCCTAAAAGACTGCAAATTTCATACTACACGCATTATGCAGAATCTAAATTTTAAATTACTACAAAACAATGCGGTGTAGTGAGTAACAGCATTAATTTTTGCATGCTTCTATATCAAGATGTGCATGTTAGAAATAATTACTATGGTTTATTTAACTTCATTGATAGCGAGCCTAACAAATTAGTTTCTCATTTGGTTTACACCAAATAAAATAAATCTTTCAATTAATTTGCACCCCATCCTTGGATCATCTTTTTTCCATTTTAAATTAAAACTAATTTGCAATTAATGAGCAGATGTGAAAAAGTACACTGGAAAAAACAGTGCCTGATAAGCAAGCCTTTTCATAACACACATGCACATAAAAATAGCAACTTCTGCATCAAAATGTCATTTTGAAAATTTAATGGAACATTAGTCCAAAACCAAGCCAAGGGCATATCAAGGTGCCGTTCACAATTAATTTAGCAATTCTCACCCACATCCTACAGCAACCTTTAATCAGTTCTCTTCCAGTTAATTACTTTGTTCATCAATCATTACCGTCTCTACTATTAAATTTATAATAAAGTGGTGAACAATATCACACACTGGGGTGGAGCTAAATGCTAGGGATTTATGGAAGAAAGGAGAGTAGGACAGAGAGAAAGTTGGGAAAGAAAGGAAGGAAGGAAAATTGAGGGAGGAAATGCAGGTACAGACATAAAAAAAAAGGGTTAGAGTGCAGTTAGAAGCTTGTGACTAGTGAATGGAAGAGACCCACCAGCCATTAGATATTTGGTAGGGAAAACAAAGTCCATCCATCCATACAAAATCATTATGCTGTTCCTTTTCAGCGTATGGAGCATTATGCAAAGCGTATAGAAGGTATAATAAATTGTAAGCCAAATTAGGCATGAGATAATAAAAAGGGGGGAAATGCTATATCTGCTCTTATTTTTCAATCTTTTCAAATTATCATTGTTTCCACCCCAACTGTATAACTCTTCGTACTTTGCCAAACTGCAAAGTTCTATCCAATCACAGCTTTTCAGATCTCCCACTTCCCCTTTTCTCTCAACTTTCTTCTTCCTATATTTGTTTTGCAATTCAGTCCTTCTTCGTTCTTTCTTTCGCTCTACATGACTGAACCGCCTCAGTGTACTTCTTTCATAATGGTCATCCATTTTAACATTAAACACATTCATGCAGCATTAGGAAGTACAATGTTTTAGGTCCAAAACCCAAAAGGTCGGAGTAATAGAATATCAGAATAATAGAGTTGGAAGGGATCTTGGAGGTTTTCTAGTCCAACCCTCTGCTTCAGCAGGAGACCTTATACCATTCCAGACAAATGGTTGTCCAGTCTCTTCTTAAAAGCCTCCAGTGATGGAGTACCAGTGGTGGGTTTCCATGTTTTTTAATACCGGTACACTCGTGCGTGTGCACTCGCTCACTTATGCATGTACGATACTTCTGCACATGTGCAGAAGCGTCCGGGTGGGTGGGCGGAGCCTCCTGCCACGGCTACTACCGATTCACCCAATCCTGGCCGAAGTGGGAGCAACCCACCTCTGTGGAGCACCACCGTAAGCAACACTTTTTCCTGGGTTTACAAAGTAGCCGTGCAACCCAAAGGAAGTGTATCTTTAAATTAAGGAGGTGCCCACATTATTCCCATGCCTGCTTCTCTCCTCCTGCTGTGAGTGTCAGAGAATTCTAGATGAGTTCCCAAGAATCCTGCAGTTTTCATTGTCCAAGGTATTCCAGGCACACCGATGGGCGAGATGAACATTGAGGTCTTTTGCAATCTTGTATGCTGAACTCTTTACATAATTATGTGTTCTGGCCCCCCTCCGTCCGGTAATGAACACCGACACAGGCTTAACTGTTTGCCACACTTTATTGACGATACTATAATCTTGTTGGCTGAAAGCCCAAACACCGACTCACAGGCAAGACGTTGGCAGCAACCCAGACTCCAACAGATACAGACAAGAGCTTCTCCAGCTTTTTACGAACGGAAACACAAGGCAGATCAGACAAGGAGTTCTCCAGATTACTATGAACGGTTCTGTCCTGCAAAAAGCCTCCTCCCAAAGTCCCTTCTTATATACGCTCTTGGGAGGGGCCAAGCCACAACCACCTGGGCTTGATTATCTCTTAGGAGTTTGTCTCCGGAGCAGCTGTTGCCTTCATTTCTCCGCCCTTCTTAATCTTGCATCAGGGACAAACTCCCTTTGATCTTCCCCACTTCTTCATGCCTCAGATGCCTCTTGGTGGCCAACCAGCCTTTCTGGTCCCTGCTCTGGGTCTGAACCCTGCCCAGGGTCCTCCATCTCTTCCATAGCCAACTCATAGGGTTCGTTGCTATCTGAGTCCCTCAGCAGCTCCAACGGATCCTGCTGGGTCATAACAATTATGAGTCGTCAAGATTAAGTTTACTTTGTAAATGTTTTTTATTTTGTTTCTAATACTGTAGCAGCATAATTTATTTTACACACATTCAAATATTGCTATCAACTCCAATCAACTAGAAGATAAATACCTTTTCACTGAAGGTTATGGACCATGATCTACCATATATGAACAACGCAGGTAAATAGACAGATTTTCTTTTAAATTCCCCATGATAGGAGCGAGAGAGTAACTGGCTTCCGTGAACCTGAGCCTCTCTGCTGCACATCCAGCATCCTAACTACTATAAAGTTAGTCTGGCTGTCATATATACACAAACATACAACCAGATACATCAGGGTTGTATGAAAATGATGCCTTCAGTTTTTAAGTTGCCAAAAGAGGGCAGTACCAATGTATTACAAGTTTTATGTGTTCCTTAGGGTCTACTCTTTCACTTAAGTTGGTAGGAAGTTGCTAAGAGAAAAAATTATGTTGCTATTTTTGTGAAATGAAACCCTGCATTTGCATCACTATGTTTAAGCAATGCACTGGGACTGAACTTTTAACGGTTGAAGGAGTTTCTTCTATGTTCATTGTAGGTTAGTTTATGGTGAAGGCTGCATTGACATGAGTACTGGGTGCCAATAGGCCAAAAAATAGAAAGGTGATGAATCAGGAAATACTGATTTATGGAATCAAGAATGAAGTGGATGGTCTATGAAATCAACCAATTTGTTTCACGTCAAAATGAAAAACTAACTGATTAAAGATTATCAGAGGCTCACTTACAGGGGAATTGCTGTCAAGCTTAGCATTTCACAGGAATGTGTGGCTCTGTTTATTTAATAGGCTGCTGAATTCCTAAACCTGAGGTTTGTGACCATAGTTTGTGTTATTTTAGTCTTTTTTATTTTGGCATTTTGCTCCTCTGGTCACTTGTATTATATATACATGTAGTCCTTGACTTACAACCACAATGGAGCCCAACATTTCTGTTGTTAAGTTTGTTAAGTGAGTTTTGCCCCATTTTACAACCATTCTTGCCACTGGTTGTTAAGTGAATCTGGCTTCCCCATTAACCTTGCTTGTCAGAGGGGCACAAAAGGTGATCACATGACCCCGGGACAGTGCAACCGTCATAAATCTGAATCAGTTGCCAAGCAACTGAATTTTGACCACGTGACTACAGGGACGCTGCCAAGGACGTAGCTGTGGGAAAACAGTCATAAGTCACTTTTTTCAGTGCCGTTGTAACTCTGAACGGTCACTAAATGAACTGTTGTAAGTTGAGAACTTATACCTGTGTATAAAATGTAACTGACTGGAAAAGCAAAAGGCCAAAAAAGAACAGATCTGACTAAAATAACACAAGCCACAGTCACAAACTTCAATAATTTCCTGAATGACATAAATATGGAAGCCACACAATAGCTGAGGGGGAGATCGTTCCGGAGGGCAGGAAGTGCAAAGGGAGGGATACCTCCTCAGTTCCACCAGATGACTTCCTTTAACTGACGAGACCTGAATAGAGTGGGAAAGAAACCTAGAGATAAAATGCGCTTTGTGTCCTAAATGTTTTTAGTGGTGATAAACCCCGTGTTCAATTACACCAGAAAGCCAAAAGTGGCAACCGGTGCAACTTTGCAAAGCAGCAGGATGATACAATAGTGTGGTGCTCCCATCACGGCATAACCCACACCTCCATCTACTGGACCAGCTATACTTTCCAAGGTTGCCCCATGTACAGGATCTTACAGTAATCCAATTGTGAGGTGACTGTCCAAAGTGCCTCCAGATCCAGCAAGGGACTCAAGTGGGACACTGGATGTACCTCTCAGCCACAGCTTCCATCTGCTGGAGCTGAGAGTCCAGGAAGAACAACCAAATTGCACATATCTTAAATGGGGAAGTTTAACCTCACTTACAGTCAACAATGGAGTACTTCCAGACTCAGAGAGTGGGGTGCCAAGTAGATGTAATAGCCTTTTGTCAGTCTTGAGTCCGAGACTATTCCTCCCCATCCAGAACTGCACAGCCTCCAAGCCCTGGGTTAGGACTCCAGCTACATCACTTGTCCAAGAGCTGGCAATCATCCTCACATTGATGGCACTACACCCAAAACTGGTGGACGATGTAACGCAGCAGTTGCGGTTGCATGCTAAATCAGAAGGGGAGAAACTCTGTGGAAGAAAAAGTTGAACCAGATAGGAAGCAAATTGAGCTTTTGAACTTTAGCATTGGAGGAGTCTCCTGAGAACGCAATGTATAGCAAGAAAAACAGACAAACAAACGGATCACCAAACGACCAAATCAATCCCGAGTTCTCACTTCAGGCAGAAATCATCTGGATCAAATTATCATTAAGTGAAGCTTTTTTTATAAGTCTATAATGCTGCAACAAAAGAACAAGAGGTGGGTGGGTAGGTAGGTAGGTAGGTAGGTAGGTAGGTAGGTAGGTAGGTAGGTAGGTAGGTAGGTTGGTAGGTAGGTAGGTAGGTAGATGATAGATAGATAGATAGATAGATAGATGATAGATAGATAGATAGATAGATAGATAGATAGATAGATAGATAGATAGATAGATAGATAGATAGATAGATAGATGATGGACGGAGGGAGAGAGGGAAGGCGAGGGAGAGGGAGAAAAACTTTACAGCAGCTATGATTTCATCATTGGAAGCCATGAAGGAATAGATTGGGGAGAGCTTGTCTTGAGAGAAAACCAATGTGATCTCTAAGAGTCAA
Organism: Natrix helvetica; assembly: GCF_964273705.1. Classification (NCBI taxonomy): domain Eukaryota; kingdom Metazoa; phylum Chordata; class Lepidosauria; order Squamata; family Natricidae; genus Natrix; species Natrix helvetica. Next base: position 105,207,573 of record NC_138552.1, on the reverse strand, counting down.
CACCACATACACACATATGTAAAGTATTTAGCCAATAGTTCTTACCCATGGAAGAAAACAATAAATAAATGTATTATACAGCTCAACCATCAAACATTTTCTCTGTAAAACCATTGAATCCAAATCCATAAAACCAGAAATAAGAGGAAAAGCTACGAATGTCATATAACTACTTCCCACTAGATGGCAGTCAATTCTTAGCCAACCCAATATAAAGTAATGGTCATTCATTCTGCAGTGACCTCTTGTTCTTATTTGTCAAAGGGTCAAGTGTGGGCAACATACTTTTCAGAACTACACAATATCCTAAGCCCTGACATCCAACACTAGTAATGCAGTCAGTGACAAACAGAGTTCCAAATACATAGCAACAACCACCTCAAATGAAAGCACAAAATAGAGCTTCCCATTCATTAAATGTGGTTTTGTGACATACAGGTCCTTGACTTGTGACCACAATTGGGATCAGAATTTCCATTGCTAAGCGAGCAGTTAAGGGAGTCATGCCTGATTTTATGACAATTTTTGCCATAGTTTGTTAAGTGAATCACTGCAGTTATTAAGTAAATTGTGATTATTAACTAAATCCAGTTTCCCTCATTAATTTTGCTTGTCAGAAGCGAGCTGGGAAGGTCATAAATGTCCCTGGGACACGACAACCATCGTAAATACATACCAGTTGCCAAGCACCCAAACTTTGATCATGTGATCATTGGGATGCTGCAACAGTCATAACTGTGAGGAATCATCATCAGCCATTTTTTTCAGTGACTGAATAGTCGCTAAATGAAAAATTGTTCTATAAGTCAAGGACTATCTGTAATCAGCAACTTTCAGCTGCAGGGTGTCAGTTCATCACACACACCCATTGGATCAAAATTGGTGTTCCTGTTTTAACCTCCTCTTTCGTAAAACAAATACAAAACAAAATCTGTTTTTTGAGGTGAGCAAAACCACACATTCATATAGTTTTCTTGGCAATCAGATAGAAGCAACTTGTTGAAGCCTTCTTCCAGGGCATTTTTTAGACTTTTCCTTGAGGCATAAAGTAAGCATCTCAACAATAAATTATAAATAGAAAAACCTAGTGATGGAACAAGTACCCAAAATGGAATACTGACTTCTATACCCTAATGTGCCATACTATTTTTGCAGTGGTGAAATTTATTTATTTATTTTTACTACAGGTTCTGTGGGCATGGCTTGGTGGGCGTGGCAGGGGAAGGACACTGCAAAATATCCATTCCCTCCCCATTCCTGGGGGAAAGATATTGCAAAATCTCCATTCCCTCCCCACTCTGGGGCCAGCCAGAGGTGGTATTTGCCGGTTTGCCGAGCTACCCCAAATTTCCGCTACCGGTTCTCCAGAACCTGTCAGAACCTGCTGAATTTCACCCCTGCTTTTTTGTCTCATTTCTCCTGAATGTACTTCTGAAGCCTTTTGATTTATATTTGTTTTGTAGAGTTGTGTTGTGCCCCATTTTTTCCCAGCAGTTAAAAAAAAATCAGAAAAGTAATTGAAAGTTTTAGTCAAATGGGACCCGATTATACTTACTAGGGTTCACTCCTCTAATAATGTGCCTGGACTGTAATCTCGGTAGATAAAGCTAACAGTTAACTGTACTCATAATGGCTATCTTAACAATACAGATTCCAAGGGACATTATGGAGCAGTTAAGGTGATTGATGGCTAGTGAGAACAGGGAAAAAATCAGAGGTGCCATTTCTATGTTAATTGCAGGGGAAAACCATCATCATTATTGACTGAGAGAGGCTATGCATGCTTCTTGCCATTAAGTAGAGAAGCTGAGCATCAGTGTATAATTCAGTGCAAAATAATGACTCTATTTAAACATTGCAGTTTCAAAAGAGCATTGATGGCATGCCTCCATTATTTCAGACAGCACTAAGCTTTTTTTCTTCTCCAGTTTATAGAAATCAGGGATAAATGCCTCCAGTATAGGGAGCTGTTGTCGACCATTAAATTTTGAGATGATAGAAAGCATCATCTGGAAAGCATCGGACTGCAGATCCCTTCTGACCACACTAAAGCAACTGTTTACATCCTGCTTACATCTTCTTCAGTGTCCTTTTTCTTTCCGCAGTCAAGTAAGTTCTAATTGTTAAAAATGTTTCCCAAGGTTGCAATTAGCTCTGCCCTTCTCTTTTTAACAGCAAGTTGACCCTAATAAAGTTTCTCTAAGCAACAAAATAAAGGAGTTAGAGAAAAGACAAAGAATTTGTTTAGTGCCTTCATGTGCCAAGCTGCCCTTAAGAGGATAGGAACAAGGGCAATAAAAAGATAGGCAAACCCAATCTTCGCTAATAGTTGCTAATCAGTAATGATTGTATTTATTCAAAATGTAAATCTGCTTTACCATATAGGGGTTTGGGGCTATGGAGGGGGGGGCAGGGGAACAGTACCCTGAAGAATGCCAGGCATGCCAACAATTCTTGAGGCGTCCCCTTATCAAATTCTTTCCTGGTGCCACTTCAGTTCTCTAATCAAAAACTCAACAATTTGTGACCTTCTGACAAGCAAACTCGATGAAGAAGTCAGATCCTTCACCTTGTTACTAATTTAACAATTGCAGTGACTCACTTAACAACTGTGGTAAGAAATGTCGTAAAATGGGGCAAAACTGAGCTAACAACCATCTTGTTTAGCAGTGGGAAGTTTGGCCTCAGTTGTGATCATAAATCAATGACTTTGCAGAGTTCTTCCTTCCGTTCTTGAGCTTCACCACTGGAAACTTTCAAGAAGAGACTGGAGTGCCATTGACAAAAATGGTGTAGGGTCTGCTGGGCAGGGGGTTGGACTAGATGACCTACAAGGTCTCTTCCTACTCTGTTAATCTGTATCTTTCTGATGATTTCTCAGAATGCAAGTAGAGACTTGGAGAAATCTTTCTTTCCCCTCTTATTCTAGTGGACTATTTAAGATTGAGGCACCCGCAAAACTGCCCTTTCATCTGGTATTAACTTCTTTCTGATGGATGACTTACTAAAATAAGATCCTGACAGTAGCATTGCTCAGAATAGCCATAAACTCTGAGAGACACAGACTCCAAGGCAGGATAAGAAGGTAAGGCAAAGTTTGAGAGCTACAAAAAAGTTTCCACCCTTCTCTTTCCTTCTGTTTTTGGAGATTCCTCTATTGTTTGCATTTTGGGATCAAGGGCTCCTAGAGGTCATCAGGCATTACAAAGACCTAAATTACATGAGTTAGAGTCTATTGAACTATTGACCTATTAGAAGATAAAGACTAATAAACAGAAATCAGTTTACAAAAAAAAGTTAAGTCATTTAAAAAAAATTCTTACAGCTATAATTTTTGAAAATATTAAAGGCATATAAATTTCACCTTTTCCCCCCAGGGTGTTGCCCAGGTCCAGATTAATTTTTTTCTAGACTCTTGACATTTTCATAATAGATCAATATATAAATATTTGGACTTTGTGCAATATATAGGGACAAGGTGGCTCAGTGGCTAAGATGCTGAGCTTGTCGATCAGAAATGTTGGCAGTTCAGTGGTTCGAATCCCTATCACCGCATAACAGAGTGAGCTCCTGTTTCTTATCCCAGCTTCTGCCAACCTAGCAGTTCAAAAGCATGTAAAATGCAAGTAGAAAACTAGGGACCACCTTTGGTGGGAAGGTAACAGTGTTCCATGCGCCTTCGGCATTGAGTCATGCCAGCCACATGACCACAGAGACGTCTTCTGACAGCACTGGCTCTTCGGCTTAGAAATGGAGATGAGCATGGCCCCGATATATATTAATTCTCTAGAGCACTTCTGGTAATAATAGCTGGCTTATCTTTCTTATCAGATTTTTCATAAAAACCACATCTGATTTGGCTCCATTTCCTGATCTTGCCACTGGACAATTAGTTGGTTTAGTTTCTGAAGCTAATGGCTTTATATTTCCTGTCCCCTTTAGATGAATATAACCATTGGCTTCAAAACTGGCAAACAGAGGATCCTTCTGTCCCTAAAGTCAGCTTTGCTGCTTTAGACTGATTTTAGGCTTCTTCCTTTCAACAGTTTTCAAATCCCTTGATCAATTGCCCACAACATAACCAAAGAAAAATCTGGCAGAAAGTAATGGCTGAATGCAACAGTCTCCTCCATATTAAAAGCATTGGGCTGAAAACTTTAAACCCAGCCCAGCGATAACCAGTGTGGGAATCTTGCTAGCTATTATGCTCATCACAATGCAGGTCTGGAAAGCTTTCTTTGTAATCCATCCATCGCACAGAGCAGGGATTAAGCACAGATACTGAGGAAATGAATGAGCCAAGTAGCACAGAAGGGTGAAGGTCTCACCTTTCAAGACTAAGGCAAAAACTGTCAGATGGTTATGTGAGAACTGGGCACATAGTTAAAACGAAAAAGTATATTTTAATCTACTAGACTCCAAATTGACCTGAATAAACCGAGACCAGGTTATATCCAGTAATTAAGCTAATTACTTGAAGCTAATTATTCAGATGCTTCCATGCCTGATTTCTTCTGCAAGTTAGATACACTTTCTTCTTCATTAGATACACTGATCCCACATGGTATTTTTTGTTGTGCCTTTGAATCAGTTTTTTACTCTTGGCAACTGCCAGACAAGTCCTTGTAGTTTTGGGGCAAGATTTTGGAAGTGGTTTACCACTGCCTCCTTCTTAGACCTGAGAAAGAGTGATTGGCTTTATGGTAGGACTTGAAGATGTCTCCATGGTCATGTGGCCAGCATGACTAAATGCCGAAGGTGCACGGAACACTGTTACCTTCCCACCAAAGGTGGTGCAAGTATTTTTCTACTTGCATTTTTACATGCTTTCGAACTGCTAGGTTGGCAGAAACTGGGATAAGTAACTGGAGCTCACCCTGTTACGTGGCGCTAGGGATTCAAACCACCAAATTGCCGATCTTTTGGATCGACAAGCTCAGCATCTTAGCCACTGAGCCACCATGCCCCTCCAGAATAATTAAACCCTGTCAAAAATAGTTAACAAAGGCAGAAGGAGGAGTCTCATGGCACCAATCAGCCCCACAATTGGATGGTCCTTTGGGTTCCCCATGCGAGGCCACAGAGCCATGTTTTAACTCCTTTTCAGAAGACCAGGAAAGTGGGGGTCCTGCCTCATTTCCCGTGGGAGGATATTCCACAAGGCAGGGGCAACAGCAGAGAATGCTCTCTTTCTAAACCTTGATAGGCAGAATCATTAAATGAAGGTGTCTGCCACATACCTTCCATGCCTGACTGGATGGGGTGGGATGGTGTAATGCAGAGATCTTCAAACTTGGCAACTCCAGCTGGCTGGAGAATTCTGGCAATTGAAGTCCACAAGTCTTAAAGTTGCCAAGTTTGGGGACCTCTGGTGTAATGGGACGAAGCTGGCTCTGTAGATGCCTCTGCCTCTTGCCATGTAGGGCTTTATGGTTCACAAGCGCAACACCTTGAGAATTGTAGGTGAAGGCACACTGACACCAATGCAACGTAACAGAGTGTAACAGATTTGCATTGCAACTTGTGTACAGATTTGCATTGCAACTTGTGTAACAGAGTCTGACATGCACCCTTCTCTGTGTACCCAATATAGCTCACACGGCCACATTCTGCACCAGCTAAAGCTTCCCGCTAGGCCCATGAAGAACGCAATAGTCCAAACAGGAGATGACCAGGGCATGAGTGACCAAGCAGAAAGCCTCCCTATCCAAGAAAGAGCAAAACTAGCGCACAACATGGAATGGTGCAAAGGTCCCCCTGGCCATGGCTTCCACCTGCTTGTTGAACTGTGAGTCCAAGAGGACCCCCAGTTTATATACCAGGTCTGCTGGGGTAGCGCAATCCCATCCAAGCCAAGAACCTCTCTGGGTACAGAGGGACCCATCCACAGCCACTCTGTCTTACAGGGTTCAGCTGAAGTCTGTTGTCTCACATCCAGACCCCCACAGCCTCCGGGCACTGCAAGAGTGTTGATGGCATCACTCACTTTGCCTGGGACAGATGTGTAACTGGGTACAATAGCACACTGGTAATACTTCATCCCGTGTTGACTGATGATCCTGCCCAGCAGTTTTATGTATATGTTTAAAAGGAGCAGAGAGAGCACCAACTCCTGTGGCACCCCACAAAGGAAGGGCTGTGAGCTGAACCCCCCAGTCCTTATTAACATTGATTGGGCGTGGTCTCTGAGAAAGGAAGGGAACCAACATAAAACCGTGCCACCCACCCCCAACTCCCTAAGTGAATCCAAAAGGAGACCATTGTCGAAGGTATCGAAAGTCAAAAAGGATCAAGGATAGATGCACTACCTCCATCCTGCTCCCATCAGAGATCACCCGTAAGTGCAACCAATGTTTATTTAGTGACCATTTGAAGTTACAACAGCATTGAAAAAAGTTGGCTTACAACTGATTTTCGCTTATGACCCCATGATTAAAATTCAGATGCTTGGCAACTGACTCATACTTATGACGGTTCCAGCATCCTGAGGTTATGTGATCACCTTTTGCAACCTGTTGACAAGCAAAGTCAACGGGGAAGCCAGATTCACTTAACAAGTGTGTTGCTAACTTAACAACTGTAATGATTCACTTAACAATTGCGGAAAGAAAAGTCGTAAAATGGGGCAAAGTCACTTAACAAATGTCTCATTTAGCCACATAAATTTGGGCTCAATTGTGGTCGTATTTAGTTTTCTTTCAGAACCCAAAATGGCACTTCTTCTGAAGTTAGCGGTGTACTTTCACTTCAATATGCCTGTTTAAAAAGGAGGAAGATTCAGACATCTCAAATCCTTCATTTCTTTCATACCACAGCCTCCAGGAAGCTGTACTGCTTCCCCCCTCCCTCATGTCCCAAAGGTCCTTTTTCAAAAGGCAACTGGACTTCCTGGTCTTTTTTGGAAGATGTTTCGCTTCTCATCCAAGAAACTTCTTCAGCTCTGGTTGGATGGTGGGGAATGGATGGGTGTGGAGCCTTCTTGGAACTGTTGAAAGGACTGTGTTGTAGACTGGAGATAGATGATATCTTATCCCTCCCCCTCTGTCCACTGACAGAGAAGACCACTGGGACAGAAAGGACCACCTGAAAAAGGGGTCAAAGACACCATCTACGTCAAAATTGAGCAGCCCTCTCACAACAGATGAGAAGGGATAGACATCATCTATTTCTAATCTACAACAGTCCCAAGAAGGCTCCACGCCCATTTGCACCGCTCAGGTGACCCTGCTGACACAGATAAACCTCCAAGTCTCCTGAAGGACTTTCTAAAAAGAACACAAGTGACCAGCTGTCTGCAAGGAGTATAAATCCTTCCATTCCCCACCATCCAGAGAGGAGGTGGAGAAGCTTCTTGGATGAGAAGCGAAACTTCAAAGAAAGACCAGAAAATCCAGTTGCGTCTTGAAAACAGCACCTTTGGGACAGTCGTGACATGAATGACTGAGAAGCCCTATAGACGGTCCCGGTTTTCCCGTCTAACCATTCTCTCCAAACGCTTCAGAGCTCCGTTACGTCTAACACGTGCCAAGAAGCTCGGCGCTAGAGAAGCTCCTCTGTGCGGGTTCGGCGGGGCGCCTGGAGGGGAGGAGGCGTGGTCGTCTGGGTGGGGGGCGGCTTTCTCGTCGCTCTCGGCCGCCGTCCCCTCAGATGGTTGCTTCGGCGCGAGTCTTCGCAGCCGCCTTCCTTGTTCCTCTGGGATCTCGCAGCATGACCGCCGGAGGTCGGGCTCCGTGGCTATCGCTGGTGGCCCTCTGCTGGGCTCTGGCGTCGAGGGGCACCACCGGTTCGGCTTGCGCTCCGTGCAAGCCGGACCTCTGCGCGTTGGTGCAATGTGCCGTGCCGGAGCTGACCGCCCGAGACGAGTGCGGCTGCTGCGAGCGTTGCCTCGGCGCGGAGGGGGAACGCTGTGGCGGGACGCGGGGCGCTCGCTGTGGCCCGGGGTTAGTGTGCGTGAGCCAACGCCAGGCAGAAGCGCCCGAAACTGACGCCGAAGAGGGAACCGGGCATTGCGTCTGCAAGGAGGACGGCGCCGTCTGCGGTTCCGACGGCCGGTCCTACAGTAGCGTGTGCGCTCTGCACCTGCACAGCTGGCGCGCGCTCCTCGACGGCCGCGAGCGCGTCCGGAAGGCCCACGACGGCGAGTGCAAACTTGGTGAGCCGCGCGGCGCGGGGAGAGGGAGGGGGGCCGAGAGCGGTCGGCACAGAACACCCGTGTCTCTTTCTCTCGTTCCTGACTGCCCCAACTTTCCAAACCTTGCATTCTTTTGGGGTTTAATCGGAGAGAGAAATGCACGTCGGTCTAAATTGGAACAATGAGTTGTTCTTTATATTCACGCACTCACACGCACCACACAAACAATCAAGGTAAAAACGAACAGGTTTTTTTTTTTTTTGCAGTAACAGAGATGTTTGCAATAACTGTAGTCTTAGGCACTATTTTTAAGACTTTATATACTATTTTATCTATTAAGACTTTTGTCACTTTATAGTAACCTGCAACTTTAGCATAGGTCTTGAGTGTGTACGCGCGCACACACACACACACACACACACACACACATATTATATATAGAGAGGGGGGAGGGACATACATAATTATACTGTTTCATTCAGGTAAAGCAACAGGATGCAAAATACAGACAATAAACGAAATACAATGGGGAAAAGAAATCAAGGAGAATTCTAAAAGTATATCATTAAACTTCTCAGGAACTGCCTATCCTGACAATTGTTCTTACTTCCATCCTATTCCTATGTTGTCTTCGGTTCCTTGTACTTTTCCCCAGCGTAATATATGGTGTCTTCAAAAGGGGTAGCATCCAGTAGGCTTAGGGAAGGAAATATCACTGAATTCAAGTTGGAGGATTTATAATTTAGATTATTAAATGGTCCATGAACACGAATGCAAGCCTCATATGGCTATTGACACTCCAACAACCTGAATGCAGGCAACACTTGTAATCTTGGATTCCCTGGTTTCATGCAGTACTTATAATTTAGTTAAATTAAGTCGTGGTCTTGGTTCAGAAAACGTGGTTATGCTTCCACAACAGGTTCAGCCACACTTTGGGTTCCACAGGTATTACATTACACTAGCTCAGAAGTCACCTTCTTATACCACTACAACATCTAGGTGCAAACTTTTCCTAACAACTTTCCATAAACACAGCCAGACTGGGTATTACAGAAAGAGTGTTCCATTCACCCAAACTAACTACCCTGGGATTTTACGTGGCATGTTGGGCTTGGATTAAAAGGACCTAGATTCACATCCCCTTCCACCTCTACAGGTCAGTAGATGACCTTCAGCCAACTGATTCTCTTTCACCTTAACTCACATGTTTGTCCCAAAAATAAAGGGGTGGGAAAGGAAGAGGGGTGAATGATTGTATGTAATGGGCATAGGGACAGGTGGAAGAACTACTACCAAGGTCAGACAAGTGGATCCTGAGCCTGGGCCAGGAAATAATTTGAGAAAACATCTCAGACAAGTCCCTCTCTAATTCACAGGAAGATTAAGTGAGATAGTGGAGAGAACATTTAGACTTGCAAGATACTGTTCCAATAATAGTAATTTCAGACTCATGTGGCATTGAATTCTTCATCTATCCTATCTTATAAAGCTGATACGTGTGTGTGCTATTCAAACAAACATAATAAATAATTGTTTAAATGGGACTACTGTTGCCTATTATTGTATTATTACATGCATCTTCTCAGCTGTTTATTTAGATGGTAATAAAAGTATGGGCAGCGGAGAGGGGAACACATTTCTCTGTTAGTAAGTACTTCATTATATCTTAACCCAAGGGCACTAATTTACACACATATAATCAGTGGGGTAACATTTAATGGCCCCCTTTGGGAACCAGGCTGTGCGTAACAGCTGCTTCTCTTTCTATTTGTAATCAGGCCAGCTCCTTTTAATTTGGTGTGAGTGTGTGCACGTGTGTGTGTAGATATAGATGCAGATATATAAGCATTTCAGAATACATCGCATTTCTTTCCTTTCTTTCTTGTACTTTTCTTTGTGCAGTGTAACACATTACTGTTTTACAAATAAGTGTCCCATATTTTGGATATTCTCTATGCTATTTAATGTAATGTTGCCCAACTGGAGGGTTGAAGCCCTGAAGACGTGTGAATAAAGTCACTGTATTCATGATTTGTAGCACTTTTCTTTAAACAAAAGCCAAGCTTTTCCCCACCCTGCTAACTTCATTCAATCTTGCTTAAGAAAGGACTGGGAGAAGTGGGAATCTTACTTGAGACAGGACTCTTTCAAAAGGGCCTGTGTTTCCTATAAGCTGCTCCCTCCCAAGAGCCAGCCAGCTTTATAATGTTCAGACTACTGTGGGGGGGGGGGGCGACGACAGATCTCTTTTTGTATCACCAGCGGTGCTTTTCACACCCCTTAATCCTCTTGCTGACTCAACCAGTCTGAGATTAGTTTGAAATCTGCTCCATTTCACTGTTACTTATGGTTACAGGTTACATTTCCATGAGTTCTGTATATACATTTCTGTAGATGGATAGATTTCAGAATCCCCTTTGATTTTATAGGAAGGAAGGAAGGAAGGAAGGATTTTAAAAAAATAATCCAAACAGAAATGAGCAATAATCACAGAAGTCCAAAATATAGTATAAAATGTTTAAGTAGCAGAGGCTGGGGTGCTAGAATGCTTTTTCCTATAGCGTTTTTATGCTAATTTTGTTTAGCCCTTTTTCAAACTTAACAAAATCTGTTCATAACATTTTCATTTTAACCTTTGCTCTAGTGTAAATTTATTTTATGTATGTATATGCATTCTTATCCCTTTTCATTAAATGTTGCTTTTTGTTTGTTTTACCTAATCAATATAAAAATAAAATCAGGAGGGGAGGGGGGAGAATGAAACGTTCTTCCAATTGTAGCTTAGGTAAAAGAGCTGCCAAGCAGTCTTACTTATTTATCCAGTTTTTATCCTTCCTTTTTAAACAACTTGCCCTGTTCACAGAAACAATGAACACAGTCAGTCAATATCCCAATCAAATCTTCTAACCAGTGGTTTTGGGTAGTAGACTAAGTAGATTTACAAGATTATTTTGGGGTTACGCAGTTCCTGCCCACTTTCTTTAGGAAGTTGTGTCTCATGTTCACCTTCCAACAAATCAGGCAGAGTATTTAACAAGTAACAATGGGAAGAGAAGGCAGGAATTGGTTTCATACCACACAGAGTAAGGAAGGAGATATTCAGGAAACGTTACTTGGGCAAAAGAGAATGGAACATTTTTAAAGTTTAGAACAAGTAATTAACAGTGTTGGGGAATCTTCAGCATCGAGTGCCGAAACGGGAGCGTAAATGCGTGCGCATGCCAGAAACCGGAAAAGCAGCCGCCCGTTGCGCATATGCTCACTGGGAAGATGATCTTCCGGTTTCTGGCATGTGCACCGGCCAGCTGGTCTTTGCGAGCGCATGCTAGGAACCAGAAGAACAGGGGGTAGGTGCCCATGCACACGCCAGAAACTGGAAGATCGTCTTCCCAACATGCACATGCGTAACGGGCGACTGCTCTTCCAGTTTCCGGTACTCCCGTGCATGTGAAGACCAGATGACCGGCGCACCAGAACCCGAAAGAGCAACGGGCAACGGCTCGCGTGCCTGGCGAGATGGCTCTGCGTGCCACAGGTTCACCATCACGGAGTTATAACTTTCAGAACAAGCTCAGGCAGGTGTTTCCTTTATTCAAGGATCTAGAACACGGGTGTCAAACTCACATTATTACATGACATTTCACATTTTTTAATATTCATGGAGCTGGGGTGTGCGTGGCCTGTGCGTGATGCATCCAGTGCATGGGCCGCCAGCTTGACACTCCTGATCTAGAGGAAGGAGAAGAAGGACACCGCAATCAGACTTACAAGAGTCTGTTATTGCAGCCAATTTCAGGAAAAGTAGTTTTAACCTCCCTGTGGAGTTGACTTCCTGGTCTGAGCTATCTAGTGGGGTTGACACATCCTTGCCTCCATCCTTTTCTCATTCATGGCAGAGAAACGGGGGGGGGGGGGTACCAGTAAAGCCCAGCTCCCTTGATGCCAATCCTCTGATCCTATGGAGAAACCAGTTACTAGTACCAAAGGAGGAATTCTGCACCCCACCTTCTTTCTTCTCTCTGTTCCTGTTATGAATAAAATCTCTATTCTGCTTCACAGCTAAAGGACAATAGTGAGGTTTGTATTTCCTTAAGATGGCTCAATTTTCTGCTGGAACCTGCAGAACCTGTGTATTAGTGCTGATTTGCAGAAAAACTCAGAAACAGTTTTAAGCTGAATCTGTCATGGTTTTAGTGAGCTGGGTCAATTGATCCCTTTTTGTTGTTGCCATAATACATGAACAATATATTGTCTGCAACGCCATCGCTTCTCTTCTAAAGAGCATTGTTGCAGACATATTTTGGAACTGCAAAAAATCTGGATCACCAGTAGCAAAGAGACAAAGAAAATGAACTCCTTGCAACTATATAATTGTTATCTGATATTCCTGCATTCTCAGGGCTCCATTCTACCTGGCGTCTGGCTGCTATACGTCTGCCTTATTAAGAGATGCTTGCCATTCTGTTTTCCACAATGTAAAAACTGTCAAAGGCTATTAACGAACTGAAGCTGTGCTTGGTCTATGTTGCTTTCAGAGATTGTACCAAGGAGGATCTCAGTTCACACAAGGATCTTTATAAATATGCTATTTTCTGAATAAAGTCTGATCTTACATAAGAGGCACATTTCCCCAATAATGACTAGTGGTGTCTTCTGGGTCAGTCAGTGTCAAGGCAATAACACAGCTGCCACTTGTGTGCTGGACCCTCTTGGTTAGTTTCGGCTTCCCGGGAGGTGACACGAGGCTGGCTCCAGGTGATTACCAACGCTTCATTGAGAGAGGGGTTCTTTCCCACCGCCTTGAAGGAGGTGGTGGTGAGGCCCCTCCTTAAGAAGCCTTCCCTGGACCCAGTTTCTTTAGCCAACTATCGTCCGGTCTCCAACCTTCGCTTTGTAGCAAAGGTTGTCGAGAGTATGGTAGCATGTCAGCTTCCCCAGTACCTGGATGAAGCTGTCTAGCTGGATCTGTTTCAGTCGGGTTTCAGGCCCGGGTACAGCACGGAGACGGCATTGGTCGCGTTGGTTGATTATCTCTGGCGGGCCCGGGACAGGGGCTGCTCCTCTGTCCTGGTCCTATTAGACCTCTCGGCAGCTTTCGATACCATCGACCATGGTATCCTACTGCGACGACTCGGGGGGGTGGGAGTGGGGGGCACCGTTTTACGGTGGTTCTCCTCCTACCTGTCGGATCGGTCGCAGTTCATGTTGACTGGAGGGCAGGGATTGACCCCCAGGCGCATCACTTGTGGGGTGCCCCAGGCGTCGGTTCTCTCACCCCTGCTGTTCAACATATATATGAAACCGCTGGGTGAGATCTTCCGTGGTTTTGGGGTACGGTATCATCAATATGCTGATGATACCCAACTTTTCATCTCTACCCCAAACCACCCAAACGATGCCCTCGATGTGATGTCCCGTTGCCTGGAGGCTGTGCGGATCTGGATGGGGAGGAACAGGCTCAAGCTCAATCCCTCCAAGACTGAGTGGCTGTGGTTTCCGTCATCCCGATTTGTGCATCTTGTTCCATCTTTGATGATAGGGGAAGAAATTTTAGCCCCCTCAGAGAAGGCCCGCAATCTGGTAGTCCTCCTAGATACGTGGCTTAGTTTAGAAGAACACCTGATGGCCGTGACCAGGGGGGCCTTTTACCAGGTTCGCCTGGTACGTCAGTTGCGCCCCTTCCTGGATCGGGATGCTCTGTGCACAGTCACTCATGCCCTCGTCCTTTCTCGCCTGGACTACTGCAACGCTCTCTACATGGGGCTGCCCTTGAAGAGCACCCAGAGGCTTCAGCTGGTCCAGAATGTGGCCGCGCAGGTTATCAGGGGGTACCTAGGTACTCCCATGTTACACCCCTTTTAGACGGCCTGCACTGGTTTCCGGTTGTTTTCCGGATGCGATTCAAGGTATTAATTATGACCTTTAAAGCGCTCCATGGCTTAGGCCCAGGGTACCTGCGAGACCACCTACTGCCACCAGTAGCCTCCCACTGTCCAGTACGATCCCACAGAGTTGGCCTCCTCAGGGTGCCATGGGCCAGACAGTGTTGGCTGGTGACCCCCGGGGGGAGAGCCTTCTCTGTGGGAATGCCTTCCCTCTTGAATGAGCTGCCCCCGGAGCTGCGCATAATCCCTGACCTCCGGTCCTTCCGACGCGCCCTAAAAAGTTGGCTTTTCCAGCAAGCCGGCCTGGCCTGTTAATTTTATCTCATTTTTTAAATGTTATTGTCCTATTAATTGGGTTTGTTTTTTGGATATGTATCTAATTTCTTTTTAACTTTCGTGATATGTGTTTTTTTAATGTTGTACGCCGCCCTGAGTCCTTTGGGAGAAGGGCGGCATATAAATCCAATAAAACAAACAAATAATAAAACAAACAGCTATGAAGATTGCTATTACAGCAGGACAGGAAAGGTTAGGATGGCTGTAGAAGAGGGGTGTCAAATTTCATTAAGGGCTGCATCAGGGCTGTGTTTGATTTTGGGGGGGGGCAACTCGACATCACTCATGTTGGGGGCACCTGTGGTGGCCAAGTCCTAAGGCAGGAGTTCCCTCAGACCCTTCCTACCTTCTCATTATAATCTTCCTTCCTTCCCTTCCCATCCTTTCTTTTTCTTTCCTTCTTCATTCTCCTTTGTTCTTCCTTCCCTTCTTTCCTCCTCCCCCCCTCCCCCTCCTTCTTCTTTTGTCTTTCCTCTTTCTCTTTCCTGCCCCTTCTTGGTTGCTCAAATGCAAAAGGAGAAACATTTCTCCTTTTCTTTTGTTTTCCTTATAGCTTGTTTTGCTAGCCCTCTGCCAGAGAAAACTAAGCCAGAGTGGAGGATGTGCAGCCCCCACCCCCACCCCAAGCTCCATTTTCACTGGCGGAGGCACCGCGGGCCAGTCCTTTGTTGTTTCCAGGGAAGCCCCATGGGCCAGATCTAAGCACCCTGTAGGCCGGATCCGGCCCACAGGCCTTGAGTTTGACACGCCTGCTGTAGAAGGTACTGTGAGTCACAAGTTGGGATTCTGCCTAGGTAGACATAAAGCAATTCCATGTGAACTTTTTTCTTCCAAGTCCTTACAAGCAATTTAAAACCAATCCAAGTCATCTTCACTTCTGCAGACATTATTGCTAAGAACATACACAGAATATCATGAGCCCCTGATTATTCCTTCCAGCTATCCAAAGGGTTGGAGGGTGGGGACAGCATTTAATTCGTGCCCTGGCTCCTGAACTGCCATAGTTCGGGCTGTTACAAAAGTTTTATTGTCCCTTCCACCATTCAGAAGTGATAGAAATAAATTGCTAATGCATATATTCATCTCCGGTACCTATTGTGTGGATTTGTCAGGTCACTTCCCTCCCTACTCCTGTGCAAATCTGTGCAATTACTACAAGATGGTTTTGTCCATCTGCCAGAACCCATTGCTCCGCTTTCCTTTTCAGAATCAGGGTTAGCTCTGAATCCAGAAGGAATACAGGATCCACCTCTTGGCAGCCGGAATAGCTAAAGTGATGGTTGTTTGCTGCAGTGGCAAAAGTAAGTGAACAAAGCCGGAATCATAATAATACTCCAAGCAAAAGGCAAAATCGCCAAGAATTCTGTTTCCCCCTTTCTTCAATGCCGGACCAGGTGGCTGCAGTACACCAGGCAGATTTTTTTTCTCAGGGATAATTTTAAAATCAGGGTCCCTTGAGATGTGTTCAGATTGAAGGTATACAGGGAGAGAATTAGGGTTGCCTTCATAAATACCTTTGGAATTGTGTGCCATTTGCTTCTGCTTTGTGTTGAGTCTGCATTTCCTTTCAAACATACACACCAGGGTTGGGATTCAATTTTTTTTACTAACGGTTCTTAGGCGTGGCTTGGTGGGTGTGGCATGGCTTGGATGCGTGGCGGGGGAAGGATACTGTAAAATCTCCATTCCCTCCCACTCCAGGAGAAGTATACTGCAAATCCCCATTCCCTCCCGACTCCAGGGGAAGGTTACTGCAAAATCCCCATTCCCTCCCACTCCAGGGGAAGGTTACTGCAAAATCCCCATTCCCTCCCCACTCCAGGGGAAGGTTACTGCAAAATCCCCATTCCTTCCCCACTCCAGGGGAAGGTTACTGCAAAATCCCCATTCCCTCCCCACTCCAGGGAAAGGTTACTGCAAAATCCCCATTCCCTCCCCACTCCAGGGGAAGGTTACTGCAAAATCCCCATTCCCTCGCCACTCCAGGGGAAGGTTACTGCAAAATCCCCATTCCCTCCCCACTCCAGGGGAAGGTTACTGCAAAATCCCCATTCCCTCCCCACTCCAGGGGAAGGTTACTGCAAAGTCCCCATTCCCTCCCCACTCCAGGGGAAGGTTACTGCAAAATCCCCATTCCCTCCCCACTCCAGGAGAAGGTTACTGCAAAATCCCCATTCCCTCCCCACTCCAGGGGAAGGTTACTGCAAAATCCCCATTCCCTCCCCACTCCAGGGGGAGGTTACTGCAAAATCCCCATTCCCTCCCGATCAGCCGGGACTCGGGAGGCAGAGAATAGATGGGGGCGGGGCCATTCAGAGGTGGTATTTACCCGTTCTCCAAACTACTCAAAATTTCCACTACCGGTCCTCCAGAACTGGTCAGAACCTGCTGTATAGCACTCTGATACACACCCAATGCTAGATGACAAGCAGTGGCTTCCTCAACTTGGAAATCAATAATTTCAAACATTATCAATATTATTTCTATGAGCCTGTCCATATCTGAACTTTCGTTAATTATCTTTTGACAGATTGAGAGCCTCTTCCAAAAAACGAAACTCAGGAGAAAAAGTTCATTGCTCAAAATACAGGTAGTCTTTGACTTACGACCACAATTGAGCCCAAAGGTTCTGTGGCTAAATGAGACATTTGTTAAGTGAGTTTCGCTCCATTCTACAACTTTTCTTGCCACAGTTGTTCAGTGAATCACTGCACTTGTTAAATTAGTAACATGGTTGTTAAGTGAATCTGGATTCCCCATTGATTTTGCTTGTCAGAAGGTTGCAAAAGGGTGCCCTGTGACAATAGGACATGGCAACCATCAGCCAAGCATCTGAATTTTGATCACATGTCCGTGGGAATTCTGTTATGGTTGTTAGTGTGAAAAATGGTCATAAGCCACTTTTGTCAGTAATGTTATAACTTTGGTCACTAAAAGAACTGTTGTAAGTCAAGGACTAATTGTACTGGCTTTTAGAGGCTTTTAGATGATTGTATAGCACTTTGGACTTGAAGACAAAAGAAACGCTTCAGAACAAACAGAATAATTCATAGTCCTTGTCCACAAGTCTTCAAAGCTGCTGCATCTTTTTCCGGCAGCCTGGAGCTATTTTCTGTAGTTGTGATATAATCCTGGCAAAAAATATCTTTGGTGGATGCCCCTGCATGTCCCCAAACTCTTTGGTCTTAAAATCTGAAATATTGGACAACTCTACTATTTGCCTGAGGTTTTTCTTTCAAACAATCATTAAAAACCTTAAAATGAAATTCATAAATTCAAAAGTAAAAATACAAAAAACAAGAATTAAGTCAAAGTTTCCCAAATAGAATATTAATAGCTTAGAAGGCAGGTGGAACAATGAAAAGTGAGGGTTTTTTAAAAACGTTTTTAAAACAGACATTCATTAAGGTTAAGGTTAAGGTAAAGGTTCCCCTCACACATAGGTGTTAGTCGTTCCCGACTCTAAGGGGCAGTGCTCATCTCCGTTTCAAAGCCAAAGAGCCAGGCGTTGTCCAAAGACGTCTCCGTGGTCATGTGGCCGGCATGACTCAACGTCGAAGGCACACACAACATTGTTACCTTCTCACCAAGGTGGTTCCTATTTTTCTACTTGCATTTTTTTACATGCTTTCGAACTGCTAGGTTGGCAGAAGTAAAGGGAGCTCACTCTGTTAGGGATTCGAACCGCTGAACTGCCAACCTTTCAGATCGACAAGACATTCATTACTGCTGCACATTCTTTTCTAAATGGGCCTTAACATAGTTCAAAGACTATCCTGGAGCTTTGCAGCTGATTGTAGTTTGTTTTATGCTATAAATGTTATATTTAGCATTTATATGAAGAGCAGCTTAGTAGTACTATGGCCTCACTGTGTTCTGATCCAATATTAATACAGCTTAAATCAGTATCTTCTGCATTCCTAGCACAAAAATGAAGGGAGCAGAAAACCATTCAACAGAACAATGCTAGCAAACACCTTTCTATGACATCACTTCAGGGTAAGACTGATTGCAAGTCATCAGAGCAGAGCAAACACTGGGGACAGTTTTATATTTATATGCAATGTTTTGGATTTGATTGCAAGATTTAGCAAGTGCAAGAGCATAAACAGAGCACTTGTCGGAGACTCATTAAAGCAGCCACACCTGTATCCAGGATGGAACAGGTGTGCAGGTGTCAGAGACCATTCGTCATATACTGAATCCTCCCTAGCAAGTAAATTGGACTATCAGTAGCTTAGAGCACTGAAGAAACTTTATCTCTTTTTATTAGTCATACTCCTGACAAGAAGCCTGTGAAGGAAGCATAATTCAACAATAATGTAATAATGTGGATACCGAGAGGGGGGGAAAAAAGCAAAGAGTGACTTTCTTGTGAGGATCAAATCAGGTTGGGAATGAAATCCTGAAGGAGAAAAGAGAAAAGAAAGGGGGAAGCAAAATGCTTTTCATCTGTTTCCTGTGTCTGCCTTGGGGTGGAGGGTGAATTTGACCCTCGCTTTCCTATTTATATACAGTTATTTACATAACCCTTCTGGGATTTAAAAGTTCCTATTCCGAGTTCATTTAAACTTAGCCAGTTTTAAAATATTCAGTCCAAAGTGGCTTCTTCCTACCTTCTAGTATCCTAAGTCTCAATATCTATGGGGGCCTGTAAAAATCGATAAGGTGTTAATATTAATAGGGAGGTTTGTTTGTGAGAGCCACACACAAACACACACTTGACACCCAGACAGTTCTAGTACCGAAAATAGCCTGATGACTCTACATCTGTTAGATTACAACTCTCATCAATTGCTCATTGAAGAATATGAATATTGTAGCTTTACACATCTGGAGAGATCAACGGGTGACATAGCTCCTATAGATTAGACTGTAATATTGAAGAAAAGAAACCAGTTTACAAAGATATATTTTAGAAAAATGAATGACCACTTGCAGCAATTCTAATTAACAATTTAGCGCAGATTCCCAAAATCTTATCAGAAAATCTTACTCAACTCAGGGACCTGTCCTAGGGCCTTTTCTTTAGAACGTTGTAACTTTTAACAATGCTGAATGAAATGGTCATAACTTGAGGATACTGTTGTACCATAATAACAATACCATTGAATGATCTTTTTGTCATTTCAAAAAATTACCATTGGTAATTTCATTGGTTTTCATCTTATTATTAGAGTCTTACTCTGGGAGATTTTTTAGAAATATATTTTAGTACACGTGGCAATCTTTATGTTAAATTAAATGTCCCTGTTGTGATGGTTGATGAATTTGTATGTCATTACCCAAAGAAAAAGCACTTTTACCTAATTTTGGGTAATTTCCCAGGTTTGGGAAGCACCAATTTAATAGGCTTTTCTTTGTTTTATGTATGTATTCCAGATTTCTTGTTCCTAAGAGTATTTTCCAAGCTTTTTTTTTTTATTCTGAGAACATGTATATGCAAATATCAAAAATTTTATTGTCCAAGCTCTTTCCTCCTGCTCCATTCATCTTGGAAACTGACATAGTGTGAAATGAACATATTAATATCTAACATATGTTTCGCATGTTATATAGGTCTTTACAGGAATTAGTAAGCAATGAAATTGTTCCCTAATGATTTATGAGCTTCTTGATGATACATATTTTTCCCTTATTATGAACTGTTTCTATAATAGCACAGACACTGGCGCATGCCATGGTTACCAGTCTCTCTCTTGAAATCCTAAGCACTAGTGGTGAAGATGAACATCAGTTTATTTATTTATATCTACTAAAGGAGCCGAGCTATATTTACATTCTGATGGTGACCATAGCTAGCAATACGATATGCAGTGTCTAAAGTGCAAAAATAGAGAAGCGGAAATTATAAAGGGAAGATGTCAGCATCAGTGCAGAGCAAAAACCAAATGATGAAATGTAGCTCCCTGTAGAATTATGATTCAGTAAGTGAGTACATAGATCAGGAAATAAGTTCTGTTTCAAACCCAGAAAAAATATATCAGGATCCAAAAGTTTTTCTGAGTGATTCCAAATGGCGGCTTGAAACGAAACCTGGAGCATTACAGGTAGTCCTCGACTTATGACCTCAATTGAGCACAAATTTATGTTGCTAAGTGAGATATTTAAGTGAGATTTGCCCCATTTTGCAATCTTTCTTGCCACAGTTGTCAAGTGAATCACTCGAGTTGTTAAGTTAGTCACACGGTCGTTAAGTGAATCTGACTCACCCATTGACTTTGCTTGTTGGAAGATCCCAAAAGATAATCTCAGAACACTGTAACCGTCATAAACATGAGTCAATTGCCAAGCATCTGAATTTTGATTGCGTGACCATGCTACAATGGTTGGATGTGTGATAAATAGTCATGTCACATATTTCAGTGCTGTTGTATCTTTGAACGTATACTAAATGAGGTGTTGTAAATTGAGGACCACCTGTAGTTATTCCAACTTTCAGCTGAAACATTTGTGGTAGAGTTTCTGGAGTGAGTAGGGCAGGATATTGAGCACCATCCCTTTTCTCCCCTCTTTCAGCAACAGTGATTCATGATGTCATCATTGCTTCCTTCAGGTGACTGTTCTTAGATGGTCTCAGCAGCATGCAGTGCATCATTTCCCACTAATCTGCCGCTGATTTGCACAATATCTTTTGTAGAGATGAGTAGAGATTAGATTAAACTTGGCTCAATAGCAGTAACTATGAGAGGGACCTTGGAGTCCTAGTGGACAATCATTTAAATATGAGTAGAAGCCAAAAAGCCTAGGTTGCATTAACAGAAGATCACGTGAAGTACATTATTAGTACCACTTTATAAAGCCTTAATAAGATGTAGACACTCTGGAAAGAATGCAGAAAAGAGCAACAAAGAGCAATGCTCCAATATTTGAGAGGTCAACCTATTTTCTGAAAGCAAGACAAGAAACAATGGATGGAAACTCATTAAGGAGAGAAGGAACCTAGAATTAAGGAGAAACTTCCTAACACTGAGAACAATTAACCAGTAGATCGGCTTGCCTTTAGAAGTGGTGGATTCAATGGCAATAAACAGTATATTCCAGGAGAAGTTATATTAGATTGTCTTAGCTGAGTGTGAAGACTTTCAGGTGCTTATTCCAAATATGGTTTGTCAGCCAGATGTTCAGACTGGATTTGGCATTTTTGTCCATCTATTCTTTCCAGGAATCTGGGATAGACAGATGTTGATGTTAGATGGTGCTAAGGGTATTGTGGCAGGATGTAAGAATATTATTATTTGTTAAATTTATTTGCCACCTCTCTCGCTGTGGGGCTAGGTGGCTTACAACAGTAAGAGCAAAAGTGTAAACATAAGAATAATAAAACAGTGAAACAAATAATGAAAGTACAGTAATAACAGATTAAAAGATAGGTGGGGGGATGTAGAAAATATAGAGGGGGAGGTTTGCTAACAGTGTGGTAGCCACCTCTAGTGTGATACTTCCCCAAAACAATAGATACAAACTCGAACAATAGATACAAACTCAAGGTAAACCGTTCCAAACTTAATTGCAGAAAATATGACTTCAGCAACAGAGTGGTCAACATCTGGAATGCTCTACCTGACTCCATTGTTGCATCCTCTAATCCCTACAGCTTCAATCTTAAATTGTCTACCATGGACCTCACCCCATTCCTAAGAGGTCCATAAAGGGGGCGTGCATAAATGCACTAGCGTGCTTACCATCCCTGTCCAACTGTCCCCATTTATTTGTACTTATTTCCTTGTTCACATCCATGTTTATACTTATACCTGTTACCTTGTACATGTTTGATAGATAAATAAATAAATTACAGTAAAATACCTGTTACAGAAAGCGTCTATCAAAATTCTCCAGCAAATGCTCTGTAATTATGTTTGTAAAGTTTGTAAGGCTTTTGTTGCGATAGCTGTACCTGTTTTTCCTTTTCGACCATCTTTGTAGGGGAAGGCAGGAAAATTCTTCCTAGCAATCCAGTAAGAAAAGCTCTTTTTAAAAAGAGAGAGAGAGGTGCCTGACAACACTTCAATGAAGGAATCAAAGCTTTATCCGGATTAATCTTACAGGGTCTGCTTCAGCTCCCAGGTGTATTCTCTCGCTTTTGAAATTGTTGGATCTCATGCTTTCTACTCTTGTCCTGGCTTTGTCATCTGCATTTGCCTGAAAACCTGAAGCGTCTGTAAGCAGATTTAATGATGACCTAATGAGCAAAAACACATCAGGAACCAGTCAAAGAAATGAGAACCTTTTGAAGTGGTGGGACTTTTCCAAAATCTTTGTACCTAAGCCACTCCAGCCAATCAGTTCTTGAATTGCAGAGTTATATTTCATAAACACATTTCTCTGAACTTATTTTTCTATAATAAGCCTTTGAGCTGGGAGAATTATTAGGTTATATTAAGTTTAAAATATACTACTTCTTGCTAGAAAACAATACACTTTTGAAACCAACAGGTTTATTGATTTTTGTTGTTTGTTATATAAATTATGAAATTTCAATTATTACAATTAATTACATGTTAAGGGCATGTAATTTGCAACATAAGAATGATGAAATATGATATGATTGAATCCATGTCTGAGGAGTCTTGAATTAAGGAATACAAAAATGACCAAACCTTTTAATCATGAATTTTCTTAGGCAGCTGCTTAAAATTAGAAGACAAAATTAATCATTTTGTCACTCAAAATTAATTCAGGAACAGCTCTAGGTGTCATAAATTGAATATAAATACACACACACACAAACAAATCTAAAGACGGGATTTACACTTCATAAGCTTTTATTTGAGAACTTTAGAGGTTTTGCAAAACTGTGTAAAATTACCAAATTTTTGATTATTGAATGATTATTGGATTGTTGGGTTAAGCCAACAAAATTCAATGCTCCAACAGTTGCTTCAGTAAATGATGAATATATTTAAGTTTAGCTTTGTAAACCTTTAATATAAATTAAATCATGGGAGCCCTTAAAGAGCTGGTTCTTTTTTATGTGTGGAAAGTTCCAAGCAATTATAAAATTTTGAATGACTACATGAAAGAATCAATGCATTTGACACTCAGCAAGTTGCTTTCAGAATTGTCTTTTTAAAGTAGGATCTCATCCCTAAATAATGTTCATCATCATTTATTTCCTCGTGGCGATAACATCAGCCGGGAGAATTTCAGAAATGGCTGCACTGTCAGTGTGTGCAGACTTGTGCATAGTGCGGCCGGACAGAATCATCCTCAGGCTTGACCTGTCCTTCCTTCTGAAAGTGAACACATGGTTTCATAGGGCATAGGAGATCATCCTGCCAAACGTTTGTTCCAATCAGTTCACCTGGCAGAAAAGAAATGGCCTAAGCTTGGTGTAAGACGGGCAGCTCATCGATATATAAAAAGGACAGCTGCCTTCCGTCGAACATATTTGTCTCCTTTCAGGCTGCCACAATGGGCAAGAAGATATCACCGTCCACGATCAGTAGATGGTTGAAGGCTTGCATAGCCCTGGCTTATGAACAGCATTCAAGACCCTTACCACACTGCATCACTGCCCATTCAATGCTCAGCACTGCCACCATGACCATCTGGGCAATGCAGACATCCGTGGGGGACATTTGCAGGGCTGCAACCTGGGCCTAACTATTGCCCTTCATTAAGCATTATAGATTGGATTCTTTTGCCTCAGCTGAGGCGGCATTTGGACAACAGGTGCTTCAACAGGTTCTCTCTGCGGATGGGACCCTGGACCAGCCTATTGCCCGCCCTTGACCTTCTATGCTTGGGTATATCAGATGCTTGGAGTCCACAAGCAGCGCACAAGAGAAAGACGGTTGGTCTTACCTGAACGGTAGTTCTCTGTGCGCTACGGGAGACTCCATTCCCTCCCTAGGGAATCTGGTCCAGCGTCCACATTGGATGTTGATGATTTCACAACGATATTCTTCAACCTACGCCTTTGTTAAGAAACTGACTCCAGTCAAGCCAAGGAGGCGTGTCCGAACTGTTTGAACTCAGTCTCTGGGCTAATAGGCAGAAGTTATAATCCATGCATGGAGTCTCCCGCAGCACACAGAGAACAGAGAAAAGGTTGCAAAAGGGGATTATATGACTTTGGGACACAGCAATTGGTCCTAAGTATGAACCAGTTGCCAAGCATGTGAATTTTGATCACATGATCATGGAGGTTCTACCAATGGTGAAAAATGGTTATAAATCACTTTTTTTCAGTGCTGTTGTAACTTTGAACAGTCACTAAATGAACTGTTGTAAGTTGAGGACTACCTATACTCTTGTTCCTGACCCTTCTCAAATTTCCTGCCAGTACAGCCTCATCCTGCAGTATTAGAAGTGCTGCAGAAATTTGTCTCACTCTGTTGTTCCTATTTACCCTAAAATCAAGGTGGGGCAGCCCAAAATCTCGCAAGAAGTTGCTATCCAAGGAGGAGGTTTCAGTTTGAGACGGGGCAATTATTTAATACATGAAGAACATTTATTAATCCTATTCTATAATAACGTGCAGAGCAGTGGAAAATCATTTACGGTAATATGAAAAAGTAGCTCCTTCAATTATAATTTTATAAACTCAAAAATTTCATCGAGAAAAGTGACACACACACACACACACACACACACACACACAAACATCTGAAAAAGGTACAGTCTGGGGGGGGCAAGGAAAAAAACTTTTTAAGAAATTATAAAATGGATATCAGCTTGACATGGCAGCATACCAACAGTATCTCATTAAGTTCACTTCTGTGCAAACTAAATCACATGTATTCTGTATCCAGGCTGCATTCATTTCTTTCTTCCAACTTTGCCTATATTTTGAGGGACAAAGGCCAAGTCCAGCCTTTGGACAGGGGGGGGAAAGTGTTCTTCCCAGGCTACATTATCCAGGTAGTTGCTGCCCATTGCAAGGGGAGATGCTAATGAACACTCTGCTTACACAATGCCTCTGCCCGTATCAGAGAAAAACAGACTGGGCTCCTACACCTGATTCTGCTTATCTGTGCCAGGGATAGTATTACTTGTGCCTTAGTGTTGACTAAATACTATTTTATTCAGAAGCGACGGATAAGAGAAGGGTCAAGGGGAAGAGGAAAACTCCCAAGAGCATAGTGCCAGGCTAAACTGTAGGGGGGGGGAGCGCGGCAAGTCCTCCCTTTGTTGCTTATAAAGTTGGCAAAATATTGTTACAATATTTTCTTTAATGAACAGGCAACCTGCAGCCTAGAACTCCATGTAGCTCCCGAGTCTCTTTTTGCAGCTGTGAAAACCTTAGCCCACTGCACCACAATTAATTGCAATGTTTCTAAAAATGGCTGGCACTTTTCCATCCTTTCCCAAACCAAACGGAAGAAGAAAAGGGGAAAAAAATAGCACATTTAAGGTACAATGCATGCATGCTTGGTTTTTATCACTCCTGGTGTAGCTCCTGCCTGCCAAATATTACTCCAGCTGTGGATAATGGTTTAGTAAATGCCTTTTTTTTTATTCTGTAAGTCTGAAATCGGCTCCTTCTTTAGGCACAAAACATTCAGGGATTTTAGCCATAATAACACACTGATTGTTGTTACCGTTTGTCCCGATGGTTCATCGAATATCAGAGCTAAAAGAAGAGACTATACCTGCAAATGTCATTCTGATTAAGGGGGGAGGGTGATAGAAGAGCTGAGTTCAAGGAACCCGTTCACCCTTTCTTGAAATGAGTGACAGTTTTCAAACCCAGCCACACTAATTATCACTCTTTCTCTTCACCAAATGCCAATTAGCCAGGTACCAGCATGCTGAGGTCAGAAGTGCTAGCAAAAGCTCTGCAATTTCTGCTTGCAGTGTTTTCGTTGAAAGCAAAGAAATTGGCGGCGAATTAATCATAATGCTACAAGTGTCTGCTGTTTAAATAAATGTGTTTGTGTACAGTTTGCATACAAATAATTCAAAAGATGGAAAACGTGATCCAGTTCAGTCCAACAAAGCCTTCACTGTAGAACAATGGGAAGCCTCCAGATTTCTAGAGAATTTGTAGAGAAATTTCTACAGAACTTGTAGAGCTTCTGTACCAGAGACAAACTCCTTGAGTGTCTAATCACACTTGGCCAAATAAAGCTATTGTATTGCATTGCATTGCATTGGCATCCTTTCCTATTCCTATCCTATCCGATCCTGTTGTCAGGCTTCTCCAAGTAACAAGACAAAAACAATAGGTTTACAAGGGCACAAAAGCTCAGATAAGGAGATTTTTTGTAGAAAAGCTGTGAATCAAATCAGATAGGACAGTGATAGCGAACCTTTTTCGCATTGAGTGCCAAAAGCATGAGCGCTCGCGTGCCCACCCCCATAACTTAATGCCCCCCATGCTGTGCTCCCTGCGCATGTGCGTGTGACACACACACACACAACGCTGCCTCACGCACAGGTTTCTTGGAGCTTGGGGAGGGCAAAAACTGCCTCCCTGCACCCCCGTGACCCTCCAGAGGCCAGAAACGGACCATTTTTCAACTTCCTGTGGACCTGGTAGGTCTGTTTTTCGCCCTCCTCAGGCCCCAGAGGCTTTCTAGGAGCCTGTAGAGGGTGAAAATGGCCTCCCCTGCCCCCTCCTCCCAGAGGCCCTCTGGAGGCCGGAAAAGGACCATTTTTTGACTTCCACTTTGTGTATTGGGCTTTTTTTCATTCTCCAGAGGCTTCGGGGAATCTTCCTAAAGCCTCCGGAGGGCGAAAAATGGCCCACCGACAAACCGGACATTCAGGAAAGGACTTCCGTGTTGCCCATAGGGCCATTTATCTCCCTCCAGAGGCTTCAGAGAAGCTTCCTGAAGCCTCCGGAAAGAGAAAAATGGCCAAACGTGCAAACTGGAAGTCCGTTCCCAAACTTCTGGTTTGTGCATTGAGGTTTTTTTCTGCCCTCTGGAGTCTTCAGGGAAGCCTCTGAAGGGCGAAAAATGGGTGAAAATCAAGGCTGAAATCAGCTGGCCAGCGCGTGCATGCATGCTCGTGCTGGAGCTGACAGGGCAATGCCTCACGTGCCCTAAGAAATGGCTCTGCGTGCCACCTGTGGCATGCATGTCATGGAGATAGGAAATAATTCTAGCAACTGTTGTATATAAAAGGTGGATAGTTTCTGTTTAATCTGTTTATAATAACATTCCTGTCACATTCTTGTGTTTGTTTCTCACGCCCATGCAATAGAAAGAGCTGGAAGCCACTCTCTTTGGGGTAGGAGGAATTGCTTTCATCTGTTTCTGGATTTTATAATCCTGCCTTCTGATGTGAACTTATAGCATCTCTCACCATTGGCCAGGCTGCCAGTAGATTGTGACAATTCTGGTTTGAAAAGGATCGTAGCTGATCTCTCCCTGACTTAGGACCTGTTCTGCGTGGACTGTGATGATAAAAAGGAAATGATCAGTGACGTGCGGTGAGGTTTATGACTGGTGAGGCACTGACACAGTGCTGAGTTTCAAATATTTTTAGACTTGTGGACTTCAACTCCCAGAATTCCACAGCCAGGCATGCTCAGTTCCAATTTAAAGTGACAGCATTTGTTTTTCTCCTTTGCTCCTTCTTTCTTTTTCTTTTTCTTCTCCTTCCCCTCCTTCCTCCCTCTCTCCCTTCCTCCCCCTCTCTCAAACACACACACACACACACACACACACACACACACACAGAGAAGTTGGATTGGACTATCTCCTACCCCTTCCCTCTCTCACTCACTCTCTGTCAGGGGAAAAGACGCCTGATATCTGAGATCAATGGATCGGGCTGATTCCCTTCCGCATATCTTTTGAGATATTAAGAAAAATAAAAGTCTTTAAGAAGTATTCTAATTAATAAACAAACTTTAATAATAAAATAATAAAAGTAAATGAAACAGAAATAACTAATTGATTACATTTTGATAATAAAAGTTCCGGTTGCCAAGTTGGCAGCCGAACAAAGAAGAAGGGAATTCTGGAATGTGTGACGCATGCGCAATAAATCACTTTCAGATAAGAACTTTTATGACCTGCGCAATAACTCTTTCTTAGTTTAACTCTTGAGTGTCAATTCATTCAGTTCAGGCCTAGCAAACTTTTTAACATCGTGACACTCTCAAACAAACCCCCACACACACACAAAAGTTGGATTGGATATCTTTTCCAGTGGCTTGAAAGCAGCTCCTCTGCCATCCCCCCCCCCCATTCCCCTGCTGCCTTTCCCAAACACCGCCACCATTGCAAATGCAGCCTGCTGTCTGGGTGGGAAATGCCTGGAACACAATAGAGCCCACCCACCACCTCCTGCTGGCAGGCTGGGGTGAGAGGAGAGGCAGAGAAGCTGGAGGGGAGCTGAGGCGAGCCTTCCAAAAGAAAGAGGCTGGGGGGAAGTGTGTGTCCTACAGCATGGCTCTTTGCCTGGTTTCCTGCCTCCTCCTGTGGTCTCCTCAGTGCTCGCTTGTGCTCTCCCTCCTCAAGTGTAGTTTGATTGCAGGTGGAGCCACGTTGCCTTTTCAAACTTGTAATCAGTGAAGCTGGGCTAGATTTTTATATAGTTTTATCCAGCTGTGTGTGTGAGAGAGAGAAATGAATGGGGGCCTGGGGAGGAAGTCACTACACTTGGGGAGGGAGAGCAGAGTCATCCACGGTGAGGCAGCAACTAGCTCAGCCTTTTACTTTTTTTTTTTCATGATGAGAGTGGGGAGGCTGTGCCTCACTTGCCTCACCTGACTGCACGTCACTGGAAATGATCTATATTGTCATCCAGCAGAGATGTTCAAAGTGTGAAAGGTCATCTGTGGGACCTCCAACATATAAATATTTTTTTTTTTTTATTTTTTATTAAAAGAGTTTTATACAAACAAATTTTCCCCCTTTTCACCCCCCCCTCCACACAATATAAATCTCATACAAATGCTATACCCCCCCAACCCCCCCGCAAAAATTCACATTCAAATATTATACCAAACACTTTACCCCCTCCCCTCCCCCCATCTTAAAATAGATTACTCATAACCCCTCTCCTCCCAACAAACACTATATAAATTTCTCTTAAATTAATAATAACACATTGATCATTTTCTAAGCTAATTTAACATCTATAACTCTTAATATAAATTTCTCCTAGCCTAACAATGTTTCATTAGTCCCATCTTCTAATTTATTCATACATATATATTGCCCCATCCTCCACCCTAACCCTCCCCCACCTCCCACACAAACCCACCCCCCTGACTTCCGCTGTATACCACTCTAACAATTCCAAACATCCCATATACTATTTACTCTGATCATCTATCGGTCTAAACATTCTTACCTAAAGGCTAGATAATAACTCCTAGTCTGGTATTTATTCTGTATATAATCAATCCATTTTGCCCATTCCTGTGTATAATCTTCCTGTTTCTGAGCTTTTAAGAAAGCTGAAATTTTTGCCATTTCGGCGAACCCCGCCACCTTCTGAATCCATTGATCAATTGATCAACATATAAATATTTTTGTAGATAAAGTGTCATGACGTTGCTCAGGCTTGGACACTATGCTGCTAGGAAAATCAAGTCTGCCTGCTTCTTGTCAGCATCATGTAAACTTTGGTGTATGCAATCTGAGAATCCTTGTGATTTTTGGAAAGCTGAAGCCATATATTTGTTATGTGTGTCCTTGTCTGACATTTTGCTGGCTGCAACATTCTGGAAGTTTACATTTCGC
Source organism: Natrix helvetica (assembly GCF_964273705.1). Classification (NCBI taxonomy): domain Eukaryota; kingdom Metazoa; phylum Chordata; class Lepidosauria; order Squamata; family Natricidae; genus Natrix; species Natrix helvetica. The sequence continues at coordinate 105,177,568 of NC_138552.1, read as the reverse complement.
CTTCTCCATATTGTATCTTGTTCTTCTTTGTTAACCTTTTTGATCGCCTTCAGCTCCATCAAACACCATCAAACTTCCTTCCCACCTCATTTCTCTCCCCAGTTTTTCACTGAACAACACTTCTTTATTCGGGGATATCTTGAGTTATCCCTTCAAGGTTTTGTGGCACCACACAAAGCCCTTCTCTCTAGCAGAAGCCACAACACTTCTGTGGAATAGAATAAGCAGATTGCCCTTAATAGAAGGAGCAGAGTGGTCCAAGAGAAGACCTTTATTTACTATTGGGGGGAAAAACATGTTGCAGAACTCAGAAAGTCTGTTGATCAAGAAAATTACTTGCTACATAATCTTGACGTGTAACCTGTTGCATAAGATTTGATTGTTGTTGCTGGGGGGAGGTGAGGTAGAGGTTTATTGGGTTGGGTATTTAATATTTTACTTCTTAAACACCAACACCACCTGGACTCACCATGAGTGACAAGGGCAGCCATATACATTTTCTTAATAAATAAATCCATATATCCATGTTTGCATGAGCAAAGGTAGATAAGGTGATCGTGGGGGTATTTGGAGGAAGAAGCATAAGGATACTACAGGTAACTAGCCTAAAGAAGTTTAGCAAAGTTTGGAAAATATAATCAATCTGTATTTTCCCAACACATAATAAGAGGTCCAAAGACAGGAGGCTTAACTAAGTAAAAATGGAAAAGAAGTAGATGTCTTTTAGATCTGACTGTAATCTTTGAGAGACAAACTTATTGAAGAAATATAGATGCTTGTAGGGTCTGTTTTTTTCTAGAAATCTGAGGTAGGAGTAGGACAGTGGATTTAACTACAAGTTGAATGTAAAGTGTTTCCACTTATAAAAGAGCAACCACATCTATCTCTATCTATCCATCCACCCACCCACCCACCCACCCACCCACCCACCCACCCACCCACCCACCCATCTATCTATCTATCTATCTATCTATCTATCTATCTATCTATCTATCTATCTATCTATCTATCTATCTATATCATCTATCTATGTAAATAACTTAAATAACAACTAAACCTTTTTCTAACAGAAATGAAATCTAAAAATAAAGTGTTAGGCTCTAGAGATTTCTCAACATATTGATGCAAAATTGTTCATCTCTCAGAGTGAGAGAGCATAATCCTTCATTTGTAGTAACCCTCTTTGGCAATAACTAGTTCTCACATAATTTCACAGGAACAGCTATGTTTGCAAAGAAGCAATTTTTTTGCAAGGAAACAAAAATTTGTTCACCTACTTCAGACTTATGCACGCCATGTTTTCAAAAAATAGGGGAAAATAATGAGTATTGCTTCACTATCTAGTTAATGCAGCTAGATGCGTCATACAATGGCTGTATTTACACATTAAATTAAACTAGATTTTGTTGCTCTTTTAGGCAGGGCTCATTGAATGGACTCAGCAAGTGGCTGTTCATCTAACCAATTCTGTCTGGGCTAAGAAGAATTGGGCTAATTAGTATTTGGATAGGTGAATACCAAGGAACACCGAGTTTGTAGACCTGATAGTTGAAAAACATCCAGGAGAAAGTAGCATTGCCAGTACTGGGTAGATGGTGGTGGGGGCTGTATTCTATTATTTGTATGAGTCCATCTGAAAGCAGGAATGAGCTATGATTAGTTAGACAGATTTTATAAAAGAGCAGATACTACCGGTATATAGATAGCCAAACCTTGTGTTTCAGAGGTGGTATTCAGTCGGTTCGCACCCGTCGCCCGAACCAGTGGCAGAAATTTTGTCCAGTTCAGAGAATCAGTAGCGATGGCTGCCTAGCCATGCCCCTGAACCGGTCCCCGGTTGCTCACCCCGCCCATCTGGTCGCCACTTGCTTGTGCTTCTTCTTTGCATACCAGCTCTCAAAGAGGGCCGCAAAGAGGCTCTCAAAGAGGGCAGCAAAAAAGTGGTTGCCGTCGCCACCATCTTCTTCATGCATGTGCATTAAATTGCCTTGCAAGATTGCTTGGACTTGCAAGGCAATGGAATGTGCATGCACAAAGAAGATGGTGGTGACAGCAGCCACTTTTTCACCGACCGTAGGTTTTTTCAGTGGCCTGCAGCCAGCCACTGGCTTCTTTGAGAGCCGGTATGCAAAGAAGCGGCTGGGAGGCTTCTTTGCCAGCCAGACACTTCCCAGCAGCGGCAACTGGCTGGAGGCCGCTGAAAACTTCAGTCAGCTTGCCTTCTGGACTGGACTAGCCACCATGGAAGGTAAGCAACCAAAGAGGTGGTGGTGGAGGAGGAAACGGGGAAACGGATGACTAGTGAAGGGAGGGAGGGGGTAGATAGGTAAAAACCCTAAAAATTTTCCTATGTTTTCTTGTGGGCATGGCTAGGTGGGGGGAATGTGACGGAGTGGGCATGAGTGACATCACATTGCCCATGCCCACTCAATCACATGCCCTCCACCTAGCCACGCCCATTGAACCAGTAGTGAAAATTTTTGAATCCCACCACTTGTGTTTACTTGACTACGCCATGCAGAGGAAAAATCAAAGGCCATGTCCCTGGGGATGTAGAGGGGGAAGGAAAGGCAGAAGGAAATGACCCTAGATTAGTAATCTCTTAGGCAAGCGCTTGTAGAGCAATAACTAGAAAGGGAGTGCAAAATAAACATTTAACATATATCCCACTGAAATTTTGTGTTCAGTAGATTATAAAGACTTAAAAGAATCAGTGCCATTGGTCTTGGACCCTTTCTCGATGTCTTGAGTACCAATCCACACTGTTGATAGACCAGCATTTCAGTTCAGTGGGTCTCTCTGTTCTTGAGCACCTAACATATAGTGGTACTTGGTACCTGGTTTTTGGGTGAGGGGCTTTTGGGCTTGGATGTAACGTTCTTCATTTGAGAGAGTTGAATGCTTTCTTACTCATCTTCATACAGAACAGTTGGCTTTGGTTCATATATGTAGGGTTAATTGGTTATTCAGTAGTTGGCAAACCACATTGATTAATCAGTGAAAATCCACATTCCTTCCTCTAATCCTTTTTGCTTACAAGAAAGACACTAGACATCACATTCCATGCAGCAAAATATTAACTAGTAGAGAGTCACGTATCTATATCATGAAGTGATCATGAAGTGTCCGTAAGGTGTCCATGAGGAAAGCATGCATCTGTAAACCAATCAATAGTTGCCAAGTGTATTTTCTGTCCAATGAGCTTTTGCTATTCTGAGAAGTTTGACAATAAAAGGGAGCCCTGAACAATGCTCTGGGTGGGTGCCCTTCGGGGTGCCTACCATCGGGTGGCCTTCCCAGCACAACCTTACTCCTGTCTGCGTCTGCTTTTCTACATCACCAACAATATATCCAAAAGTATTTGTGCTATAGAGTAGATACATACTCTGTCTTGATGGACAATATAACCACCATTGATTGGTCTCTGCTTACTTATAATACAATACAATACAATAGTAGAGTTGGAAGGGACCTTGGAGGTCTTCTAGTCCAACCACCTGCCTAGGCAGGAAACCCTATACCGTTTCAGACAAATAGCTATCCAACATCTTCTTAAAGACTTCCAGTGTTGGGGCATTCACAACTTCTGGAGGCAAGCTGTTCCACTGATTAATTGTTCTCACTGTCAGGAAATTCCTCCTCAGTTCTAAATTGCTTCTCTCCTTGATTAGTTTCCACCCGTTGCTTCTTGTTCTACCCTCAGGTGCTTTGGAGAATAGTTTGACTCCCTCTTCTTTGTGGCAACCTCTGAGATATTGGAATAATGCTATCATGTCTCCCCTAGTCCTTCTTTCTCTTAAGCTAAACATACCCAGTTCCTGCAACCGTTCTTCATATGTTTTAGTCTCCAGTCCCCTAATCATCCTTGTTGCTCTTCTCTGCACTCTTTCTAGAGTCTCCACATCTTTTTTACATCGTGGCGACCAGAACTGAATGCAGTATTCCAAGTGTGGCCTTACCAAGGCATTATAAAGTGGTACTAACACTTCACGTGATCTTGATTCTATCCCTCTGTTGATGCAGCCTAGAACTGTGTTGGCTTTTTTGGCAGCTGCTGCACACTGCTGGCTCATATTTAAATGGTTGTCCACTAGGACTCCAAGATCCCTTTCACAGTTACTACTACTGAGTATGGTATCACCTATACTGTACCTGTGCATTCCGTTTTTGTTGCCTAAATGTAGAACCTTACTCTTTTCACCATTGAATTTCATTTTATTAGATAGTGCCCAATGTTCAAGTTTGTCAAGATCCTTCTGTATCTTAAGCCTATCTTCTGGAGTGTTGGCTATTCCTGCCAGCTTGGTATCATCTGCAAATTTGATGAGTTCCCCATTTATTCCCTCATCCAAATCATTGATGAAGATGTTGAAGAGTACTGGGCCTAAAACAGAGCCTTGGGGTACTCCACTGCATACTTCCCTCCATGTAGATGCAGTTCCATTGAGAACTACACGTTGAGTGCGGTTGGTCAGCCAGTTACCAATCCATCTGGTGGTGATGCTGTCTAACCCACATTCTTCTACTTTATCTAGTAGTAGGTTATGGTCTACCTTATCAAAAGCCTTACTGAAGTCCAAGTAAACTATATCAACGGCATTCCTCTGGTCCACTAATTTTGTCACATTATCAAAGAATGCAATAAGATTAGTCTGGCATGATCTGTTTTTGACAAATCCATGTTGGCTTTTGGCTATTACTTTGTTTGCTTCTAGGTGTTCGCAAATTCGTTGCTTGATTATTTTTTCCAGAATCTTTCCTGGTATTGAGGTTAGGCTGATAGGTCTGTAGTTTCCTGGATCTAATTTTTTCCCTTTTTTGAAGATGGGAACCACATCAGCTCTTTTCCAGTCCTCTGGTAGTTCCCCGGTGTTCCAGGATCTCTGAAAGATATAATTCAGTGGTTCTGAGATCTCGTCTGCTAGTTCCTTCAGAACTCTGGGGTGTAATCCATCCGGTCCTGGTGATTTGAACTCATCTAGGGTAGACAGGTGCTCACTTACCATTTTCTTCCCTATTTCAATTTGTGTTCCTAATTTTGTGGTGCTGCTTTTGATAGGTTGGACTGTTTTATCCCTTTGTGTAAAGACAGATGCAAAACATGAGTTAAATAGTTCTGCTTTCTCCCTGTTGCTTGTCACCTTCTTGCCACTTTCTCCTAGCAATGGACCAATTGTTTCCTTAACTTTTTTCTTGTTTTTAACATGTTGGAAGAAGCTTTTTTTGTTAATTTTTACTTTTGTGGCAAGCCTTTCTTCATTGTGAGCCTTAGCTTTCCTCACTTCATCTTTACAGGCTCGGGCTATTTGCTGATATTCTGCCTTAGTTATGTCCCCCTCCTTCCACTTTTTATACTTACTTTTTTTGTCTTTCAGTTTGTCAGATAGTTGTTTATGCAGCCATGCTGGTTTCTTTTGGGAGCTGTTGTTTTTCTTCTTCATTGGTATTGTGTTAGACTGGGCTTTTCTAATCTCATTTTTCAAAATTTCCCAAGCTTCTTGAGTTGTTTTCCCCTCGAGGATTCTCATCCATGGAATTTTTCCCAAGCTCTCTCTAAGTTTATTGAAATTAGCTTTCTTAAAATCCAAGACTCTAGTTTGACTTTGTTCTACTACTTGTGTTTGGATAATGTTGAATTCCAATATTGCATGGTCACTTGCCCCCAGGGTTCCTATGGCTTCAACACCTTCTATCATTTCCTCTCTGTTAGTGAGAATTAAGTCCAGTATGGCTGATTCCCTTGTTTCCTTCTCTACTTTTTGGAAAACAAAGTTGTCTGCTAGGTTTGTTAGGAACCTGTTGGATCTTCCACTTGGTGCAGAGTTTGTTTCCCAGTTGATGTCAGGGTAGTTAAAATCTCCCATTACTATTGTGGTGTGCTTCCTACATACCTTAGTTAGCTGACTAGCAAAAAGTTCATCTTCTTCCTCTGCTTGGTTGGGTGGCCTGTAGTATAGACCTATGGCAATGTCATTTCCCCCACAACCTTTAATATTGACCCAAATGCATTCAAGATAGTTCTCATTATTGTTGTGCTCTATTTCTGTAGAGACATAGTTATTTCTTATATATAGTGCAACTCCACCTCCTCTTTTATTTGGTCTATTTCTTTTAAATAATTTAAATCCTTCTAGCTGTATGTTCCATTTGTCAGTTTCATCCCACCAAGTTTCTGTAATGGCAATAATATCATATCTGCCCTCTTTTACTTGAATTTCTAATTCTCCCTGTTTATTCCTCATACTCTGTGCATTGGTATATAGACATTTGAGTCCATTTTGATTGACCTTGTGTTTACTGTCTACATAACCTGTATTATGCCTGACTGCCCCTATTTTCTTGCCACTTGTGTGATTCATGCACATGGTATGACAATCACTATTACATGCTTGGTTTTGCTTGACAGCAGGAGTGATAATCTTACCCACACACACATCTATGTTACATGCATTTATAACCCTATGAATTTTAGTTTGCTGGGGACAGAGATGTTCTGTATCTATTAATTCTCTGTCCCCGCTCTTCAGTTTAAATGTTTATCAAGAAAATCTGTGAATTTAATGCCAAGTAACTCAGTTCCTTTCTTGGATGGGTGCAACCCATCTCTTTTGTACAGTTTTTCATTGGACCAGCTACAGGCTTCATGACTAATAAAACCAAAGCCTTCCCTTTTACACCACTCCTTTAGCCAAACATTAAACTCTGCTACACGCTGGCCCTTCCCTTTTTGTTCCTTATATACAGGTAAAACCTCTGAAAAGATAAGCCTACAACCTATACTATTAAGTTCATACCCCAAGTTCTGGAAATCATTCTGCACAGAAAGTACATCTTTCTGGGATAGATCATTAGTGCCAAGATGTATAATAGCATCAACGTCACAGTCCTTACTTGCATTCTTGACTATCTTAAGAATACGCCTCTTGTCTCTGCTGGCAGTAGCACCTGGCAGACACCTGACCTCTTTTAAAACCTCCTTATCCTCTCCTAAATTAACATCTCTTACGATTGAATCACCAACCAGAAGGTGACTTCTCTTTTTACATACCTTGATCTTCTTCTGCGACTGATGTGTGATACCTGGTTCCCCTTTTCGCCTTTCCGAAGAAAGTTCTTCATTTTGGACCACGATCCCCTGCTTATTTGAGTCATCATTATCACAACTGCCTTGACCTATCTCTTTAGTGTCCCCATTAAGGTCAGCAAGGGCACTATATCTGTTTTGCTGGGTCACAGCAAAAGCTTTGGGTTTATGGTTCACAGCTCTCAACCTGCCAGATCCCACAGTTGTCCAGACAGCTCTTCTCCTGCAAGATCTTTGTGGCAGAGGGGGCTGATAGTGTGGCTTCACCATAGAGTGGAATGGCTGACGTAGACACCTAGTTTCTGCTTGGAGAGCACAGATTACAGATTCTAGATAGGTAATCTGCCTATGTAGACTCGTCATTTGTTTACAAAGGGGACAGTATCCAAATTTGAAAAGAGTACTGCGAAAGACAGGTGCAAAACAGCTATTACATTGAACTAAGCCAGTCATTTTGAAATAAATAAAATCACAATCTCAAACACACTAATCCAGAATGTATTGCTATTTTGGTTTATAGATATATGATTCCCCCACCTCAGTGTCTTTGTCTTGTGACTCACCCCCTCCTTCTCTCCAGCAGCTCCAATCCTAGCTTCAGGAAGCTTCAAATGATATGGAGTTTAAGGGTCCCCACCTCAGTGTCTTTGTCTTGTGACTCACCCCCTCCTTCTCTCCAGCAGCTCCAATCCTAGCTTCAGGAAGCTTCAAATGATATGGAGTTTAAGGGTCCCCACCTCAGTGTCTTTGTCTTGTGACTCTTGATTACAGAATCTTAGTTTCAGTCTGCCCAGTCTTCTGCCGAACCAGTTTGATATTGCTGTGACAGTCTAAGATCTTAAATGGGCATTGCCCATTAGATACAGTGCCTGCTCACCATCTTGATTCCAATCTAGCCCTCTGTGATTGATATTCTCATCTTCCTATACATGATTCTGACTGTTATCACAATATCTGGCCACCCTACTGTAGTTAAGTATAAGAAGTTTTCAACTGTAGTCCTTTGTTTGTCACTTTGCAATAGGAATTCACTGTTTACACATAAACACATAATGTTCATGTTTGTTTACACAGAAATATGTTTATGTTCATGTCTACACAGAAACAGAAAATCAGTTCCCCTTGGTTTTGCCATCTCTGGCTAGCCCTGGGTATTTGAAATCCTTACTGTATGGCTACAGAGTAACTTCAGGTCTTCCTAGGAGTAGACTTTTATGAGGGTCTAACATACTATTGTGATTTAGGAGATTTCCTTATTTTGAGGGGATTTTGCTTCCTGGCTGGCTTCCTGGAAAAATGCATTTTCCTTTTCACCTGTGTAAGATGAAGGGTTTTTAGCAGTGGTGGGGATTCAATTGTTTTTACTACCAGTTCTGTGGGCGTGGCTTGAGCATGGCATGGCTTGGTGGGTGTGGCTTGGTGGGCGTGGCTTGGTGGGCGTGGCAGGGGAAGGATACTGTAAAATCCCCATTCCCTCCCCACTCCAGGGGAATGTTACTGCAAAATCCCCATTCCCTCCCCACTCCAGGGGAATGTTACTGCAAAATCCCCATTCCCTCCCCACTCCAAGGGAAGGATATTGTAAAATCCCCATTCCCTCCCCACTCCAAGGGAAAGATACTGTAAAATCCCCATTCCCTCCCCACTCCAGGGGAAGGTTACTGCAAAATCCCCATTCTTTCCCGATCAGCTGGGATTCAGAAGGCAGAGAATAGATTGGGGCGGGGCCAGTCCGAGGTGGTATTTACCGGTTCTCTGAACTACTCAAAAATTCTGCTACCGGTTCTCCAGAACTGGTCAGAACCTTCTGAATACCACCTCTGCCTCCGTCACTTCTGACTTTTGGCTCTTTTTGGTGCTGATGGTGTTTTTAGTCTAGGGCTATGGTCTTTAGCTTCACAAGACTACAGTAGTTCTTGACTTACAGTTCATTTAGTGGCTGTTCAAAGTTACAACAGCACTGAAAAAAGTGACTTATGACCGTTATGACCGTTGCAGCATCCCATGGTCACGTGATCAGAATTAAGGTGCTTGACAATTGACTCATATTTATGATGGATGTGAGGGGGTATGCTCACTTCTGTGATATACTGTAACTGTACAAAACTAGCACTGTTTAAAATATTATATATGTCATTTTGTTTTTACCTTTGTTTCATGGCAAGTGGAGAAATGAGAAATCTTAATCTGTACTGAATATCACCAGTGAGCAGAAAATTATGGTGAGTGGGTAACTCTATGTTTTTTGGTGTCATCTTCTAGTCATCCAGAGTTTTATAGCCCAACTATGAAAAACGTAGACTTTGGGACCTTTTTACATCTGACTTACAATCATCACTCATCGCTCCCACATAAGGTATGTTCAATGACTGTGATAGCTACACAGCCATCAGAGACCATTTCTGAACCGAAGCTGTGTTTGACCTATGTTATTTTGTGAGCTCAGGCAGCAAATTAAAGAAGATTTTGCCACACACCTGAGGATATTTAAAAACAAATTGCTTTCAGTTAGGTTCTCTGATTGAAAAATCGGCATCTCACTTAAAGGGCATTTCTATGCTAGTGATTTATGACAACTTCCAATCTCTCCAGACTGTTTGCAGCCACTTTTCCTTCATCCATAGTAGCCCAGCCAAATTTGCAGGAGTTTTGTCTTTTCCGCCCCACTCTTCAGGAGGGACCAGCATGCTACAAAGCCCCAAAACACATTATTTTTTCTTTTTTCAAACAACATCCCTGGAGATATGTTCTAAATTGAAACTGTACATGGGAAAGAGAATGATTTTGTTGAGTTAGGAGTAAGGAGTTGGAGTGAGGAATTCCCTCCAGAGGAAAATGAGACTGCCCAGAAGCTCAGTTTTTTTAAAAGAAACTATTGGCTTCATTGCAATTTCAGTTAATTTGCAGCTAAGCCTGAACTAAATTGATTCAACATCATTGCAATACTGAAGTTTGGAGATCCTTTTCTGGATTGGGTGACCCTGCACCCTGTCATTCATGCCGTTGTGATCTCTCATCTGGATTACCATGAGCTGTGGTGGCGCAGTAGTTAGAATGCAGTATTGCAGGTTAATTCTGCTGACTGCCAGCAGTTCGATCCTCACCATATAAAGTTGACTCAGCCTTCCATCCTTCCAAGGTCGGTAAAATGAGGAGCCAGATTGTTGGGGGCAATATGCTAACTCTGTAAACCGCTTAGAGAGAGATGTAAAGCATCATGAAGCGGTATATGAGTCTAAGCGCTATTGCTATTGCTACTGTGATGAACTCTACAGTGAGCTACCCTTGAGGAGCGTTTGGAAGTTTCAGTTGGTGCAGAATGTAGCAGCAAGTGTAGCAAATGGCTCCGCTAACTCAGTGTCTGTAACACTTCTACTCTGTGAGCTGCTTTGGTTGCTAGGGTGCTTCCAAATGCAATTCAGTGTGCTGATTTTCACCTTTAAAGCCCTTCATGGTTTAGAACCAGGTTACTTGATTAATTATTTCTCCCCAATTGTTTTTACCCATCCAATCCAGTCAGACCAGATGGGCATGTTTCAGATCATGTCTGCCAAAGAATGCCACAATTATATAAAGCTGAGCATATAGCACTTACTCTGCTAGTATAGTAGAGCTTAAACCATGTGCTGTGTATTCCCCAACACAAAAAGGAAGGGAGAAGAGCATAATTCTGTGGAACTAGAGAACAATACCCTGTACTATGTGCTTCTCTTTCATGACAACACTGCAAGCTCAGGGCAATTGTATAAATCAATGCAGCCGTGAAATTCTCATAAGACATACTTGCGGCATTTTAGTACTCTTTATTATTATCCAAAGAAAGAAAATGCTGAAGGTTTGCGGTGCTTTGGAATCAGTTTGGAAGAAAGAATTCAGAATGTGCAGGGAGCACTAATTGTTATTGTTATCATTTCCTGACACTTTTATCTATAACTCAAGCTAGTAAACATACCTAATGCTCCAATTTTCCTCACAATGATCCACAAATGCAACCTTTGTCTGGGACTATAGTTTGTCTTACTCCACTATGTAATATTACCTACTGGGAGTACTTTATATGTTTATATTACTTATCATGACTGACATTTTATATATTCTTTTTATAGAGACTTTTATCATTAAAACCTAAGAGCTCCCGCTGCATATGTAGGGACTTGGCCCTAATTAAATATTCAGAATAACAGCTGAATATTGTTGAATTTGCATTTATGGGTATGTTAATTGGACATAGTTGGTTTAAAACCAACCTACACCCCACATGAACCCCCCTTTTTTCATTTTAAAGCCATTTTGAAATCTTATTTGTTGGCTACCCCCCAAGAGTTTTTACCCCTTCCCTTCCAAGAGATATAAAGCTATGCTAACAACTTACTTTCCCTTCATGTTTAATTGAAGATAAACTACTAATGGGTAGTTTAAAATGTATTTTCCATTAACAGGTTGCATTTGAAATCCTTGTTTTTAACACGTTGTCTGGTTTGTATGCTGTAAGCCACCTTGGGAGGATTTGAGACTTGAGTTCTTACAAAATGGCTAGAAAATTGATTAAAGCCATAAAGTAAAACACTTGTTTGTGGAGTAGGTTAGTGAATTGTGGAATAGGAATTGTGGAGTAGGTTAGTGAAGAGTTAAACTTTAAGAAGCTTGAATCATAACAATATTCCATAGACAGGGAGATTGACAGTATAATGGATTCAGGAATTGCATAAAATAACAGAAAAGAGTCTGACACACGCTGGGTTGTCATATTGTATGGTTTGAAAAGAATTAAGAATGGCTTGTTTGCTTACATTTGTGCTATGAAACTGTCATGCTGCAGATGTTGCCCCAGAAGTCTGCATTATTTCAAAGAGTAATCGGTATAGATGTCATGAAAAACAGTTTGTGAGGTGGGTGGGGTTGGTAATTCTTCCTGGGGAATCTAAAATATTGCTATATGCCAGCTGCTGATGGCAGTAACCATTGTATAGTGTTCCTTTGTCATAGAATGCCTTGTGCCACTCAATTGTAAAACCTATCCCGTTACACTTTTTTGGGCTACAGTCTTTAACAGGAACCAGATTTGGGGGGGAGGGGTGGGGTTAGCATAGGATATTTTGTTAAAATAAATGATTTGCAAGAACAAACTTACTGGTAAATGGGTTAGTACATGGCTTCCATTAACGCTGTTCCATCTACAGGGCTATCTCTGAGAGAGGGAGATGTAAAAAGTCAATATGGCAGCCAAAGCCCACCAATACATATAAAAGGTGATAGGATTTCATGGTTTCAGCTACCATCTTTTTTTTTAAACTACTTTTACAGGTAGTCCTCACTTAGTGACTGCCTCATTTAGCTACTGGAGTTACAACAGTAATGAAAACTTTGTGAGCAATCCACACATTTATCACCTCTGCAGGTCTGTAAAGCAAAGGAAAGCTGAAGTAAGATCACAAACACAGCCATGGTTTCACTTAGCAACCGCTTTGCTTAACAACTGAGTTGCCAGCCCCAATTGTGGTTGCTAATTAAACAAGGACTGCCTGAGTGTACTACTTTTGGGGGTACTCTTGCTATTCTGTCATTTCTCACTTGCATCCAGCTGCCACTCTTAAGACACTTCAGCACTTTGAATAGGAAAGGCTATTACAGTGATGGCTAATCTTTTTGTCACTGAGTGCCGAAACTCGAGTGTGCGTGCATGTACCAGAACACCGGAACCCAGAAGAGAGCAGCTGGCTAGTGCAAATGCGCATGGTGCCAGCTGGTCTTCCGGGTTCCGTCACACACATGTGCGCCAGTCAGCTGGTCCTTCCACATTTGCTTCATTAGCTATTTCTGATCTAACCTCAGTTTATTTATTTATTGAGCCTCTTTGTGACCATGTAGTAGCTATTACAAGTGGAGTGAAAACTGTAAAAAAACATTTAAGCAACTAAGCTTATTTATGTAGCATTGATTTATTGATTTGTCTAACAAACTGATTGGTCAGAAGGTAATGAGACACTATTGTCCATTCTTTACTTTCTTAATTACAAAAAAATAAAAGGTGGCAATCAGCTGTTACTAAATGAAAAGATTCCTTATGAAAAATAATGATTAAAAAGGACTTTTGTATAAAATGCTGTTATACAACAGTTGCACTTGATTGGCTACCAGCTGCAAAATGTATGATGATTCTGAAAGAAATATCATATTTAACACTATTCCCTATTCTCTGTTAGTGATTACAGCTTCTGGAAATGATTGGTCAAAGTTACAAGAAAAAAGTTTCTTGGATTTGTACCCGCTGTAATCTATTGATTCTTGTCAATTTACAGCCTTCATCTTCTAGCAGGACACATGGTCCAAGTTCATGATACATAATTGGGTGTCACTGGCAGATTGATGGTGCCATCCTCCAAATTATTGGAGGATCACATCCAGTGAGTTAGACAAATGTTTAAAAGTGTATAATTTATTTAAAGTTCCTCCTCAAAATCTGTTGGAATTACAACTTGCAGAATTTCAGTACAACATGTTCTTGTGTGATACAAATTCTGAGAAATACAAGGGTCACATTATTTAACGTTAAGACTGCAATTTTTTAAAAAAGTCTAATTTGATAGACTGCATATATTTAAGGGAGGGCAGGAACCGTGCAGAGGCTCATTCTGACCTCTATAGGAGTTTTGTAACCTTTGCCATTTACTTCCTTCTCAGGACTGTCCTTATTTACACATAATGATAACTAGGGTTTGCTGATAAACCACAGCTGGTGGGGATGCTTAACAATACTCTGAGAAATAAACCAATGTGTTTATAAACCACATTGCCTGAGTTCAGTTAGCAGACTGTGCCAAAATCATATTTTGCCTCTGTGGGATACACATCTGTGACCAAATGAATATTTACCTCAACTGTTTTCTTCTCCAAAAGCAACTCATTTAACTAAAAAAATGTGTTTGGCTAATCCATAGCTTAGATTAAGTTGATCTGTGTGATCTTGGGCAATTAGTTAATTCTGTAAATCATGATAGGGATTACCATATTTGAATGGCTTGTATGAACTGAAGTTCATCCACCTCAGTTGCTTCCTCTTAAAGAAACATTTTTGCATGGAGGGAAGAGAAACACTTCTTTTCTTCCTGAATGTTGACTGTAGCGCATGAAGTAGGTCTCTCCTAGAATCTCCTATCATTCACAATGGGGCTTTTTGTCCATTGGCTCAGTTCATATGAAAGTGACTCAGTGGCTCTTTCAGTACTAACAATACTAAAAATATTTTGGACTCTGAATCAGGTTGGGTAAAACCAGAAGTAAAGAGCTGCACATCCACTCAGATATGCTTTTTGGTTGGCGTCATTTTTTTTTATAAATTTAAGTAGGACCCAAGACCAAGGAAAGCAGGGGTGGGTTTTTTTTGGCGGGGGTCTTTAATCAATGGCTGAGATTCAGGAAAAGATGCTGATTTGCAGCTCTTCTCTTAAGCTGAGTGCTCCTTCTAGCTGCTTCAATTTAGGCTTTACCCAGCCTTTTTGTGAAGCATCTGCAGGAAATTCTGCTTAGGCTGAATTGCATTGACATCTGTGAAGCCTAGCTCTGTGGATGAATAAATGGTGTCTGGGAAATCCCACTTATTTTGGCTCCTGTGGAAATGCATTCTGGGGTCAGGAAGTATGAGAAAGGTAGTGAACAAAGCAAATGGCGCAGTATGGAAAAATAATCCTTATAATTGGATTTTGTGGTGGATAAAATGATATGCCAGGTTACAGACTGGACAAATCCAGACACAATTCTTTTTATTAAAATACCTTTACCTTACCTTTACCTTTATTTCGATTTTTATACCGCCCCCTCTCCCCAAAGGGACTCGGGGCGGTGTACAGTCAAATAAAACAGATAAAATGGAATACAAACATACAAACATAAAAACATAGAAGAGGAGGCAATACGACACTGTACAAAGTAAAGTAGATAAAAACAGTATTTCAACAATCCTAAAAAATACCCAATTAAAATTACCCAGTTAAAATATATCTGCCAGGAGGTATAATAAGGTTATGAATGGTCCAGGCCGGCTAAACGGAACAGGTGAGTCTTCAGTTTTCGTCGAAAGGAGGGAAAGTCGGTGGTGGTTCTGATATCGGGGGGGAGGTCATTCCAGAGGGTTGGGCCCATCACAGAGAAGGCTCTACTCCTAGGTGCCGCCCGTTGGCATTGCTTAGTGGACGGCACCCGGAGGAGTCCTTCCCTGTGAGAGCGAATCGGTCGCAGGGAAGTGTGTGGTAGGATGCGATCCCGCAAGTACCTAGGTCCTGAGCCATGGAGCGCTTTAAAGATGCTAATTAACACCTTGAAACGCACTCGAAAGACCACAGGCAGCCAGTGCAGCTCGCGCAGGAGCGGTGTTACGTGGGAGTACCTAGTACTCCCCAAAATAGCCCACGCGGCTGCGTTCTGGACTAGCTGCAGTCTTCGAGCGCGTCCCAAGGGAAGCCCCATGTAGAGGGCATTGCAGTAGTCCAGCCGAGACGTCACCAGTGCATGAGTGACCGTGCGTAGGGCATCCCGGTCCAGTAGGGGGCGCAATTGGCGCACCAGGCGAACCTGGTGGAACGCCCCCCTTGCCACGGCTGCCACATGGTCATCCATTGACAGCCGGGCATGTAGGAGGACGCCCAAATTGCGCGCCCGTTCCACAGGGGGCAATTGCTCGCCCCCTATGGTCAGCGATGGAATCAACTGACTGAACCGGGGTGCCGGTAGCCACAGCCACTCAGTCTTGGAGGGGTTGAGCTTGAGTCTGTTGTCCCCCATCCAGACCCTGATGGCTTCCAAACACCGGGTCATCACCTCGACAGCCTCGTTGGGGTGGTCTGGGGTGGAAATGTACAGCTGCGTATCATCAGCGTACAGATGATACTCCACCCCAAAACCACGGATGATCTCCCCCAGCGGCTTCACATATGCGTTGAACAGAAGGGGCGAGAGGACCGACCCCTGAGGCACCCCACAAGTGAGTGGCCTCAGAGTCGACCTCTGCCCCCCTGCCAACACACATTGCGTCCGGTCGGAGAGGTAGGAGCCGAACCACCGCAGAACGGTGCCTCCAACTCCCATCCCCCCCAGCCGGCGCAATAGGATACCATGGTCGATGGTATCAAAAGCCGCCGAGAGATCTAATAGGACCAGGATAGAGGAACAACCCCTATCTCTGGCCCTCCAGAGATCATCGACCAACGCGACCAAGGCCGTCTCCGTGCTGTGTCCGGGCCGGAAGCCGGACTGGCGTGGGTCTAGATATTCGGATTCTTCAAGGTGTCGTGGAAACTGCTGAAAATACAGAAATCTAGCCCATTATTTATTATAACCAAGGCTTGTCTTTATTTACAGGAGTTTATGGTAGTATTGATCAAAGATGCCTATTATTATTATTATTATTATTATTATTATTATTATTATTATTATTATTATTATTATTATTATTATACTTTATTCATTAAACAAGAAACTCAGTCAACTAAACATTCAAAATTGCATCACAAATACCATTGACTAATGGTTGCTAATGGTTGATACGGGTTGCTGCCAGCATTCTAGGTATCAACCAAGTACCTTCTTAAAATATACAATGTTGTTGTTGTTATTTCTACAAGATATAGCTTAGAGGAAATAGCCATGAGCAAGTACTATTTCCTCTATGCTATACTTTTTGTGAATTTGAATTTTATATTAAAAAGCTATATTTTGTATCTATTTGAGACTTCATGTCTGCATCTCAATTAGCTCTTTATTGTACATGCTGTATAGTTTATTAGAAAGCCAGTTTGATATAGTGGTTAAAGCACCATGCTAGGAACTAGGACAGTGGTGAAATTCATTTTTTTTTACTACCAGTTCTGTGGGCGTGGCTTGGTGGTGGGGTCCTGTGACTGAGTGAGCATGGCCAACTCAATGTCACTCAGGGCCACACCCACTCAATCACAGGACACCATCACCACCAGGCCATGCCCACAGAACCCAGTAGGAAAAAATGTAGGAGTCCATTCACAGCCCAGCTGCTGCTCCCTTTATGATCCCCATCAGCCCCCTTCCTCCCAGGATCTATCTTAAAGGGACAGGCTGCAGCAGCTCTGCTGTGAACGGAGGGAGAAATGTTCGGATAGGGTAGGCAGGTCGAGCAGCCAGAAGTGGTGAGCAGTGACAGAGCGACCAGGCGGGGCCACCAGGGATTTTTGCCACTGGTTCGGAGAACTGATGCCAATCGTCTCTGCTGTTTTGGTCGAACCGGAGGGATTTCCCTCCTGAACTAGGGGATTGTGAGTTCTAGTTCTGCCTTAGGCAAAAAGCCATCTTTGGGCCAGTCACTCTCTACCAGTCTTAGGAAGGAGGCAATAGGAAACTTCTGAAAATATCAGGAAAATTAAAGGAACTAATCCAGACAGCTTACAGAAGTTAAGACTGGTTCAAAGACAAAAGCAGTTTACTAATTTGTTTTACTAATTCTTAATTAAAAAGATAGAATCTACTACCAAAGCTGTAAGAAAACTTTACTGTTATCTATGTGTCCTTGAAAAACTAATTGAAAATGGAAATTCTTTACATGAAATCCCAGTGTTTTAGTATTTTGAAACAGCTATCCTTTCTGTTCTTTTTTGATGGAGGAGAGCACATGTAATACTTAAAACAATGAACAGAAAAATCATTTTATTATAGAAAACCATAAAATAATCTCACTGAAGCAAAAGCAGCAATGCTTTTTTCAACATATTTTTATTTTACATTCTTTTTTTTCTTTTTTTTATTAAAAGAGTTTTGTACAAACAGATTTTCCCCCTTTTCACCCCCCCGCCATACAATGTAAATCTCATACAAATGCTATACCCCCCCAACCCCCCCGCAAAAATTCACATTCAAATATTATACCAAATACTTTGCCCCCTCCCCTCCCCCCGTCTTAAAGTAAATTACTCGTATTGTAACCCCTCTCCTCCCAACAAACACAATATAAATTTCTCTTAGATTAATAATAGCACATTGATCCCATTATCTAAGCTAATTTAACATCTATAACTCTTAATATAAATTTCTCCTAAAATAACAATGTTTCGTTAATCCCATCTTCTAATTTATTCATACATATATATTGCCCCGCCCTCCACCCTAACCCTCCCCCACCTCCCACACAAACCCACCCCCCTGACTTCCGCTGTGTACCACTCTAACAATTCCAAACATCCCATATATTATTTACTCTGATCATCTATCAAGCTAAACATTCTTACCTAAAGGCTACATAATAACTCCTAGTCTGGTATTTATTCTGTATATAATCAATCCATTTTGCCCATTCCTGTGTATAATCTTCCTGTTTCTGAGCTTTTAAGAAAGCTGAAATTTTTGCCATTTCGGCGAACCCCGCCACCTTCTGAATCCATTGATCAATTGTCGGTAAAAAATCTTTTTTCCAATGTTGCGCAATCAACAACCTAGCTGCTGTGACCATATACAAGGCCAATTTTGTTTCCCCTTTGGTGAAATCCTTAGCTATACCCAATAAAAACAATTGCGGAGTGAATTGTATTCTTTTCTTAAATACATTCTGCATAACCCACCATATTTTTATCCAAAAAGCTTTAACCTTGTTACAAGTCCACCATACATGAAAAAAGGTAGCATCTAGACACCTGCATCTCCAACATTTTGGTTGAACATTTGGGTACATGCATGATAATTTTTTAGGATCTAAATACCATCTGTAAAACATTTTATAAAAGTTCTCCCTTAAATTCTGTGACTGTGTAAATTTAACATTCTGAACCCATATTTTTTCCCACGTTTCCAACATAACCACTTCACCAAAATTCTGAGCCCATTTAATCATACAATCCTTAACCAATTCACTTTCTGAGTCTCTTTCTAACAATACATTATATATTCTTTTAACTTGTTTTGGGCCAGTCTCTTTTATCTGCTTAATCAGTTCCACTTCTTTATCCATAAAACCGACCCTGCGATCTTCTTCCCATCTCTTCTGTAGCTGTATATAATGTAACCAATTTAGAGTAATTCCTACTTCCAACAGCTGTTCCAAAGTTTTTAACTTCCATTCGTCCCCATCAGCGATAAGCACATCTTTATATAAACAACCCCCGAGTGACTTAATATTCATAATCCCCATGGTGTCTGCAAGATCCATCCAAAGCGGTATTTTATAATCCCAGTTGGGCCGGTGCTTCTTCCATATTCTCATCAAGGCACTTCGGAGAACATGGTTGTTAAACACTCTATCCACCCTGTCTTCATAAAAAAGATATGCATGCCATCCCAGAACAAGATCATGGCCTTCTATATTCAGCAATTCCATTTTTGTTTTCCCGAACCAATCTGCTACATGCGTTAGTACCGCAGCTTCATAATACAATCGAAGGTTTGGGAGGCTGAGGCCGCCTCTTTCACGAGTATCTTGCATGATCTTCATCTTTACTCTCGGTTTTTTCTCCTTCCAAACAAATTTATTTAATGTTGTTTGCCAATTTAACAAGGTTTTATCTGATTTAAGCACCGGAATCATCTGGAATAGAAAGATAAATCTAGGTAGAATGTTCATTTTAATTGCTGAGATCCTTCCAAGCAAAGACAATTGTAACTTTTTCCACGCTTCAAGATCTTTCTGTATCTTTTGCCACAACACTTCATAGTTATTTAAGAAAAGTTTTGTATTTGATTCTGAAATTTGTATTCCTAAATATTTGACTTTAGAAACTATTTCAAAACCTGCTAAACTTACAAGTCTCTTTCTTTGAGTCTCTCATGTTTTTAACCATCATTTTCGTTTTGTTTTGATTTAGTCTAAACCCAGACACCGTGCCAAATTCTACTATGATATTTTTCATCTGGATTATTGATTTCAAAGGATGTGAAAGGGTAACAACCAGATCATCGGCGAATGCTCTAGTTCTGTATTCCTTTTGCCTGATAGCTATGCCATCTAAGGATTTTGAGTCCCGAATTGCGTTCAACAAGACTTCCAAAGTTAAAATAAATAACAATGGGGATAATGGGCAACCTTGTCTTGTGCCTTTTTGTATCTCGAAAGTTGTTGACAAATTTCCATTAATAATAAGTTGTGCATTTTGTTGCTGATAAATTGTTCCAATCGCCTGCCGCAATCTTGGTCCCATATCCATCTTTTCCAAAGTCTTGGTTAGAAAGTTCCAATTCACTCGATCGAAGGCCTTCTCTGCATCCAAGAAAACCAGCACTGCAGAGATCTGCTTATTCTTATCAAGATAGTCAATTAAGTCTATGAGTTGCCTAACATTCTCCTTCATATGTCTGCCTTCAATAAATCCTGCTTGATCATGATGAATAATCTCTTGAATAACCGGCATCAATCTGTTGGCTAGTACCTTAGCAAATATTTTATAATCTGTGTTCAGAAGAGATATCGGCCTGTAATCCTCTGGTTTCTTAGGGCCCTCTTTATCTTTAGGTATCAATGAGATAAAAGCTGCTTTCCATGAGGAGGGTATTTTACCTCCTTGTTGTATATTACAAAATAGTTGTGTAAGATATTCAATCATTTCCAGTTGTAAAGTTTTATAATACATTGCAGTCAAACCATCAGTCCCTGGAGCCTTAGCTAATTTAAGTTGATTTATAACTAAAGTGATCTCATCAGCAGTTATCAGACGTTCCAGATTTGCCTTTTGAAGCACAGAAATTTTAGCAACCCTTTTTCCTTCCAAAAAATCATCTATTGACTTGTTCTGTATATTGTCCTGTACATATAGCTTAGTATAATAGTCCACAAATGATTTTTTAACCAACTCTTGTTGATATACCGTCTTCCCTCGATACTCAATTTTATCAATAATTCTGTCATTCATATTCCTTCTCAAAGTATAAGCCAACCACCTACCAGGTTTATTAGCGTTAGCAAAGGTGTTATGTTTAGCAAATTGTAAGTTAGTTGCTGTTTGTTCTGCTATAAGCATCTGAAATTGATCTTTCAACAGCTTTAGCGCCATCTGGAGCGCCTGGTCATTCGGGTTTGCTATAAGCAGCTGTTCCTTGCTTTTTATTTCATCTTCCAATTCCATTCTCCTTTTCTGTCTAATTTGTTTATGTTTAAAGTTCATATGTATCAGGACCCCACGCATATAAGCTTTACTTGCATCCCAAACTGTTTCAATGGGAGTACCCTTATTCATGTTAAAACTGAAAAATTCCTTCATGTGTTTTTTAAGTTCATCAACATTTTTTTCGTATCTAAATAAATTTTCATTTACTCTCCAAGGCCTTCTTGGCCTCTTCCCTAATTCAATTTGTAACCACACCGGACTATGATCGGTAAGTGTCCTGGCGAAAATCTTGGATTTCTTAGCTTTAGGAAGTAGATCCGGTGTTAACAAGAAGAAATCAATCCTTGAAAAGGATTTATGTCTATCTGAGTAGAAAGAAAAATCCATCTCATTTAGGTGTTGTGTCCTCCAAACATCTTTTAATTTCAAGTCGTCTTGTAAATCAAAAAAAGCCTTTGGTAATTTGGTAGTGAATTTAGTCTTTGTACTCTTATCTATCCTTGGAGAAATCACTCCATTCCAGTCTCCCATTATTAGAATACTCTTAAAGTTCCAGTCTAAAATTTTTAAATGGAGCATCTTATAAAAGCTTTCTTGGCGTTGATTTTGGAGCATATATTCCTAGCACCAAAATGGGACCAAAGTCTGTATCAAATTGAATTGCTATATATCTACCAGCGTCATCCGCCTCTATAACTTTAGTTGAAAATCTTTTATTTATATATATCACCACACCATTTTTCTTTACCAAATCAGAGGCAGCATAAGATGTTCCCAGTTTTGAATTCACTAAATACTTCTGGTCTTGCAGCCTAATATGAGTCTCTTGAAGGCAAACAACATCATTATTAAATTGCTTCAAATAATAAAATAATTTTTTCCTTTTTTGTGGGGAGTTCATTCCGTTCACATTCCAAGATAATAGCTTAAGCATCTTTAGATCTGGTCTGGAGCGTTGAAAGCATTTGCTGAAGATCTCTCTCCACAAGACTAATCTTCGGCCCTGCTCCTCCCATGGCTCCGGTTTGCTTCTTAACTTCTTTCTTAGCACAGTGTGTTTGGGGGTCGACGCGCTTGTGAGATTCTAGCATTTATCTAGTCGTGGATCTAGTAATACGTTGTTCGACAGGTTTAAGTATCGGCATTTCAGTGAGAGACTTAGACGGTCCTTCTTCCAAGAAGGAACTCAACAGAGATCCAGAGGGGTCCACTCCACCTACAGCACCCTGCACCTCCTTCTCTTTTTGTGTCTGCATTCTTTGTTCTTCTGTCTCTTTCTCAAACATCCTCTGCTCTAAGACATCCAAATCTACTGGTGTTGGTGTAGATGTACGTGGGGGGTTTGCATTTTTCTTGAGTATTCCATAATAAAAGTCGCTAGCTTTGTCTATTGTATTCAGACGGTACCTCACCCCTTCGTAACTGAATATAACACCAATTGGGACATCCCATCTATACTGTATCTTTCTCTTCTTCAATTCCGCTACCAAAAATCCAAAATCCCTTCTGAGCTTTAACATCGCTGGAGGTAACTCTTTAAAAATTCCAATAATTTTTCCATCTATTTGAAGAGATGAATAAAAGGAGATCTGCAAAATATCATTTCTGAAATTTCTCTCAGTAAAGTATATCACAACATCCCTTGGTAGTTGCCTTTGTGATGCTATACATGAATTTACTCTGTAAATTTTGTCAATCCTAGCAGAAATCTCAGAAGAATCCTCGATTTTTAATAACGTGGCCAAAGCATCAGCACAAGCTTTTCTTAAATCCTCTCTAGGGTTTTCTCTGATACCCCTCAGTCTGACAGCATACTCCATAGATCTGAATTGCATCATAATAATCTCCTTATCCATCCTTTGCATATTCCCCTCCATTTCAACAAATTTCAAATCCGTTTCCTTCATTTTAGTTTCCAAATCCAAAGCCAGATGTTCAACTTTACTGTCCACCTTAAGAACAATTTCTGACAAACCTGCGGCTATAGTGTGTAGGTTTTTATCAAGCTGATCATGTTTTTTAATGGTATCCTGAACCATTTCTTTAACCTCCTTAATTTCTTTGCCTAAAAAAGCATTTTCTTCTCTTATAAAGTCCTTCAAATCCTGGTAATTTATTGTAGCACCTAGGGAAGTCAGCTTATGTTCCGTTGCCATGTTTAACAAAAAAACAAAAAAACAAACACCACTTTCTCACAAAATACTCCTCCAAATAGATCAAATTGTATAAACTAACTTTAAAGTTGTTAATAATTCTTTCAGCCGCCTCTAGCTGTCACTATTCAGTTAAATTTCGTTTTCCTTAGGTATTCGGCTATAAATTAATACTTGCAAATGTTTCTTTCTAAGTTGCTCGAAGTTAAAACGTTGACATTTAAGTAGTTCAGGTTATGTAAACTGGCTTAAAGATTGTTAATAGTTAGGATTGTTTCAGCCGTTCCGCCTTTACTGCCCCGGCTATCAGCAAGTAATTAGCTTTCGTTTTCTGTAGGTTTTCTGCTATAAATCAACGCCATTTTGAATCCTTTGTTCTAAGCCCACGCCTCTCGAACTCAGCAGTAGCGTTCTTTTTTTAAAAAGATTTTTTTCCCCCAGTTAAGACTTAAAATACTTGCAAAAGTCTTCCTTCCTTCCTTCCTTCTTGAGATGTTGAAATGTTGAGATGTTGTTAGAAGTTAAGGCTGTTCCCGGCGACTGGCTCTGCTCGTTAGCAGAGGTTATCAAAAAGACAGGAGAATGCAACAACTGCAAGGGGAAATCCTTCTGGAGGCTACACAAGAGGCTCAACCCGACAGCTGAATCTCTCCCTCATAAATTCCAAGAATTTAAGAGTGTCCAAGGTGTTAAAGATCGTAAAAAAACACCTCTACTGCCTATTGATCTGACAAGCTCAAAAAAAAGCCTGCCGTCGGCGCCAAGAAGCAACCCGGAAGTCATAGTCTTTATTTTACATTCTTGATAAATATCTACTGCTCTTTGTTTAAAAAAATTATGCCTCTCTCTAAATTCCCTACAAAAGAAATACATAGTAATATTAATGACAAGAACAGATTCTGCTTTTTTATCTCATCTTTTTTCATCTCCTGTCTAAGATGTCATTGTTCATCTGTCTAGAACAGTGTTTCTCAAACTTAGCATAGTTGGGTGGGGAATTGTAGGAGCTGAAATTCACACATCTTAAACGAAGTTGCCAAGGTTGAGAAACACTGGTTTAGAAGCAAGTGGTATTAAGTCTGCCAAAGCAAATGTAGCAAGTTTTATCTTAAAAACTACTGATTGTATCATGGTGTATATTTGAAATTTCCTACAAGCTAAAAGATTCAAAAACAACATTGCTAATCCTAATAGTGTTGATTTTTATCGTGCTCTTTGACCATGCAGATGGAAATCAATTTTATCTGTCACAAAGAACTCCTGATATATAACTGGAGAATACATGATTTCTCAAAGCTATAAAACAAGAGAAGAGGGAATCACGCTATTCTCCAAAGCACCTGAAGGCAGAACAAGAAGCAATGGATGGAAACTAATCAAGGAGAGAACCGACCTAGAAATAAGGAGAAATTTCCTGACAGTTAGAACAAGTACCGTAATCAGTGGAATGACTTGCCTCCAGAAATTGTGAATGCCCCAACACTGGTAGTTTTTAAGAAGCAATCAGACAGCCTTTTGTCTGAAATAGTATAGGGTTTCCTACTTGAACAGGGGATTGGACTAGAAGACCTCCAAGGTCCCTTGCAACTCTGTAACTCCATTATTCTATTAAGAGAAAAATGTTTCTGAATCTTTCTACTCCAGTATCCATGTCCCATTTCTTACCTGATTCTAGATAATGGGATTTGGTTATAAATTTATTGTCGAATGTCATACGATTGCAGACCATCTGGCAATCTAGTTTACATCTTTCTTTTTTGCCCATCAAAAGCATTGGCAGGGGACTTAATGTGTTTATAACAGTGCTGTCCATTAACCTTGGAAATTTTAATACATATGGGATAACTGTAAAATAAAAGTTACAGCCAACTGCTATAAAGAATAAAGTCTACTATTAATCTGCTACTACTACTCATCACCAAAATCCTTGAAAGGTACAAAGCTTCTAACAGACAACCCTGTATTAAAGTACATGTAAACAGTTATGCTCCCTATTCATCCTCATTCAGAAAAGTCTCAGCAGATATATACATAGGTACTCCTTGTTTAATTTAATAATGACCATAACTGGGACCAGCTACTTGGTTGTTAAGCAAATAAGTTGCTAAGTGAAACAAAACAATTTCACGATCTATTTCCGTTTTCCTTTGCTCTACAGACTTGTGAAAGTTGTAAATGTGAAGTTTGGTTGCCAAGTTACTTTTCCATCATCATTGCAACTGCTAAACGAAGCAATAACTAAACGGCTACCTGTAATGCTGGCATCCAAAGGAAATTAGTAGATTGGACATTTCACCTTTTTTACAGAGCCAGTTAAATAAAATTACTACAAACATTAATTTCTCATTTGAAATGTTACAGATGGGAGTTCTTCTAACAGATGGCCTTTCGCTCCCTCGCTTTCTCATCACTTTCAAAGAACATTGTGACAAGAGACAGGTGCCAGCCACTCATTCCTGTCTTCCCTGTTGCTTTAGCTGCAGGCTTCTTCTATTTGAGATTCTCCCAGCATGCCAGGTGTGGGACGCATCTTGCTATGTCAGTTCCAAACAGCCTAATAGAGAGGGGGATTTTGTATTGTGTTCTCAGAGGCTGATCCAGAAGTCCCTCTCCCCCCCAAAAAAACCTCCATGGTGATAATTGCCATCTGCAAGGGAAGTAGTGCCAATGGCATGGGAATCCAGGCTGTCTGCATATTCCTTGTGAATTGGGGAAGCTGAAAGGAAATTGACTTAATTTTACAAGCCTCCTCCCTCCATCCCAGAAGGCTTGCCATCCTTCTGAAGTGTTGCCATAGATACAGCTAAGAGAGAACTCTGCGTGAAATCAAAAGGGGGGAACTATAAAAAGATTAAGACACGTGAACCTTTCAGCTGCCTTGCTAGTTTGAAAGAGCAGTCACTACTCCCGGGATGTATATTTATTCCATTTTCACTTCTACCAAATAAGATATAAAGAACAGTTGTTGACAACTGGTCCTGGGTGTCCCAGAACCAAGATACTTGAGAATAAACAAAAGCATGAAGTTATGATTCTTTCCAATATAGAAAACTATGCACATGTTGGCTTTGGAACTCCCCCATCTCACTCCGCCTTCAGAAGATAATGTTGAAAAATCCTGATATTAAAATTATTAAAAAATCCTTTGGGTGCATAGAATTAAGAGTTACTCTAAAACAGCTGTTCATTCCATTCCATTTTTTCTTTGGGGGTACATAGCAGAATATCTGGGAATCTTCTTTTCTTGCATTTAGTTATTTCAATAGTAGATTCAAAAACACTCATTGGCCCAAAGGTCACTCAGTCAAATAGAACATGGTTGAATGAGGAATGGGTGTTTTCATAATTTTAAAATCACTAAATCTGTTACTCTTAGAGATTTAGAATTACATTTTTACTAAGATAATACTTAGTAATATGCAAACATTGATGGATTGGATTGGAATCAGTGGTGGGTTGAGCTTACTGTCACTACCAGTACGCTGATCACGCGCTCGTGCGTTCTGTTCACGCATGCACCTGACTTGTGCTTGGCGCACATGCACAATCCACCGCCCCTGCAACAACCAGCTGCTTGTTGGGGCTCGCACAGGCACTGCACGTTGTGCGCGCATGCGCACGTTGCTGTTTGCCATAAAAACAGCTATAGAGAGCGGGTAGGCAGGTGAACCAAACAAGCCACCGTAACAGTACGCTCTCAGCTGCTCCCTGCCATTGCCAGTATGGCCGTACCGGGCCGTACCCGCAGTAACCCACCTCTGATTGGATTGGATTAAGATAGATAGATAGATGATAGATAGATAGATAGATAGATAGATAGATAGATAGATAGATAGATAGATAGATGATAGATAGATAGATAGATAGATAGATAGATAGATAGATAGATAGATAGATGATAGATAGATAGATGATAGATAGATAGATAGATAGATAGATAGATAGATAGATAGATAGATGATAGATAGATGATAGATAGATGATGATTGATAGATAGATAGATAGATAGATAGATAGATGATAGATAGATAGATAGATAGATAGATAGATGATAGATAGATGATAGATAGATAGATAGATAGATAGATAGATAGATAGATAGATAGATAGATAGTGTTGTGGTCCAGCAGCGGCCGGCTGAGCTGTTGGTGGACTCTGACAGCTCAGACCATTATGGGACTGCTCTGGAGGATGAGGAAGACTCTGGAGGGTGTTTGGAGTCAGAGCAGGAACTAGAGAAGCCTGTTGGCCACCAGGTGGCATCTGAGTCAGGGAGCAGTGAGGAGGAACAGAGGGAGGTTGTCCCTGATGTGTGTAGGCATCAAATTGATAAGAGAAAGGAACAGCTGTGGAGAAGACATCATAGAAGAAAGTAAGGACAGCTGGTTAAGGGTATGGCCCTTCCCAAAGAGTTTATAAGTGGAGTGACGGGAGGGGAATCTTTGCAGGAAACAACGGTCCATATTCGAGCCGTTGCGAAAGTCTTCTGTAAGTTTTATCTTGGGTTCGTGAAGATAACTTTCTAGGCTCCCAGCCAAGGGGTGGCTTTATCTATGTAATTAGTTGTGGCAGACAGCCAAGCCTGGGTCTGCATATTCATTGGAATCACGGGACAGAATAGATAGATGGATAGATGATAGATAGATAGATAGATAGATAGATAGATAGATAGATAGATAGATAGATAGATAGATAGATGATAGATAGATAGATAGATAGATAGATAGATAGATAGATAGATGATAGATAGATAGATAGATAGATAGATAGATAGATAGATAGATAATAGATGCAACAGAAGCATTGTTTTCTTAAATCTTTATCAAAACTAACAGATTATTTTAAACTATGTATTTTAAAATATTAATATTAACTAATATTTTAAAGATAATTTTTTACCAAATCATTTAAGATGTTAGAAACCTTGATAAGTAAGTTTCAGCTTACCTTCTTTGAATTATGATTAAGTATTAGGGATTTGGAAGTTATTTAACTACAATTCCCAGAAGTCCCAGCATTAGCTATACCGGTTAGAGCTCTTGGGAGTTGAATTCAACAACATCTGAAAATCCCAGATTGTCTGTTTCTGCATTTAATGGACTGTGGACTGTTTTACTAGCAGACTGAATGTTCCATTTCAAAGATTTTTTTTTTCTTACCAGGATCAGATCAGAGCATAATTCAATTCCCTAAAACTCAAATGGTGCATAATGGTGCAGATCGGGTGCTTTTTCGGATTCTTACTTTGTACATCTGTAATCAATTTCATCCTTCATTCACATTTTTTTAAGAGTCTGGTTTTTTTTCAGACCCTGAAATTTTCTTGCACAAGGAGGACTCTGAATAGTTAAGAAAGTCTTCATGAAGAAGCACCATTGAATTCTATGAAAGAGCAACAGCACCACATCCTGGACAACTGCAGCTTTTTTTCTTAAAAATTGTCTTTGTGTTTCCTGAGGCATCTCTACAATTACCTCAGAAGAAAGGATAATGAAAAAGATATATAGTAGTAATTTATATGCCACTCAAGAATCCAAATTCTTTGCAGGGCTCCAGATTGTTCTTCACAAATCGTTAAGCATTATATTTCCATGCTAGCAAATGAAATATAACTTTAAGGTACTTTAATTTATTTTAAAGTAGTGATATTAGTGCAAAGAATTAAACTGACAACTATCCACTAAGAGAACTATTTTTATTATTTATTCCATAAAAAACTCACAAGGCTAAAAAGTGCAACTTTCAAATGTATTTATTTCCAAACAGAGGCACAGTCCTCAACTTACAACCACAATTGAGCCCCAAATTTCTGTTGTAAAGTGAGATGCTTGTGAAGTGAGTTTTACGACCTTTCTTGCCTCACTTAAGTGAATCGCTGCAGTTGATAAGTTAGAATCCGGTTGTTAAGAGAGCCTATCTTGGCTTTGCTTGTGAGAATCACCTGACCTTGGGACACAGCAACGGTCATAAATACGAACCAGTTGTCAAGCGTCTGAATTTTGATCACATGATCACGGGGATGCTGCAAAGGTTGTAATTGTGAAAAATGGTCATAAGTCACTTTTTTCAGTGCGGTCACTAAATGAACTGTTGTAAGCCAAGGGCTACCTGTAATTCTAAAATGCTATATGTCTCTGTTTCTTACAGCTCCTGCTATAATTGTGTCACCGAAAAGGATTCACAATGTAACTGGAGCCCAGGTCTATCTGTCCTGCGAGGTGAAAGCAGTTCCAACACCAATCATCACTTGGAAGAAAGTAAGTTAAGGGTCCTTCTAAATGCCAGTTGGCTGAATTGGGCAGCTACATCAATGCCAGGCATACTTCTGCACTCAAAAGCAATATATTACTTAGGGGAGTAGGTTGTGATTTATATTCAGATGATCCTGGATCTTCTAGAACCCCCCAAAAAGATCAATTTACAGGATATAGAGGTATTCATAGAATTGATCTTAAAGGTTCTGTTAAAATCCTGCAGGAGTGCAGGGTAGCTCCTTAATTGGATGTATTATAATTAACAGTTTTTCTTTACCCTTAATTAGCTGGAGCTGACAAAAGCATTGAGATCCTCAAGATAAAATATATTTTAAATTTAAAATGAGCTCTGTTTATTCTTGAATATATAGTGTTGGAAGAGACTGTCATGACAAAGGTAGATTCTCACCCTTTTTTGTTGGATCAGCAGTCAATACCATTTTGTGGGTGGCTGAAGGATTGCAGTGGATTAGATAATGATACAAGATGTGTATGGCAAGGCTTCTCTATTATTTTTAAATAAATCTTTGCATTGTGGCTGTTTTAGGACTTGCACAACAAATGCCTTGTGTTTCCTTTCTCATGATGCTCTTTTGATTTTTGGCAGCCAATATCAGAAGCTCTGAGGATGCCAAAAACAGTCCAGGGGCCTCCATCTATTCATCATAAATTAGATGGTTAAACCTATGAATATTCCAGGAAAGGGGAGTCTTGAGTAATGGTAGGCTAGGAAAAGAAGTATGACAGCTATAGCAAATAAAGTGTCTTAGGGTATTGGAATGCAAGGTTATGATGAGGCGTAATTTTAAACAAAGGAAGAAAATAACTACGCTCAGAGAGCACCAAGGACCTTTCATTTCAACTCTGAGCTTCAAAATATTCTCCATTAAACAAAGCCTCAAGATTTTTTAAAATAAACATTGTTATACACAAATGTTTAAGTAAAACCATATACGTAATTTTAAGCCACTGAATCTCTTTCGAATGTGCTGTCTTGGTTAAATCCCTCAGGTCACTGAGTCCCCAAAGGGAGTTAGGCTCTTAGAAGAATTGCCCGGAGACAGAGTTAACATGGCTGTTCAGGTTCGAGGTGGTCCTTCTAAGCATGAGAGCACAGGTTGGGTTTTGGTAAGTATGTCAGAAGGGGCAATTTGTAATGGGGCAGCTACTGGGACATGGAACGATTTTTATGTGTAGGATTTCATTTCTTCGGTGAATGGTCCATCAGTATTGTATGTCATTTAGTGAGTGTGATTTGTGGTATAAAAGCCTAATTTATTTATTTGTCAAATTTATTCACCACCCATCTCACCGTGGGGCTACTCTAGGCAGCTTACAACAACAAAAATGAAGAAATGAAAAGTGTAAACGTAACAGTAGGAAAGTAAAGGATGAACCATTAAAAAAAGCAAGGATAGAGTGAATATGAGAATAAAAGATGGGTGGGTAGGGAAGCATGGAGTGAGTGAGAAAAATAGGATTTGCTATCAGTCTAGTAGCCCCTCCGATATGGTTTCTTCTCTTTATTTCATTTTCTTCGTTTCCTTTCTTTTCTTTGATGGAAGCATCATCCCATTTATTCCTATCATCATGATCCTACCCTTTTCAACAGACGTTCAGGAGATAGGTTGTTCTTGCCAGAGACTGATTTGATTGCAACTAGACAGGCTTTGAAATTTAGCCAAAGGATGTCTATAATCCTGGAGGAAAGACAGAAAAGTACAGAGAGAGGGAGGGACAGAAAGGTGTAACTTGCAAATGAACAGTGCTAAATTTTCCAGCCTTTGTAGGATTGGGATTTTATAGTGAAGGATGCCTTCATAGAAGTGTAAAACAATAAAACTGGGAATAATTGACTCAGTTGCAAAGCTTCAGGGATATTAAGACATAAAATGGATGCTTAGACCTGGGCATAACCTAAAAGACCCATTTTGCCTTTTGAAGTTCCTTCTTAACTCTCATCAAATTATTAAAAAATGAGCTAAAAGTATTAGCTCCACCAACTGGGGTGCTTTGTTGGATCTAGAAATGTCCTGGGCCTGCTAAAAGGATACTAGAGGTAAGTTTGGAAACTATAGCGTCTGCATTTTTGGTGTAATAGAATCTGCACCGTTATTCATTCTATTTGTTAGATAAAGGTTCCCCTCGCACATATGTCCTAGTTGTTCCTGACTCCAGGGGGTGGTGTTCATCTCGTTTTAAAGCCTTTCAAAGTGTTTCAGCTCTGAAGAAGTTTCTTGGAGGAGAAGCAAAACATCTTCAAAGAAAAACCAGAAAATACAGTTGCCACTTGAAAAAAGCACCTTGGGACAGTAGACAAGGGTGTTTTTTCCCAATTGATTATCTAGTTTCTTCTGGACTGATCAAAACAATATTTATACCTGGCATACAAGGAGAAGGCTTACCATTTAACAAGAATTATTGTTCTTAAATAGCAAAGGAGCCGCTGTACCCAAATTTTCACTAAATGGTGCTATCAGGGTTTTTCAGTCCCTGGTTCTATTGAAAACAATATAAAAAGGGATTACAGGTATGCAAAGACAATCACACTGCAATTATAGGAGGGGAAAAAACACCCCCAAAGAGTATATGTTTTGTGTGCTTGTTTTCCCCCCTAGATTAATCCACTGACAAAAGAGGACGAGGGTGTTTACCAGTGTCATGCCACAAATATGGTGGGAGAAACACAGGCAGAGGGGACTATTAAAGTCCTACACCAAAGTAAAAATAAGAAGGATCACTTCCCAGCATCAGAAGATGTGAAGTAGCAAGGTAATCTTGATCCTTTTCGTGTTGGTAGAAATGTCTTTTTAAATGAATATAAATGCCTGCCTTTTTTTCATAGACAAGGATGGCATAATAAAATTAACAAAAAAGGAGAAAAGTCTATTTCAACCTAAAGGCAAATAGATCTTAATTTCCATGGAACATTTATAAGCCACACAGTTGTTCCCCAAAACTCACCTTACCAGAGATATTCTCTGAAAGGCTTTTATCCTACACTAGTTGATAACCCGGCGTTGCTGGGTTTATATTTATATTTATTTATATTTATAATTATATTTGTATTTATTTATAGGGGGGAAATGTCCGGACCAAACATAATTTTTAATGTTGGATTTTCCCCCTTATCATAGGGCTTCCTTGGGGAGTACTGTGAAGCCATTACCATGGCAACTCCATTGCACTATAGTAGAAGCCATTTTACGGCAGTACAGTAGAAGCCATTTTAAGGCACAACAGGCTGTATCCTAACAGAACACACACCCTGAGGGGTGTTAGGGGTGTCTTACCACCACCACCACCACCACCACCACCCCAGTATTTTTCTCCAGAGTAAGCCATCTGTGTACCAAGTTGGGTACACCATTCCAACACACACACACACATGCACACACAGCCAGATAGATGATGATGATGATGATAAATGATAGATAGATAGATAGATAGATAGATAGATAGATAGATAGATAGATAGATAGATAGATAGATAGATAGATAGATGATAGATAGATAGGTAGATGATAGAGTATTGAATTTATATTTTTTTTAAAAAGTAAGTTATAGCAAGTTGGTATCATAGCCTAGTGCTGTCAAGCAGAATCAATGTACATTTCACTGTAGGCAATGTCAAGGCATTGTAAGAACTATGAAAATGTTGCTGGAAATTGCCACTACATGGCCATCCCTTCAATCTGAATCTCTGAAAGTATGGAAGCATCTCAGAAATGAGATCTTTTGCAGCAGTAATTTATCTTGTGGTAATTAGGGGTTGTTATCCTCAACTTCATAATATGCAGGATGGATTTCAATGGAGAAATACCTGTAAAGGCATATAGGTTTACTAACTTTCTCAAAAAAGGATGGAGAGAAAACTATGACAGACCCATTGGAGCAATGAAATGCTTGATGCCCACACCAGATAGTAGTGAGAACAGGACAGGGGACTTGGCAGCTTACATTTTTCTCCTATCCCCTTTTTTATTATTGCAGTATAACTGTTTGTGCCCTTAATCTATTAACTGCACAGAAACATGCTATTATAGGCCAATTGCAACTTCATCTCACTGTATTTGTAATTCCTTTTATAGAGACTCTATACCAGGGTTGTTCAGCCTTGGCAACTTTAAGACTTATGGACTTCAACTCCCAGAATTACCTAGTCAGCATGGCTGGCTATGTAATTCTGGGAGCTGAAATCCACAGTTGCTAAGGTTGGACACCCATGCTCTACAGTGTTAATGATACTATTCTACATTTTTCCAAGAACTAGTCCATGTGCTTGAGAAGTACAACAGTACAGATGCACATTTTCTGGCATATAACTGCCAGAGCATCATTCTGCAAACAGTCCGCATTCATTTACATACACATTGTGCAAATAGTTTTGGCTGTAAAACCTGCTACACAAAGCAAGATCAGTGAATGCCAGTCAAAGTTGAAATCGAACACTTTTTTTCCTCTTCACCTTAAAAGAAAAGAAAAAGATTATGGCACTTTGGAAACAGAAAGAAAATGGGTGGATAAGGAGACTGTGTAGAAAAAGCACAATTAAGAATGAGACAATAAACTGAATTATAACCTGCAATTAAAGGGTAATTAAGCCCTCTGAATATAAACAGAAGCCTCCACATTAGTTTTCTGTAAAACTGCGTATGTCTGGTTAAATGGAAAAGAAAGAAAAGAGAAAGTGCAAGTCCCCCAGCAGAGGCGGCCCCCGCATGGAAGTGAGCCACAGTGGCCCCTGCAAGAGCTGCCACGGAGGACGCTCCCACAGGCCCCGGCCTGGTCGAGGAGGCGGCCGCCGCCCCCGACCCTGCTTCCCTCAGCAGTGGCGGCCGGCATCCCCTGAGCAGGAGGAGGAGGAAGGAGCTGCCCCTGGCAACGCGGACACGAGGCAGTCCCCACTGGCCGCGACCCATTCCAGAGACGCCATCGGCGCTGCAGTCACCGCCTCACAGGGCACCCAGTGGCCGCCCTAGCCCCGCTGCACCTCAGGCTGACACCGCCGCTCCCCTTCGGAGCCGCCTTGGCGAGGCCGTAGCTGGCTCCCTGTGAGGGGGGTGGAGAGCGCGCGCAGCTGGCCGGGCTGAGGAGACGCTCCGCCTCCACCTCCTCTGGAGCTCCACTGGGCTGGGCGGGGGAAGGCTGGATTAAGGGTGGGAGGAGGCGGCCGAGGGATGGGGCAGGCGCTATGGTATACCTTGTGTTTTTACGTCCAGCAGATGGCGCTGGTTTTCAAAAAAACATGTTTTAACCTGTCACAGGTGTGACATCTATATAATATACATATATAAAAACATGCGCGTAGTCGAATGCAACATTGTGTCAAAATTTCAAAGTAATTGGTGAAGAACTTTTGGAGATTTGAGATTTTGAACAAACATTACATTTTTATTTATATAGAAGATTGTTTGTGAATGCCACACATGGTTTTTTTTTCCTCTCTCCTTCTCCCACATCTGTCTAGGAGACATCCTCCAGTGGGATCAGAATTGAACACAATCTAGACACCAATGGATTAGTGATTGCTTTCTTACTTTCTGAAGACTAGAAGACACTGTCTCAATCTTTTCTTGAGTAATGGTGATATTTGTGCCCCCTTTTTAGTGTTTGATGACTATTGAACATGTAGTTAGTATGGAACAAAGACATAATAAAGCATGTTTTTTTAAAAAATTGTTTTTATTGGCACGCTTTAGTACATCTAGGAAACATTGCAACTTACTATAACAACAAATTAACTGGCAAAACATTACTGTATTAAGGGCCATTTAACATTGAGACATGGAGAAAAATTCACTGGAGCTCTCCCTTCACTAAGCAATCGATTCTCCATCGTTTTTGTCTATAAAACTAAATGGCCTACTAAATGAGAAATGTCAAAAATAATATTGTATTTTAATGCATTAGTTTAACCACTTGAATGAAATTTAATAAGATTTATATTCATCTTTCTTTCAAGACCCATATGCTGGAACTTTACACAACCACCACAACAACCCTCTAAGGTAGATTGAGCGAAGAGCTGGTTGAAAGTCATCCATTGAGTTTTTATGGCTTGGGTGGAATTGAATCTTGTCTCCCCAGTGTTAGCCCAACAGTTCAATCAATACACTGGCAGTCAGCTTGAGCATTACAAATTCTGGACTGGATTCTGAATAGGACTCCTGTCCTATAGGACCTAGAACATGTGTCAACAGCATACATACACACAAACACATGCACATCCCTCCAGAACTGTAGGGCCGTGATGGCAAACCTATGGCATGCGTGCCACAGGTGGCACATGGAGCCACATTTGCTGGCACACCAGCCTTCAGCTCTAGCACACGCCTGATTTATGGCCTTCTAGAGGGCCGTTTCCGCCCTCCCCAGGCTTCAGAAAAGCCACCGGAGCCTGGGGAGGGCGAAAAACAAGCCCAACAGGCCAACCAGAAGTTTGGAAACAATTCATTTCCACCTTCCAGGAACCCAGGGGAGGCCGTTTTCGCCCTCCCCAGGCTTCAGGAAAGCTGCCCCGGGAGGGGGGAGGCGGGGGGGACGTATGTGCAGGTGGGTGGGGTGCGTTCCATTGTGGGTCTGGGCACAGGCACGCGATAGCAGGCGGGCACAATTTTGGCACGCCTTTGCAAAAAGGCTAGCCGTCACTGCTGTAGGGTGTCCTGCTTGAGCATGGGCGCTGAAGTAGAAGACTCCAAGGTCTTTCAACTGTCTTAATAGTTTTACATCTTTAAAAGTGCACTAAATTTGAGAACATACTGCTTCATCCTTAACATCTTTGTTGCCTGTCTTATTATAGAATAATGCCTTTAGCAGTATTCTCTGCCCAAGGTAAAAAAGATATTACAACAGGTTTTGAAAGGCAATAAAAAAAGATGGAAATCTGCAGTTTCCTGCATGCTTATACTCGTTTAGTAGAAGGCAAACTCCTGTTATTCTATCTTCTCATTCCCGAGG
This sequence comes from Natrix helvetica, assembly GCF_964273705.1. Lineage (NCBI taxonomy): Eukaryota > Metazoa > Chordata > Lepidosauria > Squamata > Natricidae > Natrix > Natrix helvetica. The sequence goes on along the minus strand of NC_138552.1, from coordinate 105,141,069 downwards.
TTACTTTTATAATTTGATTATATTTCAACACAAAGCAACCCTTTAACTTTAGCTACCTAGTTTTTATTTTCCAAAAATAGTCCTCAGATTTTGATGGAACTTAGAGGTATGGGGGGGGGGGGGAATTGTTCCCCAAAAATGTGTACCTAATTTTTAAAATAAAAAAAAATCATGAAATTACAAATGAAATCCCTATTTAAAAATGACCACACCACTTTTCTTATTGCTACTTAGCCATTGACATCTGGTGGCTGCTTTGATTTATGGAAATGCTCACATGATATATTCACAGGATTTAATTTTGAATGATCACTAACAAATTACAGAAATCAAATCAAATCACTAAGAGAAATCAGAGTAAGAAAAGGAAACTGTATAACCCGGACTGCTTTTTGAACGAAACGAAAGCCCCTGCCAACCGCTCATTTCTGGAAGAAGCTGACATGGATATGAAAGAGATCATCTTCTCCTTTTTGTACATGGCATCTGGATACCAAGGTCTGCTATCTTCCAGTTGTGTTATCAGGCTGACCTAGCTCTCCATTAATTTAATATTTAAAAAGCAAAAAGAAAACTTCTGAAACTACATCTAATTTCTTCATTGCTCTCAAGGGAGACCCCTATCAATAGGTTGACTATGATCTTGGTTCATTTCAAATCAAAATTTTAGGGAGCAGGTACATCATGTAGGTACAATTCCTGTCTTTAATATGGAAGTCACGCAGAGGTGGTCGTCACATACTGTAACAACCAGTTCGCCCAGCACTGGAAATGTGTGCGCGTGCTTTCCTAACATGCGCGCGGCGTCAGCACGGCAATTCACTCACACGTGCCTTCCATGCATGCTTGCGTCAAAAACACAGCAATATAGGATGGGATTGTGCCCGCAGATCGCAACTAGCGGTTCGCTCAAACCAGTCTGAACCAGCAGCAACCCACCACTGAAGTCATGCCTAAACTAGTTCCTACCTCCCCATTTAGCAGCAAGGATGACTACATCATTGTATGGTATCCTTCCTTTCTTTGCTCTCTGATCTGACAAACAACTTCATTAGATGAGCTCACATTTTAATCATAACCAAATTGTTCTGTCTACTCCATGACTTTTTTTTTTTTTTTTTTTTTTGCTTGATTGCCTAGCAAAACTGAGTGTCATCGCAAACAAGAAAAACAGGAAGAGTAGTCAGCTCTGCTTTTGGCTCAATTTAGCATTACCTGTTTTTGATCTTTTGAAAAGCTTCAAGCAGAGTGCTGTATGTTTTTTTTTCCCTCATCTTGAAGTGTCGGAACTTAACAAAAAGGATGCAGTATGAAAGAATAATTTTAACTAATCTGACTGGAAATATTGCAGAACACTACCATTAGAACATATACTCCATTTATTTTAATCTTTCAGGATATATCCATAAGGTTTCATATGGAGACTGCATAATGACAACAATATCACTATTAACACTTCAGATATAATTATATTTAGCAGCTTTCCAAAATCAGGTCTGATTATAAGCTCTGAATAAGAACAAGATTGCACCAACATGAAGGCAAGAACAAACATTTGACACATGGAAAGAAAAAGTGACAAAAAGTATTTTACTTTTTCAGCTGCTCTACAATCTTCATATGGAAACGTTCAGGATCCATCTGTTAAGATAATGTCTATAGTCCATTCTTAGAAAAGCATTCAAAGTCCAGTTTGGTCTTCCATGTAGGCAATCCTCGAAGCTCTTACTATCATATGCTGTCCAGCTTCTTTAAAACAAATGGAGCTATGGAAAGAAACACAGTAATGCTCTCAATAAACAAAATGAGGCATTTAGACCATATGACTCCTGATTTACAGTAAGTTTAGCTAAATGAGGACAAAAGTGATGGTATTCTCTTAGTATAGGTAACTGACAATGAATGTCCTATATAAGTGTAACTATGCCATGGTAAATTTTCTAGTAAACATTTTTTGCTTAGTTTTTCCATTATGTAGTATGTATGTAGTAGTGCACTAATCATCTGATCTTGAAAAAGCAGATTTAAGAAAATTGCACTGAAAACAAATTTGAGTTTTCCATTTCTTGAGCACCTGTATTGTTCTGAAGGCATCAGTGTATATTCAATACCTCACTTTAAAGTTATATAATACAGGTGTACAAATCGTGAAATACTAGAGAGATATTTTAAAAATGCAAAACAGAACAGAAAGGCATTATTTCTCAAGTGCCAAATGGTAAGCAGGCCCATTGGAAGATCCCCCCCCCTCTACTATGCTTTCTGGGTATCTACTGTTGGAACTCAGGGGCCAAGTGGCAGTGTTCAAAGAACTGCTACCAGTCCAAGCCTCTGGCTTAATGAAATACTGCATTACAGAATAGTGTCTTTATATCTCAGCTGCAAAAATTTAACATGTTAAATTACAGTTATCTTTCCTACTTTTTTTTTTGCTGCCGTGTAAATGACACTCTGGATTTGAACTTGGAATGAATACATCTGCTATTGAAGATCAGAATGGAAGAGAGTGTTATGGGCTGCATCAAAAAATTTAGCAGTAGCACCAGGTTTCCTGGTTATGATTGTTCTGAGTTTTTTTTTTTTAATTTTACATTGTTTTTATCCTTGGGTTGCAATTCCCCCAGAGCTTGGTTTAAGATAGACAGCCACATAAATATTTATACTAGCTTTACTTATTTAAAACAAATTAGCATTTATTAGTCTTTGTGCGAGTAATCTCATCCCTTGCCCTTCGGATAGGCAGCCAATAAATTTAAATAAATAATCTGCTTTAACTCCAACCAGCAAACATTTTTATTTATAATTGAATTTATATTGCCGCCTATTCGCCCGTGGACGACTCAAGGCGGTTTACAAAGTATAAAACCCCATTTAAAACAGTAAAACTAATAAAAAGACTCCAATTAACTAATATAATAATATAATAACATAGGACCACTTTCCCATTTCCCCCGACAACAACTCCCTAGGGCTGGACCGAGGCATGCCTGGCCAAAGGTCCCCCAGTGACCTTCCATGAGCCAGAGTTGCCTTGAATCCAATTCCCCTTCGGGATCTACTTCAAACCCCTTAGCCACTACTCCGCCTCGCATCTCCTAATGGTATGAAATGCTATAGAGCCACTCCTATAAAATCCCCATATAAAAACCCCCACCCAACGTTAAGGTCACTGCTAAATCCCGGGTTTTGCAAGAGAAAAATCCCCAGCACGTGGCCGCCACCGCCGCCCCAGATGTGCGCGCGGGAGGCACTCACTGATGCGTAGCACGGCTACGTAGATGAGGAAGTTGCGGATGGAAGAGAGAACGTCCTCGCGCATTTTGCGCTTCAGCTCCTCCGGGTCCAGCTTGGGCCCCAGACCCTCAAGGCGGAACATGGTCTCGGCTGCCGCTCCTCTTACTGAGCCAAAGAAGCCTCCGGAAAAACCACCCAGGGGCTCTCTCGGAATAACCCCGCCCTCCCTACGGATGTCACTGAGGGACAAATTTCTTGCTACGGTCGGCGCCCAAGGGGAAAGACCATTCTTGCTTCCCCTTCTACACTTCCGGTACAGAACGCTTTTCAATTCTTGAGTTCCGGAGCCGAAGGAAGGTTCTGATCCTAAGTGTGATACGAGATGAAACAAAGTCTGGTAGAAAATCGCAAGTGTTTTTTTTTTCCCTCCTTCTGATTTTTAACGTTTCGTCTTTTCCTCACTTATAGTTCCCTTATTATGTAAAATAGACCCGCTGGCTGTCTCTTGTAAACTTTTTTTCCTGTTCTCTGCACAAAGGTAACGCTGCTTTAAAAAATTAAGATTGGGAGGGCGGATTTATTACAGCCTTACTAAGCTGCAACATTTCGGTTCCTGCTTCGATGTGCAATAAAAAAAAATAAGCACAAAGGGGGTCTAACTACACTTTTATAATACTTCTGCTAGGAGAAAAAGCGAACATTCTCATGATATATCCAACAGGATGCTGCAAATTGCAATAACTATTTGACACATAGATTGGGAAGTTGAGACTGAAAAAATACTACCCTCGTCGTGTGCCAAAGCTTGTCTTTGTTTTCTTCTGTTCACAAGAATAAAAGGAAACGATTTTCAGGATAAGGTAAAGAGTTCTAGGTGTAGAATAAAGCACATGTGAGACATACCCAATCTATAGATGTAGCCAGTTTGACAGATAGGTGATCTTGATCACAAATTACCTGCAGAATAGGTTTGTACAAGGGCCTATGAATATTCCAATATCACAACCTGACTAACTGGATTGTGACACAATATGGACATCATTCTGCATGCTTGCAGTGATAATGAGACATTAAGGAACATTTGAATAACAGCTACTACTCAGGCATTGTTTGGAATTGATCCCAAGACATTTTGCTACCCTCAAAAGAACAACAAACTGTAACTATTTGATTGGGAAGAACCCCATTCTCAAACCAAAGTTCACAGTATCTAAAGCCAGTAAAATATTGGCACCACTGGCAGTTCATCCATGACAGAAAATCATCTTTATCATCATCAATATTTTTCGTCTTCTGAAATCAGCTGCCTCACAGCTCTCTACATATAATATGGCATTGCCGGCCATCCAATTTACAAATAGGAAAGGAATATTTCTGGCTCCAAATTGATGGCAAAATGCTTCTCAGTGGGGCTGCCTTGCCGAAGATCCTCAAGAAATAACTTCTAATTCTGGGGGAAAAAACTGTTCACCATTTTAAATCCCACCAATGCTGTATCAAGTGTTACAAAATGCGATGGAACATTTAAAATGGTAGCTATCGTCCTCAACTTCACCCACTTATGCTGTTGAATAAGCTTAGGGTTGGGGGACTGTTTTTGTATATAGTAACTGCTACACGACTATTTATATGTACAAAACTGGAAAAACTGAAATATAATGGGATAGTTGGCTAAGATGACGTAATTAGCAGAGATTCTTGATTAGGACAAGGAGAATAACCACATTTATTGGAAGTGATTGGAAATACCTTTTGGACTTTCTGCTAAAAAAGAAATAATGGGTTGGAAGCTGATTCATCATTTTTTATTGCATTTTTTCCACTTATTATTAACTTTACTCTTTTTCCAAAGTTTGTATTGCCTTTATTCTCTTAAAATATATTTAATAAAAAATAATGTTAAAAAAAAGAATCGGGCAGCTAATTGGTAGAAGAGTCAGTGGACTCTGAGTAAGAGCTTTATAATACAAGCAATCATTAATGAAACCCAACTCCTGCTTAGAGCAGTTGAAAGAACAATCAACATAGGATTTGATTCTCCTAACTCTTGTTACCCTGCTACATGGTTTGGGACATAGAAAATAGCAGGGAAGAAACAAAGCTATGAGGACAAGAGATAAAAAGGGTTGCTAGTCCATTCTAGTGGTTCTATAAATAGCTAATGAGGAAAGGGTCAGAATTTGGGTCCTCGCTCTGATGTTATAGTCAGGTTATCCTTGATTCTGTGCTTTACAGGAATATGGGAAGGAGAAGCACATGGCTGCTAGAGAAGATATAATTATTTTCTAGCTTTCCCAGGTTGAGATTTGGGAGTTGAATGCAACATGTACGTGTTGGGCATCTGGCTGTGCAAACTTCAAGGTTTGCCTTTTCCCTGCTTTAGGGTCTCTCTGGAATTTGTGTAGTGTCCTAAAAGTGCTTTGTCACTGCTGAGAACATCAGGTGGGCATTAAAACAGAGAAAGACAGGAAGATCTAGGAAGCACGTTCATACACCGGCAATTAATGTTTATGTATAATTCATTCCCACTCATTCAGTTGGCAAAAATTAGAAGTGCTGCAGAACCAGAAAGTTAGGCCTTTGGGAGAAGATAGTGAAGGAGCAGAGAGCTTCTACAGACAGCTCACAGAGCTATGACATTTACTGCTATGATGAAAGGAGATGATACTAAGAGATAAGAATAAAAGTGGGATCTTTGGAAATTTTATTTTCCTTTCCAAAAACCTACCCCAAAAATAAAAGTGTCTGATGGGCTAGGTCAGTGGTCGGCAAGCCGCGGCTCGCGAGCCACATGCGGCTCTTTACACCCTTTAATGCGGCTCTTCTGTGTGCCGGGCGCCTGCTCCCCTCCCTCCTCTCGGGCGGCCGCCCCAAAAGTCACGAAGTCTCCGAGGCTGTAATTTTCTGAGCTGTGCGCGCGCGCCTGTTTTCCATGGCGTGGAGCAGCGGCGAGCGATGATTCCGGAGGCCATCAGTGGGGGGGCAGGGTCCCCCCTCGCGTTCCTCATCTTCCTGGATGGCCCCCGGAATCATCGCTCGCCGCGCAGAATCTCGCCGCTGCTCTACGCCGTGGAAAACAGGCGCGCGCGCACAGCTCAGAAAATTACAGCCTCGGAGACTTCGTAACGGCGGGAACTTGTTGTCACTCGCCCGGGCTTTTGCAGAAGCTTCCCTCCAAAGCATTCCGAGGGAGGAAGGGCCAGTTGGGAAAGGGGCTTTGCTCCTGCTCCGGGCTGTAAGCTTCCCTCTGAAGTCTTGGGATGTTCTGAGGAGCCCCCCAAGGCAAAACGCCGCTGCCAGGTAGTTAAAAGTACCTCTCTGATTCTGTCAGACTCTGTCAGTCTCTCTCTGATTCCCTCTCTCACTCCCTCTCTCTGTTCCTCTCTCTGTCTCTCTGTCTGTCTCACTCACACACACACACAGACACTGTGGTCACCTTGTTGAGTGTTCCAATCACATTTGAAACACTCAACAACTGGCCTGCATTTATGGTATTTTGCAGCATTCTGCAGTCATAGGACCAATTTTGGTCCTATGACTGCAGAATGCTGCAAAATACCATAAATGCAGGCCAGTTGTTGAGTGTTTCAAATGTGATTGGAACACTCAACAAGGTGACCACAGTGTGTGTGTGAGAGAGAGTGAAACAGACAGACAGAGAGAGGAACAGAGAGAGGGAGTGAGGGAGGGAATCAGAGAGAGACTGACAGACACAGACACAGACACACACACACACACACACACACAGAGGGGGGGAGGGAGGGAGAGAAAGATAGACAGACAGAGAGAGACACACACACAGAGTGAGTGATTAAGTGAATGAGTGAGAGACAGACACACCCACATACACAGAGTGACAGAGAGAGAGGAAGGGAGGGGAGAGAGACAGAGGGAGAGACAGAGACAGACACACACACACACAGAGTGAGTGAGAGACAGACAGACACACACACACACAGAGTGACAGAGATGGGGGAAGGAGGAGAGAGTTACAGAGATACAGAGAGAGAGACAGACAGATAGACACCCAGAGAAAATGACAGAGGGAGACAGAGAGGGAGGGAGGGAGAGAGAGAGACAAAGAGCCAGAGAGAGAGAGAAAAAGAAAAAGAAAAAAAGAAAGAAAATGGGAGAGAGAGATGAAATTAAAAACAACAACATACAAACCTGACTTACTCAAACTATCCAAGGAAATGCAAGGCCAATGTTCACATTAGTGGTTGTGACTTTGTCAGTCATTGTCAGGATGTAATTTTCTCTACATTGTAAGGCAAATTTTACGGAATTTAACGTTATCGATAAATAATATCGTTCTAAAGTTTTTGTTTTATTGTGTTATTTGTATCCTCCCGACCTATGTGGATACTTGCATGCAGAATATTCTCAATAAAAACTTATTGAAACTAAAAACAGTGTCCTATGTATTTTCGGTTTTAAAAATGTGGCTCTCAAAATAAATTTCAATCGTGGTTTTGGTGAGATTTGGCTCAGTTGAAAAAAAAGGTTGCCCACCACTGGGTTAGGTGAACTGAAGAATCTTTCAAATATAATCACTGGAAACACCTCATTAATTGCTAGAATGTCTATCTTATTCTAGGCATTTTCTGTGGCTAGAATTGGGGCACATTACATTTTTCAAACAAGGAGCCACACTTGACTTAATTAGCCATAATTTGTCTTTGTTATCTAGAATAATAAATTATATCTAGCATTGGAGTTGCAAAGACTATGGATTTCTCTTGTTTTCTACCATCCTAGAGTTGTATGTACTATAATGGGATAAGAGAAAAATGAACTGAATTTCTATTTTCAGAAATGGTGATTTCATAGACATTTGTCTACCTCTTTCTAACAGGATTTGGACAAGCTGTTTTGCAATGTATCTAAACTTGTTTTGAACATTGTAAGATCGAGTTTGGAAGTCTAAAAGCTGTCCACCATATCATCTAAAAATATAAACAATGTAAATATGACCATGTTTTTCTCTGTCGAGTTTTGCAGTGATTTTGTTCAATTGGTGTAATAAAGCTATTGCTAATATGGATTTTGATTTTTTTTCCTTCGACATACCTACATTATTTTTATACTTTATATTTTTATTTTCCATATCTTTACTAATGTTCTGTCTTAGTAAAACTTGCAGTTCAGTGGAATCTGGATGCCTCCTAAGTGGTTTTATTTTAAATTAACCTAATTCAAGTTTTTTTATTGACCTTCAGATAGTTTCTTTTACTATTAATGCTTTCCTTTCACAGTTTTCAAAATCCTTTTCTAAATTTTTCTGAGCTTCAACAAGAAGAGCAACAGAGAAATAGAATGATGATGATGATGATTGCCAAATTCCATAAAGAATTCAAGTTATTTTCTCCAGAATAATTCTTTGTGAATTGCGTGCAGGGAGATGTTATCCTATATCAACTGAGAAGAATAGAAGCAAATGTTGAAGAGAAGAGAAAGAATGAGAGGTGCAAGTGGCTGTAGACATACTTGCTGAAGAGCAGGAATTATTTGGAAAATATGCACATTTCAATCTTTTGTTGTGTTTCCTGTCTAGATATCTTTTCTGATAATTTTATCTCTATCCGGTATCTTTCCAGGACAGGGACCTGTTACCCTAACCTTCCTTTTTCCCCTCTTCCTTTGTTGTTTCTACTGGAAGCAGGGAGGGAATAATCTGTACATGCAGATGCAGGATCAATTATTTTTATAAATAAAAATAATGCTTTTACTGTGAAGGAATTTTGGTTATTTCATTATTTTATTTTGGAGTGCCTTGTCCTGATCTTTTCTGAAATACAGCTTTTTTGCTGATGAATATGCATACATATTGATAAAACACAACATTTTCCACCTGCATGTATTACTTAGGGAAAGAAAAGTTCCCAGGACTGGATTCGGAGAACCAGCAGGTCTGTCTGGGTTGACAAAGCAATCCGTGTGCTGAATTTCTATTGGGGTGTTGTTTTTCTTTCCTGGGGGTGTCAAACTCACACTGACACATCCTCGTCACATGATGTATCAGGACTTCTTCCCCCCTTTACTAAACCAGGCAAGGGCATGGCTAGCACATGATGCGCCCGGCCCATGGGCCAGGTGTTTGACACCCCTGTTGTAGAGGTTGTGCTGTCTTAAATTCTATTTCAATTTACTATAATCAAGAATCAACTTTTAAATTAAAAGTCATCTTCCTTTCAGGAAAAAAACGTAAACTTTTTTTTTTGTTGGAAATTTTTTTTTATTGTTTTGATTAAAAAAAACACAAACAAAAGAATCTTTCTTCATTACATCTTCCAGAAAGCATGTCGATTGGTTACAAATAAATTTCGTGCATTACTACCGCAATCATTCTTTATACTTCCTTCATATTGAATTGTACATTTTAAATCAAAAATATTCATGTATTTTACCATCAATGTACCATCATTCTCATTTGACTATAATTATTTAAACGTGCTTTTATCTAGAATCATTTGTATTTAAAGACACAACTACCTACTGATCTTCATTAGCTATTTCTATAAACCTCCAATAATATTATAACTTATAACAGTGATGGCGAACCTATGGCATGCATGCCACAGGTGGCACGCGGAGCCATTTGTCAGGTCACCCTTTTTTAAAGCCATTTTTCGCCCTCCCCAGGCTCCAGAGCCTTTATAGGAGCCTGGGGAGGGTGAAAAGAGCCTTCCCCGCCCCCCCCCGGACGCCCTCCAGAGGCATCAGGGAAGCGTCCAGACGGTCCCTGAAGCCTTCGGAACGCTTAAAACGACCGTCCGAGCAAACCGGAAGTCACTTCCGGTTTGCTCGGACGGTCGTTTTGAGCGCTCCGAATGCATCAGGGAAGCCTCCGGACAGTCCCTGAAGCCTTCAGAGCGCTTAAAAACGATCCTCCGAGCAAACCGAAGGCTTCAGGGACTGTCCAGAGGCTTCCCTGACGCCTCCAGAGGGCGTCCGAGGGGGCGGGGGAGGCTGTTTTCGCCCTCCCCAGGCCTCTGGAGCCTGTGGAGGGCGAAAAAACATATAAAAATGGGGGGGAGCGCCTGTAGTGCGTGCATGTGCACTGGGGATCACGCATTGCATTATGGGTGCGGCATGCCCGCACATGACCCCCCCCTGCGCTCCCCCCACTTATGGCACGCGAGCCAAAAAAGGTTCACCATCGTTGTGTTATAATATAACATATTCCCCCCTTTTTCCCCCTACTCACTATTTAAGGCTTATATCTGATTGCTTTTACCAATGCCAACACATATAGAAATCATTAAACATTATCCATTAACATTTCCTTATTGTTATTGTAGTTATCTAAAAAAAAAATTTTTTTTTTACTATTTATATCACATCTCCTCTCATCCGACCCAAGAAAGATTACATCTTTATAATAAAATCTAAACAAAAATTTGTTAGTAGCATTTATAAGTACCCAAGAAAGATTACATCTTTATAACAAAATCTAAACAAAAATGTATTAGTAAAATTGATAAATCTTTTTCCCAGGTCCCTTTTCATAGATATTTTGGGGACAATTTAAAATTTATTTTTTGTCCTCTTAAGGTAGGTTACGTGTTAATTATGGTGCGCAGATAGCTAGATAACTAGGTGGTGTCTAGATAGCTAGATAAAGATAGAGATAGACAGACAGACAGACCTTCCTTTAAGCCAGTCCTAACTCAGTTGCAAGGTTTTCAGAAATAGCTTGCCCTTACCATATTTCTAGAGCTGAGAGAGAAAGACTGGCCCCAAGTCACTCAGCTGTGCTTAAGACAGGATTACAACCCAGGTATCCCAATTTCTAGATGCCTTTAACCCAGGGGTGTCCAAACTTGGCAACTTTAAGACTTGTGGACTTCAACTCCCAGAATTCCCCAGCCAGCTCTGAAGTCCACAAGTCTTAAAGTTGCCAAGTTTGGACACCCCTGCTTTAACCACTGTAACCGTCTCTCAGAATTTATTATAATACCTGCAAAACTGACATCCTTATAGACTGGAAGAACTGAAACGAGATAGAGTGGTATGAAATAATGCAAAGATGTTCTTATCATTTTATTTCTTGTTGCTTGGGAAATGTGTTTTTAAAAGGATACCTAACAGAGATGTAGAAGTACTGTTAAAAGGTGAGATTTTAGTTGAATTATTGTGCTTTAAAATACTGTGACGCTATACAAGTAGTCCTTGACATACAACAGTTCGTTTAATAGCTTGTTTTTTGTTTGTTCCATTTGGTTTCTGCTAGCAATGCAAAAGTAGTCAAATCATTACTTGTTAGCATTTAAATATTTTATATTTTGGAAGCACTGCAAGATAAAGTTCTGATTAATATGGTGCTGCCAAGAAGACAAATAGATCCCAGGTGAATCATGAACATTCAGGTCTTTCAACTTTTACACCTAGTGATCCTGCTGACATTCTGATTGATGTGGCAGTTGGATAGATGATTGAGTTGTGGGTTGTTTTTAGGAACTGTATTTCTGAGAGAAACTGAACTGTCTAGAGCAGTAAAAGCTTAAGTAGAAAGAAGAATCTTGTGGGGGAACCTTATTCCAGATGACAAGCATTGTTACAAAGAAGCTGTACTTCAAGGGTACTTCAAGAAAATTTTGTTTAATTGAAGGAATCCAGAGTACACCAACCTTTCCAGATTGTTATCAACCAGGCAGATATTATGGGAGCCAGGCAGTCTCTTATGTAATCAGACCCTAGGTCATGTACAGCTTATATAAGTAATGACCAATACTTTGAATCACACCCAAAAGCCACTGGAGCTTGCAAAGTAGATGTGTTACATAGGCATAGCAAAGTATGCTCATTATTGCCCACTGATGGTAATTCAGTTTTCCTGAGAAAGTATATTTAGCAAGCAGCAGGTTATTTATTTGATGTAATATTTCTCCTTCATTTTACCATCATTGCCAGCAAGGTGTCCTCCAAGACAATTGTTTCAAAAGGTAGATTCACTGTTATATTCTGGATATCAGAATTGTGAGGAGAAGCCCTCTACAAGCCACGAGGATGAGTTTGCAAAATGGCATATATACCGTTCTCACCTGAAGACAGATTCTGGATCAACTGCTACTGTTCTGAAGCATGGTTAGTTTTATTGTTTCTTGCCAACTTTATTTAATCATGCCAGCCTAGATGTGAATAAATTACTTGCTGAAACCTGGTAAGAATTGTTAGGAGAAGATGGCTGAGTCATGTGCCGGAGATTAGAAACGCTTCTTTACCAGAGATTGGTATAAATAAACCTAGGACATCATAGAAGCCTGTTTGACTGAGAATACAAAATGTTCTTCACTTTGTTTAAAATAAGGTTCCTCATCCAGGTTTTCTGGGATAATGAACTATATTTTAATTCAATCTTTCATTGAGGATGCTAATTAACTGCATCCTCCTCAGTCTGGTTTCTGAGACAATACAATAATGGTAGTGCTTGCTGGGATCTGGCAAGTGTTACTAGGAGAAACGCTCTGCTGGATGCTATTATCCTGTTATTTTCCTGGAGCATCTGGACAATATGGAATCTTGGAGGTAACCTGATGTGTGGTGGAACTTGCTTGGTGTAGCTAAAAGTTCCTAGGCAGGTTCTGGGAAAGTATTTCTCAGCCCACCTACTAATGGATTACAGCACTAAACAAAATACTAGGAATAATGTTCCTAACAGTATGAATCAACAGAGAATGGAACAATCTGCCCTGAAAGATGATATGTTTCTCTTACTGAAGAGGTAGAATGCGCATTAACAATGTTTTTTTTAATCAACAAGAGGTTGGACAAAGTGATATTTGATTATCTTTTCTGAGTCCTTTATACAAATGAAGCTATTTTTCAGACACGATGCATCCTCTTAACATCCTATGAAACTGCAAATTGTTTGACCAATTCAGGTTATGGAGTTAAAGAAATTCTACATCTGCACAAATGTTAACAACCGGTTCGCTGGAAATGGGAGTGCCTTCCTCGCTTTCACATGGCTTCAAAAACACAGCAAAAGCAAGTGAGGTGTGGCAATCCGCTGGGCTTTGTGGGTGGGGAACAAGGCCAGAGAGTGAGATAAATAGGACATGCTAGTGCTGGGGGGAGGGGAGGGCAGCCGGTGTTTAGAACTACCAGTTCACCCGAAGGGGTCCGAACCAGCAACAGCCCACTTCTGCATCAAGCTGTATGAGAGTCAGTTTCATGTAGTTGTTAAGATACAGATAGTCCTCAATTTACAGCACTTTAATGACTGCTCGAAGTTACAACAGTACTGAAACAAGGTGACCTATGACCATTTTTCACACTTATGACTGTTGTAGCATCCCCATGGTCACGTGATTTACATTTGAATGCTTGACAGCTGACTCACATTTACGATGGTTGCAGTGATTGTCTATGTATGTTTTAAGTACCCAAAGACTATATTAAAAAAACTGTTTACTATTGTTTCCGAGTACAAGATACAGAATAAAGGCCTCAAAGTTATAGGAAAGCAGATTGTGTTTGAAAGTTATGAAAAACTTCCTAACAACAATAACAAAAGTTTCATAAAGGAACTGATTACTCAGAAAGTGATGACTGATGAGTTCCTCTTTGCTATATGCACAAAGAAGCTAAACGTATCTGCTGCCTGCCAAGGAAACTTTAATTTGGATTTCTGCCCCAAGCATGGGATTGGATTCGGTGAATAAAATTATTTTTTTTAATTCTATGATTAGCCCTGTGGCCCAGGACTAATGCTGGATTTTGGAATTTTTGGAACAAATGCATTTTGGAATCCCTATGAAAGCAAGGAAACTTTTACCCATGAGCATTAGCAATTTCTCATCCAAGCCTAGGGAAATTCTATTAATGTGAATGTGATGTGTAGACTACAATCTTAGGAATATTTATTTAAAAATAATGTTCCTGTTGGTTCATGGAACCTATTGCCTATTAATACATTCAGGGCAATATTCCTAAATTATGCATGGTGGTGATTACTTACATCTTGTAGTCAAGATGTAAGTAAGAGAGAGGGACATATACCTTATTGCTCTGATGGCAGAGTGTTAGAATGCAGTATTGCGGGCTCAAGGTTGACAGCCTTCCATCCTTCTGAGTTTGGTAAAATGAGGAGCCAGATTGTTGGGGACAATACGCTGACTCTGTTAACGACTTAGAGAGGAATGTAAAGTACTATGAAGCAGTATATAAGTCTAAATGCTATTGCTATTTGGTGTCAAGAGGGTGAAAAGAATCAAGAAATGATAAAACACACCTAAAAATACAAGTGAAACATCCAAGAAAGCTCTCCTATTGTCAGTGCCAGTAGGTAGATCAGACCAGAAAAACAACTCTACAGGAAGCACAATGACACTTTATTGAAATAGGCTATACCAGTGGTGGGCAACCCGCGGCTCGGGAGCCACATGCGGCTCTTTACACCCTTTAATGCGGCTCTTCTGTGTGCCGGGTGCCCACTCCCCTCCCTCCTCTCGGGCTTCGGAGGGAAGCTTCTGCAAAAGCCCGGGCGAGTGACCACCAATTTTGGTCCTATGACTGCAGAATGCTGCAAAATACCATAAATGCAGGCCAGTTGTTGAGTGTTTCAAATGTGATTGGAACACTCAACAAGGTGACCACAGTGTGTGTGTGTGAGAGAGTGAAACAGACAGACAGAGAGAGGAACAGAGAGAGGGAGTGAGGGAGGGAATCAGAGAGAGACTGACAGACAGACACACACACAGACACAGACAGAGAGAGACAGAGAGGGGGAGGGAGGGAGAGAAAGATAGACAGAGAGAGACACACAGAGTGAGTGAGTGAGTAAGTGAATGAGTGAGAGACAGACACACCCACATACACAGAGTGACAGAGAGAGAGGAAGGGAGGGGAGAGAGACAGAGGGAGAGACAGAGACAGACACACACATACACAGAGTGAGTGAGAGACAGACAGACACACACACACAGAGTGACAGAGATGGGGGAAGGAGGAGAGAGATACAGAGATACAGAGAGAGAGACAGACAGATAGACACCCAGAGAAAATGACAGAGGGAGACAGAGAGGGAGGGAGGGAGAGAGAGAGAGAGACAAAGAGCCAGAGAGAGAAAGAAAAAGAAAAAAAGAAAGAAAGTGGGAGAGAGAGATGAAATTAAAAACAACAACATACAAACCTGACTTACTCAAACTATCCAAGGAAATGCAAGGCCAATGTTCACATTAGTGGTTGTGACTTTGTCAGTCATTGTCAGGATGTAATTTTCTCTACATTGTAAGGCAAATTTTACGGAATTTAACGTTATCGATAAATAATATCGTTCTAAAGTTTTTGTTTTATTAGTTGTGTTATTTGTATCCTCCCGACCTATGTGGATACTTGCATGCAGAATATTCTCAATAAAAACTTATTGAAACTAAAAACAGTGTACCATCCTATGTATTTTCGGTTTTAAAAATGTGGCTCTCAAAGTAAATTTCAATCGTGGTTTTGGCGAGATTTGGCTCAGTTGAAAAAAAAGGTTGCCCACCACTGGGCTATACTAACAGAATCTTGCAAGCCTGCTGGGAATGTACCTCCCCCGTTATACCTCAGTGAATCAGGGAGGCATTTGCCTGAGTCTCTAATGAATACTATCTTGCTTCTCCTGGACTTAAGGAATGTTTCAGTCTGTTTGCCCTAGGTAACAATTCTTGCATACTTCTGTCAAGATCATGGCTTTCTATTATCATTGACTTGGAAAGCAGATTGAAATAGAAGATAAGAGATCTGAGTAACAAGGATCTGAATAACCCTAACAAAGTGGAAGTTTAAATGAAGTAGTAACCTGAAGATGGATGGAATGCTTATAGACTACACAAACATTGTCCCCTCTCCCTTGCGTCCTTCGGAACATGTTCAAGTTGCCTCAAATGCCTAAGGCTACAAGATCTGGGCTGCAATAATCCTGATGACCACTTGGTGGCATCCAAGAGATAAGAGTTTTCCATCTTGCTTTGTTTTATTGAATGATAATTCAGGTTTCTATACTAACTGGATGCATCCTAAGTCAAAGCTGTCATTTACAATCTAGTCCAATGTTTTTCAACTTTAGGATGTGTGGACTGAAACCCCCAAAATTCCTCAGCCGACACATCTTTTTTTAATACACTTTTTAAATTTTTGAATAAATACAAACAGACAAAATACAACAAACACCACAAAAATATCTTCCATTACAAATTGTAAAAAGTGTGTCAATTGGTTACAAAAAGCTTTCATGCATCCCTTCCACAGTCATCACCTACAATTCATATCAAGTTATATATTTTAAATCAATATATATATATATATATATATATATATATATATATATATATATATATATATATATATATATATATATATATATATATTACTATTATCATACCTCAATCTTCATGACTATAATTGTTTTTACGCCCCTTTATATAAAATATTCCAAAATTTAAAGCAAAACCACATGATGGCATTCCATTATCTATTTTCAATATCATCTAGCAACATTACATCTTTATAACACTTTATAAATAAAAATTATGTTTAATAACAAAGTTTCTAAACTTCCTTTCTTAATCACTGTTTACAATGTATATCCAATTTCCCTTTTATCATGTCAATACAAATATTACATTATTATCATTATCAATCATTTTTTTAACAATATCCATCATCATTTCATTTTGGGGGGATCTTAGTTTAACTAAATTTAACTTACTCTTTTTTAAAAAGTATTATAAGCCTTCATACATAACAAAGTTTCTAAACTTCCTTTCATGAAGAAAGATACATCTTAATATTGCCAAGGTTGAAAAAGAAAGATCTAGTCATAGGTCTTGGACTGCAAGGCAATCAAACCGGTCAGTCCTAAAGGAGATCAACCCTGGGTGCTCTTTAGAAGGCCAGATCCTGAAGATGAAACTCAAATCCTTTGGCCACCTAATGAGAAGGAAGGACTCACTGGAGAAGAGCCTAATGCTGGGAAAGATTGGGGGCAAAAGAAGAAGGGGACGACAGAGAATGAGGTAGCTGGATGGAGTCACCGAAGTAGTAAGCATGAGCTTAAATGGACTCCAGAGGATGGTAGAGGACAGGAAGGCCTGGAGGAATGTTATCCATGGGGTCGTGATGGGTAGGACACGACTTCGCAACTAACAACAAAGTCATGGATCTGTCATTCAGCATCCACAGTTCAGAGGTCTATCCTCAGTCCATCTAGAGCACACTAGCAATAGGAGCCTACCTAAAGTGGTTGTGACAAAGCCAGCTCAAAGTGCTCAATTAAATATTATTTTAACTATAGAATCACCCTTCTGCAGTACCCTGTGCTCTTTGATGTTTTCTTATCCACATCTGTGTTATTAATCATAATTAAGGTTTTTACACTACAGGGACATGCTGTTCTATTGTCTATTATAAAGAACATTGGGAGAATAACTTCGCGAATTTCAAACGTATAAATTAATAATTCCATAGGAAGAAAAATTTGATGATTTCGTCCTTGGGTCTTTTAAAAAAAAAAACCCGTTAAGTTACTGCTCTAATATGCTGGATTGACTCCATCACGAGTCGCTGTCGTATTACTCCGTCACGAAAGACAAACTTAACTTCTGGACGGAGTCAAAAGATAGCTCCTCGTGACGTTTGCAGAAAACACCGCCGCGTCTGTACACCATATGTGGTGTTAGGGCGGAGCTTCGAAACACATGGGGCGTGGCTTCCAGCTAGGGCTTCCAGCTTGCGTTCAAGCCTTGCTTTTTGCCGATGAACGGGCGAAAAAGCAAGGGGGGCGGGGTTATTCTAGAATTAACGCCGCCTCTTTCAGCGTGCGGCCGGCACCTGCTGCTGCTGCTGCTGCTGAGGCAGAGGCAGAGGCAGAGGCTCCAGTCGCGCCGCCGCTGCGCAAGCAGAAAGGACACCTCGGGTACCGTAATTCCCGCTCGGTTCCGCGAGCGCGCAAGGAGAAACAAAGTTCGCTTTTGGGGAAAAGAGCCGGCAGGTAAGGGCGCTGGGTTCGACGAGTCTCATCTGGAGCTTAGATTCGCACTGAAAGCTTCGCTCCGAAGGGGGTTTACAACCCGCTGCCCTATTTGCAATCCAAAGCGAGCGGGGCGGGAGGCATCTCTCGGGTCTCCCGAAGGAGAGGCGAGCGCCGCGCGCAGCCTTGACTCCTGGAAGCTCCTGGTCGCCGCTCGCTCCGTTTCTGGCCACCGCTGAGCGGGCGGCTGGAGGTCAGGTTGGTAAGAGCCGGAGGAAGGTGACAAGGTCTCCCCCAACCCCCCCCCCCCCCAGTCTTCGTCCCTCAATGTGGATTGGAACCGTCGTATGTTCTGTTCAAAGTTTTGTAGTCCGGTGTAATCCTGCCTTGCCCTGGGAGCAGGTCCTGTTTGCTTCGTCCCTCAATGTGGATTGAAACAATCGCATCTTCTTCCAAAAGTGCTTTTTTTTTTTCCTAAGAGGCAACTAGATTTTCTGGTTTTAAGATCTTTCGCTTCTCATCCAAGAAGCATCTTCAGTTCTGACTGGATGGTAGGGAATGACAACCATTTAATAATACTTTATTTGTCAGTGCACAACATATGTACCATGATTTGGATGACTGAGAATCTCCATAGACCATCATATTGTCTGTTCAAAGTTTTATAAATCCGGCATCATGCCTTACCAGGGATCAGATCCTGTTTCCTCAGAAAAGTAATGCTATTAGCGCATACATGTACTGATAACAATGTCAGTCAGCTGGTGCCCTATGGGTCTTTCCATATAGGCAGGGTTTTTTTTGGTGATGGTGGGGATTAGGTCAGGTGAGGTCCATAGTTTTTATAGTTTATGGAAATGCTCAGTCAAAGCTGAAGCTGAAGAAGCTTCTTGGATGAGAAGTGAAACATCGGTCAAAGAAAAACCAGAAAGTCCAGTTGCTTCTTAGAAAAAAAATAAAAACCTTTAGTTTTTATGTTTTAACTGTACATGTAACTGTAAGCTGCCTTATGGTAAGATGGATGGCTAATATTTTTTTTTATAAATAAATGAAATAAATGTAAATAAATAATAAATAGTCCTGGCCCCTTTTTGGCAGGGAAAAATCTATCCCCACTACAAGGGCTGTGGTTGAGTAACTTGATGAAATGTTTCTATGAGCAGCCAGACACAGAGCTTCCCTTCTAAGAAGGAAAGATGATAAACATTAAGTGGCTTCCTTCTTTCTGAGCCACTTAACTAGGGTGATGTGACATGCATCTCTCTACTCATCTTAGAGTTTGGTAGACCTTGCAATTTGCATGCCTTTGAATGGGTGGTAAATCCAGTTCGTATAAACCCTCATAGTCGCTTCTCATTCCCTCTTTGAGTTTTTTTTGAAGGTGTAAGTACAGTATATCACATCACTGGTTCACCTAGGTCTTATTTTTCCTCTGCCTGGCTTCTCCAACTCAGTTTAACTTCAGTCTTCCCATTGACGGTCAGGGTGATTCGATGGTTAGGATGTTAGATATGGAGTAGGGAATCTAGATTTTTTTGCCTGCCCTTCGCTACCGAAGTTCACTGGGTGATCTTGGCCCAGTTAGTTTTTCTCTATCCTATTTTGGACTGTTGGGGAGGGGGGGCAAAAGTATACCAGCGTGAGCTCCTGAATGAATGTGGGACATAAATTGAATATATTCCTTGCCAAAGTTAACTTCTAATTTGGACATCTCAAAAGGATCCTCTCCTCTTTTTGAAAACCAAAGCATTTGAATAGGGCAGCAACTTTATTATGTCAACTTCTGTATTAGGAAGCATTTTATCCCCAAAAGCTTGAATAATGCCTTCTGTTCTGGTATTTTTGAAGATCATTAAAATTCCCCCAGTCCAACCAGCTTTAGCTCCTGTTATCTGCTGAGGATGCCCATTCTTACATTTACAGAATTATTTTATGTTTCTTTATGATGTTTGTTTTTGTCTTATTTCTCTTTTGTTGTACAACTTCCCTGAGTCAGAAGATTAATATAATTAACACTTGTAGTCGAATAAATAAAATCCCCAGCCTTCTGTCTTGATTGGCAGCAACATTTTGCTAGAGTTTCCAAAAAGATTTCTCAGCCCCAAGCTGCAAAAATCAGGGGATTTTATTTTTTGATTTCTGTCCCCATTGTTTTTGATGGATTAGTTATGATCTGTTTCTTGGAATGCATTGATAAACAGAAGGACTTAATTTTGAAGTGAAGATTAAGTGAAGTTCTACCAATTTCAACCTTCCTTTTGATCCTCTGATCAAAAATGAATTCTGCCCCCTTTTGTGAACCTTCACTTCTGACCTCCAAACTTGCACTTTGCCAGAATAGAAATCCATGTGCAGAGTTGACCATACAGTACTGTACTTTTGTTGTGTCAGCCTGCCAACTGGGAATCATAACATCAAATATTTAAAAGCTATGATTATCCTTTCTTAAAGAAGCATACATCAGCCACTGCTCTATTTTTTTAGTTCAGATGTTTAGTAATAGCCGGATTTAATATCCTGCCTTTTATTTAATTAGAGATGTTATGAACGGAGGTATGTAAGCAGCACATTGGACCATTGTGTCATTCATACAAGACTGGGGTCAGGAAGAGCAGAGTTTTGGTTTTGTAACACTGCCAATGTGAATTTGAGCCCTGGTTCTAAATGTTTATAAGTTTTCTCTCCACCCCCTCTCCCTCACCCCCACCTAATGTATTTCTACACCAGCAACTTGACATTCAGAAACTTAACATGTGAAGCTTTCTCTGCCATGGCTATAAAGTGTTGTGGCAAGAGCTTTTTCACTTCCTTAGTTCCCCCATGTCATTATAGCTATCAAAGAGATAGGAACAGAGTTAAGCATAGTATTTTTTTCAAGAAGCAGCACATCTCCAATTCCCGAATCCTAGTAATTTGCCATAAAAAAAGACATCATTTGATCATGATTGTTCTGGCCATGTTCTCGGTCATAACGATGGAAAGAATAAATATTGTTGGATTTGTAATGAGCAGTGATGAGAAAGGGTGTGGGATTATTTTCTTACAGAAAGCAGCCCATTTTGCACTCTGGAACATAATGATAATACCCCATTCTCCTAATGACTCTTGTAATATAGCCTTATGATGCTGGAGAAATCCGAATCTCTCTAAATCAGGAACGTAGATAAGCAAGGTTGCCCTTCCCCCTTGGCACAGATGATCCCCAGAAGCTTAAGTCCCTTCCGTTTGCGGATGTACCTTCCTCTCTCGGGGACTGCAGCAACAATGAGTTGAAAAGCTATCACAGTTTGCATTTCACAAATACAAGTTCCCCAGTGACTGAGTTCAGACATCGTGCTAGGCTACAATTTGCTGAACCACAATTTTCTTTCATTGCCACTCTTGGCAGAGCTTCCTCTTCATGCTAAACCACAAATCATAATTCACAAATTATATTAGCTGCATTGAAACAATATGCAGCACAAAACACACACATACCATTGTTTGGCTTACCACAGTCCTGTGACTCTCACCCCACCCACATGTACAGATTCAGTTCTCAGTAAGCCATCCGTGCCTGCTGCTGTAAACCAGGGAATGAAGCACCCAATGGCTCTCTTCCTGCTTGAGTCCTAAGATGACATGATTAAACTAAGATTTCTGAGGTTCTGGCTTGTTGATAACATTCAAGGAAGTTGATGCTACTAGACCTTTGAATCATACTCTATGCAAGCTACAGATAGATTGAATGAAAGGTTGTGGGAAATGAGAATGTCTAGTCTAACGAAGAAAAGGACGAGGAGTGACATGATGATAGCAGTCTTCCAATATTAGAGAAGTTGTCTCAGAAAGGAAGGGGGTCAACCTATTCTACAAAACAGATGAGGGCAAGATAAGAGGTAATGGATGGAAGCTTAACAAAGAGAGATCCAACTTAGAATTAAGGAGAAATTTCCTGTCAGTTAAGACAATCAGTGAAATAGTTGTCCTCTGGAAGTTGTGGGTGCTCCATCGCCAACAGTTTTTAAGAAGAGATTGGACAGCGATTTGCCCGGAATGATATAGGGTCTCCTGCTTGAGCGGAAGGTTGGACCTCCAAGATCACTTTCAATTCTGTTATTCTGTACTCTGCAACATCTGTGTTGGTTGACAGTATGCTTCTGGTTAAAGTACAGTATGCTGGTGATTAGCAATCAACATGACTTGAGGCTCCAAATAGCATGGGGATCAACTATGATATTCTTCTGCCACTCCCTAAAATTATAAGAAGGAAAACTTATTTCTGGGTTGGGATGATACATCCTAGCAAAAAGATGGTTTTAGAAGTTGGGTCCAATCATATAATGTCTCACCAATTTAAATATTCTTCTTTTCCATTTTCTTGCTATTTCTCATTGGTTGTTGATGTCCATTTTATTCCTACAAACTTTTGTTGAAGTCCATACTATGCCCACAGGATTTGGTTCACTCTGTTACATTGCCTGATTGTTCTATATTGTTCTTATGAGTTTATAATTTTAAAGCTATACTAGCTGGGGCTTTGTACAAGAAAGGAAAGGTGTATGTGGCTGAAGGACTAATTATAGGGTCATTGACTGGGTGCTAAGGAATGTGAGTGTTTCCTGAAATGACTCTTACTAGGCAGTTTGCCAAAAGCTCTCCGTTTTTTTGTTTCAGAATACTTAAAGGACTATAAAATAAAGCTATTCGTTTCATTAAAGATGAAACTGGAGGTATATCTTTTCTTGAATAAGAGTATCAAATAATGATGTTTAGAAACAACATCTGGAATGTCTCCTACAGACCATCAGTTGGTGCACCGGATAGTAGCAGTATTTTAAATTTACTGATGGAGAAGAGGGTCCCAATGAAGAAATTTGGAAACTTCTATCTATCTGAACAAAGTTAGAATCAAACTGCAAAAGAGAATCCTTATTCTCACATAGTGAATGCAGCCAAGCTAGTATTTGAGTTCTAGTTTCTCAAACTTGGGTACTATGGTGTTTCTGTCTATAAAATATACACACACTCATAAACACACACAAATTGCTGGATAGAATTTATCCATCAAAGTTTCCCAGAAAATAGAAGGCTTGATAGACACATACAAATTCTTTTCCTTCCTTCCTTCCTTCCTTCCTTCCTTCCTTCCTTCCTTCCTTCCTTCCTTCTTTCTTTCTTTCTTTCTTTCTTTCCTCCCTCCCTCCCCCCCCATATTTTTACCTGGAAGATTGCTACACTGATAACACTAGTTCATTTCATCATGAGACTTTTAAGGAAGAATACATTTAGAGATAGTGAGGGATTTGAGTAGAGTTTGAACTAAGGATCTTTATAAGATCTCTCCATCTTTATGTAAGTTCCTCAACTGCACCAACATTACTTTATGATTAAATAAGGGCAATTAAGGCAAGCCAAAAAAGAAGATTGATCTTTATTTGCTGTTATAATCAGTTGAACATCTCCCTCATTTATCCTAACCACCAAGAGTGCTTTGGCTGAAAGATGATGAACAATATAACAATAGTTTTATTTCAAGAAATATTGATCAAAGTTATGTTTTTGTCAAGGAAGGCATTAACTGGATGAAATATTCTTTGTGGCTTACCTCTGCGTTGGCTTCAATTTTCAAAGCAAATTTATAAGCCTGTATATGTCACAATATTTTCAGCAAATTGGATCTTAGAGAAGCTTGTTTCCAGTTCTTATATCACTGTCTTATTAGCGATTTCCTTATCTGCTGATGAATTAACTAAAGCTTTACTTGATTAATCAGGGGGCCACTGTTAATAGGTAGAGCAAGGAGTGTGTTAAATGTTTACCAATTCGTTCTGCTTACTTCCATTGTTACCTGCATACTGTATCATTAGCTGCCAAATCCAGTTGATCAGTGTGCTAAGCAGTATGGGTCGGTTCTCAACCAGTTCTCAAAATTCCAGAAAAATCTAATAATCGACCTTATAAACTGGTATGAGCCTGCTCAAGCACACCACTAAGTTGGCCTATACATTTTTAAAAGCTCTTTTTACTTTCCTGTACTGTTGAAATACAAAATGCAAAAAGAAAATGACTAACAATTGCCATTGTTCGTCATGAGACGCATTTTTTCATCATCACCATTACAATAATAATAATTGTCTGCTGCTTCCTTAAATATTTGAAGAATACATCTGTATGGTGTGTTTTTTTTTCAAAATTACACTTCCCTTTGAACCAGTTCTATCAGTCTAAGTGTTGCTCATAAGTAAGACTAATTCATAGCTTACAACTATGTCTGAGTTTCAACACCAAAATGCATAGGAAGCTCTATCCAGTCTGGATGGATCTGGTTCTGTGCTTTTAATACCAGCTCCAGACAACACACTGTTCAGATTGACATGGAATGTTTTATGTTTTTAATGAAAAAATGCACCAATAAAACATATACTCAAAAAGAAAATGGACTAACTGAAGGAAACACTGATCACAATAGGATTTTAAAACATCCAGTTTGATCTGTACTTCTAGACCAACTCTTAGATTTTTACAATGGTAGCATGCAGTATTTTAAAGATGTATATAATATGAAATGGAAATTGTAACAATGTAATAAAATATATGAAGATTTTTTTAAAAAAATAACCCAGCTTCATATGTGAAATTTCTCAGAGGAAGGAGTGCAATTCAAGATACTGGAGGAACACCACATCCAAAACAACAACAGAAAAAAAAGAATTGACATCCAAATCTGCTGAATGTTTCTTACAGCTATTAAAGGACGGGGCACCCTGCCTTGTGTCAGATTTGATAGCCTTAATGCAATCGGTAATTACTCCAGATGCAATTTCTTCCCATTTGCTTAGCTTTCTCCCTATGTGCCTTCCAGATTATCCATAGTTGCTGTACATGTTTTTGAAGAGAGCTGAGGGAGAAAAGGAGGAAGCACTGATAAATACATTCAATCCTACTCGTTTTCTAGTAAAAAGGACTTGAAGGGCTTATTTCAGATTCTTCCATTATCTGGTCTTTTTGCATTCAGAAGCTGCTTTCAGGACACCTAACTTGATGGTATTGATGGAAACCAAGAATTAGGGTCTGGTATAAGATGCAGGTTCAAGTAGAAGACTTCAACTTCTCCTACCAGTTTCTGTGAAAGTAACAGACTTGGAAAATTGGTGGACTGAAGATCTGGCCATTTTTACTTTGTAGGAGAAGGTAGACATTAGGACACTAATCCAGATCAAGCTCCTGAACTCTCAGGTGGGCTGCTAGACAGCATCTTTCAAGGCAGACATAATTTTCAACTGTAGAAATCTTGATTGAAAGAAAATTCTGATTGAATGCCTATAGTTTTCTTTTTTTTCAATCTTTTTCACACATTTTCTTGTTCAGGAAAAACGTGTCTAATGTATATTGGTTTGATCCTATTACACATGCATTTTAAATGTCTTATGAATCATTTGTGAAACTTCCCATTCTGTTTATTCTTTGTTATTATCATTCGGCAATTTTCTTTTTCCTGTTTATATCTTCCCACACCCAGTCCAATTTGTGCTCAAGGAACTTCCTCCCTTCCTTGTCTTACATGGTAGCTTGTATAATCAGTTCTGCCATAAACTGAGGTCTGGGTGAGCAGTTTGACAATGTGCAACAGTCTCTTTTGTTCCTGTCTTTTGCCTGATGTCCATCCCATCCCTTTGAACTTATTTCAGTGAGATTCCTCTATGATGGAGCTGCCATGGACAGGAAACTACGGTCGCCGGCACAATATTTAATTTAAAACTTCTTGCTGGGCTTTTCAACATCTGGGTGGAGTTGAGTAGGTAGAACCTTCTCATGACCATTCACCAGGTCCCATGACTTTCTACTATTGTCCACACATAGGAGTTCCTGACTTGTCCTGCAGCATGAAACTGTCTGTCCCTCATGATATTGTAAGCTAGCCAGAGTTGCTTGATAGTGAGAAGGGCACCATATACATTTAATAAATAAATAGCATAATAAATGAATAGCATAATGAAAGAAAGAAAGAAAGAAAGAAAGAAAGAAAGAAAGAAAGAAAGAAAGAAAGAAAGAAAGAAAGAAAGAAAGAAAGAAAGTTCTATTGTCTGTCTCTTGCCTGTCTGTCTCACACATCTCTGATACAAGGGGTGGTCCTTGTTTGACCATATTGATTCTTGACCAGTGACCCAAGAACAGCGATGATTTAAGGACTTCCAAATGACTAATTTCTCTCTGCTAACAAGAAATAGATGGGATTGAAAGAAAAGGGCTGTAGCACTTCATGCGAAAAGCAGAAGGAAATTGGGGGGAGGGGAGGAGAGAGAGATCTGCTTGGTTGTTACCAATAACCAAGGAGTCACTTTACACATAATTTTTTTTAAAAAAATCTGATATTTCTGTCCATAGGTGGCAACTTGATAGGATAAATGTTTGCTGCAGAACTAAGCATGCACCTGTTCACTGGTGACATGAAAAAACAAGAGGCAGCTGACATGATTCATATCCATGCAAAAAGACAGATTTACAATCTGATTTAAAAGTCTTCTGTGAATCAACCTTTGTTCTGGATGGCAGGTTCATTTCATTTTCTTGGCGGCAATAGGGAATTGCTTTACCATTGCCTCCTCCCAAGTATTTTATCCAAGTACTAATTAAGCCCACATTCACAGGAACCTATTTATATTTCAGTTTCTGACTTTCAAGTGTCTACCCCTTGAAGAGGTTCAGATCAATGGTGGGAATCAAAAAAATTTACTACGGTTCTGTGACTTGGTGGGCGTGGCAGGGGAAGGAAACTGTAAAATCTCCATTCTCACCCCACTTCAGGGAAAGTATACTCTAAAATCTTCATTCCCTCCCCACTCCAGGGGAAGATGGTTACAAAATCCCCATTCCCTCCCAATCAGCTGGGACTTGGGAGGCAGAGAATAGATGGGGCGGGGCCAGCCGGAGGTGGTATTTACTGGTTCTCAGAACTACTCAAAATTTGCACTACCGGTTCTCCAGAACTGGTCAGAACCTGTTGAATGCTACTTCTGGTTCAGACATACTTCATTTATCTGCGGCAACATGTGCAATTTAGCTTTACTTTCACATCCTGTTTAA
The DNA here is from genome assembly GCF_964273705.1 of Natrix helvetica. Taxonomy (NCBI): domain Eukaryota; kingdom Metazoa; phylum Chordata; class Lepidosauria; order Squamata; family Natricidae; genus Natrix; species Natrix helvetica. The sequence goes on along the minus strand of NC_138552.1, from coordinate 105,113,813 downwards.
GAAATAAGATAGTTTAGGGGTATCTTTGTAATATTTGGCCATACTGTACTATGGGCATGACTAGAAAGCTGTAGGATCTCCACATGTGATGTAAGTCCTAGGCATCTGAGTCTGTACCTTTGACTGGTCAACAGACAGTTTGTTCTCTTCCTTGCTACTACAGGTAGTCGTCAACTTACAACAATTCATTTAATGACCATTCAAAGTTACAGTGGCACTGAAAAAAGTGTGATGACCATTTTTTCACACTTATGACAATTGCAGCATCCCCATGGTCACGTGATTTACATTTGTATGCTTGATAACTGGTTCATATTTACAATACCTGCAGTGTCCTGGGGTCATGTGATCATCTTTTGCGACCTCCTGACAAACCAAGTCGATGGGGAAGCCAGATTCACTATGTTACTAATTTAACAATTGCAGTGTCGTAAAATGGGGCAAAACTCAGTTAACAAATTTCTCATTTAGCAGCATAAATTCTGGACTCAATTGTGGTCGTAAGTCGAGGACTACTTGTACTAAAATGTCAAGACAGCAAGGACACTTGATTTTAAAAAAACTTCCACTGTGGTCACTACAGCCCTTAGTATTCTTGATGGGGGTTAATTAAGTCCTTGCTATATCCAGCAGACAGTCTGGCTACTAAGGCTGGATTGGGGAAGGAGTAGATGTGGGGGAAATTCTTGCCCAGCCTGGGACAACAATCCCTTTGTGTTCTGTTTCAACCCTCTAGTATTTTCACCCACTTTCATTTGCCAGGAATTGTGCGTTGCTTGGAATGTTTGCAAACTCGCTGCAGGAGACCTTTGCAGGACAGGGAGTGTTAAGACTAATCACAGTGGGCAGAGAGGTTAGTTAGTAGCTAGAGGTGATGAACTGGCAGGGCAATTTCTCAGACTTTGTTTAACCGCAGTGTTCAGATTTCATAACTAACTCTCCCCAACTCTCTGGGTGTCAGTATTCCATGTATGGCTCAAAACAATTGATGAATTAAATGATCTCCAACATTGGTATGAATCAACCCGAGTTATTCGTTTGAGACAGATTGTTGTTCCAATGTATTTACAGCTACTTGATACACAAGTTAAATTGAGGAGACGTTCTGTGTCCACCAGATTGTCAGGCAAAAATCTTTACTTGCAGAATTGCTGTGGGTTGAGTGGCCCAGTAACCAGCTACCCAGGAACAACAACCTTTATTATGAAGCACTTTGTTGTTTTTGATGTTCAACCTTTTGGGCAACAATCCTCCCCAGCTTCATCTAAGCCAGTGGTTCTCAACCTGTGGGTCGGGAGCCCTTTGGGGGGTCAAACGACCCTTTCACGGGGGTCGCCTAAGACCATAGGAAAACACATATTTTCGATGGTCTTAGGAACGGAGACACCAATTTTATGGTTGGGGGTCACCACAACATGAGGAACTGTATTAAAGGGTCATAGCATTGGGAAGGTTGAGAACCACTGATCTAAGCCAATGATGGCAAACCTTTTAGACCCCGAGTGCCCAAACTGTGCATGCGCACACACCCAAATTGAAAGGTGCACATGCGAACGCATGCATGCACAGACATGTGAGAAGGTACCCATGACATGGACATGTGCACAAACATGCATGGACATGCACACATGCACAACAGAGACCCAAAGATTAGCTAGCAGGCAGGAGACGGGGCATTACAATGCTGGCAATCTGGCAAAAGGTAAGATCTTTTTCATTCGTGAGCTTCTGTTTCATCATTTACAGGGAAGCAGAAGCTCATGAAAGAAATGACATGGAGATCTGATCTGGGGCGACGGTGCACGTGTCAGCAGAGAGGGCTATGCATGCCACCCCTGGCATGCATACCATATGTTTGCCATCATGGATCTAAGCCTTCTGAATGTATCCGCAGCATGGATTATTTTCCTTGTCACTGAAGTCTCAACTCCCAAAATACAGCCTCCAAAAGCTTGTCTTACCTTCTTTGTAGAGTACAGGTAGTCCTCAACTTACAATAGTTCATTTAGTGACCGTTCAGAGTTACAATGGCACTGACTGCTTTTCACACTTACGATCATTGCAGCATCCCCATGGTCACATGACCAAAATTCAAATGCTTGGCAACTGGTTCATATGTATGACAGTTGCTGGTCATGTGATCACCTTCTGTGACCTTCAGACAAGCAAAATCAGAATGGGGGAAGCCAGATCAACAACTTTGTTACTAATTTAACAACTGCGATAACTCACTTAACAGCTGTGACAAGAAAGGTTGTAGAACGGGGTAAAATTCACTTAACAAATATCTCCTAAAAACATAGATTTTGGGCTCAATTGTGGTGATAAGTCAAGGACTATCTGTATAAGTCTTATTCTGAACTCCCCATTCAGAAGAAGTAATCAAATATAAAAATTTAAAAACTATACTTTATGGACCTGGGGCACAGCTACACAGTATACCTAAGCTGCAGCCCCCTGGTTGCTAGTAGCTTTCAATACATTCCTTACCAGAGGTGGTATTCAGCAAGTTCTGATCAGTAGCGGAAATTTTGAGTAGTTTGGAGAACCAGTAAATGCAACCTCTGGCTGGCCATGCCCCCATCTATTCTTTGCCTCCCAAGTCCCAGATGATCTGGAGGAAATTGAGATTTTGCAGTATCCTTTCCCCTGCCACGCCCACCAAGCCACGCCCACAGAAACAGTAGTAAAAAAAATTGAATCTCACCATTGTTCCTTACCCCAACATTTCAATAACAATTTTGCAAATTTTAGTGTTAGAAACTCACTTTTCAAGCTGTATCCTATAGCTGTGCTCTGTTCTGAGGCTTTTGGTGCTACTTCATTGCTGTGGCAGACACAAAATCCATGTTGGGTCCCAGAGTGGTTTAAATTTCCTTGTGTTGGCTGCAGTAATAAAGGATGGATGGGTGGATAGAGAACAGAAAGACGTGTCTATTTGCTCTTTTCCCAGATTCCCTTCCTGAGAAACTGCCATCTCTCTCACACTTCACGTCGGTGTATTTTTAGAACCAGGAACCCTTAAAAAGGCCAGCCTATTGATTTCCATCCATCCTAGCCCTCACGTACCAGCTTTTCCGTTTTAGAATTATATTCTGGTCTTCTTAGTAACATGACCTCAGCATCAATATTCCTATTATCTCCCATGCTTGTGTTCTGAAATAAGCCAGATCCCTGCAGGGCCTTTGGCCACAACCAAAACATGTCTGGCGTTTTAGTTTTTCACCGGATTGTCAGCAATAACACGCTGTTCGGTTTGTACACCATAAAGATGGCTAGGAACAGAAGGTCGGCAAAGAGGCCCCTTCTAGAGAGCTTTAGCGTTTACTTTTTAAGACTTTCAGTCTTAAGACTTTCAGTCCTGTAGCTCTTGATTTATATAATGGATGGAAGATGCAAACCATTGTCAGCCTAACTGCTGCACAAGACATAAATAAGCTTCTGCTTTGTTCTGTGAGGGGAAAGGCATGTTGGTGATCCCTAGATTCTGAGCCAGGGAGCCTTCAGGTTTTGTTTTGTTTTTAAAGCTGTATTAAAGTTTTTAGAACCATTTCTATTTTTTTAAATTTTTATTTTGTGCACTAATAGAGTTGGGCAGCTTGCCCTGGCTATGAAGCAGCTGAGTCTTTTTTTTTTTTTCTGGAATCACACATCTGTTCTCAGCTGCAGTGCAATCTGGGGGAAAGCCCTGTTTTGTTTAAGGAGTTGAGACAATGTGCTAAAAGCATGTCTGCATTTGTTGCAAGCATTTTTACCCTATGGATCCACGTAACTGAAAAGCTGCTTGTTTGTCAGATTTATATCTAGTCTTTCATTTAGGAGCTTCCTCCTTCCCTCCCTCCCTCCCTCCTTCCCTTCTGCTATTTTCCCCCCTTATAACAACAATCCTATGAGATAAGTTGGACTGAGAAAGAGTGTCTGGCCTAAAGTAAACTTAACAATGGCTGAGGGTGGGGCCGAAGTATCCCTAATCGTAGCCTACTCTCCTCCCCACTACACTACACTGGTTATCTAATTTAAGCTATTAAATAAAGCATATAAGCAAATATTATCCTCATGTCTCTCGCCAGAAAATTCGCTACTACAAATGAGGTGAACAAGATGTGTGGGTGAGTTGTTAAGGCGCCAGGCTAGAAAGCAGGAGATCATGAGTTCAAATCCCACTGTAGCCATGAAAGCCGGCTGGATGACTTATACCAATCACCAAGGGATGGTGAATTCTAGTCCTGCCTTAAGTGTGAAAGCCAACTGGGTGACTTTGGGACAATCACCAGGAGACGGTGAGTTCTAGTCCCACCTTATCCCCGAAAGCCGTCTGGGTGACTATCTTACTCCTTATATTATATACTTACAAGCTACATTTATCTGCTTCCATGTAAAGCTTGTGTAGATTCACATTAAGACCAGTGCTGCAGTGTTAAGAAATAATATACATGTTACTGTGAAAGTCCGAAATCTGGTAAATGTCGACATTCACCGGTGAATGAAAGTCCGAAATCTGGTGAATGTCGACATTCACCTGTGAATGTCGACATTCATATAGTCGCTTGGTGTATGTCCTTATCCTCTCGACACCTTTACCCTAATACCCTTACCCTAATACCTCGGCTCCTCGCTTCCTTTTAAGCGTCTTCTATTCGCGGACTTCTTTTTTTTTTAAACCTGCGATCCTGCGCGGTTAGAACGAGTAGTTTCCAGGACCGCGAATTGAAAAGCAAAAGTAAAGCGTTATGCTGACTCGTTATATATGTCACCGTGAAAGCCCGAAATTGGTATGTGTCGACATTCACCGGTGAATGTCGACATTCACCAACATTCACCGGTGAATGTCGACATTCACCAATTTCGGTCTTTCACAGTGACATACAGACACAATGGAATTATCAGACATGAGAAAGAGTGCATCAGATATTTTCCAGGAGATGTAATTCATACACTAAAGAAGAATATTTGTAGCTCAGAGTTGAAATGAGGGGTTCTTGGTGCTCTCTAAGTTTGATTGCTTTCTTTTCTTTTCTGGTTTAACATTTTTATTGAGTTATGAGACAAAATAAGATACAAAATACAAAAATAAATACGAAGAGGGGGAAGAGAAGTGAGGAAAGATAGGGGAAAAAATTGACTTCCGACTCCCTCTGCTGCCTTAAAATAAGACATTAACATCAAATCACAACTTTTTTGTTTTTTTCATAATCATATAAAAAAGCCATTTCTATAAAGATCTATCAACCTAATTGGTAAAACCCAAAATCAAAATTTCATTCTTTTCCACTTCAAGCACAAAGTTCAGAAACGGTCTCCATGTGGAAACAAAAGTACTTATATTCTTCTCTTTAATCCAAATAGTCAATTTTGCCATTTCAACCACACTGACGATGTTGTCAAGTTTGGATAATGCAGCATCTGCAAGAAAACAATCAAGCTCAAGGAGCATCAAGGACCCCAGTTATCTTAGCTATGTGCAGGGGTGTCCAAACTTGGGAACTTTAAGACTTGTGGACTTCAACTCCCAGAATTCCCCAGCCAGCCATGCTGGCTGGGGAATTTGGGAGTTGAAATCCACAAGTCTTAAAGTTCCCAAGTTTGGACACCCCTGGCTATGTGTATGTGTAAAGAAATAATATTAGTGGCTGAAGTTGCTCATCTTACCTTTTGGCTCTTCCTTTTGAGATACTTTTGAGCAAGCATAGATGTTCTGGGGAGGGATAACTTCAAGAGGACTCAATTCTGAGCAACATCATCTCTTTGGAGCAGAATAGCAGAATCTCTTTTCTCCTTCTCTTCTGTTTCATGACTGGATAATTGGTGTATCACTGACCTGCATCAGAGGTGGGTTGTTCCCGGTTCGGCCCAGATCGGGCAAACCGGTAATAGTTGCAGTGGGAGGCTCCGCCCACCTGTCTGGATGCTCCTGCGCATGCACAGAAACTTCTGCACATGTGCAGAAGCGTCACACACGCACAGAAACGCATGTGGGAAGCACGCCCGAACTGGTAGTAAAAAAATTGGCAACTCACTACTGACCTGCATCATTACAAGTCCTCTTTGCCCTCTAAATGAACTTTTCCTTCAGTAGCATTAATACATGGAGAAATCAACCTGACTGAAAGAACTGTTTGATACCTAAAGATATCTGGGGCATATATTGCAATACTGCTAAAGCCAGTGACGTGCAGTCAGGTGAGGCAAGTGAGGCACAGCCTCACCACTCTCATCATGAAAAAAAAAAGTAAAAGGAAAAACCTGAGCTAGTTGCTGCCTCACCGTGGATGACTCTGCTTAACCTCACTGGTGCTCTCCCTCCCCAAGTGTAGTGACTTCCTCCCCAGGCCCCCATTCATTTCTCTCTCTCACACACACAGCTGGATAAAACTATATAAAAATCTAGCCCAGCTTCACTGATTACAAGTTTGAAAAGGCAACGTGGCTCCACCTGCAATCAAACTACACTTGGGGAGGGAGAGCACAAGCGAGCACTGAGGAGACCACAGGAGGAGGCAGGAAGCCAGGCAAAGAGCCATGCTGTAGTACACACACTTCCCCCCAGCCTCTTTCTTTTGGAAGGCTCAGCTCGGCTCCCCTCCGGCTTCTCTGCCTCTCCTCTCACCCCAGCCTGCCAGCAGGAGGTGGTGGGTGGGCTTTATTGTGTTCCAGGCATTTCCCACCCAGACAGCAGGCTGCATTTGCAATGGTGGAGGTGTTTGGGAAAGGCAGCATGGGAATAGGGGGGGGGGATGGCAGAGGAGCTGCTTTCAAGCCACTGGAAAAGATATCCAATCCAACTTTTGTGTGTGTGGGGGGGGGGTTGTTTGAGAGTGAGTGAGAGAGGGAAGGGGTAGGAGAGATAGTCCAATCCAACTTCTGTGTGTTTGTGTGTGTGTGTGTTTGAGAGAGGGGGAGGAAGGGAGAGAGGGAGGAAGGAGGGGAAGGAGAAGAAAAAGAAAAAGAAAGAAGGAGCAAAGGAGAAAAACAAATGCTGTCGCTTTAAATTGGAACTGAGCATGCCTGGCTGTGGAATTCTGGGAGTTGAAGTCCACAAGTCTAAAAATATTTGAAACCCAGCACTGTGTCAGTGCCTCAGGAGTCATAAACCTCACCGCACGTCACTGGCTAAGGCAGTATTCTTCACTTACCCTGGCAGTCACAGGCCAGTTTATTTTCCTGCTACCAGGATTACAGGATATGACCCTGGACTTTGTAGGAGAAATTAACCCAGTTGCAACGCCAGCAGCTCCCATTTGATAGTAGTTCCTTGTGATCAACTCCAGCTCTTTTTATCTAGCACACTGCCTTTCTATTTACTGGCTTCTCCATTTTTTGGCACTGCCCAGAATCTTCTTGTGGCAGCTGAAAGGAATGGGGAATTTATTTATTTATTTATTTATTCAATTTATAGGCCGCTCCCTCTCCACAAAGGGACTCGGGGCGGCGTACAATTCAATATACAAATAAATGACGAGGAGGAGGTATATACAAAAACATTTTACAATACATAAATAAATAATCATGAGTTAAAACAACACAGTAAGATTAAAACAATTAAAATACCCAAAAAGTCAGAATTAATTTAAAATTTAAAATTGTCTAGGGGGATTAGAGAATGTAGTTATAATTCAAGCCAGGCCGGCTAGTTGGAACAGGTGGGTCTTGAGTTTCGTGCGGAAGGAGCGGCGATCGGTAGCTGTCCTAATGTCGGGGGGGAGGTCATTCCAGAGGGCTGGGCCCATCACAGAGAAGGCCCTACCCCTTGGCGCCGCCCTCTGGTATTGCTTAGTGGACGGCACCCGGAGGAGTCCCTCTCTGTGAGAGTGAATTGGTCGCAGGGATGTATGGGGCAGGATACGATCCCGCAAATAACTAGGTCCTGTGCCATGGAGCGCTTTAAAGATGGTGATCAACACCTTGAAACGTCTCAGACTTTGAAGTCTCAGACTTTGCATATGATATAAATAAAGGGCTTTCAACTAGTTTCTCTAATAACCACTCACTGAGAGCCACTCTAGTCATTCTTTCTCTCATGCAGATTGAATCTGAAATTGCTTTGCTTTAGTTACTGAAACTATTATATCAGTAGAGCTCTCAAGAGGACAAATGTAATATTGCCAGAAGACAGATGTAATATTGCCAGGGCAGAGAGCTGTATTATATCAGACGTTCTTGGATTGCAAGGTTGTTCGGCTAAATGACATTCTATTATGATAAGGCACCATCAATTATCCATCATTAACATAATAATGAAGAGGTTCCTGCTTCTCTAGTATGACACTTCCTTCTCGTCCTATGCGGAACCATAGCTTGTGGCAAGGTGAACTTGGTTCCATCTTGCACTTTGTTCGGAAACCAAGTTTTCAAAAGGAACTTCTCCTACCACTTGTTCCTTCCAAATTTCATAAAAGTGAATTGTTCTTGGGTACCAAAATACCGTAACCGTATTTAGGCCAAGGCAGAAAAAAATAATAATGATTAGATAAGTAACTGACGCAAAAATACAGATTCTAATCCTATTAAGGAGATTTGTAACTACCAAAGACTGTACTTGGAGAAAAAGTTGTTGTTCCAGAAAGGTTGTTTTTCTTGGATGAAGATGTAGAAAGCACTTGAAGAAGAAGAAATGAAAAATCAATACACTGTACCAAAGAATTAAGGCAAGAGGGACCACGTTGTTCATTAAAAAGGGAATAGTTAATAGCTCAATTTAGACGGTAAAAGAAAGGAACAGTTTGAAAAGAGATGGTAGTAGGGTAGGAAATTCTATGACCCTATGAAATGAACATAGCTGCATGAGTTGTGCTAAAATACTTTTCCATCACAGCTGGTAGTTATAGGTTGCTTTCAGGCTGGTTTTTTTAACATTACCAAGCAAAACGATAACCATACAACAATTCCACTTTCCCCTCCTTAATGGTTTTGTTTCTTCTTAATAACAAAATGGTAGAAAAAAAGGTCATAAATGGTCATAAAACAGAGGTCATAAATGGAAGACAGGATCATCTTTAAGATAATTGCACAATGGAAATATCTTGGTTCAGAAGCCACCCATGGAAAGATCACAGGACTGAAGTTTGAATGGGTCCAAAGAATCGCTGTTAAATGGTACAGCCATCTCTTGTGCTGCCTTGGTAGGCAAGTGGTCACCTGTGTGATAACAACAGGATGTGCATCAGTTGCAAGAACTCAAACAGTGAAGACTATCTACAGACACATTACAACCCAGTAAAACTCATAACATGGAGGAAGAAATTGTTTCATCTAATTAGGACTGTGTTGTCTAGGCCAAAGTCAGCATCCCTGTAATCTATAGTATGTTGCTAAACTTTCCCTACTTAAATCTAACCACAGCATAAGCATATCCTGGCAATAACCTTTTACCATGTTGGTGCCTTCATCTTATCTTATCCTGGGAGCAAAACACATTAGGTTTTTTGTTAGTTATTCTAGTGTACAAGCATTCTTTTCTTGACACTATCTGAGGGCAGCCTCAAAGTGTACAAATGTGTTAGGCTTTGTGACCTATTACTTTGGAAATAAGTCATATGATGCATGGATCAGAGGAAACAAGAGCTAGATAGGAATGGGTAGCAGCAGTGGTGGGATTCAAAAAAAATTCTACCGGTTCTGTGGGCGTGGTTTGGTGGAGATGGCTTGGTGGGCGTGGCAGGGGAAGGATACTGCAAAATTCCTATTCCCTCCCCACTCCTGGGGAAAGGATACTGCAAAATCCCCATTCTCTCCCCTCTCCTGGGAGAAAGATACTACAAAATCTCCATTCTCATCCCACTCCAGGGGAAGGATACTGCAAAATCCCCATTCCCTCCCCATCCCACTAACCTGCTTTCCAGCTCCGTTCTCCTGTGCAGGGCAACAAAAGAAGACCCAGCAGATCAGCTGGGACTCAGGAGGCAGCAAATAGATCTGGGACAAGGCCAGCCAGAGGTGGTATTTGCTAGTTCTCCGAACTACTCAAAATTTCTGCTAGCGGTTCACCAGGAAAATTTAAGGTTGTGGTGATACAGTTTTCTGCTAGCTGATGGATGGGTGAGAAGATTTCACAAGAGCAGTGGGGAAAGTTTATGATGAATGAAGGCGAATATATGTGTCCTAGTATAATGTTGCAGGATCCAATCTGGCTCAGTCACTGGGACCAGAGGTTTTGTCTTCCGGATTTTAGGACTCATGCTGGAGTGACCGACCCAGATTGGATCCTGCAAAGTTTATGATGATAATCCTCTTCAATTTAGTCTTTTTTTGATCATTCCTATAACATAATGTCCAAATTATAGGAATACTCATCAGACCAGTAGTGTTGGGAACTCCAGCATCAAAATTTCTTCATCCCTTAATTGGCTTACACTTAAACTTAAACTGAACTCCTCCTTTAAAAAAAATAGAACTATATATAACCACAATGTCTTGATATTTTAAAACTACATCTGGAAAGTAGGAGGAGACTTGATTGCATAGGGTTAATAAAAATGAGATGGAAGAAATATAAAATATGAATAGCTTATTTACCATGCAGTTAACTGCTTAAGAGGTACCCTGTTTCCCTGAAAATAAGACCCCCAGATAATAAGCCCAATCGGGCTTTTGAGCGAATGCGCTAAAATAAGCCCTCCCCCCCAAATAAGCCCTCCCTGAAAATATTGTAACACAGCGGCAGCCATAAAGTGACCACACTCGCCGCCTCCTATCCCTCGAAAATAATAAGACCTCCCCGAAAATAAGGCCAAGTGCTTATTTCAGAGGTCAAAGAAAATAAGATCCTGTCTTATTTTTGGGGAAACATGGTAGGTTAACCAGGCATCTTCCCTTATTCCTTATGTTTTACTTCAGCTGAGCATCCCCCATTATTTGCACTTAAGTCACACACATTCATTTACAGGGACTACATATTTTGGTTGTTCACCCACATCTTATAAAATTCCTTATGTATAGGCAGTAGTCAATAGATTTCTGCAATGATCACAGCCTTTTACTCTGCTTATACTTAGCCATTCATAAAATCTGTGGAATTATGCTTTAAAAGCATTCTAAAGCCTCAGTTCAGAAAATGTATAAATGTTTGTAAATAATCAGTAATGGAAAGATTTTGTATGGGTGTTGTTATAGCCATCATATCAGCTATCATTGTTTGATTCCTGGAACATTCACTTCATGTTATTACAATTATCTTAACTCTTTAAAAAAAACTATTTTCCCTGACCGCTTTGATGATGGACGTTTCAGGAAATGGGGGACTTTTGTGTATTGCAATGTCCAGTGTGTTTCAAGATGGAGGTGCTCTTCATTTTATTTGTGGGAAAATTAAACCTGGACTCTGGAGGTTGAAACTGATCAAGTGTACAAATAATATGCAGAAAGTGTTGATAAAATGGGTGAGACCTTCAGTGGATTATGGGAAGCAGGAGGGCCCCTGATATCTGCTTTCCCCAAGGTTTCAGTAAATGAAAAAGGATTAAATGTTGAAAAATCACCTCAGATCCGTAAAGGAATACTTATCTGATAATTATATAAATAATTTGTTTATCACGCAAACAAACATAAGGACTAAACAGTAGCAAACAAGACCAGGAGGAACTTCAGCCTGCAATAATCACGCCTTTTGGTCATGAAGAACCTACAACTTTCTTAGCGCCTCCTCCATCACTCAAAGTTTCAAGATATTTGCCTTCTGTTCCTGTTCTAAACACAGTGGACATTGTGTTTCAGTGTCAGGCTGTTTACTTAATGAGTGCTAGTTGCATTTTGGAAAACTATGACTGGCACAATGCCTCACACACAAAAGAGGCTCCTTGCCAGTATTAACAAATCATCACCTCTCTTGCTCTTCAAAGGTTGGCCTGGTTTTGTTCTTAAGACACTTTCCAAGTTTCACTTCTGCACAGGTACAGCTAACTTAGATGTTCTGCTAAAACCAGGAGAACATTTTTGCAACAAGTACTTACCTACAGTACATAGGAAAGATCATTAACTGGGTTGATTCAAAAAACATGTATAATTTGAGGACCAGAGTCTTGCCAAAATGGGCATTTTCAATTTGGCTGTACAGCACATGTATACTGCCTATTTTCCCAAGATAGTTTGACTAGCTGCTACACGAGCCCAGAAAAAGTTGAATGCAGTTGAAAGAATTGCTGAGCAGTGCTACACCTGCCCCCAGGTAACTCAAAGCACTTTTTTCCCTTCACGTCCAAAATAGTGCAGAGTACTGTACTGGGAAAAAATAACTATTCCAGCTGGGTCTAGAAGGGAGGGAGGGAAGAAAGAAGCAAGCAAGCAAGCCTAGTACTTTGCTGGTCTTGTCCCTGACAAGAGTAACAAGTTCTGATCAAACTCTTGTAAATCTCAAACCTGACCTTTTTTATGAGGTACTGAGTGCCATCAATCTAGTGTTTCCTTCAGTAGTTGGAAGCTCAGGTCAGTTTTCTCAAACCTGGACAGAACTAGCTTTGAACTAGCAGAGGTTTGTTGTGTAGAACAGTGAACGAACATTTTTGGATTTTGCAACATACAATGGTCGTCTTCAGGCTGATTTAAATGCATTGGGACTCATATTGCACAATCAAATGTGCCCAGGATTAGCCACAAATGATATCTCTGTATAAAGCAGCCTCACAGCCTATGAAAGTTACCAATCTAGATGGTTCTTGATTTACATGTTAGATTTACTAAGTATTACTTGGAAGATGCACATAGTAGGAGAATGTTTTATAAAATCTGTAGATGCCAGAAATTTGATGTGCAGCTCTTGGGCAGGACAAGGGCATCGGTCTTATTGTTAGCATGAATAAATCAGGATACATGGGGAAAATTTTTTGAAGGCACTCCTGTCTTCAGTTGAGAAGAGATACTTCTTTGAAGGCCACCTCTTATAGGCTTACCACTAATACGATAAGGGTTTAGAAGGGGAGACTTTGAAAATTAGAGCCTTTTGCCTTTGATGAAATTGAATTAACGCAGAATTAAGAAGGATTGTGCTCACAGCCTCCATTTCAGTTAGAGAAAAGAAGGTGACATTACTGTTTGCTCTTACAGCCTCTCAATGTAAGCCACAATAGGCAGTTAATCTTTTCAGCCTTTCTATTGTGTGTCCCTTCAAAACCTGGGATCTTTTAAAAATTAATTGGTATACTGTTTTTCCCTGCAAGCAAGTAATATATGCATGCAATGTTTAAATAAAAGACTCTAGATTAAGCAACTTGTCTACTGAAATACTGTTAATGTGAAAAAGCAAAAGTTAAGAGAAAGAGCCATGGTGGTGCAGTGGTTAGAATGCTGTATTGCAGACTAATTCTGCCTACTGCCAGTAGTTTGATTCTCACGGGCTCAAGATTGACTCAGCCTTCTGAGGTGAGTAAAATGAGGACCAGATTGTTGGGGGCAATAGGCTGACTCTATAAACTGCTTAGAGAGGGCTGTAAAGCACTATGAAGCGGTATATAAGTCTAAGTGCTATTGCTACTGCTAGGAAAATATTGTGATAAAGTTTTAAACTGCAGCCCACTACCTGCAATGAAATCTGTGGTGTTTTATAATGTTCTGGAAAGAAACATGTTTATTAGATATTTATAGAAGGAGAGGAGACATGGGCAGGGGGGAGAGAAACACGGTTGCTTCATTCCAAACTTTATACATTAGTTACTATGCAAAGCACCCTTGCTCTAATCATTACAGACTGCATTCAGATCTGCTCTGCTGACAGGTATCAATAAAGAAGAAATCAGGAAAGCATCCCTCCCTCAATTACAACAAACCCAACGGATAGCTTTTAGAATCCATATGAACGGACTTAATTATGGATGTTGGAATTCCAGAAGTGCAATACTAAATTCCCTAAGCCAGTTTCTTCACTGTCATAGGGGCATGATTGATCTCTGTGCTGTGGAGTGGTTACCTGAGGCCCCAAATTGGAAGCGGATTCTCCTGTCTTTCACAAACAGCCCACCATACCACAGATGTTATTCAAGATGAAGGCAAATTTAGCCTCTTTCCAAATCTTTCCCATCAGAGTCTTTGGTGAGGAAAGGGTTACTCCGTTAATAGCTAATATGCAAGCTCCCAAGGTGGCTGACTCCTCCTCATTTTCAACCTTGGAAAAGAGAGAGAAAGACAGTGGGAGTCAACCAGCCCTGCCCGGTGAAGAGATACTTAACAGCACAGAAGCTGGTCTCATTAACGCCTTTGGCGCTCTCCCAAGGAAAGAACAAGACAATATATTATACAAGTTAGAAAATTTAAAGAAATCCTTATTGGTCACAATGGACACAGCAGAACCGCTTATAGATCTGGTTTCCCCAATAATTGAGCCTCTCACTTGTCCCCCAGAGGACAAGGGATTACATGAATACAAGGTCATGGAAAATAGAAGCCAAGATCCAAAGGGGGTATTAGAGATCCCAGTAGAGATGGAGATGTTTTCATCCCTGTGTGAATATCCCATGACACCTTTAGCACCAAACCAAGAAACTGAGAATCGACCCACGTCAGAGCCACTATCTCAAAGAATGAAAGACGACCTAATAACGCCTTGTCCTACACCAGAGAAGAGGCATCGGAATGGCAAGCTCTGTTAGCTGGTGCTAAAACCTCTTACCCTGAACAAGTTCCTCAAGAGTCTACACATGACCTAGACGGGTCCTCCCTATTTTTAAAGAAGGCCAATTTGGTGTGCGATGACACCTCAATCCATGGTAACAACCAGACAACTTCCCTTTGTATAAATCAAGTTTCCAGATGAGCTGCAAAAGATGACCCACTTTCCCTTATAACCTGGAATATAGCAGGTTGGTCTGTTCCATCAAAAGACCAACTCTTTTTTGATTATATATCACAATTTGACATCCTCTTCTTGCAGGAAACCTGGGCCTCCACAGAGATTCAGTTAGATGGCTATTGGGTTAACTCAATCCCGGCTGTCCCAAGCAAGGTGGGGGGGGGAGATAAAGGGATATTGTGACATTAGTTAATACATCCTTGCAATTTAAATGTGTACCACTGCCACCTTTCCAGCCATGGGTTGTAACTACATTACTCTTATTTAAACAGGTGGAGATTTTGCTTTTTAATATGTATATTCCTCCACTTAATAAGAATAATGTGATTAACAAGATTTGGGACAGCATAGAAGATTTTAGCCAAATTCCCTAAAACTGCCATAATTAGGGGGGGGGGCTTAAATGCTAGAATGGGACCAAATGATCAATTATTATTTAATCATTTTAAGATTCACTATGATGAAAATGTAACAGGAGAATCTTCGCATTCCAGACAATTTAAAGACCCTAAAGCTAATTGGGCAGGTTTGTGTGTAAGACAAATGACTGTACGTTTGGATCTTTGTATACTTAACGGGTCCCCGTGGGGTGACTTTCCAGCAGAATATACTTATCGGGGAGCAGGAAGAAAATCTACAGTTGATTACTGGATAATATCATATGACCACCTGAAGTTCTTACAGAAGATTATGGTAGACTCTCGACTGGAAAGCAATCGTAATACAATACTCCTTACTCTCACATTGCACCAGAAATCTCTAAGGGCAGGCACAGCCTACCTACCCAGGTTAGAGACTCAAAATGCCCAGGTAAAAATTAAATGGAACGAGAAAAACGCTAAGGAAGTTACCAATTGGATGTTAGCCCTTGAAACCATAGAGCTACATACATCTCTACTAAGAAATAAGTGTGGAGGATCTTACCTAGAGGGGTTTGAATCCTTGATTTTAAATTTGAATTCGGTTCTCAGTAACAGATCACTAGCTCACTCCAAAAGGCCGGTTTCAAAGAACAAAAAATGGCTCGATAGAGATTGCGTGCAACTAAAATGGATATATAATATGGAATACAAGAAAAGTAAAAGTGCCCCCTTTGAGGATTACACTTACTATTTAAAGCAGCTGAAAGCACAATATAAGAACCTTCGAAAAGAAAAGAAAAGTGCGGCTCTGAAGGAGTCTTGGCATAGACTAATTACAGCAGTCAGGACAAAAAATACATCCCTTTTTTGGTACACCACCAGAGGATTGGGAAAACCTCCCCTACCCCCAACAAATCAGGTTCCGATTCATGCCTGGGAAGAGTATTTTAGGGAGCTTTATACAGATCCTGACTATGTAACCAAGGAGAGCCAAGCTAGTTTGGACCAAACTCCTTACTGGCCCCCTGTTACACCACAAGAGATATACCAGTTGATCGGAGCCCTAAAGGCTAATAAGGCACCCGAGGCTGATAATGTCCTGCCAGAAATAATAAAAAAGAACGCTAGTTGGTGGGCTCCACTTTTAGCATCACTGTTAATAAGTTAATAGTTAACTGTATGTCAAACACCTAAATTATGAACTTCAAGATTGGCTAATTTCAGGGGGAATAATCAAAGACGAACAAGCCGGTTTTAGAGAAGGAAGATCTACGGTGGATCATATCTTGGTACTCCACCATTTAGTACAAAAAAACATATATATAAAAAAATCCTCTCTTTTTGTGGCCTTCCTTGATTTTAAGCAGGCCTTTGATTCAATATCCAGGATCACCCTCTGGGAGAAATTAAAATGCACCACTATCGATAAACGCCTCCTCTTCCTCATACAAAAATTGTATGCCAATTCCACCTTGAAAGTGAGGTGCAATCCCCAAGGGAGTTTAACCGTTTTGTAAGGGTACAAAAAGGGGTACGGCAGGGTTGCATTCTGTCCCCTTCCCTTTTTAACTTCTATATCAATCCCCTGATCGATCTCTTAAAGAACCCTGATTTCCATCCTCCTAACCTAGCACAACGCAAAGTGCCAATTCTCTTATATGCTGATGATGCCGCTATCATTTCACAAACCCCTGTAGGACTGAAGAAAGCAATTAGGGCAACACTTGGCTATTGCAGGCAAAACAAGCTGGTCCTTAACTTTGATAAATCAAATGTTTTAGTTTTTGCTAAAAGACCAAGCCAATACTCCTGGAAAATAGAAGGACATAGTTTGAAACAGGTTAGAACATTCAGATACCTTGGGGTTGTTTTCCACTCGCAAGGGATATGGAAGGCACACCTGGATCATACATTGCAAGTAGGTCCTCAAATGCAATTAAACATTTCTTTTATACAGGTGGAGGTCAGTTAGTACCGGCTGCCTTAAAACTTTTTGAGGCCACAACATTGGCACAAATTCTATATGGGGCACAAACAGGAATCCATGCAAAGAAAGATTTGCTAGAAACCATACAAACCAAATTCCTGTGAGCCATCTTAGCTGCACCCAATGGAATTCCAAATGCCCAGTTAAGAATTGAGACAGGCATGCCTCAAATTCAGGTAAGAGCCTGGAAGATGATGATCATTCATTGGCTTAAAATGCATTTCTTTCCAGAGGGACTGTCCCCACTAACGTTGACTGACAATTTCCCCTCCCCCTGGAAACAGGCAATTGATCACAAACTGGGCTCTTATGGGTTCTCACCATTATTCTTAATGTCCCTTTGATCAAGCAAAGCAAATAGTAATTAATAGAGTGAAAGACATGGAGTTCCAAGAAGAACTAAATAGGTTGCCTCTCCACAGTAGGGACAGAATCAAACAGGGTGTGTGGGAATCGGCAAGATATCTAAATGACCTGATCTTCCCAAAACAAAGAATAGTCTTCTTCAGAGCCAGATTTAACATTCTTCCTTCAGCACTCCTCCAGGGCAGGTATAAGAGAACACCTATAGCAGAACGGGTTTGTATATGTGAAGGAGAAGTGGAAGATAATTCACATGTTGTATTACACTGCGAGCTATACAGAGCTTGTAGGTCTGCACATATTCTCCCCTTATTAGAAAGATTGCCAGGGAGGGCAGACAATTTTTATCTAGGCTTTCTCCTCCAGGACACTAACCCAGTTACTACGTATGCAGTGGCAAAGTTCTGTGTTGCTGCAATGTCCATAAGAAAAAAATTGGCTACAGAAGTATAGTTGTCATCTTGTACCAATTATCTGGACATATCTCTAACAATCTTTGGACCATTGTATTTACTCCTATACTTAACAGCGTTGCACCCAGGTAAACCAGGGAGTGACCCCAACAATCTGAGAACATGTATGTTATTTTCCACTTTTAACGTCAATACTTTTTAATTATATCTTAATGTCAGTACTTTTTAACATATTGTAAAAACTAATGTGTATTGCTGGTCTTTGACGGTAATAAAGATTTACTTACTGCTCTGCTGACAATAGGAAGCATGATAATGTAACTCCAGATTCAGAAAACCAAAGCCTCCCTCATTAACTGATAATTGCATTTTCTATAACGATATCTAGGAATTGAAGAAACCGATAGAATTTTTCTAAACAAAAAAGTATTTTTTTCTTATTTTTTTTCTTTTATGTACACCAAGAGCATATGCACCAAAGATAAATTCCTTGTGTGTCCAATCACACTTGGCCAATAAAGAATTCTATTCTATTCTAGGAATACCAATTCTGTATTGTTACGGAATCAGAGGTGGATTGCTGCCAGTTCAGCCTTGATAGGCTGAACCGATAGTAGCGGTGATGGGAGGTGCCATCCCACCCGCCCGGACTCTCTCCTGCACATGCACAGAAGCATCATGTGCGAGCAAGCACGGGAGCGCACCCGAACTGGTAGTGAAAAAATTAGCAACCCACCTCTGTACTGAATCCATTAAATATTTAGGTATCGGTGTACCAAAACTACAATGTAGTTAGCAACGTGTAATATAAATAAAATATAGAGAGAGGTTTCTTCAGATATTCATAGATGGGAGTCATTAAGCCTCATTCTTTGGGGATAGGTGAATTCTCTCAAAATGAATATTATTCTGAGAAAAATTCCTGTTTATGTACATGGAAATTATTTTCAGAAAAGGAAAAAAAAACCACTACAGCAGAATTGTGTGTGATTTATCAAAGTCACAAACCTTTGATGTTTTGTGATTTCTTGCCCCGTTTTTGCATTTCAATGGAAAGATGACTTTGGAAGCCAAGGAAGCTACTGGTTGCAGCTGGGTTGCCTCAAGTTGCTTTCCAAACGAGATGTGATGAATTTCTAACAACTGGCGTGGCTAATGCAAGGGATCAGCTCAAATGGGATTTTTCTCTTGTAGCTCATGTCCTAGAGTTGATGGAAGAGCACCATGTGCCTCTCGATGGTAATTATTGCAGGCAGTGCATCACTTGAACAAAAGCTTTTAAGCACGCCAGCTGCACTTTTAGAATTTTTGTTCATTTAGAACTGTTTTGCAAGCTCTGGCTTTTAAGGATTATTTGTTTCTGAAGAGAGATCAAGAGCCTGATACAGCAGGAAAATGGCATTTCAATTCTTTGAGAGAAACCCCAACTGTTTCTCATGAAAACATACACCTGAGGAACTCAATATCCTAGAATTGATGTTTGACTGGATTTTGTTTTCGTTGAGACCAATGCTTGTATATCACAATCCTCCCGATTCTACTATGGGGTATGCCTAACATTGATCTAAACAATTGTGTTTTCTAGATCATTTCCCTGTAGAGCAGTGCCTTCCTTGTAGTTCTTCCCTCTGATAGAGTAGTCCGCATAAATAGAACAGGAAGGAAATTGATCTAAGTTAATTAGCAATAGTTCAGTTTTTGATTGATTGATATCCAGATCAATCAGCAAATCTAGGCTGTTTATTTCTGCTTTGTTTACTGGCGTTTGACCTTGAAACAGAAATTTACCATCCATAGAAGCAAGTGGGATATATTAAGAATTTGATCAATTGGAAGACCCCAGTTCATAACATTATTTAATCATGGTAGGGGGAAGGGTTACCTTGTATTAAAAATACAAGTGCACTTCATCTGAGAGTTATTTTATTTATTTATTTGATTTGATTTCTAGACCGCCCCCTCTCCCCGAAGGGACTCAGGGCGGTGTACAGGTACCAAATTAAAAACCATACAAATAATCATAAATATAGTTAAAATCGAATTAAACTTTAAACCCCTGTACAAATTTATAAAAATTAAAAACTTAGCCTAAGACCAACCCGTGAAATTTAAAAATACAGACTGAGGTGGGAGAGCTGGAATTAGGCCAAGCCGGCTAGATTAAACAGGTGGGTTTTGAGCTTCTTACGGAAGGAGCGGAGGTCCGTGGTTGTTCTAATATCAGGGCGAAGGTCACTCCAGAGGGTTGGGCCCATCACAGAGAAGGCCCTTCCCCTGGGCGCCGCCCGCTGGCACAGCCTAGTGGACAGCACCCGGAGGAGTCCCTCTCTGTGTGAGCGAATCGGCCAAAGGGATGTGTGGGGCAGGATACGATCCCGCAAATAACTAGGCCCTGTGCCATGGAGCGCTTTGAAGATGATAATCAGCACCTTGAAACGCACCCAAAAGGCTACAGGTAGCCAGTGCAGCCCGCGCAGGAGAGGTGTTACGTGGGAGTATCTAGCGACTCCCGAGACTGCCCGCTCGGCCGCATTCTGAACCAACTGCAGTCTTCGGGTGTATCTCAAAGGGAGCCCCATGTAGAGAGCGTTACAGTAGTCTAGCCGGGACGTCACAAGCGCATGGGTGACTGTGCGAACGGCGTTCCGGTCCAATAGGGGACGCAATTGGCGCACCAGGCGAACCTGGTGAAACTCCCCCCTTGCCACGGCTGTCACATGGTCGTCCATTGACAGCCGGGCATCTAGGAGGACACCCAAATTGCGTACCCGATCCACGGGGGCCAGATGTTCGCCCCCAATGGCCAGTGATGGAATCAATTTTGTTACCTCAATTTTGTTTACAAAAGATTCAGCAAGAATTTTTGAGAGGGGGAAAGTTGTGGTTTTGGAAAAAAAGTGAGTATGCACCCTACAGGAAAGTTAAAAGTATAATTATGCTCAGTGGCCAGGATGACTTGTTCATTTCAGGAAGGAATGGTCAAGGACAATGTTTCTGCTGGTCTTTGTAGCATGTTTGCTAGATTCTTTGCAAATAAGGTGACTCATGTCACGATGTTAAAAAGTTTGCTAGACATGAACTGACTGAAACTGACACTGAAGAGTTAAACTGAGAAAGCTTTATTGCGCAGGTCATAAAAAAAGTTATCTGAAAGTGATTTATTGCGCATGTCTTCACACATTCCAGAGCTTTCCTTTTGTTCTTTGTCCGACTGCCAAGCATGCTGGCAGATGGAACATTTATTTTCAAAATGTAACATTTAGTTAACTTTCTGTTTTATTTACTTTTATTATTTTCATATTAAAGTTTGTTTATTAATTAGAATATACTTCTCAAAGACTTTTCTTTTCTTTTCTTAACATCTTAAATGATATGCTGCTGGGAATCAGCCCGGTCCATAGACCTCATTTTCCTTCAGGGTGTTTTTCCCCTGACAACTCATATCCCTCAGACACCTTTTCAATGGAGTCTAATGTGATCTGGGATAACATCTTGTGACACAGTCATTCAACCTTGTGCAGACCGAGTAACAGCATAGAATCTTCTGCAATAAAATTTCCACCACATGTGGCTAGATCTATGCCCTTCATGGCTTCTTCTAGTATGAGTAGCTAGAGTCAAGAGGTGGTGAATGTTTCTTTGAGAGGAGACGTAGTACTTCAGCTTTGGAAGAAATGGTGATATGCTATTCCTTGAAAAAACTCTATCTTTATCAAGCTAACCTTTGCCAGGTATTTAACCTTCCCTTTTGGAGGAAGACGCTGGAGATAGTAATGGTGAATCAACTGTAGTAATTGGTGAAGCCCATTATCTAGATCCCTTCCACTCTGGACTCAGACTCAGGCATGAGACAAAAACAGCATTGGTTGACTTGGTTGAGTAACCTGAGAGTCTGCTCCTCTTTGTCTTATCATCAGACTGCTTACTATCTTAATACTACTGCCCATGGAATCTTACTGAACTGCCTATAGCAGAGATCCACAACCCCTCCTGCAAACAAAGCAGAGGTGGGTTTCTGCCCGTTCGCCCCGGATCAGGCGAACCGGTAGTGGCAGTGGCAGGAGGCTCTGCCCGCCTACCTGGACGCTTCTGCGCATGCACAGAAGCACTAGCAAACCGGTAGTAAAATAAATTGAAACCCATCACTGAAACAAAGCCTCATCTGCAGAATGCAGGCAGCACATGACCCCTCCCCCCCTTCAGTTCACAGAAAATCCTCTCTCCATGGAACTGGTCCCTGGTGCCCAAAAGGTTGGGGGTCGCTGGCCTATAGGGTTGGGAAATGGGGACACCATTTTATTATGGTACTGTTTCCTGTTACTGTGGAGTTTTCAGTCATTATTAAGTGAAGAAGTCAAGCCCATAATTATTCTAACATGGACTCCCTCAAAGCTCAATTTCCGCTTCATTTCTATTTAACATTATGTGAAAATACCTAGAAGTATTTGGGATGAGATATCAGTATGTGGATGACACTCGGTTGCACACTGCTAGCCTTGGCCAAATCAGAAGTGTTTATTTATTAATTAAATTTGTATAGCCTTCCAATCTCACCAAACGAGACTCTAGGCAGTGCATAAAAAAATGGGAGAATTCTCACTCAGAGAGAAGACGTTGTGGATCTGGATGGGCCAAAATAAGCCCATAGGTTGAATCCCAGAAAGACAAGATTATTATTTGTTCAGAAACGTCAGTGATTCCTCAGGCTCCACTGATGATTGTTCTCACCTTGTCCACAGCCTGAGGTTTCTTCTGGGCTCTAGGTGGAGCAATGGAGGGAAGCCATGGCCAAAAGGACCTTTACACTTATTTCTCTGGTAGTAGTTGAAGCCCTACCTGGACCATGAAAGCCATCATTTATGCTCTGTCTTTGAAGATAATCTGTAAAGATCAGCTTGTGCAAGGTGAATCAACCAGGATATTTGGAGATGAGAGTTGCCAGTGTTATGTAACACCTATTATCTGGTTAATTTGTTGGCCATTAGTGAGTTTCCAGGCCCGGTGCTGATTATTACTTACAAATCTCTACATATCTTGGTTGCAGGGCAACAGAAGAAATGAGGTTGCTTAGGATTGCCAACACAAGAGATCAAAGGGGCATGGACCTAAAGGCAAGTCTTCTCATTGGCGAGATGTTGTGAAACAATTTATTTCCTGAGGTGCATCAGGTAGTCTCCTTATTGGCTTTCCTTTGAATCATTAAACAGTCTTATTTCGCTGAATATTTGGAGATTGATTTTTAGTTGTCTGGTTCATGGTTGATCTGTAGCTGCTATCTTTTTATTCTGCTGGTATTGAATTGCATATTTTGCCTTGTGAACCATCCACAGTCTTGTGGACTGAGTGCTATGTAAACCTTTGCAGATAAATAAATACATCACTTCTCTGTCTACAATGTAGGATATCTGTGATAAAACCTGTGATATCCATAAATCTATTCCCTGGAAGTATTTTGAAGCAGTTAACTGCAATCTTTCCGGTGAAAATCAGTAGCTTTGGCAGGTAACTGATGTGTACCACACCAAACTTTATATTCTATTAGTGCAGACAAAGGAAAGTTTCCTGGATTTGTTTTTTCGACAAGAGTAGTGATTGGAATAGCTTGGTGTTTGTTTGGACTTCAGAGCTATTGGTGGGAATTATAGTAGAGGTTAAAATCATCAAAGGTCTTCCAGTTAATGAAAGAAGCAAGATGATCATGAAATGTGGTTCCAATGCTATTGAGACTCAGCTGTAGAAAACAAGTGTTGTAATCTTCTGCCTGTTAAAACAATCTCCATTTATTTGAAGTTAAAATATAGCTTTCCAAGCAAAAATTATTGTCGTTATTCATATTTTTCTTAAACTGTGAATTAGGAAGGGAGAGTGTGGTTTTCAGCCAAACTTTTATGGATTTAGACATTAGGCCTGTCATTAAGCAATGACTGATTAGACCTTCTAACAACCCATTAAGTTCTACTCTCTGAGTTTTGGATCATAGCTGGTTATAAAGTTCTCCAATAAGCCCTGTATATCTGATTCTCCTACTGCATTATAACTTTGGGTTGAGTGATATAAACAATTCCCTACAATATAGAGAATAAAAGACATAGGAGGTAGAAAACAACTGTGAGAATAAGTGGAATAAAAGTAAGGGTGTTAGGGATTCATCATTTATGCTTGTAGTGGTACCAAGTAGAAGAATCTTATCAGCAGGACACATTCTTAGCTAAAGGAATTTGCTTTCTGCCTCAAGAGTGATGATCATTAAACTGGCTTTGAAGAAATTAACAGACACATTCATCGACTACTGTTGGGAAATGCCCACCAGGCAGGGAGGAAGACACAAAGTGAGGGATTAGCCTTGAATTGTGCAATTGCAAGAGATTCAGGACTGACAGCCCCCCCCCCCCCCCCCGGACCATATCTGTTCTCAAGAGAAGGCAAATTAGTCTGGAGGATTCCTGTATAACGGGTAGAATATAATGAAGTAGTTAGCTTGAGCTCTACACATGTGGATCTGGTTGCTTGCACCTGACTACTGACCACCATCATTGGTACGTGGCGTCTTGAGGTTCAGAGTGGACAGACTTCCAGATGCCAAATATGGAAAGAGATGGAAAGATCTATCTCATGTCCTGCTTATGAACTTCCAGATGTGCTTCTAGACTAGAGGTGCCAATAGCCACTTAGAAACAGGAAGTTTACATGGGAAGGTATTTATTACGTTGTCATAGCTGTTCTTGTCCTGCCTTACAAAAACAGATAAGTCCATAAAGCATGAAGGGAAGGGATCATCCTCAGACTATGCACTACTGGAAAATCCTGCCTGAATCCTCACTCTGTGCTTATCTTTCACCACAGGTTAAAAGGCAAATGGGCTGATGTCTCCTCTGTTCAGCAACAGGTGATGTCCAGAGCTATAAACTGAACTGGGAGTTCCTAAAATGCAAAACATATGAGTGGTTTGGCTGGATTGAAGCTGACATTAAGAACAAACACGTAAGTTTTGGCAAATTGTTGGAATCAATATATTTTTTTCCTCCTCTTTTTTTCCTCCTCCAGTTTTAATTGCAAACTTGATTTTTCCACAATTCCCATCGTGTCTTTGGAGATTAATAAGATTTATTGGATATGCTTATTTACACAGGTTTCAGACCCACTAAAAAGCAATTAGGTAGGCATGCTGGGAGCAGACCTATATGATTAAGCATACAATTTGCACAGCATTGTTTACTTGCTTCTGTCCACAAAGTTTAGGAGACCATCTTTCAGGGTGGCAAAGAGTAGCTTGTTTTCTTCCTCTCCACCACCACCTAAATCTGATGAGGAGGTGCCAGACTGAGCTACAAAATTCTGGACAACTGCCAAAAAGCAGCAGAATGGCATATTATGCTGTAATATAGTACTTGATGCGGTAGCTCAGTGGCTAAGACGCTGAGCTTGTCGATCAGAAAGGTCGGCAGTTCGGTGATTCGAATCCCTAGCACCACATAACGGAGTGAGCTCCCATTACTTATCCCAGCTTCTGCCAACCTAGCAGTTCAAAAGCATGTAAAAATGCAAGTAGAAAAATAGGAACCATCTTTGGTTGGAAGGTAACAGCGTTCCGTGCACCTTTGGCGTTTAGTCATGCCAGCCACATGACCACGGAGATGTCTTCAGACAGCGCTGGCTCTTTGGCTTTGAAACGGGGATAAGGACTGCCCCCTAGAGTTGGGAACAACTAGCACATATGTGCAAGGGGAACCTTTACCTTTATAGTACTTGTGCTTTGTCATGCACCTCATATCCAATAACTCTTCCTTCATTACTTGCATTTGTTTTTGTATAACTCTTCTTGGGAAGATCAATGTTTGGCTGTTGTCCTTCTCCCTTTCTTTTTATACCTGCCTCCTCCAGGTGTATAGAGATTTATATACTGTCAGGTAGTCTGGACCTCATTGTTCTAGTTGACCTGGGGCATTCAAACTTCCTGCTTGAGGAAAAAGTTTACGAATGGCTGTTCTTGCAGCAACATTGTGCTTCTCTGATTTTAAGTGGCTTCACCCTGGGGGAGAAAAACAAACAAGCATAAGCTATCCTATCTTTTAACCACAAGAGCTTTGGAAAGATTATGATAGAATGATCAATATCCTCTGAAATGCTGAGCTCTCACCGCAGGAGAATGCACTTGATTCAGCAGTTTGCTAGGATTGTGTACTGTAATCTAGCTTTGGCTTCAGAAACATCTCAAAGGAATGAAGCGAGTTTCTCTTTTGACCAGAATATGGAGGTGTTTTTTACATTTTTAATATTATCTCTTACCTCATTTCTCCCAAATAGGGTTGATTGATGAGATTAGGCAAAGATGAATTTATCTTTACTTTGATCATTCCATTTGTTATTTTTGTACCAAGTTCAGATGATATGACTGTGCACAATAGAGAAAAAAATAGTGCTACTCTTGCCTCTCATGTAGCTGTTAAGATGGATCATCAGAATGAAGACGAGGGGAAGGGAAGGAGCCAGTTTGATGAAGTGGTTGTAGGTCTAAAAGCCAAGAGACTATGAGGTTTAAATATGAAATCCAACTGGGTGATCTTGGGCCAGTCATTCTGTTTCAGCCCAACATTGGGCTCAACCTGTCAGTGGTGTTGTGGGGAAAATAGGGGTCAGAAGGAGTATTCTGTATGTTTTCTGCCTTGAGTTATTTTATTTTTTGAAAAAAGGGAGGAAGAGTAGGAAGTATAATGGTCATTTGGCTCCACCAGCGTGATTGAAAACACCAACATTCAGATGCAGATTTTTGAACTCTCCAAGCCCTTCTATCCAGCTCAACATCGTTGTCACTTTTGCTTTCTTTTCTTTTCTTTTTTTTAAAATCTCCAAATCAAAAGCCCTGCGTTTTTTTTTCCAACCGTTGCACATTAAGAACTTTACACATTGTGCTGGAATAAATCATAACGTTCCCATCCATCACTTAGTGGAATTCTTTGATTGTCCGTGCAACTTGCTAGTGGTTCAGTGTGAGAAATTAATAGCTAACTAGTTAAAGAATCACAGCAAGGGAAGCACGTAAGAGCCTTATAATCTTTTTGTAATAGATGCTTGTTTTTTAGACCTCCCAGCTAAACAGGGAACCTAACAGACAATGCGAAATTATGCAACAGCATCTTGCTCCCAGATTCATTCAGTGTGATCGTACATTTATTTCCAAGAGTTTGTTGCAAAACTCAGCCCATGGCCAACTTTGTTGCTGCTGTTGCAAAGCAGATTTGCAGAAAAAAAGCTTTTCAGTGCATAGGTAAAATGCCATAATTCAGAGGTGATCAATCTGACCTGAAATTGACAACTCAATTCAATTCAGAAATTCAGATTCAATCAGGAGACTAAACCCATATTGTTTAGTAGAGTATCTTCTGCAGCCACTTTGTATTTTACCTTGTATTATATGTGAGCGGTGCTCATCTCCATTTCAAAGCCGAACAGCCAGCGCTGTCCGAAGACATCTCCGTGGTCACGTGGCCAGCATCACTAAACATTGAAGGCACACGGAACACCACCTTCCCACCAAAGTTCCTATTTTTCTACTTGCATTTTTACATGCTTTCGAACTGCTAGGTTAGCAGAAGCTGGGACAAGTAACGGGAGCTCACCCCGTTATGCAGTGCTAGGGATTCAAACCGCCGAACTGCTGACCTTTTTGATCGACAAGCTCAACATCTTAGCCACTGAGCCCCCGCATTGCCTAAATATAAATAAATACACAAATAAAAATCAGATATTCATTCCATAGAAATATAACCAAAGTGGAAGACATACAAACACTCCAGGCATTGTTGTTGTTTTTTGTTTGTTTGTTTGTTTAGAAATATACCAACCTGACTCCCATAATACAAAGGGAAGCCAGACTAACAGAAAGCCTTCTGGGCAGTTAGAAAAATTATAGTGTGAGAAATGTGTCCTTGTATTCTATACGATACAAACATAGGGGATGGGCTGGAAAGGGATCTTGAAGATCATCTAATCCAACCCCCTTGACCTGTGCCTCCAGGAATTCCCTGTCATAACACTGGCTAGTTAAGCCTGCTGTTTTGAGATTGTGACATGTTCAATCAAAAACCTGAAGAAAGCCTAGAAAACAGTCAGCTGTCATACTTAATGGCGATAAGGTCATACAAGTATTACCTTCTCTTCTAAGACAGAAATTGTTACGGAGTCATTCACTTCCCCACCCCTCTTTCTCTCTTACTTCTTTCCAAAACGTCCTGCAGCTGCTTTTTTTGAAGGGCATTGTTTGCATTCATACAGTGAGTATATGTGGTTATTTGCCTTTTGTTGCTTTTTAATTAATAACAAAAAGGAGAAAAGTTACTTTATTGTCATTGCACCTCGTACAACAAAATTAAATGCCATCTTCAGTGTATATTATAACTATAAAAATAAACCACAAACACACATCCTTCACATTCTATACAATTGAATTGAAACCCGATATTGCATTAGTATTGCGCCATACAGTAGAACTCAATATACTGTAGTTACTGCCCTGAGATAGAAGCTGTTTTTCAACCTGTTTGTCCTTGTTTTTTATTATCCTGTACCGTCTGCCAGATGGTTAAAAAAAAAAAAAAGGAGCAAAGCACAAAGATAATAGGGATGGAGATTCATGCATTGTCAAAGAGAAGAGGGAAAAGAGCACATAAAAAGTGGTTGTTGTGTGTTTGAGTTGTTTTCCATACCACCCTAAAATTCAAACAGATTCCATGGCTTTACCTACCTAATAAATAAGTAGCTAGAAGGACTTTAATTTCAAGATGGAGACAGGAAGCCTTCCTAGCTTGCCATTCTATCCCAAAGAAAAGCCTCCTTCCCCTCCCCCCTCATTCTGTCCCCCCCTCTCTTGTTTAGGTATCATGCAGTAGACTCTGCAATATAAACATGGAAATGAAATCTTCAGCCAAGTTTGAAACTCCTGAGACTTCTGGAAGTTGATCTGAAAACGCTGAAATCTGGAACTAAGATACAACCTCATCATTTTCCTCCAGTGGTTTTTTTTTTTTAATTGAGTCCTCTCCCTGTTCAAATTGCCTATTCAAACTTCCCCCCCCACCAATTTGGACAAATTTATTAAGGGTTTCTCAATGATAATACAGCAGTAAAAGTTGCCTCGCCCTTGCCTAAATTGGGATTTAACTGAGTAAGGAAAGCTCAGAGGG
Organism: Natrix helvetica; assembly: GCF_964273705.1. Taxonomy (NCBI): domain Eukaryota; kingdom Metazoa; phylum Chordata; class Lepidosauria; order Squamata; family Natricidae; genus Natrix; species Natrix helvetica. The sequence goes on along the minus strand of NC_138552.1, from coordinate 105,084,735 downwards.
CTGCAGACTCCAGGAGAGATAATTGTAGGATGAATGATAGGAGATACACAATATCAGGCCACTTTACAATTAAATAGGTGTAAGACTATCACACTCCGCAGCAATGAGGATTTCGCTCCAATTGCCTCCTCAAAATTCCACCACAGATTGTCATTAATCAAACTGAAATAAGCACTAGAATAAAGTACAGGATAATTTCTCTGCCTGTCGCTACTCATCACTTTCTACAGACACAGAGGGAAATAGGAGTGTACAGATCAGCTTCTGTGATTGACAGGCTTGGAATAAATACTCCCAAGAGCTTAACATCCTGTACTTACTTATTCAACCGCATTATGTGCTTTTTGCATGTTGTAGAAGCTGAACTCTCGTGCCTTGCTCTAGATTTGAAAGGTGCCACTGGTGCCAACCTGTCCTGGGACTTCTCCCAGGAAAAAGCTTGTGCCTTCACATATGTGCCATTAATAGAAGTGTGGCCTCCTTATCACAGCTTTAAGGCAACCAGTCTGGGAAGAGTGGCATTATATGCTCCTTGAAAACAGCTGATAAGTAGCCTCTTAATCTCTAGCCAGAATATAATTGTTCAGTAACACTAGAGAAGTGTGGAAAGGACATTCACTATTTCACTCTGAGCATACATTTAATGGATTCTGCTTCAGCTCTGGTTCCTTCTTTGGGATTTTACCCAGCCTATCAGCATCCAGCTGTCCTTGACAGTGCTTGGAAATTAGCAGGAACTTTGGTCCTTCCAAGTCAAGTGATTTGGTCCTTCCAAGTCAAGTGATTGGCACAGCAGAGTCCAAGAATGCTGTTTATTATAGTCAGGTGGAATCTCAAAATCTTGAATCCTGTTCAAGTTTTTCTCGGTCCCATCTTATGGTGAACAAAATCAAGGCAGGTTTGTTTTGAATCTCCTTCTCATACTTCCTTCTGTCTCAGGATTGGAAAATCTCTTTTCCAAATCCCTCCTTAATGGCTCACTGATATCTCCCCAAGACCAGCTCTAGATTCCTTCCTTTGAGGGAGCATAAAAAAATGCCATAGGTCCAAATAAGATGCAGAAGTTGAAAAACAACCCAGAAGAAGGCATGGATAAATTATTCATACTATACCATACCAAGAAAAAGTTGTGTGGACAGAATGCTCAACTCCCAAGCGTCTTTTTTACCTTTCTGCCATGCTATCTTTCTGCCAGAATCCTGCCATCCTAATGTCATTAAGCCTAAAGGCAGATATAAATCTGTGCATGAAAGAGCAACTTCTCCATGGTTCTGAAGACAAATATCTCATGAGTAACCTGTGTAATGTTTGGACGGAGCATGTGGAAGAGTGTCAGCAATACAATTAGAGGCAAAACCCAGATGTAATATAATCACCCTGTGGGAGAAAGCTCTAGTTGGATTAGGCCTGTGTTCAACGTTCTTTAGCTTGAACCTTTGTTTTGAAGGTTTTGCCTGTTAGACTACCAAATAGTCTTGAACATGTTCTTTCCAAGCCTTGGGTAAGTTTTGTGTTGTGCATTATTTATCTCTAGCTTACTCAAAGGCTGCCTTCACTGCTTCTGTTTCTCACTGATAGATAATCTAGCCCAGCTGTTAAATTCAGCGGGTTTCAATGTTTTTGTGTATGTATAGGAAAAAATAATATTATTATTAGTAGCCCTGGGCACTTTCTTTGGTTGAAAGGCAGAGCTAATTTATCACAAAATAAAATTAGTATACAGTGGGTTCGATGCCTCATGAAACCATAAATCACAAAAATATATTGGTTATAACATCACAGCAAAAACAAGCAGCCTGCCATTATGGTGTCCCAACAGGAAGATCAGGTGTCCTGTCCATAACCACTAATATTGAGTGATTCCCATATTACTGGATCAGGTGTAGTGTGTCGGCTGCAGCCAACAGGCAGTCCGATTTCATTGTCACAAATGACAAGTTCAATCTGGTTTTCTTTCCCATCTGTTAGGATTACATCAGGATAGGAATGACCAGAAAGGGTAAGCGCCATTCCATTGCCTTGTGGTCTGATTTTTTGCAGTCACTGAGAAACTTCGAAATAAGACCGTTGATATGGTCACTCCATGCCCTGAATTTCCATTCAGTATAAAATGCCTTGGGGATATCTCACGAGCGTCCTGTGCTCAGCAACGGTATCCTTGGTTTCAGTAATTATAGTCATACTAATGGTTATGTTCATATGATTTATGATCTTCATTGTGTTTCTCCTTCCCTTCTAAATTGGTGTGATGAACTGTCACTGTAAACAAATACATTTCACTGATGAAATAAAGCAATATTTTAACGGGGAGTTGGAGTTAATTACTAAAATCAGCTCAGAGTCGTTAAAACACCAGAGTGGCAATGCATAACTGAATTGAATTGTCATTTTTTAAAAAAAATGTATAATTCATTTGACTGTACAATAATGGATAGAAGCTAATCTGTTCCATAAAATATATGATCTCTATTGCAGAATTTAATTCATCTCAGTAATCTTATTTGGATTGGTATTTTTTCAATGATTCCATTGAAATCACAGTTTCAAACAGAACCCCCGTGGATACCAATATATTTCATTGACAGACCCTGTCCAGCACATTTACTATTCTTGTTTCAAATGGTGATAGGACCAAGACCAGGATTTCTATTAAATAATATCAGTCATTAGAAATATGATCTAAAGCAGGGAGCACTGGCAGGAGATCACAGGAGCTGTAGTTTCACATGTCTGTAGAACACCTAGTAAATAGAGATTGTCTTAGAGGCATTTCCACTATTCCGTCAGCAGAGTCAATCTGGGTCAGGTATCCACCTTGGTTCCTGATGACTTGTTGAGTGAAAATATGGTTAAACACCCATTTATTTCAAGGGAATTTTAGAAAATAATATCTTGATGAACTTAGCTCTGTGAATCAGACGTGATTGTTGTCTTTTTCTGCTTGCTTAATGACAGCCTTTTTTTTGGCAAGGTCATGACTAGCCTTTTTAAACTGTCCTCCATTCTGCCAACTTTTCTAATTAGAGTTTCCAAAGCAACAATTGGGTTGTTTCCATTCCATTATGCCCTGGATTAGGGGAGGGGAGATGGAGAGAGGGAGACAGAAACAGAGAGATTGAAAAATGCATTTACCCTGCATTTTTTTCACTTTTGCAAAGCATCCTAGAAAAAGTGTATTCACCTCTTCCTAAAAAAAAGATTCAGTGTATATAATATTTATGGAGAAAGAGAACATTTTGTCCCACAATCATTAGCCACCATGTTCCTGTTCTTTGCTAAACTTCTGTACAAATATCCAATTAGTACTTTTAAAACTCTTTGCTTAGAGCTATAAATGAACTTGATGGGAACTTAAAAGAGCTCGGTTGTATATTATATATGTCAAACCCATCTTCTTCCAGGTGGAGAAGGAACAGGTATGTCTGGCTTGATTTCAAATGTGATGCCATGAGGGTTGAAGCCTAAAATTCAAGGGTTGAGACTCCTAGACAAGATCCAACAATTCTTAGAAGAGTTATTGTCAAAGGATGCTAGACAGCAGCTTTTAGCAGTCTGATGCAACACTGATTTAGAACAGTTGTGCTTTTTATTATTTCAGTGGAATACATAGGCTGGCTCCATAAAATGCCTAATCTCTATTGAAAATGACATCTCCATTGCGGTAAACCTTCTGGATTGGTATTCTTTCTAGTGCATTCATTACAATTTGGGGGACTGATGGAATTTCAAAGTGCTTAGAAGACTACCTTCCTCTATAAAATGTGAACTGAAATGGGTAGAAGAGTTGTGGCTTTTGCATTTTCAAAATGTATAATATAGAAATTATTGATTAGGTACAAATTTATTTTCAACCCACAAGATAGAAATTTAATATTAAATAGCTGCATTTCTATATATATAAGGTCACCTGGCTGTTTTGTGCTTCAGTCATGGTCTCCTAGTTTCAATCCTGGTGCCTTAACCACTATCCCAAAATGGCTTTTTAAAGGTGTGTGTGTGTGTGTGTGTGTGTTTTGTTTCTTTGCTATTGCCTGACATTATTGATGTTCTCTGACTTATTGCGTGGTTGCAAGGTATTGCACTTCACTACTAAGGATTGCATTATAGGACGTAATAATAATTACGTCCCATATAATATAATAATAATATTTTTTCCCAAAGTGTCTTGCCATTGCCTGCTTCCTATGGCTGAGAGAAAATGACTCACCGAAGGTCACTCCATTGGCTTTGTGACCATGGCAGTACTAGAATTTACAATCTCCTGGTTTCCGTCCTGATTCCTTACCCACAACACCAAACTGGCTTTCTATAGATATATTAAGTAATAATAAACAACCTTAAACAAATGAATCTGAAAATGGCATAGAAAAGATAATGAGTTTAAAAGACCTGTACTGTCTTTAACCTGAAATTCTCAATTAAGCAATGAATATTCCCATCTATCTCATCAGTAATCTCTATACTGATGCATCTATTATATAGTGATACATATTGGAGATGAGGTAATAAATCTCAACTCCCAGTAACTAATAGACAAGTCCCTGCCATTTTCTTGACAAATGCTGTATTTTTGGAAGTGGTTTACAATTGCCTTCTTCGTATCGCTGAGAGAGAGTAACTGACCCAAAGTCATACAACAGGCTAAGAGAAGAAATAAAACATAGGTGTCCCCACTGCTAGTCCGGCATCTCAACCACTAAGTCAAAATCAAACAGGCTCTCTATAAATGCATTGTCTCACTTTTAAAGATTTCTGTAAGGAAGGGACAAACAGAACGAAGATTATGCAATCCAATGCACTTTGTATTAATTAGTTTTGTATTAAAAGGAATATCTGAGTAATAGGAAGTATTTGAATCCAGGATGTTCCTGCCTATTTGTACAAGGGTTTAACAAAACTACAAGTGAATGCCATCTGTCTAGTCCTCAAGATCAGGCAATGGAATCACACTGAAGTGAGATCTGAACCAAAATATATCTAGCTGATAAATATTAATATGCAAGTAGTGTGCTTGAGAGAAAGGCTGTATAATAATCCCAGAAACTTTTTTCAGAAGCATAGCTCCTGCTGAGAGAATTATGGAACACCAATCACAGCAAAGAACACACTGTGTATTTTCAGTTCCCTGATCAAATTAGAAATTGGGGTGATTTTCTACCTGATACTCTGAAGAGGTTTTGCTAGTCTGAATGAGTAAGATTGAATTAATAAATTGTATAGCCAGACCCAATTTCAGGTGGCTTCCATGTTCCTTGTAAATCCACTCATTTTCTCTAATGAAGGGTTTTCTTGTGTGATAATGACTTTTCAATTATTTTTGTGCAGATGTCATGCTATCTGAAAATTTATGAAAGTTGAAGTTCAACACATCTGGATGATACCAGATATGGGGAGGCTGATGTGAAGACTGCAGTTCAGTTCCCATATTTTGTAGATGTAATGGTTCTTTAAGCTGTGATATTTCTTAGAAAAAGATTTGTACCCCTTCCCCTGCCCCAGTTCTTCTCTTATACCCATATTTAAACATATTTTGAAACTTCTTATCTAAACTAATTACAAAGAATCATACAGTGTAAGAGATCTGAATTGTGTTTAGGAAAAGACACATTGATGAAATTAATAAAAAACATTAAATAAATTAATAGAAATTTCATACGTATGTAAGAAAAACATACATATTTAGTCTGCAAAGTTATCCGAGAATGTTAATTCCAGAGGACTTTTTTGTATATGACTCTGTTATTACACTGTTATGTCTAATAAATTACTGTATGTTTCTTAATAGCATTTTGGGTATGCTTTTCTAAGTAATTTAAACATGAGTATTTGAAGAGACTCTAATCCAGCCATATAAATTGGAGGGCTCCTAGGAGGAGGAGAATATTTGCTGGGAGTTGGTTGAATAGCTCAATAAGTGTAGTAAATAAATATATAAAATGTTTTTTTTCCCCTCTGCCATAGGTAAATGGAAGATCTAGAAACACACAAAGCACGTAGGATAGAGCAGATGGTAGCAAAATGGCTGCGTCGGTCACGAGATAATTCAGCCAGGTATGTATTTTAATGTAATGTTATTAGATGGAACAGTAAAGTGTTTTCATTGTGTGTGAGATGCTGCTCAGTAGCTTCTTAGTTTTGGTTAGGTTTGATCTTGTCACCCAAAGCTCAGCTGTTTGCAGTGAGGAAGGCTTATGTGGCTTAGGCTGATCCTTCTCCTCTCTCTTAGGTCAAGTAAAATACCATAGCAAACTTTTTGGACTATTCTATGTACTCTGGCCATGATTACTCCTGAAGGTCCAAAGATTGGAAAACTCTAAGAATGCAACTGTTGTGGCATATCAATATGCTCTCAGTGCCATCCCAAGTGCAGAGAAAAGATATGACATTTTGGCATTCGTTTTTAGTGCCAGGTCAAAGTCTTGGCCCTAGCTATGAATGTAGGGTGGGATGCCAGTATTGAAATAATTAAAGCCAAAAGAGGAAAATAAAGCAGAAATGAAAGTTATTTGTAGCATTGTTTCACAGCAGCCTGAAAAAGAAAAACCATATACAAATTTAAGCTGGAGGGGAGGAGGAAATTTAAAGTTAGGATGATTGGCACCCTTGCTAGCCAACTATTATAGTAGATTTATTAGGCAATGCTTGAGCTAACACCAGAGAGCAAATGTTCCTGACCCCCATTTTGCAGCAACCTTGGGGTTTTTTTTTTAATTATTTTGTGGCACCAAGAACCAAAAAGAGCAGGGCAATGAAGTAATTGCATCACCAGAATGGACAAGATGGAAATTGAACCGCATTTCCCACTTTTTTTTTACGCTTAGCCTGTCCAGAACTTGTAGAGGCTTAACATACCTCTTTGATTTGACTTGCCACTGAACGTTGGTGGGAAACTCTGCCATTATCACACAGCTGAGAGGGCAATCTTGGGAGGAAAGAAGGCAAGGAGCTGCAAAAAGAAAAAAGAAAAAGCTTGCAAGACCACTGGTAGCTTATTCTGGCTGTTGGGTTTTTTTCTTTTTTTTTTTTACAAAGGTCTGTTTGAAGGTATTGTGAAAATTGCCAGATTCTCCCATCAAGATTTGCTTCTCAGACCAAATTTCTATTCAGAATGCCATCATGAGTCTCTGGGTATCATTCTTTTCTTTGTTAGCTTCTCCAGATGTTGGAGGGTTGCAAATTTGGGTTTTGGAAAAACAAAACGACCGTATTGCCATTCTGGTGGCTTTTGTTAATATCTGTCAGCTCTCCACCATGACTTGAAAGTGGTCTCAGGGTCATACTGTTCAGCAAGTGTGGGGAAGTCAGGTAGCAGGATGATATTCTCTCTGCAGAAAAACTCAGACATATATCATACATCACTCATTTCACAACTTACTCATGCATGACAACACACATTAAAAGGAACGGGACTTTGTTGCATCTCGACTTTGGGCACTCCTGTAGCCCAAAATAGATTAGAACACTTTTTCTCACATCTCACCCATTTTTTTAGTCTATTTATTGTGGAACAAAACTTTAGCACAGAGAAAAAAAGCTTGGATTTAGGCTTACCACCTCTGGCTACTGTGAGAACGGATTATCATCCTGTGATCTGGAATGAACCTCCTGTAATGGTGTTGTGTTGTTGTTGTTTTTTTCCCAGATGCGCATTGCAGGGAATGGCTTTAGGTTGCTGTAATCAGTAGGCAAACTGTGTTAGAGGGAAACTGATGCAGCATTATTCATCTTTTTTTAATGAAAAATCCTCAGTAATTTCCAAGGAACCCGAGACCAACTTTCTCAAGATTAGAGAGATCACGTCATCATGCTTGCTTGCTGAAATACAAAATACACAAATGCCATTCTAATCTTTGAACATCATGGCGCTCAGAAAGTACCATTGAATGTATCATTGAAAATCATTGACAAATATGTCCCTCTCTGTTGCACTGCAGAACAAATCTGTGAAAAAACAAATACCTTAATGTTGCCTTAATATATATAATGTTGTCAATTTTATGATGGCCAATATGAACGTTGCTTTCTTTGTGTGACTTTGAAAATCTTGTGGCTTTTCTGTGATAGATATCGTGAAGGCAGCAATGTTTCTATCCTGGTCTAGGGGATGCACCAGAGGTGGGTTGCTCCCGTTTCAGCCTGGATTGGGCAAACCATCAGTGGTGGTGGCGTGAGGCTCCGCCCACCCACCTGGACCTGCAGAAGCATCGTGCGCATGCACGAGCGAACCGATGGGGGAAAAAATGGAAACTCACCACTGGGATGCACGCCCACTAATTTGAATTTACGAGACACTATATTATCACTGTAAATGCTTAAACTTGGTTTATTTCTGTATAATATTTACTGTAATTCCTTTTGGATGGAGATAGATGATGCTCAAATTTTCACAGAGTTGTTCCAAACTGCAGAATTGTTATCTTCAAAGCAACGTTTCAGCACTGGTACATAACATCAGGCCTATTCATGTTCACTTCATGTCCACATGGATTTTCCACTTGGTTAGGAACTCCATTGTGTAACTATTCCATTCACATCAAGTGACCTTATGCAGAAAGAGCAGTCCATGCGTAGCCTCTTTGCTGAATACATGGCTATCCGGCTAAACTGGCCTTCACGTTTAAATGTGCATGCTGACATTTATTTTATTCATTAGATTCATAGGGCTGCCCAATTCACCTAGCCATTCTTGCTGCCTTACAATTTGCAGAAACATGAAATAGAAATGGGATGCAGTAATATATAATATAACAAACATTCAGAACAGAGAAAAATAAAACAGAATAACAACAGAGTATTGGAAAAACAGAAATGACAATAAGAAAAGGATTAACTGAGGCCATCACATATTTTAGTCAAGATCTCTCTCTGTATATGTCTTATGGAACAAAGATTGAGCATCAGTATTACTTTTGAGCTTTATGGGTATCTTTTCTGGATCTACCCACTACTATTTAAAATATTTATCAGACTGTTACTGTGTGTTTTCCTCAGTAGGTATGCACTGTTGTAAAAATATCTCAAAAGCAAATGCTGAGGTTTCAGGAAATGGGAAGCACTGGATATCTTCTTTTTAAACTGGCTTTTTTCTACCCTACATTTGCAGAGGGAGAGCATCAGTGAGTGATGGATCATCCGATGGCAGTAGGCAACCTCCAAGTCATGTCAAACTCACAGTGGATGTTCAAAAAGATGTGCTGCGTGGACATTATGGCATTGAAGTTTCTCATAATTTTCGCCTTTTGATCACATCAGTTGCTGCAGGTAGAAAACAGGTTTCCCTTCTCACTTTTTCCTGATGTTGAAAATTGTCTGGAGAAATACAAAGCTGTGGTTTTAAAAAGAAAGATGTCTTAAAAACATGCTGATCTCTGACATTGTCTGGATCCCAAGCTAAATATACATAGTCAGATAGAAAAAACTGGCTGAGTCCAGGCTCTGGGATTTTTGAAAGAATAGGGATCTGGGCACAATGCTTTCTCATCTGTTCCTTTCGGCTTGCCAGAGGGAAGCTGGTAGATCTTGCTGGGATGTCAATCTAAGCAGATGCCAGTGTTGCCAGCCGTCAAATGCCTCGCGCCAGTCAGGAGTGGATAACAAAACAGCATTTGGAACAACAGAATGTAGTGGCAGGTTATGTTGAGAAGGAGACTGGCCTTCCTGCCATTACTTCTGCTAGAATGGGCAGGATGGGCTTGCTGAATGGTGCACATTAAGAACCTTTCAATAATTTGGATTCAAATTTTCAAATTGTAGGCAAGCAACGGCAGGTCATCTTACATGGCTTCTTTACATACGCACGCATACGAGCGCACATTTGTTTGTTTGTTTTGGGGCGATGTTGTAAACAGGAAATACCAAGTATCTCCCTGACAAGGCTGATGTTTTGTAGGCAGCACTGCTGATGGGAAGCTTCTGCCAGGGGATCGCATCCTCGCCATAAACGACAACGCAACGGAGGACCTTACTGGTGAACAAGCAGCTGCTCTTTTAAGGTGCAGTATGGGAGTCTGCTGCCTCAGGGCAAAGGGGGATGGCTAAACATCACTCCAGTGGCTGACTTTCACACCATGTTAGCTTGTGAGAGCTTCTCTTTCTCTCCTCTCCTCAGCTGAGCTCTTCAGAAAACCATACCCTATTTTGAAGCTGTTATGCTATTATGCCATACTCAAAAGCATTTTGGGTATTTTGGTACAGGTAGTCCTCAACGTAGGGCCATAATTGAGCCCAAAATTACTGTTGTTATGTGAGACGTTCGTTAAATTAGTTTTGCCCCACTTTACAACCTTTCTTGCCACAGTTGTTAAGTGAATCACTGCAGTTGACAAGTTAGTATTCCGGTTGTTAAGTGAATCTGGCTTCCCCATTGATTTTGCTTGTCAGAAGATCGCAAAAGGTGATCAAGTGACCATGGGACATAGCGACCGTCGTAAGTAGGAACCAGTCGCCAAGTATCTGAAGTTTGGTCCCGTGATCATGGGGAAGTTGCAAAGGTTGTAACTGTGAAAAACAGTCGTAAGTCACTTTCTTCAGTGCTGCTGTAACTTTGAACAGTCACTACATGAAATGTTGTAATGACGGCTAACCTTTTTGCCATTGTGTGCCAAAAGTGGGGGGAGCACAGGGGGGTCATGCGTGTGCATGCCCACACTCATAATTCTATGCAACCTCCCCCCCATGCATGCACGCGCAACATCCCCCCCCCGTGCTTTCCTCGCTTTTGGCAGGTAATGGTACAGTGGACCTGTTCAGGGAAGCCTCCTGAAGCTTTCGGAGGGTGAAAAATGGCCCAATGCACTGTTGTTTTTCGCCCTCCGGAGGCTTCAGGGAAACCTCTGGAGGGCTAAAAATGGCAGAGAATGAAGGCCGAAATCAGCTTGCCAGCACACGCATGTGCACTGGAGCTGACAGGGCAATGCCTTGCGTCTTCTTAAGAAATGGCTCCGCGTGCCACCTGTGGCACACGTGCCATAGGTTCTTCATTACGGGTATGTGGCAATAACATCAGGAGACAGAAGGGAGAGCTGCAGACAGCCTGCTAAAGGTGTTTCAGCCTACCAAAGGAGGGAGGACATGGGAAATTTTTCAGAAGGGAACCTCCCTCGTTTTCTGGAGAGCAAAAGGAAAGGAGGAGAGAAATACTTCTTAGTCTTGCAAAAATATAATATAATATAATCTTACAACAAAGATACAGCTCGTATTGGCATTCATAGCGAAGTCTTCAAATAAAGCCATTTAGCAGGAAAGGGTTGGGGTGTTCTCCTTGTTCTCCATCCTGTGTATTCACACTTCTGTTGTTTTATTTTATTATATTGTCTTAACAGGGAATCGCAAGGCACTCTCCAGTTTACAGTTCTGCGATGCACCTCGGTAAATTGCCCTCATGTACCACTGGTGTTTGAGTTACTCCTTGGAGGGTAAGGTTTGGCCTCCTGATGGGTATGCAAATGAGAATCACAAATACGAAGTTCCAGGAGGTAATCTTAGAGATACAAAGGGTGGGAAATATGCCCAGATAAGGGAGTTGATGTATTACAGGGCAGGGGTTGTCAAACTCACATCATCCTGGTGGCGTCACATGATGTATCGGGACTTCCCCCCCCCCCTTTGCTAAAATGAGTGGTATGAGCGTTGGTAGCACATGATGCATCCAGCCCATGGGCCGGGAGTTTGATAGCCCTATATTAGAGTATCCTTGGGCAAAGATAGTGAGATGCTTGCCAATAAGAAGGCAAGGAGGTAAATGGTTTAAAGTGATGTTGACATCACTGGACCTTTGTCACCTAGTCTACATCAACAGAGAGGGTTGGATGTGGGTTCAAGCTACTGTATATATTACATGCAAATGTGCAGAGCATGATATTTGGCAATTGTTTAGATGGAGGAAAATTGATTTTTGGAGAGTAGACACAAATTTAAAAAGTAAAAAAAATAGTACCTGGCCTAGGGCATACTTATCCATGAGCTTTATAGACCCACTTAAATCACCCACAAAATATGTTTGAAGTAAAATAAAGCTTCAAAATGACAAATTTAGGCTCAATTCCCAATGACTTCATGTCTATGTTGTTTACATAGATGATGGATGGATGGATGGATGGATGGACAGAGGACAGACAGACAGACAGATAGATAGATGGATGATAGAAACAAATATAAATAGATATCAAGTAAGAAAAAGAAAGCAAAGAAAGCAAAAAGTGTAAGAAAGGGAAAAAAGGAAAGCTAAAGAAGAATATAAAAGAAAGAAAAAAAGGGACTTTTCTTTATAGCAAATATAAGTACAATTATATTTTAATATCTCTCTCTTTTAAAAATTACATCATAATACTCCTTTTTCTATAATCTATCCCGTGTAATCATCAAAGCCATAAATCACAAGTTTTTTTTTCATTTCTGTTCAAAAAAATGATAAAAGATTTCCAGTCACAACTTTCTGGGAAGTATTCTGAGTTTCTCTGTCTCACCTATAGCTTTTGGATTTCCTTGCAACCCCCAATACAAATACTAATCAGCTCTAATTCTGCATCCCTTTTTGAGATCACCCAAGATCACTTAGGTAATTTTACCAATCTGGGTAAAACGTACCGTACACCGCACTGCACTATAATCACACTACATCTACAAATTCTGAAAATATCATTTTTGCTGCCACAACAGAACTCCCCCCCCCCAACCCCTCCACCCCGATAGTCTACCTTTGAAATTGCCTCTGCTTAGCTTTCTAGCTCAAACATGACTGGCTACATATTGCCTCTCACAAGTCGAAATATTTGTATCAATGTATGCATTTAAATCCATCCAGGAAATATTGTTGATGGGAAGGAAAATATGAATTTGTAGTAGGTAAATATAAGTGGAAAGACCAACCGCAATCCATCCCAATACCTTCTTCCAGAAGCAACTTTCCCTTATATAAACATGCCTTTAAACTAACATTTATAGGCATTTGTATTCTATAATTTGAGGGCTCCTGTATAAGGCTGGAGTCCCCATTCAAACGATCAATGGCTTGAGTGCCGTCATACAGACATACAAAGTCGCTCTGTTATAGAAAGTTAAACAATCCATCTTGCCCAGGATTGTTCCCCAAGGATAGGCAACTGCACCTTCTTTACTGCCATCAGTTCATGCTGAGATCCCATCAGCAAAAAAATCTGTGTGTTGGGTCAGCAAAGAATTGAAAATTAAGAAGCAAAATAAGTGCACTAAAAAACCAATAATCCAGACATCCTAATATGGGAGGGAGATGAAGGGAATTGTGCTGCTGCCTTTTTCAGTAGTGCCATCACATCAACACCCTGCCCTTTTGGTCCTTGATAAGGAAAACAAGTGTTGTTGGCCTGACTATAGAAGTCTTGCTTGGCCCTGGTCCATCCCAACAGTCACAATTCTCCAGGGCTTCCAACCTGCCACTCTAGATTCTTTGGAGCTGAAGATGTTACAGATAGAACTTGAGAGCTTTCAGCATGCAAAATGCCATGAAACAATGCACTAAATCTTAGCTTTGCGTGCAGGTGCATCTGTGGGTAATAAAATAGAAATCTATTTTGAAATTATTGGGAAACTAACATTGTCAGGGTGCATAGCATTTCACAGAGAATAACACTGCCTTGAGACTTTTTGCGAGATATTAGGTGAGATAGCAGAAATCAAAATGGTGAAAATTAGGAAGCATTAACCAAGTTGGTGAAGTTGCAGGGGAATCAGGACTTAGTTACAGGCTCAGTTATAATGAACTAGCCAATAACACGGCGTTGCCCAGGTATTTATTTATAGGGGGAAAATGTCCGGACCAAATGTAATTTCTAACGTTGGATTTTCCCCCTTACCAGAGGGAGCCCCATTGTGGAATACTGTGTACTGTACGCTGCACAGTAGAAGCCATTTTGCGGCAGTACAGTAGAAGCCATTTTAAGGCACAACAGGCTGTATCTATAGAACACACACACTGAGGGATTTTAGGGGTGTCTTATCCCCACAGTATTTGTTTCCAGAGAATAAGTCATCTGTGTACCAAGTTTGGTTGAAATTGCTCAAGGCGTTCCAGTGTTATGCTGGAACATACACACACACAGCCTTTTTTATATATATAAAAAAGATTAGGAAGGACATTAGTGCCAAACTCTTCACTGAAAACATGCATTTTGAGAAGACATTTTTAGCACATGCAAGGATAGCTGGTCAATGTAACTGTGGGTAATAAAATATAAATACATTCTGAAATTGTTGGTAAACTAACGGTTATAAAATGAAACCTATTTTCTGTTCATTCTGGTGGGTTGTTTGGTGTTGATAGAAGTTCTGAGCTTTTTGGGGCATGTGTGAAACTAACTGCTTGGAACTAGACCTCCTCCTCCTCTGTACATTTGAACCATTTTGCATTTATTTCTTACACCTGCTAATTCAGAGATTGCATAGTTCTGGGATGTTCCTTTTCTCTCCTGATTTTTAAAATATATTTAATTGTAATAAAAACAATTACTACCAATCCTAACTCAGGAAATACATACATTAAGGGGTGATAGAAATTGAGAAGACATTGAGAATTGGCATCACAATATGTTCATCAGTATTTGTAGTGGGATGCAGCAAAAGTTCAATTTGTTTCCAGATAATCCTATCAAAGCAGGTTTGTTTAGTTTAAGGGTGCTGAAAACATAAAGAGACATGAAAGAAACTGATAAATGCACAGTGTTGACAGTAATCAGAGTGTTCCCCCCCCCCCAACTAAGACAATGCAAGAATTCAGGGTCTGGTGATGAGTTGAACAGTGGAAGATGATGTACATCTTCACTCAGCACATAGTTACAAAAAACAGATTATTCTGGCTTGCCTTCACTTAACATACAGTAAAACGTTGTCTACCACAAGGCACTGTTGATGGCCACTAAATAACTATCACTGTCATAGCAATTAGTCGTGACAATTAAGAGATTCCACCTTTAGAAACAAGATCCTTCCACATCCCACTTGTTATAAACAGGCCTTCCAACTCTTTCTACCTTCCAGATGTTTTACGTCAGCCTAACCCGGGGGGGGGCAAACTCATGGCTTCACATTGCCATCACATGACATTTCACAACATTTTCCCCTTGGCGAAGCTGGGGTGGGCGTGGTCTACGTGCAACGCATCTGGCCCACGGTCTGCCAGTTTGACACCCTTTCCCTAACCCATCCCATTCATTCATTTCAAGCTGGGATTGTTGAGAATTACAAGGGGTGCTCCAAGTTGAGAAGAGTTGTTGCAAAGGCTGAATGTGAGCTGTGTTTTGTTCGACTGTTGTTATCATGAAACTCATTGGTTCTGAAGATAAGGTTAGGAGTTGTGATCCTAGGCATCTAAAAATCATCTATTAAGAAAGGCTGCTGCAAGAATTCAGGTGGTGCTCTTAGCATTACAATCCATGTTGGTTGGGCTAACGGGTATTGTAACTTAGAAGGCAACAAATTAAGGAAGATGGTTGTGAAAAAACAGAAAACATGTCCCTCTTTTTCATGCTCCATTTGGGAACTTCAGAAGAAAAGGGCTGAATGCTCTAAAAAAATGTGCAAGGAGATTGGGCCAGTGTTGATGGGCAGAAGCCAGCATTAATATTTTTGGAGGACTTGAAATCCACTTTTCTTAACTATGCTGCCTATTTTAGGGCTCATGCTCTACTTTTCACATATTTACCCTAAGAAAAGAGCATGAAACCTTGCTGTTAGTTCCTGGTGGTTATGGTCTGTGGAGGAAGAAGGGTGGTTCAGAAATGTGATAGATAGATGATAGGTAGGTAGGTAGGTAGGTAGGTAGGTAGGTAGATAGATAGATAGATAGATAGATAGATAGATAGATAGATAGATGATAGATAGATAGATAGATAGATAATATAAAATATAATATAATATAAAATAATATAAAATAATATAAAATAATATAAAATAATATAAAATAATATAAAATAATATAAAATAATATAAAATAATATAAAATAATATAAAATAATATAAAATAATATAAAATAATATAAAATAATATAAAATAACATAAATAAAATAATATAAAATAACATAAATAAAATAATATAAAATAATAATAATGAAATGAAATATTCTAGGAGTTGGCACAGCATGATGATCTAGAGGTAAAGACTCTCACCTCCCACTTGGAAGGTTGAGACGCCAATCGTAGGCAGTGGCAGATGTTTCTCTATCGGGGCCCAAAGAGAAAATATTTGCTGCAAACTTTGCATAGGTGTCAGGAAGGGCATCTGGCTGGTAAACGCTCAGCTCCATTCAGTCATCCTGACCCCACCCTGAAGCAAAGGATTACGGGGTTGTCAAAAGGAAAAAAAAATTCCAGGAGTTTCAAAAAAGAGGAAATGCTGTGAAGGTTTCAAATTACCCACCTTTTGTACTTGATGTTCCCTTGCTCTGATCCAGCAAGCTTCTGGCCTTACTCTTTTTGTGATTCTGTGTCAATTTCTGTTGTGAGAAGGCATTATGTGCTCTCAGAATTTGTTACCGTGTTGTATAATAGTTTGCCAATCCATTGCTTTTGTTTTTCAGGGTGGCCCTAAATCATCTTTTCTTACAGCAGAAAAAAGAGCCAGGCTAAAAACAAATCCCGTTAAAGTCCGTTTTGCGGAAGAGGTTGTTGTGAATGGACATAATCAGGTTTGTGTGATTGCTATTATTGCCAAACCATATGGAATAGTTGGCTTTAAAATTTTGACAGGTAGAGCAAATTACATACTAAGCTAACTGCACTGACTGAGAGTGAGCATGAAATGAAAACAACTTGGCCTTTTCACAACTGTTATTCCCTCCAACTTAAATATATTTGCACTTTGTCAGATGGATCCATGGGCTCGAGGTCATTTGAACCAACTAGGATGCCAATGAAAAATAAACAAAAATCTTTCTTTCCTTGTTAGAAGGAAAAAGCTTGTTAAAAGTGTATGTTTCAACCTGATTCAGTAAGCATGCTGAAATCAAATTGTCCTTAGTATTCCTCGAAAAAGAAAATGGAATGGAATAACAATGTTAACAGGAGCATCTACAGGAGGACAGGAGAGTTAAAAAAAATCAAAATGGTAGCCATGATCATGAATTAAAGCTCCAGGGTTTGTTTGTTTTTTACACGCACAATTCTATTGAGCAATCACAGAAGCCACCTTAAATTTTTGTAACGGCCTTTTGCGGACATACCTGATATTTTCTCTGTGGGGACATATTTTTATATACACTATTTCTCCTGCTGGGGCATTAATAAACAATGTAATTGCAAAATCGTTAATCTAAAAAGTAGGGATCCCCTGCATTTCTCCGAGTTTTGTTAAACTATGGTTTCCAGAACCTCTCATTATTGGCTAAGTTGACTGCTGTTGCTGGGAATTCAGAAATAGTTGAGAGGCTCAAGTTACCCATTTCTGCATGGGGTATTAACAGAACCCTATTTTTTTCCCCCGTTCCTTTTCTGTTTACAAACGTGTGAACACTTTGCTATACCTGGCAAAGATAAATAAATCCTTCCATTTTGCTTTCACTCAGTTTTAGCCCTCACGTTTTATTTTCTTGAATGCAGTCTATTTTCATATATCCTGTCCACTTGAGACAATGCACTTTTCTTCGAAATATTTAATATGCATATTTTTAATTTGAAGGCTGTGTGCAAAAGATTCCAATATTGCGTGAATATGGCTGCAGTTCCAATCGCGTGTTTCCTGGAAAACATTAAATCAGTAGTTTTGCATTACGATGCAAACTAGACCTATTGTTCTCCCATTTCTAATCACGTTGCTTGTCGTCTAGCCTTTTTTCTTCAGCTCAGTCAAGGATTATGAACTCATGAATATACAACAAGAGGCATTGTTTTACATATAGGGATCTCTCTAAATCCATCCGCTCTTATCCATGCAGGAAGATAGCCTTCCCAGATATTTTACAGTACTTTTCCAAACGGCACAGCAACCTTTGTAGGAGGGCCCATCACAGTAGTAATTTTAAATGGAATATTACAGCTGAAGTCAGATTTTTTTTTTTTTGGAAAAATCCCAGAAGTGCTTTCACAGTGTTGGGCTGAAGGCATCAATTGTTGATGAGACGAAATGCTTTTAAACCTGACTTTTCCAAGGTAACGCTTGTATATCACCCTGTGGCAATCCTCTGCATGGGTCATCTGAGGAATCTGGCTATGTAAATGATGATCTCCCCTCAGTTCTGCTATGCTGCCTCATCATGGGAACCTGGGGAGGAGGTGATCCTGGGAGGAATGAGCAAAGAATAATGGGAGAATATGCCACGAGTATATATATATAACCCCAGCAGGCTGAGCAAGCTTGAAGGTCATCCCAGCTAAAACAAGCAGGCACTTACATTGGCCAGCAGCAACATAGAAAGATGTTGAAAGTAGATGCCAGCATTAATTCATAGTGCGTGGGAGAGGACAACGATGAATCACTTCCATATTTTGCCGAGAAAACCCCATGGATAGACACAGTAAAGTGATTGATTATATAGTACAGATAGTCCTTTATTTACAACCACAATTAAACCACAATTTCTATTGTTAAGTGAAGTTTGTCCCATTTCACGGTTGTTAAGTGAATCTGGCTTCCCCATTGACTTTGCTTGTCAGAAGGTCACAAAAGGTGATTGCTTGACCCTTTAATTAATTCATTAACTGCACTGCAACCATCATAAATATGAGTCAGTTGCCAAGCATCCAAATTTCGATCACGTGACCAAAGGAATGCTGCAACAGTAGTAAGTGTGAAAAACATTCATAAGTCACTTTTTCCAGTGCCATTGTATCTTTGGTAACTAAACAAACTGTTTAGTTCCTATAGTGAGTAGCTATAGTGAATGATGGGCCTTTGGGGTCAAAGGGTACCCAATACACTACTGAAGAAGAGCTGATTGTATGTTTGTCACATGGCTAGAGTAGAGCCCTTTGGGAATTGCCATGCAGAAAAAGAAAATCTAAAGCTGCAAAGATAAAATTACAGTGGGAACATGAAAAACTCAATGCAGTGAAAGACGAATTACTTAACACATTGACATCTTAGGTATCAGCAAATTGAAATGGACTGGAATTGTCAGTCAGAACATATTAAAGCAGTGAATAGTTTCTGCCTTTTAAGATCAACTGTCAACAGTAAAGGAACCAACAGTCCAGAAATATGATACAGACCAACATTTAGTAGGGAAGCAGCAAAGGTTTTGGTAAAAGATATTCAGATGCTATGACACATTTATACCCTTAACAATTAAAATCATGCAGGACATGGTTTTTCTAGTGACATTCTACAAAAGTGAAAGTTAGACTTCGAAGAAAAAGGATAAAAAGAGTTATTGTCTTTTTTTTTGAAAGTTGGTGTTGGAGGAGAATACCAGATGTAGACAAAAAGAACCCTATCCTATTCCTTGCTTTTTGTTAGATCTATGCAAAATTAAAGGATAAGGTTATAGAGTGTTAAGATTGTGTTACAATTGTTATTTTTTAAAGTGTTGATTGAGCCATTCAAGTGCCAGGAAGACATTCCTAAATTAAGACCCTACCATTTAGAAAGCCAATCCTTATTCCTGGAGAGGTTCATTGTTCTTTGTGAAGGAGTTTTGAAAAAGAACCTCTTTAGGGATCTTAAAACATTGTAAAATGTTGAGCTAAAGAAAAATCCTTTGGAATTGCAAGATTACCAACTATTCATATTTCATTAAGGCATATCCCTTCTTCAAAGTCTTTAAACCAATGGAACTTGTGCAAGTGAGGTTTTTCGGGGCTCTGGTCCCACTGCAAGCAAAACAGATCATGACTGCTGACTTGAGAACTGGCTGAATTAACTAAATCCTGCCAATATAAAACAATAATAAATAATAATAGTTTATTCAATAAGAATAATAAGGTAACAAACTAAAGTATTGGGAGGATGGCTGGAATCTGGAAATCACAAAGAATTGTCCTTTTTACTATCTCCAAAAGCATGTGGCAATGGCTTAACATTCCCACAAGGAGGCTGCTTTATAGCACTAGAATTAAATTTAATCTTTTGATTTCTCTCACTTGCACCCAAGAGACAACAGAAAGGCAAGCAACAGGAAGGCTAATTCTTTACCTAACAGCATTTATTTCCTGCTCTGTAACCTCTGACTGGCAGGCTTGCTCTATAGACAGAAAAATAAATGCTCAAAATTAAATATACAACAGCACCTCAACATGACAAAATGTTCTTTAAAATGTAAATGTTCCCAAACCCTATTAAGCCTTGAAATCCAGTAAGGGAGGAAATCCCTAGAACTAAGCAAACTTTACTTTTTGCTAAGAACTCCTTTTGTTCCTCAGTAAATTGCTGCATATTTCACACAAAATTTGAGAGTCAAAGGTATTCACTGGTTGCTGTCTTTTGTGTGTTTGTCTAGGGAAGTTCTCTTCTGTGTATGCCCAATGTTCTCAAAGTCTATTTAGAAAATGGACAGACTAAAGCATTCAAGTTTGAAGCAAACACAACAGTCAAGGTATGTTTAAGTATAATATCGTAATTAAATATTGGATTAGGAATTCCCACTTGGCAATGGTGGCCATTGAGGAGCTGGCCTTGTGAATATTTCCCAAACTCTCCTCTATATTGCAAGATGTTTTGTTGAGAGAAATTGAATAAAATGCGAAGAGACATGTAACACCCTTTAAACTCAGTGACGAAAGCCAGAAGCTGAATACATTGCTGCAGAATCTACTACAATAATGGAAAACATTATGAGCAGGTAAAGTAACAAATCTGGTATATGATGGAAACTGTTGGACCCTCATGAACCAAACAACATATTTCAGTATTTTTGTTTGCTGAAGTCTCTTAAAAATAGAATAAGAAAGCAATGAAATAGCCAACTTGCCTCAGCCATAATGCTCCCCTGTATTTTTTAACGCTCATAAATTTGATTGGGACATGATCCACATTTAGCCAAGTAGAAGATTTTATTGTAGCCTATGATTAATGCCCTTCATTGCAAATTTTATTACTACTTTATAATGTATGGTAATCCTTACTTAACTGTCAAGAGAAATCAGTAGTGCAAATTGTAATCCTCCATATCTGTGCGCTGGATTGTATTCTATTTTGATTCTAATCCACATGGGTATTTCTTTTTTCGAATTGTTGTCAGATTACATTGCAGTCAACAATGGGGGTTCGTTGTCAGTAAGCTACACTAGCCAAGATTGTGTGCCAAAGAATTCTTACGCATTTGAATGGCTTCTCCATCATGGATCAGATCTGCCATACCTTATGACGTGTGTACAATTATCCTTGTGAGCAATTAAGCTCTCCAAGTGTATCATTGTGTGGACCTAGATAATTTCTACATGTTGTTGAAATTGTGATTTTTTTTTTTACACCCATAATTGGTAGGACATTGTTCTCACTTTGAAAGAAAAGCTATCCATTCAAAGCATTGAACATTTTGCTTTGGTTTTGGAAGAACAGTACAATGTGTTGAAGATGTATCTTCTACATGACGATGAGCTCATTGGACGGGTGAGTTTCACTGCTGTAGGACATTTATGTTGGTGGTGGACAAATTAATGAACTTTTGCCTGGGGATACTAACCAGTGCAGGGAGGTTAGAATTGCTCACTTTGGCATTTTGTCTCCTGTGCTTCATAATCCATAGATTGGGAGAGTACAAACTCCAATTATCAACTCCTATCAGCTTGACCATCATGACTAGTGATCATAGAAATGGGATTTATAGATCAGTCACATTAATAGAACCGCAAGTTTCACACCTTCCAAAACTGAAATATGTATCCCTTCAAAATATATGGCTGATGGAAAACTGGGGCTATTGATTCAGAACATTGCACACTTGTAAACCTGTTTATATAACAGCAGCCTTGTTGAAATAATCCCAATTTTCATTTATTTGGATTTGATTTGATTTGATATATCAGTTTCCCTGGAATCTACTTTCATTAACTCTTTTCAATACAGTGTTAACAGCTATCAATTTGTTATTCAAAGTAAAAAATGTAAACACCCTCTTTGGAATTTGTATAATTTTATTCCTAATGGTGGACCATAAATGTTTATTTAATACCTCTTTGTTTTCTTTAAAGTACCATTGAACTGTAATGAAGTCATGCTGAGGTGGATTTAATATAAATTGCTTCCCTAATGAATCATCTTGAAATGAAGATAATACACTGATTGTCATACAAAACTTCTTTCTTCAATTCTTTCTTCCAGAAGGTCAAGCACACACCTTGTTATAATAGTAGATACTGAATGATTGAGTGTTTAAAATTGTTAGACATAAATTTCCATTCTTTTGGTTTCTTTGATGAGATCCACATAGATTAGGTTTCCCCAAAGATTTGGGTGATTCAAAATCCCCCCCGCTACCCTTGGCAACTCTGAATTTTGAAGGTGAGTTGTTCTGAGCAGCCATCTATCATTTTACCATTTGATCACAAGTGCTCATTTTATCTGATTGCTTTCCAACTTTGTGTACACAGCCAAAATGAAAATCAAAATAGTGGGTAATTTTGTTACCAGAAAGAGGAATGGTGGCAGTTGCACAAATTTGCAAGTAATATATGAGGGGCGGTGCTCATCTCCATTTCTAAGGCAAAGAGCCAGCGCTGTCCAAAGATGTCTCCATGGTCATGTGGTTGGCATGACTAAACGCCAAGGGCGCATGGAGCACTATTACCTTCCCACTAAAGTGGTCCCTATTTTTCTACTTGCATTTTTTACATACTTTCAAACTACTAGTTGGCAGAAGCTGGGACAAGTAACAGGAGCTCACCTCATTACGCAGCGCTAGGGATTCGAACTGCTGAACTGCCAACCTTCTAACAGCTGACCTTCTAACAAGCTCAGCATCTTAGCCACTGAGCCACCTTTATTTATATATTTATATGGTTTCCAATAATTTTGTTATAGTGGTAGTATGCTATAGACTCTATCTGTCTATCTACCACTATCTATCTATCTATCTATCTATCTATCTATCTATCTATCTATCTATCTATCTATCTATCATCTATCTATCTATCTATCTATCTATCTATCATCTATCCATCCATCCATCCATCCATCCATCCATCTATCTATCTATCTATCATCTATCTATCTACCTACCTACCTACCTACCTACCTAATTACCTATCATCTCCTCTTTGTTTCAGGTGGTTCAGAGGAAAGAGTCTCATGATTATCGATGCCTCTTCAGAGTTTGCTTTATCCCCAGAGATCCATTGCACCTCTTGCACGAAGATCCAGTGGCTTTTGAATATCTCTACTTGCAGGTGATGTGGGAATACACTATGAGCTTTTCTGACTTGGTTAGGCTTCATCAATAATTAGCATAAACCCAAGTATCATACAAGTTTATTCATCCATAATAATGTTGGTGCCTTCACATAATGAATATACACATGAGTGTAGCACAACACTACAAAACTCTAATAATACTTTTCCAACTGTTTGAACATAAATCTTGAACGTTCAAGATTTAATCTATTTCAGAAATTTTGACTTTGATTTTTACATGCATTTTATAATTACAGTGACAAACAGGAAAAAATAAAGGCCACATTGTGTGTCCAAATGTGATATATGTGCAGAAATAAGAATGGGGTGATGATGGATAGTAAATTGGGTTGAAGAATGTATAATTGTTTCAGAGTGCAGATAATTTTCCATGAGTGCAGTTCTCTTTGTGAGAGTAGGAAGCTTGACAAATTTAACAGGTCAGTAAGAAAAGAAAAGCATTCTTAAAGGCCTAATACCATCATTTATTGATTTAAAATTTGCATCTCAGGTTTAGAGAAAGCTAGCTTTCACTGGGGACAATCTACATACTGTGAATCTTGTTAAATGCTTTTCACTTTAATGTTCAATTTTCCTTGGATTCCATTTCCACCCTATATTTTCAATATCGTCCCTTATTCTTAAGTGAATAAATGAAAAAAATATTTAAACAACAAACTGAAAAGTCCAAGAAATTCTTCACCAGTGATTGCTCTCTACCCTACTGTCAAAAAAGATAACAATATTCTAATATGTTTCTTAGATATGTGGCCTTACATAAAAATGTTCAGATATTACACCCACTCAGATAAAAACATAGGCTGCAATTACACTAAAGTTTATGTAATGTGTTTATATATTTTCTTTCAGTATGAAAATAAATCACAGTTAAAACAGCCTATAGTTGGTACTCTTTCGTGTGTTGATTGCCTAGCATAATGTCCCAGCAGGAATGTAATGGATGGTTTATGGTTGCCAGAATTCCTTCTGCTTTGTTTAGCTACCCTGTTTCCCTGAAAATAAGACCTCCCCGGATAATAAGCCCAATCAGACTTTTAAGCGCATGCACTAAAATAAGCCCTCCCCGAAAATATTGCAACACAGCAGCAGCCATGAGTTGACCACACTCATTGCCTTCTGCACCTCAAAAATAATAAGACCTCCCAAAAGGCCAAGCGCTTATTTCAGGGGTCAAAAGAAAATAAGACCCTGTCTTAGTTTCGGAGAAACATGGTATCTAACTCACGATACTCTAAATCAAAACCAGCTAAATTGGAAAGAAAGCATATTAACAATGGGCAAAATAATAAGAATATTATTATTAAAATAAACCTTGAGTGAATATTATATTTGAAAACAAATACAAATCTGTCTCTAACACATACCTACATATTCTATTATGTGAAATGTTAAAAGCTTATTCTCTATCCAGCTAATGTGTGCATGTGTGAACCAGTCTCAAACTGTACATGACCCAGACAAATTAATTAAACATTGGGCTTTGCAACCAACATAATTGCCAAATGTTCTAACAGCAGAAACTACTTCTTACAATAACAGGATTAGATTAAATCCTGTTTAATGTAACCTGGTGCAAGTGTATGTCCCTTCTCCCCCCTTGTTAACCTGGCCCTATCCATTTCAGAGCTGTAGTGATGTCCTTCAAGAAAGGTTTGCTGTTGAGATGAAATGCAGTGTCGCGTTACGGCTGGCCGCCTTGCACATCCAAGAACGGATAATCACCTGTGCTCCGCCACAGAAAGTATCACTAAAGTACATTGAGTAAGTGAAAAAATATTCAGTTTGTAAAGTACTCATTTTATCAACCTCGGAAGGATGGAAGGCTGAGTCAACCTTGAGCCTGGTGAGATTCAGGCTGCCAAATTACAGGCAGCCGGCAGACAGCAGAAGTAGCCTGCCAGTAGTGCATTCTAACCACTGTACCACCACGGCTCTTGAGCCAAGGAGTTCAAAGGTGATCTGTCATATAGGTTGGTCTTGAGTCGTTTGCATCATTTGTTCTCCTGGGCTGCCCAGCTCAGGTGGATGCCTGTTGTTGAGAACAATGCCACTTCTGGTTTTGAAGGCTAGCAATTGCTGAATCCTACAGTGCATTGCAGTTGTGAACTCTAAATCCTTCTGTAACAATTATAGGATGGTGACTGCAAGTTCTGCCAGACGATCATTTCAGGATAGGTTTTTTTCCCCCCTCTCTTTTTTTCCTTATGCTGCAGGAAGGATTGGGGAATAGAAAATTTTATTTCTCCAACTCTGCTCCGAAACATGAGAGGCAAAGACATCAAAAAAGCTATTAGTTTCCATATGAAGAGGAATCATCTTTTGCTGGACCCAAGGCAAAAGGTAAAGTGGCTTTAAGATATCTGGAAAGGTCACCTTCTAATTGTCTATGGAGATTCTCAGTCATCCAGGTCATGGTTATCCCAAAGGTGCTTTTTCAAGAGGCAACTGGACTTTCTGTTTTTTCTTTGAAGATGCTTCGCTTCTTGGGTGAGAAGCAAAACGTCTTCCAAGGAAACCTCTTAAAGATTTAAGTGCCCCTTGAAAAAGCACCTTTGGGTCACCTTCTAATGGACCTTGACTCTGCCATCATCTTCCTTCTTAGATCCTTTTTATTCCTGTATTTACTCTTATAGAACCTATCTTTTCCTTTCCCAAATACCAATACTTACTATTGGTAAGCAAGGGGACGCAATGGCTTAGTGATTAAAGACATTAAGCTTGTTATCTGGAAAGTTGACAGGCCGGGTTTGAGACCAGAGTCCCATGTGACTGGGTGAGCACCCATCTTTGCCCCAGCTCCTGCCCATCTAACAGTTTGAAAGTATACAAATGTGAATACATAAATAGGTACCACTTTGGTGGGAAGGTAACCGCATTCCATGTGCCTCAGCAGATAGTTAGGCTGGCCACCTGACCACAGAAGTTTCTTCAGGCAACACTGGTTCCCTCTGTTAAGAAATGGATATGAACACCGCCCCCTAGAGTTGGACACAACTGGGGAAACCTTTATCTTCACTGTTGGAAAGAATAAGGAAGAATAGGGAATGTATTTCTATAATAAAATCAGTTCTTTTATTAGTAAGGACCAAGATGGCACTGGGAGAGACTAGAAAATATTAGTGGCCAGTAAAGTATAAAAAGGGGATTGTGTGGCTATGTGTACAAATACAAATGATCCGGTCATTGACTAAAAAGGGTGATTTGACCTCTCTGTGATCTTCATTAGAAAAATAAATACGACAATAACACTTATGTTCCAAGAGCACAATGATGGATCCCTGGGGAATTTTAGGATATGCATATGCTGTCGATAAAAAAGTAGGGCAATACCGATAAAGCTGGTTAATAATTGTCTATCTTTGTGATTTGAATATGGTTTTGTATTTATTGGGAATCAACTAATCTCATATTTTACTGTATTGTTCAATGCTTGGGATAACATCATTAGTTAAAAGGAAATACAATATTTCTGTGCTGAATATTACTCTGTGGTACCTTCAGAAATACTGACTGTTCCCAAGACTACAGATAGTCCTCGTTTAATGAACACAATTGAACCAGCAATTTGGTCACTAAATAAAGCAATCCCTAGGTGAAACTACAGCTTATGATCTTACTTCAGCTTTCATTTTCTAAACGTGGCAGTCAGTAAACAAGAACTGCCTATATTTCTGATTCAGAGATGCCCTATAATACTGGTGGACAATTGGAACATTTGCCCCACTATTGTCCCAAGAAGGTAGTGGTAGTACCCTGTTTCCCTGAAAATAAGATCTCCCCGAATAATAAGCCCAATCAGGCTTTTGAGTGTATGCCCTAAAATAAGCCCTCTCCCCAAAATAAGCCCTCCCTGAAAATATCGCAACACAGCAGCAGCCATGAGGTGACCACGCTCGCTGCGTCCTGCACCTCAAAAATAATAAGACCTCCCAAAAAATAAGGCCTAGCGCTTATTTGGGGGGGTCAAAAGAAAAGAAGACCCTGTCTTATTTTCAGGGAAACACAGTAGTAGCTTGCCATATTATTATTGAACCCAAATTTTATTGTATGAGAGTAATTATTATTACCAGTTATGAAGATCTGGTTGTGTTAACTTTGTTTTTCAACAATTGCAGCATCTCCTTTCGGCAGCGCAAGTGCGATTGTGTTACCTGCAGATTCTTGGAGACCTGAAACTCTATGGAGGGAAAGTCTTTAATGTCACGCTCATGGTAAATTTATGACATCTAATAGAAAAGAAAATAAATAGTTCAGGGCTGAACTGTTGGGTTCTCTGATATTGGTTGTTTTCTTGTAGATACACTATATTGCCAAAAGTATTCGCTCACCCGTCCACATAATCAGACTCGGTTGTGAGCGAATACTTTCGGCAATATAGTGTATAGGTAGTCCTACTTAGGACCAGCAACTTTGCTGCTAAGCAAAGCAGTTGCTAAGTGGGAAATCACATGACTGCAACTATTTTCCAGCTCAAAACTGAGAAGATTAATCAATTTCACACTTTTGGCTTTTGTTTGCCTTCCAACTACTCTCCACCCTTTGCATTGCTGGAGTACCTGCTAATGTCTTGTACTCATCAAAAGCAATGTGAGTGCCATGGGCACACTAGCCAACAACTTACTCTCTTGAAATCCCTTCCTCTCCAATCTTCTTCCTCTGCAGGGGGAGCAGATGGAAAGAGAAAAAAGCAAGTGATTTTCATTGACAATCTCTCTCTTGCCTGATCCTTCCCCTTTTCCCATCAGGAGAGATATTGGAGAGGAAGGGATCACAAGACAATAAACTGTTTGATCTTCTACATATTGAAAGCAATGTAATCCCCCTAGAAGTCTGGGGCTGGAAGCCACAGACATGCTATTCAAACAATTTATAGTACTGTCTTGACATTTCTTCCTTTTCAATTTCTCCATTCTGCGATGCAGGAGGGGTATTGGGGGGGGATGACAATTTCAATAGGCAGTCTCTTCTTTACCTCACACTTTCCTGCTGCCAGCACAATCTGCTGGCTGCTTATATCTACACCCTAACAGAATTAATCAAAGAAGAAAAAATAGGAGTCATGTACACCATTCAATGTAAGGGTTGTTACAGCCCCTATGTAGGCCAAACAGATGACAGACAGCACCACAAACATCAAATAGCACAAAGAAGACATGAACAGTGACTTAATCTTGTAACACATAGACAGACTTGACCATAGTTTATACCGAGACACTGTTAACATTTTAGAATGTTAGGCAATTCCTGGAATGTGGCCTTCACACATATCAGTCATCAATAGACACGCAAACTCTATTTACATACTATTCAAAAGACACAATCAAAAGTTAGAAAGGAAACAAGCAGCCTAGAACACATCTTGTTCCCAGCAGCCAACACCCAGATAGATTAAAAAATACAGGACTAGATAAACATTCAGGGAAGAAATAATACCTTAATCAAGGAACCATCAAAAAGGAAGCCACAAAAATTGGCAAATCAAGGCGCTTAATATACATATATAAACAACAGCGAACCCCACTTTCCTTTCCACTGATGGTGTTATCCAGCCTGGTAATGAAATGTCTGCAAGAAAACATCCAAGCTCAAAAATATCAAGGACCCAACAGTAGAGATTTATTTTTTTACAGCAAAATAATATTATTATTTTTAGTGAATGTCTCATCTTTTCCACCAACTCTTCATGTTGCAGCATGAAAGCTAGATCATCCCTGTGATTTATGGGGTTTACTCAAGATCATTGGGAATGTCATGATGCAAGGAAAGAGTTTGAATCCTTTATTTCAATTAGCTAGGTCTCTGTCTTAGAATGACTTTTAAGACCCCTTGTCATCATTTGCACCTCTTACAGATTAAACAAGGCAGTTATTTGATGTTTATTGATTAGAATTGAACTGCTTGCCATATGAGCCAAAATAAAATTCAGTGATCAAATGCCAGGACACAGATTGCAATAATGATGCAATGACACAACCCTAGGGCATGGGTCCTCAAACTACGGCCCCGTGGGCTACATGCAGCCCACTGAAGCCATTAATCCAGCCCACACAGGACCACAAGCTCCCGCCCACATTAACCCGCTCACCCTTAGGCCAAGCGCAGGACTTACCTTTGTGAGACCTGCAGCCTGGAACTGAAAGGTAAGGCCAACAATTTTGGTCTGCAGAGAAGTTCTGGAGGTGTGGGGGGTGAAAAACAGGGTGCAGAGACGCCACAGGAGGCCAAAAAACTGATGAAAACAGCCCGTTTTTCACCTCCCCTGCCTCCAGAAGATAGAGAGAGAGACAGAGGAAGAGAGAGAGAGAGAGAGACTGAGACAGAGACAGAGAGAGGAAGAGAGAGGGGGAGAAAGAAAGGAAAGAAAGAAAGAAAGAAAGAAAGAAAGAAAGAAAGGAAAGAAAAAAGAAAGAGAAAAAGAAAGAAAGAAAGAGAAAAAGAGAGAGAGAGAGAGAGAGAGAGAGAGAGAGAGAGATGGAGAGAGAGATGGAGAGACAGAGAGAGATTTCTCAAGCTCCTTGGGGCTGAGAAGAATTGCTGCAAAACTGAGTTTCCTGAAGTGGACCACTAGACTCCTAAACAACTGAAAAAAAATGATTTAGTAAAAAGAAAAGGCAACCAAAGGAGCAACATGCAAACAAAAGCAAATAAAACATCCCCAGGAGCAAAACAAATTAAAGTTTAATTTGTGTGCATTGTTCAATGGACTGTTACATTGCCATGTGACTAGGTGGGCCTAGCCACACCCACCTAGTCGGTCTGGTTCCCCAATAGTCTGAGGGACCATGAATTGAACTCCTGTTTAAAAGGTTTGAGGACCCCTGACCTAGGTTGTGGCTGTGTTAAGTCATCAATCACATCAGAAGAAGTTCCCTCCTTCCAACGTGGTGTACAGATACCGTTAAAAAAAAGAAGAAGGAGTGGACACTTTCTGAAACAAAGGATGGCATAGTAATTAATGAATTGAAGCAAAAGCAGGGAGCTGTCTCTTAGTAATGCTATTGTTCAGCTATTACTTGAGGTATCTCTCTTACTTTCCTGACTGACAGAGATCTTGTGAGTTTACAATAGGAGGGGGAGAGCCATCTTGAATTCATGGAGGCAAGGCAAGATGAAAATAAAATAGTACCCATGGTGATGTCTCAGATTTTACACCAATAAAAAATGAATGTTGTTAATTCTATCTTATTGCATAGCTGCTAGTAATGGGACGAAGTGGTCCTGTAGATGTAAAGATTGTAAACCAAGAAGAGTTTTCAACTGTTAACACCTCGAATTGTGCTGGCATCTAGAGAGATGGGGACGGAGCAGACTTTGTTTAGCCTTGAGAGAGTATCTCCCAAGGTGAAACAATTGTCCATGGCCGTAGCAAGTTTCAAAAATACTTTTTGCTGTTAATGTTTAATGTGTAGCAATAAAGAATGCATAGGAGAAAATGCCCTTTGTGGTACACAAGGCCCAGTTATTTTAAGAGTTCTGAAATTCAATATCGACATTAGAAATGTCAAGCCAAGTCTTTTCTGATTCTGACCTTGAAATAACCAGTAACCTCTTTTTCCTGAAGTCCATGCATGACACTATTTCTCTTTTGGTTGACGAGGAAATAAATAGACCCTACATCTTTACATCGTAATCATTTCTTCATGACCATTCAGAAAGGGGCCTGATGCTACATATAGTGTCAGATGACAAACAGGTTGCTGGATGTTTGTTGGTAAATGGTTGAGTGCCTATATTTTGGATTCAACTCTCTACACCATTAGTGTGTCTTTGTATAAATAACACATAAGATCAGCCCAGAAAAGCCTACCATCGGAGACCTTGAGATGAAGCCACTGTTCTCTTCCACCCATTTCTTCCCAGGACCAGCCTCCTGCCAATTAACTGGTTGGCCAGTCTGTGAGAAAAGCTGTGAGCATTTCTCAGAGGCATAAATTGTGAGGAGCCTACAGCTTGATCATGTCTGTTAAGATGAGCTATGATAATCTAAAAATGTTCACTCAGAAGCAATTATGTGGAAATAGTAATTTCCTGAATTGATCAGTAATATAGAAAAAACAGACCTTCTGCCATCATCCAGTGCTAGAGTTACGGGAATAAATGAAATAACTGAGTAATTTCCTGCTTTCCTCACTACAGTACAGCACAAATGATGGCCAGTAAGTTTCATAAAACATTGAATTGTGTTAAAGTGAGCTGTTCAATTCCCATTTTGGGTTTTGTAATGCTTTTGTAAACTTTTGGCTGCATTCATAAAGCATAAGCTGTTGTTTAACTACATATTTCTGAATTAATGACAATTAATTTCACACATGCTAAACATTTCTAAACCATTGTTTAGACAGCACAAATGTAAGCCACTATTTGAGAGAGAGGAAGGGCGGTAGAGATTTCTCTTTAGGATCCAATTCTTTGCTGGGTGTCTATCATTTCTTGTCAGCAGAAGCACGAATATGAGAAAAGGTTAACTGTTAGCTAATACACATTATTATTAAAATAACTTCTGAACAGATCAGAAATGTCTACTTTAGACTAGAGTGTATTTAAAAATAATGATATGAAATTCAAATTGTGTTAGTTCACCTGTGTGTGTTTCTTTACATGTCCAAATTATACTGTATAGATATTGTAGTAGCCACTTAATACATAGGCATGAGTTTGTTCCTTTCTAAGTTTGGTCATAAGCTGCTTTCCCCCCATGAAGCTACAGGACAGAGAGACATGCATTGCCTTGCTGGTGGGAGCCAAATATGGAATCAGTCAAGTGGTTAATAGCAAACTCAACATCGTAACCTTGCTGGCGGAATTTGCTAACATAAGCAGACTGGAGCTCACTAAAGAATCTGACAAAGTAAGCATGGTGAAGATCTACCTCCAAGATATCAAGGTAAATATATTTCATATCACTTCTGATGCATTAACTCTGTCAGGAACATTTCAGCTCATCACGTATCCCGTCTTCTATACAAGGTGCTCACTGTACTGCTGGAGTCCAACAGTGCCAAAGATCTGGCTTGTCTCATCAGTGGTTACTACAGAATGTTTGTGGATTCAAGCACCTCCATCTTCATCTGGGAGGAGAGAAAACCTCAAATGCACCGGATCTCTGCTGAGGAAGGTAAAAAGCAAGTTTTTTCATAAATAAGTAAAGGGGTGAGAGGACTGTTCCAAACTCAATAGTACACCTCTTGCTAGAAATACATGCATACATTTAGTATATACACTAATGTCTCAGTGTGTTGTGTATGCTTCTCTATACAGCTTTATTGCCCCCTTCATTTGTGTGGGCAAAAGCAAAAGGATTCTTAGAAGCACCATTTGAAATGGTCATTGAGATACACTGAGAGGATGTGGGAGATGTTTCTGTCACATTTGAACGTGAATTCATCTAATTTTAGGTGCACGAACCAACACCAGAGTTACCATTCAAGGCACATAATTTTGCATGCAATCAAAATTATCAGGCTTCCTATAGTTGAACCTGAGCCTACTTTCCCCCATCCAGATCCCCAGTCTCCACATAAAGAGACGGGCATTCAAAAACATCACTTAAGACAGTCCCTGTTATCCTTTGGCTGCTTCTGAGAACAGTATTCTGGATATGTACAGAGGAATCCTTTTTCGTACTTAGCTGTACAGTCACTTTAAGGATCTTTTCAGGGAGGTTTTATTTCATCTGTGTTCTAAGGTTGCTTGGAAGGAAGGAAACAACTCCAAGAAAATTGTCTGTATGTGTTTTCAGGATACGAATCTAGAACCTGCAGTGACTCTGAAGAATCTTCTGAGCTAGATTGCTCCTTGGACCGGTTCTCAGACACACATTCACCTAAGTACAGCAGTATTAGTCCCCCAATTGAGGAGGAAGGAGAGCAGCAAGAGGTGGAGCAAGAAAGGAAGACCTTGGAGGCCAAAGAAATGAGCTTTTGCAATGGGTACAACATAAACGATAGCCTTTCAGAAGCCTCTGATTCAGCCAACACAGAAAGCAGGGGGCCAAAGTCCAGTGGCTCAAGTGACTCTCTGGATGCCTTGGAAGAAGATGATTTAGAAGCATGCTCAGCAAGCAGGCCGGAGATTTTTCAGTTTTGTAACTCCGCCCTTCAGAAACTGGCCAATAATGACAAGGTGCTTTTTGGTGCGGATGGAGATGAGGAAAGCGGAACACCCCAAGAAAGTTTTTTTTCTTTCCTCCTGCCGTCCCTGGTATCCAGTCCGGTTCTTCCACAATCAGAAGAGGAATCCAAAAGAGAAAACGGTGTGAGCATTCTAGAGTCCAAGTTGGCCAAAAGCAACGCCATGGACTACTACAGCCTCTGTGCCAATCTCTCTCCAGCCAGCAGTGGAGGGAAGCCTACCCAGAGCAACAGTCCTGAAAGCTGCTCTTTGCAGGAGCCTGAAGACTATGAGAAAATCAGCGAGGGCCAGGCTCCTGTCTTTGTCTTGAGATCTCCCCCTGGCTTTGAAAAGACTAATTCAGATGATAACATCTGTGATGGAAGCAAAAGGATGAGCCCAACTGAGCCACAAGCAGGTGAGTTAAAAGATAATCCCTGGAGTATCTTTGTTGTGGTATGAACCACCCAAGGTCTTTTAAATAGGAATGTTATTTTGACTGCTAGCTTGGCAATCCTTGTTGGTCTCTTGCATATTTTACACGGTTACTCATGGGGTCTCACATTCTCACACCTGGTGAGAGGAAGGAGGTGTGATGGCTATAGTATCAATATGAGGCCCTTAGAATAATTAAAGCTGATTGAGCAGCTTACTAGCAGTTATTAGCTTTTCCTTTCGTATTCAAAATATTACTTCTTATATCTGCCCAGTATTTTGTTTCCATTTAGGCCTAGGTGCCTAAGGCTGAGAGTTAACAGCTATTCCACAAGACCTATTGCAAAGAAAATTCCAATTCAGGGTTTCGTATGATTACATTTTCTCTGATGTATTTTTCTTTTAGTTGCTAAAAGAACCAATGTATGGAAATAAATTGTGGCGATACTTAACTATTTGTGTTCATGCAACTATAGGTGGTGGAATGATTGTGTGAAAACATTTTAATGTAGTAAAAAAAACCTAGAAATTTACTACTACTACTAACTACTACCCTGTGATAGCAGAATTTCTGTAGTCTCTCTCAACTTTTCATCCCTTTGTGCCATAAAAAGATACAAAAGTGGATGGAAGAGGATGATGGGTAAGTATGTCTCCAACTCTGTTTGCAGTGGTGATGCTTTTGAGCTGGTTACAATAGATTACTTTTCAGTGACAGGGTGAGAGAGGCAGGACATTAGATAACACCTGACATTCCCCTAGTTTATTAGCTTATTAAAAAAAAAGGAATCGAATACACCTATAGACAACTCACACATAGCAACAGCAACATAAATCTTTTCACAAACAACTTTTGAAATATGACAAAAAAAGGGATTCTCCATATTTATGGCCTCTTCTTTATTTTTTAGGTTCTGAAATTCTGCCCCTACACCGTTCCCAAGAGTTGCCATCTTGTGGCAGTTTGGATGAAAACATCCTGTCAAGGCAAAGTAGAAGGATGAAATCCAAGCCAGGAAAAGACCCAACGTGTGCCAATAATTTGAGGAAAAGAAGGTCCTTCCTCGAGACAAATTATACTTCCCAAGTTAGTTTCCCCAGCGCTTCACCCGAAGCCCTGGAAACCAGTGTTTGTTGCAATAAAGACACTACCATTTCAGGAATTTCAAACCCCGCAGCTGAGACTTTATGGAAGGAACCCCAGCAAATTCCCAATCTTCTTGAAGCCACACAGAAAACCCAGGTGGACCAAAATTCAACCTCTTCATCTGATTCAACAGAAATGAGGCAGAATTCATCAGTACCCAATTCAGTCTTCTGCCTGGCCTCTGTGCAGGCAAGTGGAGGAAGTTTAGACTCAAGCGATTGCTCTTTAGATTCTTTTTATATGCCCCCTCATCACAGTCCACATTTAAGTACACCAGAAATTAATTTTCACCGGGAAGATCTTGATCCCACTTGTGAAATAAAAACAGAAAAGCTTACAAAAATAGCTAGGCAGGTTCAGGGACATTGTGAAGTAAAAGCAGAGTGTTCCGTAAAGCAAGGACTTGACAAAAAAGTGAGGACAATCAAAGCTACGCCTCCAACAGGAGTCAGTTATGTATTGATTGAAGAAATAATACACACTACTACCAAGCCTTCAGGGTCTCAGAACAGCACCCAAGGCAAACCTTTGTCTTTCGCCCCAGTCTTGGACCTGGATTCTCTCCCTGCAGAGAAAGCTAAGAAACAGGAACAGGTTATGTTAGATCCCTGCAAGAGAGTCAAAGGTGGAGACTTAAAGCTTGAAGAAGGTATCAGCCAATTGTCAAATAAGGGTGCTGCACAGAAATCGGGAGATGAAAAACATCTGGGGATTTCAAATGTAACTCAACTATTTTTCAACTGCAGTGATACATCAGGCCAAATTTGCTGGCCAAATTTCAGTTCAGCAGCAGAAAATGCAAAAAGCTGTCAGCGAGCAGATAACAAGTGCCAAGGAATTACTAGCCAAAATGGCCTAGGCATTAATAATTTAGCTTTAAAAGATGGCATTATAAATCAAGTCCCAGCCCACTTATCAGCTGTGAGTATGCCTCATAATCTGTGCCAATCTACAGACATTGCTGGTGACTTTAAAATGGGCGGGGAAAACCTCACAGGAAATGCTCTCCTGACAGATGATAAAAACAAGAGATCCAGTTCACTAATGGTTTCCTCAGAGGAGAACACAGAACAGAGCAAAACTGATAATTCAGCTGGACAGGGCTACCCTTCATTTGACATTTCGTCTAAGGCAGCCGGACCCAGTGATAAAAACTGTACTTCAGATCTATCCTTTCTCTCTTCTGACAATGCCACTGGAGGTGCAGTGGCTTTCAGTGACACAGGTCCACCAGGTTTAGTGAATTCTGAGGAAACATTTACACCCAGACATAAACTGGAGAGATGCAGCTGCCACTTGTCTTATGCAAGCTGTTTCCATGGGGTAGACAGTGAAGCAGAATTAGACAGCACCAAACCCTTCGCAAGTAGCATTTCTGAAGGACCCTTAACAACTCCACCTTCAACAAGAAACCCACTGCCTTCAGATTTTAATCCCACCAGGCACCACCAAGAACATATTTATATGAACGGGACCCCCAGAGATTCTCAGAATCACAGATACCTCCCAGAATTGCCTATCAAAGAACTGAGCTATATGAAAGAAAAATGGTCTATCTCGCCATTTGACTTCTGCCATTTGTTAGGAGATGTAGTAGAGCTAAAGGAAATTTTAAGGCGGTCTTCAGGAAACCAAAGAAAACATCCAGTGGAACAATGTGCTGCCCTTTTTTCAGAAAACAAGAATGCCTTGTATGTGGAATCACAGAGATTGTTAGCTAATTGCCAGAAGATTATCAAAGCACAAGGGCCTTCTCCCGAGACACCAATCATAGTTCAAAAGACCTTCCAAAACCTTCTCCAGTTGATGGAAGTATGCCTACAGTTCACAGACTGTGGCTTTTGCAGTAGTGGGCACATAGACCTTAAAACCAACCTGAGGGATGTTTTATGTAGCTATCAACAGTTTTTGGAAGCATGTAGGCAAACTCATGAGAAGGATTACTCCAGCCTAAGCTTAAAACTATGTGTGTGTCAATATAAGGCCCTCACTGCTTCCCTTTTCTGCCTTACACAGCAGTTCAAAGCTTCACCCTGCACATGAGCTGGATTTGCTAAGCTGTCTCTTCCTGCTTCTCCTTTCTTTGCACTAACAATACAGCTATTGTTTTATTCATTATAAAGAGAATTAGCTATTTTGAAAACTTGCATATTTTTGTGACCTTCTGAGTTGGCCTGATAAATGTATAACCCTGTGAGATTCTAATAAAAGCAGGGGATGTGTAAAAGAATGGCTTGAAGGAAAACGGAGGCAATTGTTTGGTTGCATTTGTCAATGGATATTAATACTCGAAGCTTGAATGAAGTCAAAGGAATAAGTCATTTCTCATAAAAGTCATAGACAGTATGTTAATTCGCATCCAATTTTACTCCCCACCCTTCCCCTTAAGTGAAGAAGACACAAGATCAATCTTTTCTGAAGGTCTTTTCAATGTTAACTGCTGTGGATAAATGCTACTTAAGAATAGCTCAAAGAGAATGCTGTAGGTCAACTGGACAGATCTGCTGAACATATTATCTTACACTGTTAGCGTGTGCCAAGTTGTGGAAATGTTGATCAAGGTTAAAGAAACCGTACCATAGATACCTGTCTTGTGTGGGACTCTTCTTTCAGGTGTTTTAAATAAATGCACCTGGAGTGTTTCAAAGATACATTTTTTAAAAAGACCCAGTGATGTGTAATTGATAAGATGCTGGACTAACATCAAAGAAGGCCCAGATTCTTGTTTACCTAAGCTATGGAGGTTCACTTGGCAACTTTGGGCCACTCACTCTTTCAACCCAAACTGTCTGACATGCCAAGGGTCACAGGCAGTGAAACGTCACAGGCAGCACAGTGGTATAATGAGCTGCGAGAATAACCTTGGAAAACAGGAAGAAGAGCTGATGCCTACAATGGCCCTGCCTCCTGTCTCACAGGATTGTTTTCACAGCCTATTACAAGTGGTAGCAACTTCTTCACCCAATTGCTTTTACTTTCGATTTTAAAGAGATGCTCTGCTCCCCTTTAAAATAAAAGACAACTTTTGAACAGTATTTTCACCCAATTACTGAATTTTTGTACTGACTAAAAATGGAAGTGATGCATCTCTTTATTATACCTAATAAATAAAGACCTAATTAATTAGCAGGAAGTAAGCTCTACCATAGTGGCCTTGTTTCTATGCAGACTAGCACTGCAGAGCATTTTATAATATTCCTATCTTTAATTTTAGAACACTCCTAATAACACAATTGGTTGACATCGCTATGCTTGGAAGGGTAAATAATAGTGGCAAGGAGATTTAATCTGAAATTAGAGCATTTACTTAAAAAAATTAAATTGACATAACCTCAGGTCTCTTGCCTATGAGTGCAGGAAAAGCTACCCATTCATTTCATTATGAAAGACTCATTGTTTTCAGCAAAAATTCCCAGCATAATGTCATGTTTTTTTTAAAAAAAGTACATATCAGTAATAAGTGCAGTTAATTGTAATGTAAAACAAACAATACTTTAACCCTTCCAATAGATTCATCAAGAATAAGCAATGAGAGACCCAATCTTTTCCCCAAGAATTACAGTAAGCAGAAATGAAGATCAATTAAGTAATCATTTACTCTCCCCACATGTCTATATACAGTAGTGCTGGAATCCAAACTCCCATAATTTACAACTGGAAATTTTAATCGTTGTAGTCCAAACTATCTAGAATGCAATTGGGTAAAGGAGACTATTGTAGGTTACCAAATCTTGTTTTCTCATATTTGTACCCAGAACCCTTTTGTCACTGTGTGTTTTTGAAGATGTATCCCTTTCCAGGAGAAACTGCAGCTTTAAGTGCTTCTTCCCAACTCTTTGTATCATAGAAAGTTGATAAGGCATCAAACACTAAAAGAAATGCATTAGAGAATTACAAAAAATGTCATGAAAATTACAAGGAGGATTGAATCCAATCATGGTATAACAGAGCTTCTATAGAAACAATGCCCATCCTCTGCATTTTTAGACTCTTATTTTCCCACAATAATTCAAACATGTTAATAAGGAGTATCCAAGATTTGTGGTCTTTAATGCAGCATGACTCTTTACATTCAAGGCTTTCTTACTTTGCTCATGGTAGACCTCTACTGTTTAATGCCTATTTGCCCATATCTCATAGGACCGCTCCCCTGTGTTAGGACTATGTCTACCTAAGGGGGAGCAAGTTCTTGAACAGTTCATTATGTGATATGGCATTTTGTGCCCTAAAAAGTACAATAAACAAAAGTGAAGATCAATTCTGTAGAGAACTGCATCCAAAATTCCAGTGTGCACAAATCAACTATGCAACCTTTGTCAGAAAGATTTAATTTTCTAAAAAATGGACCAACACCATCCATACAAGTTATCGGCAGTTAATTTGCAACAGCTATTCTAATTCCAGCTATAAATTGTATAGGAAAGCTGGTGGTAATACTATGCCTGCAAATAGATGGCAGTGAATTCTATTGACGGGTGTGTGCATTACTTACCTTGGTTGATTGCCAAAGTTGTTGAGTGGTAATTTTTTGCATTGGTGTTTTTTACCATGTACTCTGGAATAGGCAATCGTGCTGTCTGCAGATGTCTTTCCTGGGCAATTTGGAAAGTGAGTTTCTACAAAAACAAATTATATATACTAAAAGGAGGAAGGGAGGAAATGATTCTTTATG
This sequence comes from Natrix helvetica, assembly GCF_964273705.1. Classification (NCBI taxonomy): domain Eukaryota; kingdom Metazoa; phylum Chordata; class Lepidosauria; order Squamata; family Natricidae; genus Natrix; species Natrix helvetica. Next base: position 105,045,059 of record NC_138552.1, on the reverse strand, counting down.
CCAGTTTTTTTTTTTAAAAAAAAGAACTACATTTGGCTATTCTTTAAAAAGCTCATGATGCCTATTCTCCAAACCCAGAAGCTCTATTTTAATTATGTTAGCTAACTGTTCACAGGAAAATTATATTTGGGAAGAGATAAGTTCCTGCAGTTCATCACTAAAATACTACCCAGCTATTTCTGTAAGAATATCATAATATGTTCAATATACTTACTTTTTGAATGCTTTCATCCACCAGCCCTCCCAAAATATGTACTTTTTGTGGATCAACTTCCTCAAGAACTAAAATGAGAAGAACACAGATAAATAAGCATCTAGTAATAAAGACAGACTGCACTGCATCATTATTGTTACCATCTTCATAATCTTGTTATGTTTTTCCTATCCATAACACTTCTAGCAAGAGCCAATAATAAAGGCAAAGAAATACAGAGAACATCAAAACTGGCAGTAAAGGTATAACACTATTACTATGAATGGGGAGCATTCAAAATATACACTGACCCTCTACATGGGGCCACTTTTGAAAGTCATTCAAAAACTGCAGCTGGTTCAGAATGCAGGTGCACTAAACTCATGTAACATCACCTCCTTAGTAGGCTCATTTAACACCACTACTTTGAGTTGCAGGGGCTCCCAGTATATTTCTGGGTGCAGTTCAAAGTGCTGTTGGTCACCTACAATACCTTCATAGTACAAGACTGGACTACTTGCAGGACTGCCTATCTATACTTATTTCTGCCAATTCCATAAGATCTGACCGGTAGGCATGTTTTGAGTTCATGCAATTAAACAATAACATCTACTATCTAGGAGGCTTAATTTCTGTTGCTGTGTCTGCCTGTGGAACAATTTACCCCTCCTTATCCCAAAATTCAAAAGGCCTAAATCCCAATGGCCAGTAAAAGCTTGGCTTTTTTTCCTGGACACTGGGCCAAGAAGCTAGGTGAATCCCATTTTAGGGGTTTATTGCAGGGAATATATGTGCTACCTTTGGGTGTGATGTGTTCCAAGTTTTATGCTTTTAACTAATATGCCAAGAAGTGCAGAAGAACAATAGATTTTTTTTTTAATTGTATGTTTAGAGTTTGGGTGAAAATTACATTAGTCTCTTCATGTTTAACTCAATTAGCCACTAACTACTCTGTGACTGTTGGCTTTGGCAGCACACAGTCCTACTAACTAGCTCAAAAAAATATATATCACAATTTGGTGGAATTTAGAATCTGTCTCCACTTTCTCCAAGAAATGCCATATATTGCATCTGTCAAGCACCAGAGATTTCGGGATATCCAGGCAATTCAAATGTCCATAAAGATTTATTGTAAGATTAAGTTCTCTACAAGAATCTGAACTACTAACCGTCAAGGGAAATTAGGAGTTAAAAACAGAAAGGAATTCAAGGTTGGCCTAAGATGTCTTGTGGGCGTGAAGGGACTCATGACTGATGATGCATTTGACCCCTCCCTCAGGCTCAGCCTGATCATTTCCTACAGCATCTGCATCTGCCCCATTACCATTCCAACAGGGTCCCATGACACTACTAACCCTTATTCCATTTCCTTTTTCATCCAATCAGAATGTGGGAGCTATGTTCTAGAATAGGCATGTCCAACCAGCAGCCCAAGTGGCTTTGGATAGCTGATCATGCAGCACCACCACCCCTTTTCCCCCAGATTATAACCTTTTAATATTATGTGAGTTATATACTGTACATTAGCTACATCGTACATATTTTATACGTGTCCCAGGACAATTCCTCTTCACTCAATGTAGCCCAGACAAGCCAAATGTTCTAAATTGCATGGCTAAACTTAGTAGGCAATTTTGTAACGGAGAAGCTTCTACCACTCTTTATGTCAAATTCTCTTTTCCTTGAATGCTTACACAAAAAAGGGTCAAAATGTGGGATTTAGATGTTTTCTAATACAGCTGACTTGGTGGAATTAGTTGGGTCTGTTCTGAGGCAAATTTAACTCTAGGGGAGAGGGGCAGGGTAATTGAGTCTTCTCTAATGTTGCTACATTAACTCTCTCCCTGGGCCAGTTAAGCACGCAGTGAGAACAGGATCATTGAATAATATGTTATTCTACCAATTCTCTGAATTGTGTAGCGGTCTTTAAAAAATGACTAAAATCAGAAAGACTGAAATAGAACTGCTGCCAAAAGTGTTAATCACTGTCTTGGTTCAAAACAAAATGTCTGGGTGTGCTCATTCAATTTTTTTAAAATTCTGCCTAACAAAATCTATACATATACAATACAGAAGAAGTGTAATAATTATGGTTTTTATCCGACCCCAATTTCTCCTTGCCTGCTTTGTGAAGGGTTTTTTTCCCCCCCTCCTTCCCAGCTCCAATGAGCTTACTCACTGGACTCCTTTGAAGAATTCTCCTTCCTCGTTAAAAAAATAATTCTTAATTATGTTTTATCTGTCTGCAAACTTTGCTGTTTTCCAAAGCTTGCTGGTGCTCTCAGCAAGCTTGCGTTTAGCTGGTGATGTTATTTTGGCTAAATAAAACATTAAGTGCTGGTACTTGAGTACTGGAAATAAAGGGAACAATGTTATTTATAGATGCCATTTACACTATCATTTTCTCATATCTCCAGTAAGAGTATTTCTGGCTTAAAAGTGCATCAAACTAAACTACCATCTGCTTAATATTATAGATTTTTCTATTTTGAGGTATACCCTTCTAATTATTGGTAGTAATTAGCTCTATTTTTGCTCTAAAGGTTACTATATAGTCCACGCTAGTCCATATTATTTTATGATCTTTTTGAAAAATACACTAGGACAGCGGTTCCCAACTTTTTCACCTTGGCAGCCTGGCCTGGCAGGGGGAGGCATGGGAGTGGCAGGTGCACACAGGCGCACACGGCTCCATTGGTGGGAGAGGTGGGCGCGCATGTCCTCCACTCCAGCAAATGGGAGCTTCACACATGAGCAGAGGGTGCTTGTGCTCACACACAAACCTCCACTCGTGTGAACAGTGACTGCATGCGAAGCTCCATTTGTGTGAATGGAGCTTCATGCACGAGCCCCCCCCCCCCCCGTTCACATGAGTGGACGTGAACACAAGCATCCTTTGTGCACTCTGCTTGTGAGCGCAAGAGCCCACCACTTGTGCAACTGGAGCTTTGCACGCACGTGGTTGCTGCCGCTGAGCTTCAGGTAGTGGGCTATCGCCTGGGGTGTTAGGGAATCCTTGCAGTAGAAGGTCTGCAGCTTCTGTTTAGGCAGCTTTTAGTAATTTTAAATCAACTTTTAATTCAATGTTTAGATTTTCTCAATAGGAAAAGGCTTGGTATTTTAGATTCAGTTATTCTTCCTAATCCAGGAGTTTCCTAAATATTCTAGACCAGAGATGGCAAACCTTTTTTGGCTCGCGTGCCACAAGTGGGGGGAGCGCAGGGGGGTCGTGTGCAGGCATGCCGCACTCATAATGCAATGCGTGACCCCCCCAGTACACATGCGTGCACAACAGGCATGACCCCCCCCATTTTACATGCTTTTTTCACCGTCCCCAGGCTCCAGAGGCTTTATAGGAGTCTGGGGAGGGCGAAAAGAGCCTCCCCCGACCGTCCGGAGGCTTCCCTGAAGCCTTCAGAACACTTAAAACGACCTCCGAGCAAACCGGAAGTCATTTCTGGTTTGCTCGGAGGGTCGTTTTAAGCACTCCGAAGGCTTCAGGGAAGCCTCCGGACGGTCCCTGAAGCCTCCGGAGGGCCTCCAGGGGGGGAGGCTCTTTTCGCCCTCCCCAGGCTCCTATAAAGCCTCTCGAGCCTGGGGAGGGCGAACAAATGGCTTTTAAGAACTGTGAAGTCAGCTGGGCAGCGTGCGCTTGCGCGCTGGCCAGCTAACAGGGTAGTGCCTCGCGTGCCCTGACAAATGGCTCCGCGTGCCACCTGTGGCACGCGTGCCATAGGTTCACCATCACTGTTCTAGACTTAGGAACTTCATGTTACTCACAAGGTCTATTAACTTAGCTCCCTTCTTGTTCAACTGATGCATAGGCACACAAAAAAATTTAGATCCAAACTTTCAGCCCTCTAACAGGCTAACAGACATGAATTCCCCGCTCTTTTTTTATGATCATTTCAAGAGTTTCAAATGGCCTCGGATGCTCACTTAATATTTTTGTGCAAGGAAAATCACCTTGGAATATATTTCCAGAAGTCTAAAGTACAAACAAGTTCTCAACTTAAAACTGGTTGTTTAGTGACTGTTAGAAATTACAATGGACCTTGAGTTACTTACAACTTAGTTTTGACAGCCTCCTACCCTCTCCCCAGATCACATGATCAAATTTTGGGAACTTGGCAACTGGCAACATTTGCAGTGTCCCATGATCACGTGATTGCAACTTGCAATATTTTTTTTTGCTGGAAACTGGTGTTTACTTACGGTTTCCAACAAAAAATCCCCATTGGATATAATGGGTTCTCTTAACCACCACAGTTTTCATTTAATGACCATCATGACATATAACCTTAATTCTAGGCTCAATTATGCTTTTAAGTCAAAAACTATCTAAAATGATCTTTCCTAAAACATTTAGGAAGCTTCACTGAGTAACAGACAGTAGCAAGTGAGGAGTTTTAAATATCTTAATGTAATCCTTCAAGACTCAAGACTGTATCATGGGATACAGGTATCAAATTTGTATTCTTGTGGCCTCACTGAGATTCTTCAGCTCTTCTATATGTATTTTTTCACACAAGAGAACTCATCTTTACAGCTCTAGAACTATTCACTGACCAATGCATGGCTCAGTTGCTTATAGATCTCCATTTCAAATTACCAGTAGATGCCGATTTTTGAGGAAATAATACAAACTAAGTCTATTACAGCAGTGCTTCGAGCTCTAAAATGTGTATTCAATGAAATTCTAAGGCTAAAAGCTGGCCAGATGAGGAAATAGCTTTATTATTCATTTTTTTATCCCATTACCGTTAGCCAATAAATTCCAGTTGTTTTGGATTCTAGTGATTTTTAGAACATTTCTCAATTTCCAAATTTCCTCAAATTTTTGGTGGCTGGGAGTTATCAAACATAATAGAATGAGAGAGGGATCATTCAAAATTTACCCCATTAGAGTTTAACCACCCTAGATGGATGTCAGCTAATTATGTTGACTAACTATCTTCCCCCATTTCAACAAGGGATTTTCTTCAGAGCAAGGTCAATAGCCTTTAGCATTTTTATATGGGAGAGTTAATAAAAGTTCCTATAGCTAATCAGACTTGCCAGTGGGTTGCTAACTGGTTTACTACCAGTTCGCTCGTGATCGCATGCGTGCAATGCTTCTGAGCATGTGCATAAATGTCCAAGCGGGTGGGCGGTGCCTCCCACCGCCGCCACTACCAGTTCAACTGAACCGCGCCGAACCGTGAGCAACCCACCTGAGACTTGCCCTTGTGGTGATGGTTCATGTTAATAAGATGATACATTCATGTTAACAAGAAGATTCCATTTTCCTTTGTTGTTACATGCCCGAGATCAGTCTGAAGAATCTTATATTATTTCCCTTCTATTAGATAATAAAAGCCTTACTATAAATAATATAACCAAGTTTTATACAGCAGCTGTACAAACAGCTGACTTCTGATCTATATGAGCAATATGATCATACTGGCTCCATTAATCCTTGGAAATGTATAAGTGAATTTCAACAATTTAGATTATTAGATTTTAAAATATAATTTATAACTATATGGTTCATTCACTGCATTACTGTACGGACTGAATACCTAGATTTAGATTTTACTTAAAATTCATTTTATAGTAATTTTTATCTTATTTTATAGTCCCTTTTTATTTTATCTAATGTTAATGTTTAAGAGTTAGTAAGAGTCCAGTGATGCATTATTTCAGCAGTGCTGCAAAAACCTTTAATTGGGAGTCCTCACCCCACCAATCAAGACAGATTAATTTTTGATTCCCAGCCACAGTATTTAGAGAAAGAGGAAGTGCATCAGTAAGCACCACAATCCTAGATTAGGTTGGGCTGAATTATAGTTACTCTACTTACTGCTATTCTTGCTAAAGACTGAGTACACGTAACTGTTGCTCAGTTTGTCATATAAGGCTGCTTGTCCCAGCTGAATGCTAGAATATATGGCATTAGCTGACAGTTCATGGAGGAGAATGTAAAATAAGTGGAAACAAGTTTAAGATGATTTGAAGCATACATTAAGAAACCCCAAATCCAATTATTACTCATTTAAAATAAGAACAACAAAATTTTAAAAGTTGCAATATACCATTATCAGAATCTGGTGTGAGATATACAATCATGTCCAAAGGAAACAGGTCAAGATAACTTTCAGCAGTAATATCCATCTGAAAAAGAATGCAACACACATAAATAGAATTTCAAAAAATCATTTTAGAAAGACCACTTGTGCAGGAATGAGAGTGCAATTTTGGAAAAAACATGCCACTCTGACTATCCATTACTATTCTACTGAAAAACACATTTTGAATCAAAACAGCATTTTAGCCCAATTTAAACCTAATAATATTTCACAACACTATTGAGTATATTAAACTACAGGACTTCTTAAAAGCAACGATTCTGTGTCAAGTCGTGTTGGGACTGCAACTCTGGAATGTACCAAGTTAACTATACAGAGAATATTATGGGAAAGGAAGACAAAGCTACCAATTCTGTCTTCTATGGATAAGAGCAACTTGAGGAAGAACTATCGTATTTTTCGGAATGTAAGACGCACCAAAATATAAGACGCACCAAGGTTTTGAAGAGGCAATTTTTTAAAAAAAGTAGATAGGTAGATGGAGGGATAGAGAGGGAGAGAGAGAAATACAGTAGGGAGAGAGAGAGTAGGTAGGTAGGTAGATAGAGGGATAGGGAGAGAGAAATACAGTAGGTAGGTAGGGAGAGAAAGAGTAGGTAGGTAGATAGATAGAGGGATAGAGAGAGAGAAATAGAGTCGGTAGGTAGGGAGAGGGATAGAGACAGAGAAATACAGTAGGTAAGTGGGGAGGGAGAGAGAGTAGGTATGTAGGTAGGTAGGAGAGAGAGAGAGAGAGAGAGAGAGAGAAATATAGTAGGTAGGTAGGGAGAGAAAGAGAGTAGGTAGGTAGGTAGATATAGGGGGGGAGAGAGAGAGAGAGAGATAGATAGATACAGTAGGTAAGTAGGGAAAGAGAGAGAGTAAGTAGGTAGGTAATTGTTTCCAGTGTATTTATCCATGTGCTAGAGAAGGAAATCACTGACAACCTGCAGCACCTAAGACTTGTTTCTGCTGGCACAGCACTTGATCAATGTAATTCTCATCAATCACTCTAACCAAAGAGCTTTCTGAAAGGGGGGGGGAAGGTTTTTGCACTCTGCAAACCTCCCCAAAACGGGCCCATTTTTTTCCAAACAAAAGGCATGAATAGCCTTGGGGGGGGGGGGGGCTTGCAGAGTGCTGGGGGGGGGGGGAATGAACAAAAAATGGCCCGTTTTTCACAAAAATGGGCCCGGTTTTTGTCAAAGCCTTATGGAGGCTTATAGAATGCTGCTGGGGGTGGGGGTGGGGGAAAACAGCCCATTTGTTGCTCGTTTCTGCCCTCCCCAGCCCCCAGGAGTTCTCTGAAAACCTCCAAAAGGCTAGGCACGGCCATTTTGATGAAGGTGCGGGGCTTCGGGAGGCAAAAAAAATGCTGCATTCGATGTATAAGACGCACCCAGATTTTCAGCCTCTTTTTGAGGAAAAAACGTCCGTCTTATACTCCGAAAAAAACGGTATTTTCCTTCAGTGTCATCACTTGGAGAAAGCTAAAGCAGAGGGAAAGGGGGGAGATATACTTACCAGATAATTGGCAAATCCATCATTCATTCTCAGGCATTCTTCGTAAATAGGACTGTTTTTCACAATTCCTGTGAGGTGGAGCCAAAAGGGCTTCTGAGCTTTCTTGTTAGACCCATAAAGTCGCCTAATTTGTGCAGCAAGCCGACATATTTCCTTTGAAGAAGAGGAAAAAGCCTCAGTGATTGTTGTTGTCGTTTTTTGCTCTAGATGTTCTTCAAAAAGCTCCAATATTATTCAGAGCTTTTTGTTCTTTTTAATGAAATATACCAATCAAAATATAATGCACAAAATAAAATATTACTGTAGGACAATAAAGAAGTAAATGATCCATAATGGTAATTAAAGTGAACAAAGAGATTCATGTAGAACTAGGTTAATTCTTTAACATATTCTTGAAGTTTAATCATATAGAAACATATTTCTTTGTGTTCTCGTTTTGTATACAGTAAGGAGAATTCATAATAGGGAACTTATATCTGAAATTTGTTCTTTAAGAACAGGACTCTATACTACCTTTCAGCAAGGTAGAAAAATTATCTGTCAAACTCTGACTTTGAGTTCTTCATAAAATGTCAAATTCCATATGAGAATTTGAAAGTATAGCTCAACATCACATTTGCATTTTTTATTAATTTCTCCAATTTATATTAACATATTTAATGACGAAGTCAAACAAGAGTCATGGTGGGACAGGACCAAATCAGACAAATCCAAGAATCCTATTTGCAGTTTTATTTCAGGCTGATGTAACTGTTCTAAATTTCCTCCTGAGCAATAGCTGCTTAGAGAGCCAATTTAGTGTACTGTTTAAGGTACCCAGCTAGAAACCAGGAGACTGTAAGTTCTAGCCCCACCTTGGGCACAAAACTAGCTGTATGATCTTGGGTCAGTTACTTTCTCAGCTCTAAGAAGCAGGCAAGGACAAAGCATTTCTGAAACCTTGCCAAGAAAACTGCAGACCCTTGTCAAGGCAGTCGCCAGCAGTCAAAACTAACTCAAAGGAACTAAAAAAAACCTCCTGCTTATGAGCATCTCAAAACACTGGATCTCATGCTCTGCCATATGTGATTGTAATACATATTTTAATCTTGCAACACTGTCCTCATTGGATTTAATAAAGAGCACTCCATCTATTGCCTTTCAGTGGCCCTAAGGTCCTCTCCATTCCACTTCCAGTATACCTAATCCAAAAGGTAAATCTTAAAAAATATGCTTAAAGTCCTGCCAATCTCAATGTTTCCTCAGTTCAAGAGGACTTATAACCACAAGCAAGGTATAAAATCTCTCACAAATATGACTCCTTCATCCTTCACTCAACTATTCCCTTCCCCATGGATGCTGCAAAGCTGGTGTTTCCTGCACTTATAGAACTAAGAACTTACATTCCAGTCTGGCTTAAATGTGCAGGAAGCGTTCTATTGTTTTCATGAGGAAAAAAAATCAAATGGTCACGTCCAAATTTCTAATTTTTATGGAGTACAATTCTTCAGTCAATAAAGCAAATAATACTACTGAATGCAACCTCTTCAAAGTAGAGTGAGACCTCCGGTCACGACCATAATCTGTTCCAGGACTTAGATCGGCATCCAACTTGGCCATGACTGGAAGGAAGACTGACTGTTCATGCGCGCGCACAAAGAAAAAGGTGCGGAAGGGGAAATCACTATGGCAGGGAAAATCGCTGTGGCTGTGTTTGATCACCACCCAAGGATGTGTTCGTGAACAAAGTGATACATTTAGCAGATTTTTGGGTTGGCACCCAATTTGGTTGTGGTCTGTGACCCGAGGTCCCACTGTATTGCAAAACAAGTACTCAAGAGCAGAGGCTCACTCACCAGTTCTGAAAATCAAATTCCGTGCTTTTTAAAAACAGTAAAAAATATAAAGCTACCTTCTTAGTCATGTGACCAGTCAAGCTCATATCAATACACAGCCGAGGACCTGTTGCCTTGGCCTCTAGAAGGCGATCTTTTGCAATGGCTTTTAGATCTCGCTTACTAAGTTGAGGAGTAGTGCCTGAAATAGAGAAAAGAGAAAAAATAAACAATCATCCAGTGGCTCACTGCTGAACGACGTTAAGCATACAGGGGAGGCATAGGCCGTGATTTTGCAGGCTAGCAATAACTTCTCTGAAAGGCGCTTCAGTGCCTATAAATCAAAATCTCTCCCCAAAAAATGTTGCCCTACACTTTCTTCCACGTGAACAATACAAAATATTAGCTGTAGTAGTGAAACCTCTTCCAGAAAATCCGATCCATTATGGATCTTCTCACAGAAAACATAAGTAAAGTACCTTGAAGCTTCAGAGTACAGAGAGCAAATTATTTTCTATAGAAGATGGAGACAGAAATTATACTGTGTTTCTTGTACCTTTTTGTTCAGCGTGCTTCGCTTTACGTCGTTCTCTTTCACATTTTCTTTTATCCTTCTTTGCAGAAACAATCTTCTCCCAGTGCCGTTGTTTCCTTAGAACGTTCCTCTTAATATAAAGAAAAATAAACAGATACATATAAGGGAAGAAAAGAAGCTATTTGCAAAGATTTTCTTATCAGAACTGGATTTAGGGGTGCATATACGTTTGGATGTATTTGGGTATGTCCCATTATTTAAATTTCCCAAATTTTGCCTATGTTCATTGCCTAGTATACAGTAGCTATTTATCCTTTCTTTTCCTATCTCTCACACACAGAAACTATTACAAATTTCAGCTATTTTACACAAATAGAAAGGAATACAGAAATGTGTGGTGTATTTTTCCCAGATAACCACTAAAAAGTGGAAGAAGAGTTATGAATTAATATTTCTTCTGCCTTTAAAAATGATGGGAGTACAGTATTATTTGCTTAGTGCTTTCAGTCAATAGCAGATGTTATGTGTAAATGGCATTTTGGCACACAACTTGCCTTTCTAAATGCATAAAAGATCTTTGTGGAAATCCAGGAAATATCTTCCATAGAAGTATTTTTGTAGCAACACTTTTATTAATATGGTTGCCTTGACAGTCAACCAGATGTTTAGATTGGATTTGGCATTTTTATCCATCAATTTAGTTCTTTCCAAGGACCTGCTTATTATGATGATGATGGTCACAGTCAGCCAGATGTTTAGACTAGATTTTTAAAAAACCCATCTTTTGAGTCTTCCTTGCCTGAGAGTGTTAAAGATATCATCACAGGATGTAAATTGTTCCAAATAAAGCTGCCTTTTGCAATTGATCTACAGTGATTTAGTCAATGCTGATGGTGTTCAAGTAATCCTCCAGTTATTATTATTAAAGGATCCTTAGGCCACTGGTACAGAGAAAGGCTCAGCTTATGTTGATATGACAACTTTTTGCCACCAGCTTAAAATTTTTCCATTGGCCCAGACATTTTACAGCAAATCTGTTTTGATTTTTGTTTGAATGTGTTTTGTATGAAATGGTCACTGTAATGTATTATGATAACTTCCCATTTTCTTCCTATTGATATCTTTTAGCTAAAGAGCAATAATGAGCTATTTCAAAATATGTAAGCTAAAGGAAAAGGGAAGTAAACAAAATCTTTGTTGTTGCCTACAAACTGGGAAGGAAGGGAGGTCACAATGTGTAAGTACCTACCTTACATATCTACAGGTATGCCTTTAAACAAAGCCATTGTTACAATACTTTCAGGCCCTTCTTCAATGTAAAATATGATCCCTGTAAAACACTGAGATTCACAACATGAAACTACATTAAAATTGCCGCAATTTGTTTTTGACATGAATGGCTGAAGGCCACTTTACATACCGAACACCAATTCTCATTTCCTGTATCCTGTTCACTGGATCTTTCATCATTCTCATCAATTTCCAGAAGCTCAAATGCATCCCAGAGATCTTCCCCATTTCCATCTCCATAGTTTTGCTGTTGATCACAATGATCTCCAGAGATACATCTCTCTACTTTCTTCTCAGGATTAGTCATTATTGTTTTTTTTTTGTCCAAACTGCTTTGAAAAGCATAGAAAAAATGACATTAAATGCTGGACCATAGAATTTAATTGCCAGAACTGAAACTGCTCTCATCCTACCGGTAAAACAGGATAGTTTTATTCTGTACTGACTGCAGATTCTGGCTACTTTCAAAAGAACCGTAAGTAAGCATGTTATAGTAATCCAGCGGTTCTCAAATAGTGGGGCGCGCCCCCCTGGGGGGGCGCGAGGCTCTGTAAAGGGGGGCGCGAAGGCTCCCTTTCCATCTGGGTGCAATGGCGGCGAAGGCGTGGGCGAGGCATAATATATCCCGCCTGGAAGTGGCAGCACTTCGGACTGGATTTTCATTGGAGCCGCGGGCTGGAGCTGTGCAAGAAGCCTGCTCGGGTGGGGGTGGGAGGGAGGGAAGCATGGGACCGCCCGTCTTCGCCACCGCGTAGCTCGCCTCCCCGCCAGCAGCTCCACTGCCAGCATTCCATCTGGAAGCGGAAGTGCAACAGCCGCTGTTGGGGAAGGGACAAAGGGGCGGCGGTCGCCCGATCTTGCCACCACCACCCCTTCGCCCCTGGTAACGGCGACTGTTGTGCTGCTGCTTCCAGCTGGGATGCTGGAGGAGCTGCTGGCAGGGAGGGAGGGAAGAAGGGCAGAAGGGAGGTGGAAGGAAGGAAAGAAAAGCAGACACGCCGGAGGGAAAGAGGAAAGAAGGCAAGCAGGCAGGAAGGAGGCAGAAGGAAGGAGGGAAGAATGGAACTGGAAGGGAGGCAGGGAAGGAGGGAGGGAGAAAGGAAGGATAGGAGGATAGGGAAAGAGGAAAGAAGGCAGGCAGGCAGAAGGGAGGGAGGTGCAAGGAAGGAAGAAAGCATAGATAAGCAGGAGGGAAAGAAGGCAGGCAGGCAGAGGGAAAGAGGAAGGAGGGAACTGGAAGGGAGGCAGGAAGGAAGGGAAGGAGGAAGGGAGGGTGGAAGGAAGGATAGACAAGTAAGAGGGAAAGAGGAAAGAAAGCATGTGACTACGGTGGGAAACGAGGAAAGACCGGTGTGCTATGTTATGCAGAGGTGTACTTATAACAATTTTATAGACAAATGATACTATTTACAGTCGCGCGGGGGGGGGCGAAATGTTTTCTTCTTCCTAGGGGGGGCATGACAGAAAATAATTGAGAAGCACTGTAGTAATCCAACATTGAAGAGCATAACACACTCTGTGTATTCATCCTTTGTTCAGAAAATGAAAAAAGGTGTGAACCAGTCATAACAGGTGCTCATTAAGAGCACAGAAAAGGAAGAATTACGCATTGAAATGAAAAAAGGTGTGAACCAGTCATAACAGGTGCTCATTAAGAGCACAGAAAAGGAAGAATTACGCATTGCCAATTCCAGATACATGAAAGGAGCCTCACTGGTATTCAAACGTTGTCCGTTGTGTAAGCATTTCAGAAGCATGCAATTCCTCCTGCCATATAAGGTCTTTAAGCCTATCTTTTCTACTTAAAACTTCTTAAGTAACATTACACAAATACAGTATGTGGTCCAGAAAAAAGATGAGCAAAATGTGCTTTACAGGTAACTTTTATGGATACCCAACAGTCAAAATGCTTAAGCAGTTTAAGAATCATGAATTATTGTTCAGACGAAACGTCTGTTACTCACCTCCCTTTAATAGAAATTTCTCAATCAGCCTTTTTTTAATTCTTTTGATTCATTATGAAAAACTAGCTCCACGCTGAGCTATTTCCTTCCTCTATCTATACCGCATCATCCAATGAGACTTCCCTCTACCGGGAACCAGCTGCATTCTGGGAATTGTAGTTTTCGTCATGGGCGACGGGACAGGATTATCCGATTCAAGGTTGGGCGGATGGGAACGTGCGTTGCTTTGATTTAGAGACGACGGGAGAGAAGTTTAAATTTGATTCGCTAGCCATCCCTTCTGAAATGTCATCCTGAGTTACATTTCTTCACGGAAAGCAAAAACACACTTTTCAATTCTGAAGCCTATTCTCAAGTATATTGTTTTTCGGGCCAGTCTTGATTTATTTTTATCTTTTTTTGTAAATTTTTAATTATAAGTCGTTTGGTAATTAGAAATCAGGCGGTCTATCTGTGATTTGATTGCCATTTCATGTATGCATCAACCATGCTTATGTTAAATACTCACCTATATCCTGCAAAGAGAGGATCAGAAATATATTAACCACACATTCTGAGTGCAGGTTAACTCCCTGAACTTTAAGCTCAGGGTGAATAAAGATTCGCGCAATTGCAGTGTTCACATAATATGCTAGGTCTCTCCTCTAAGAAAACATATTGAAGCCTAATCTGACAAGGTGCCACCTGCACACTGGTAAACTATAGAGTAGGATAGCCCGACTCTTCCCAGAGGTTTTGTGCTTCCTTACAGATCTAGATGGTGCCATTACCTTCAATTTGTAACTCCTCACGTTGCCTCTGTCTTTACCTCACACAAACCATCTAAAACTGCCACTACCTATCAAAGCACATGATGCGCCCACAATAAATCTAGATTTTTTCCCCCTTTAATAGATATTCTCTGGGAAAGAAAAAAAAATACTACAGGCACACGCACCTCGGAACTCGCCTAAAACGATTTTGGAAAATAACTTAAAATGTGTCCTAGAGGAAAAGATAGGGAAACAGCAGCGTGGCTATTAATCTGAAAGCAGCTTTTTGAAACTCTGCTGTCACTCACAAGAGAACAATTCCATTATTAAGCGAAACTGGAAAAGTGAGAAACTTGCTCCGATTTCTATCCATTGCATAACTCTCCCTCTGGTCTTTTCCTGCCATTGGTTACAAGCCTGCAACTTCCCCTTTTCTGGTGCAATGGATTTGCTCCTGGTGATTTTTTTCCTCTCCCTTCTAAGGTTAGAAAAGGGGGCGGATTGATAGACGAGGTTTCTTCCGATCCGAGACTAGAAGCCTGAAAGTCCCAAACTTCTGTTGTTGCTCTTTCTTTGGGAAACGCCATAATGAAGCCGCTTCTCAACAGCCTCCTTCAGCTCTGGCCTCGAGGATCTGTTTCGGTGAGTGTTACCCTCCATTTCGCCACTTGTGCAGGACTTGATCATCTGCAGTTACCTTTTCTTGTCGAGCGAGAATTTTTCCGCAAATATTCTGTTTGCTCCAGTTCTCTTGTGCTCTCTTCCCGATATGCGGTGCAATCTCGAGGGGAAATCTTTCGAGGCAAAAGGAAAACATTTCTTTTTACGACTTGGTGCTTCTTCCAAGGCAGCATTTCTCAACCATGTCCACTTTAAGACGTGTGGACTTCAACTCCCAGAATTCCCTGAGGACTGAGGAACTCTGGGAGTTGAAGTCCACACATCTTAAAACAGTTGAAGTTGAGAAACTCAATTCTAAAGGGTCCAACTATACTGTAAAGGGCAGCGGGTTCAAAATTGTGCCTGGGAGAAGACCTATTTTGAGTTGGAGAATTACCCAACTGTGATTCAGAAAAGGAGTCTATGATGGGAATGGCAAACAAATGGGAGCTGTGGGGATTAGCTCTTTCTTGGGCTGGGTGCTTTTCGCTGGGAATTTAAAATGGCCATAGGTAGACATCATTCATTCTCTTCTAATATTGAGTTAAGACCCCAGACTCTCAGAGTGGGGGCAATGAGGCTGTAGAGTCAGGCAGCAGGGAGTTTTCCCTGTTGGTTTCAGCTTGAGAAAGAGGTCTTGAACTGTTCCAGGTGATGTCTTCCTTCTGGAAGAGAGGACATTCAGAATAACGGGGGCAAAATTCAGAACATAATCAGGTTAAGGAACAGATTGTCCCTAGCAATTATTGAAACTGGATGAACTGTCTATTGGGAAACTGAATTTTACAAGCGGTGACTGCATGTTGCAAGTACTGTAGGTATGACTCTAGCTAACATCTTCCCTATAAAAAATTTTCTTTGGAAAAGTGGGATTTGAGTGAGGGTCTGGGGAAGTTATTAAAATTGCCAAAGCAGATAATTTAAAGTGCCTGCACACTGATAAATAATAAATAAATAAATAAATAAATAAATAAATAAATAAATAAATAAATAAATAAATAAATGTGTGTGTGTGTGTGAAAACTTATTGAGGGCAAACCTCAAAAAAAAATTACATAGTTTTTTGTGTGAATTTTAATATACAATTCAATAAAGTATACAATTTAACACTTTGCAAAATTGCACAACTTAAATGAATGATACCTTCTAAATATACAGTATCTGTTTGCAGATTCGGGGCTATGATCAGAGTATATCCATATAATCTGAGGGTTGGATATTTTACATTACATTGGGACGGTGAGGAAAGGGGAAAGCTACAGGGACAATTTTAGTTAAGAGAGTTTGCATAACTGAGACTCCACCTATTTAACCTTTTAACAAGAAGGATTTGGACACTAATTTTGTGTGTGCCTGAATTATGTTCACTGCAGCTTTCATTCTGATCCATAGTCTACCATTTCTCTTTTCCATTTGACCTAAAAGGAATCTTCAATGTTTGTTAGCCTAATATCACAAATATCAGCTTTATTGCCAAAAACCAGGTACAGCTCTTATGCAATAATTCACTATCAGATCACTACCTGCTGTTAAAAAAATTTGTTCCTGAGGAATTTTTTTCACTGTTTAAAAAAACACTTTTTATTTTTTCTTTGCCATGTATTTTTTTATCTTTGTGTGGGGGAGGGTCAGTTGTCACCATTTTAAAAGCAATAAATAATTAAAAAATGGCTGGTCTGCCAAGTGCCCAAATTTGATGACATGATCACAGGAGCACTGGTGGTAACTTCAAGGACCAGTCATAACTACCATTTGTTCAGCACTGTTACAACTTAAAATGGTCATTAAGTGGGAAGTAACTGTAGTTGCAGTTCTCTAAATCTGTGCATTAATTCATTCATCTTTGCTTCGCTGCTGCTTCTTGGAGGCAAGTAATTCTAATAATCAATCCACTTTAAATCCAACAAAGTCTTGACTCTCTTAAGTCCTGATATACAGTGTCTAGATAACATTGCACAACCGACATTAAAACCTATTTAAAGTCTATGAGAATGAAATCATTCTGGGGGAAAAAGGACTTTACTGACAGGGTAAGGTGAATTAAGTCTGCTTTCTGCTTCTTTTATAAGTGATTCAAAGTTAGCAAATGTCCTATAACTTATTTCCTCCAGTTCTTCAAGCAAATTTGTCATTGGCAAAAATTCATCCTATTGAACAAGGTAGTGTGGGTAACTATAAACATTTCCTGCAGCAGTGCTAATTATGCAGGCCTATTAAAGAGTTTCGGGCAATAAATAATGCAGTTCTAATTTCACTAAATTTGGGGAGCACTGATGAACTATATGCTATATGTACTTTATTAAATGAAATACTGTATTCTATATTTCTGCATTATAGCTTCTGCCACGAACCATGCCTGAGAAATTTGGGGGGAATCACCAAAGTGTAACCTTGAATCATGCATACCACACAAAAGGAGACAACACCAAGCCAACCGAGCGGTATCCAATGCCCAATAAGAAAGACCTTCCACGTGATATAATAGAACACCTGGAAGAAGCAGAAGTGACGGTAAAAAAAAATCAGTTGGAAAAAATCAGTTCACAGAAGCTTGTATCTTTATCACCCTTCAACATAAGTGCTGTTCCTAGACATTTGATTAGAGTTTGATCATTATCAGATTAAAGAGACATTAGGGGTTGCTTTGTTGGACAGCTGGTTTCTAACTACATATGAACCTAATGATGATTAAAGATGAGGATTTGATATGCTATCTAATGCATGTTTTTTATTCAGTTAAGTTACATACTGGGTTTTAAAATAGATGCAATAATCAGGCTGTGATTAGATGAAAAACAGGATCAGAAAGAAAACACTTTTGTTTAGCCCTTTTCTGCTCTTCCAAGGTAGCTGGTACCTTTCATAGCAGAGTAGAAAGGGAAAATGACAATGAAGGCTTGATCAGGTGCTGTTTATTTGTTATTCAGACTAATATTGTCACCCCATCAAGCCAGAAGAAGCACATCAGTTCTGTATCTTCAGAAACCCTCTATAAAACTCAACATCTGGTAACAGAAAACTCCCAAGGTGAAGGAACACCTGCTGAGTTTCATTTTTCAGGCTTATTGTTTTGAAGCAAGGAATATTTGCTAGAATTCATTAAAAACTGTCTTAAAACAGATTAGCTTATTTGTCCATATAGCCCAATATTAATAGCATTCCATTTACCTGCTTTCCATTTACCTGCAGCCCAATCCTTTATATCCTTCCACTGAGAATTTGATTTTTTTTTCTGCTTAAAAAGCCTCAGTTGTAAAGCTCAAGTCCTTTTGCTAGGATGCCTCACAAAGAGAGAATTGAGATCACTCAGATGTATCCTTATATTTGAACCTCAGCACATTGTTTCAAAGATTTTGCAAATATTCTCAAGAATTCCCACTGTTGTATATGCTAGAATCCAAGAGCCACGTCTGATTTCTCTTGGACTTAATAATCATGTGTGCAAATTGAGAATCAAGAACAATTAGGAGGGAATATTTTTAGCACTAGCTAAGTTGTTGGTTATCTTCCTTCAATGGTTTGGGAGGTAGCTGTCTTAAAATGAAAACTCACCCTGCTTTTTTAGAGGAGTGCTATCAGAGAAACCAACAACAAATCTGAGAACATTATGGTTCAAGAAATACTAGTCCCACTAGAATGTCTTGATAGTAAATGGGGAGAATAATTCTGGACTCCTGAATATTTCCCTGAATAGTTTTGAATATAATTATAAGGTGTCTGACTATTTCCCCCTCCTTGATTCTCAGAATGGGTTTTTGCCCAATGTGTTTAAAGTGATGGCTAATCGACCAGAAGAATTTAGGGTATTCTTTGCCTATCACGATGTCGTCATGCACAAGAAAACAGGTATGAGTAGCAGTCAAACATGGATGCTTGGAAGATATTTTCCTAAACCAATTGCACTAGACTGCATTCCAGATGTGTTCCTAAGAATACAGGTGTAATTCAAGAACCATTGAACTAAAGAAAGTTTGAATAGCCAACAGAGGCTATTAAACTAATTTGATATCAGAAAGCTTTAAAATAAACTTAAGGTGATGCAGTAGGGATCTAATACAAAAGCAATTAGCTTCCTAGGATACTTCACATACAGTGGGGAGTTAGTTCTGAACTACGGAATGCAGTTTCCCATGTTCTTTATCTGAATGCTAGAACCTATTAAGACTGCTGATGGCCTCTTTGAGACTATTGTGAAGCTAAGAGGGGACTTAATTAACATTCCCAATACATGTCACTAGACTACGGCACTTTTCACCATAAAGGCTATAACTTAGAATGTGAAACTGGTTATCTCTGGCAGTAGAAGTGGCTGCAGCAGAGATCATATGTCATCTCATTCCTGTATCTCTCCCTGGCTTAAATGAATTGCCTCCATGAGCAACACTATGAAATTTTATTTTAAAATCCTGAAGAATAGCTATAATCTGAGAGAGTAGTCACTTTTCAATATCACAATTTAATTTCCAGTATGTATGGAATAGGGTACCAAATGGTTAGCAATAATTAGTGATTGGATTTGGGGGCATCATAACAGGTCTAGAATGATATTCAGATGTATGCCATTGCTCTTGTCTTTTAGCATCGCCAATTTGTTGATTTCTGATTTCATTTTGGTTATAGAATGTCAGATAAGGGTCCATCCTATGCATAACTATTGTTGCCTTCTTCCTCTTAAAAAAAACCCCCAATAATGACTGCTTTTGCTTAAGATTTGATCATTTAGAACTGAGAATGCAGTTCTATTCTTGCTTGATTATACCTGACTTAAGATGTCTGTTGATAATGACTGTCCATATTGACTTATGATTTCTGGGAAATGAGTGAATCCTGTTGTGGCTTTGACTCTGTAATGTGTATTTGTGCAGTACACTTTGTGGCAAGCGAGGCTTCTTTCAGGATGTAAAGAATACATCCCAGAAGATGGTAGATAGTAGCATATATTTATTTTAAAATACCTTATTTTTGCTCCTACTGGCATAATAAAACATTAACATGTTTTCAAAAAGCTGATCTTGTATAACTGTATGGTATTAGGGAAAAGGCAACATTCATACACATTAGCTTGTGCTTTGGTGAATCTGCCCTGAGATTACTCATCTTTCACAACTCTCTTCCTCCCCAGGAAAGCTAAGTATGGCTGACAAAGAACTCATTGCTGTGGCTGTGAGTATGGTAAACCATACTCCCTACTGTGTAACTGTACATAGTGCCTCACATCGGAAGTACTCCAAGAAACCAACTTTAGCAGATCAGGTTAGTCTCTATATCTGCCTTGTTTGTCTCTTGCAAGCATCTTCTTTTCCCCCATTAGGATCTAGTTGTATGAGAAGATCTGTAAAATTAGAAGAAATGAATAAAAGAAATGGGTTTGTTTGCTTGCTTGCTTTGTTTGTCAGTTGCCCAAATCCATAAAGACTCTGGACAGCAAACAGTTTTGGTATGCAAGCATCAATTGCCTACCCAACACATAATGTAAAACAAGATAAAAACCAAGATAATGAATCACAGTCATAGAGATGAACACAACTGAGGTTGGCATAACATTCACTCTCCTAGCAGGAAAGTGGGTCAGTCAACATGAAACCTCAGTGCCCAGGAGAAGAGCCACATCTTCATTGCTCTAGGAGAGGCAAATAGGATTGGGGCTGCTAACTAACCAAAGATAGAGCAGTAGAGAAGATAACTTCTCCCAGTTCCCACACTGCCCCAGAGACAAGACCTGGAGCATGCTTACCTTGTGTAATCTAGTAGGACAGGCAGAAATAATCATGCAGTCCTGCTAATAATCCAGCCTTGTGTCATGTAGGGCTGGGTGTCCAACCTTGGCAACTTTGAGACTTGTGGACTTCAACTCCCAGAAATCCTCAGTCAATATGGTTGACTGAGGAATTCTAGGAGTTGAAGTCCACAAGTCTTAAAGTTGCTAAAGTTGGAGACCTTTGAGGTGGAGCTATATAGGCGATAACTTGAATTGCATCCAGAAGCCTATTGGAAGCCAGTACAACTTGTCAAATTATGCTACATGAGTGTAGAATTATTCCCAATATTACCCACTTGCTGCAGTCTGGGTCTGCTAGCTTTCAAATGGACTTCAAGAGCAGTTTCATACAGATCTCATTGCAGAAATCTAGCCAGGAAGTGACTAAGGTGTGGGTGGATTTCTTGTATTTATATACAATAAGTTCAAAAACGTAGAAGAAATAAGTTGTACAAAAAAGAAGCTTGGTCTAAATTCAGATGTTCCGTAATTTTAAAAGATAGCAGCTTAAAAGAAAGACGGAAATATTATTGAAGAAAGCAAAATAAAAAATGTTATGTCCCAAAGTTTGTACTTTGTTTTTATATAGGTGGCTGTGAATTGGAAACAGGCCGATCTAAGTGATCGGGAAGTGGCCATTCTTGAGTTTGCCCTTGCTGTCTGCAGAGCAGATAATATAACAGAAGAGCACTTTCAAAAGCTGGAGGTACATGGATTTAACCGAGAAGATGCTTGGGACATAGGCTCCATTTCAGCCTTTTTTGCCATGGCAAATCGCATAGCTCTCTTTACAGATATGCGTCCCAACCCAGAATACTATAACATGGATAGACAAGAGGACAAGGTCCAATCTTCCAAATAAGGTTTGCTGGTATTTACAAGAATATTTGTTCCTCAATGGTACGGCTAAGTCTGGGTAATCAACAGCACCACTTTCTATTACATGCAGTACTATACATTCAAAGTACTCTACTATTTGGTTGATGTAGGGTTAGGGTTGCTTACTTTCAAGTGTAATTAAAATATATTTGAACATTTATGGTAATCCTTGCTAAAACCATCTAAGCCAGGAGATTTTCCATTTTCAAAATGTTGAAGTCTGCTATTCTGTTTCTGTAAATGATGAAACTATGTATTGAATATCTTATGTTGATAATACTGGTCTTGTTGTATTCGGGTCTTTTCCCATGTAGATTGTCTTGGCAACGTTTCGGCGAGGTCTCACTCACCATCTTCAGGCTGGGTTTTGGGCTTAAAGCGTGGTCGGAGCTGCCATCTTTCTATAAATTTTGGTGGGGATGTATGGAGTGCTGGCTTTGTTTTAGTAAGTGGAATGATTGGTTGTGTGGTTGTATCATGATTGGTGCTGATTGGTGCTGATTGGTGCTGGCTGTGTGTCTGTTGTTGTTTCGTGTTGTAATGGCCTAGGTGGTGGGTGGGGCTCATTTGTTGACTAGGGCTGGTTTCCAGATGTCTGGTAGGCGGGAGGTATTGTCACGTTTATTCATGTTGTGGGGTTGTTTCTCTATTTAGATAGCCTCCATAATTATTATCTTGTTGAAGCGTTCAGTATTGGAGATTAACCTGGTTCCTTCAAAATTAATTTCATGTCCTGTAGCTTTAAGGTTAAAATGAGCCCCACCTACCACCCAGGCCATTACAACATAAAACAATAACGGACACACAGCCAGCATCAATCAGCACCAATCTACCAATCATGATATAACCACACAACCAATCATTCCACTTACTGAAACAAAGCCAGCACTCCACACACATCCACCAAGATTTATAGAAAGACAGCAGCTCCAACCATGCTTTAAGCCCAAAACCCAGCCTGAAGATGGCGAGTGAGACCTCGCCGAAACGTTGCCAAGACAATCTCCATCTTACATGGGAAAAGACCCGAATAGAACAAGACCAGCATACCTACACCTGTGAAAATCTATGAATATATATAGGATATATATTCTCCACAAGCTTGGAAAACAAGCCTTCATGCTCAAACATATATACATCAACTTACAACCATTTGTTTAATGACCATTCAAAGTTACAACAGTACTGAAAAAAGTGACCAGTTCTCACACATGACCATTGCAGCATCTTCTCACTCATGTGATCATGCTTCAGGTACTTGGCAACCAACATGTATTTACAATGGTTGCAGTGCCCTGGGGTGCTGGGATTTGTAATTTGCAACCTTCCTAAGGAGCTTCTGA
Source organism: Natrix helvetica (assembly GCF_964273705.1). Taxonomy (NCBI): domain Eukaryota; kingdom Metazoa; phylum Chordata; class Lepidosauria; order Squamata; family Natricidae; genus Natrix; species Natrix helvetica. The sequence goes on along the minus strand of NC_138552.1, from coordinate 105,022,240 downwards.
CAACGGGGAAAGGCAGATTTGCTTCACAACTACATGATTCACTTAACCGTGGCTAAAGATCATTAAAATGAGGCATGAACCACTTAACAGCCTTGCTTACCAATGGAATTTTTGGAATTGTTTGTGGTTGCAAGTCAAGGGCTATCTATATAGTTCTTCAAAAATCCTGAATACTAAGTGCTATTATTTGTATTATAAGTAATTGTTTGAACATAAATATATTGATTTCATAAATCACTTATTTTTTAAAAAATACTTTCTAATAAAGTTCAAAATCATATTTTTGCTTTCAATTTAGAAGTGGTGTTGAAATTTTGTTTAAGTGTTTATTTTGTGGGTGTTTATATACCTTTGGGGAGCTTTTTAATAGTTTGCTTATGAATCTTTAATTTCTAGATTTTTCTTTTAAAAAATTCTTTTTAATTATATTCCTCTAACACATTGTTCCTCACACAATGAATTAATAAATAAATGCTAATAAATTCTATCCTAATTTGTTTTCCATGTTAACTTCCCTCCTTCTAAAGAATTATTTCTCATGTATCTCATGTACATATAACTTAATCCTAATACAAACATATATTTAATTCTCTTCCAGATCTTTTACTTATTCATTCTAAAAAGTACTTATCAATAACATTTTTTATATACAATCTTTCATTTGTGATTATCCTGTCCAGCTTGGCCATATCTCCAAGTTTGTTCCTTGAGTTTGCACAAGAGGGAGCCTTTTTCAAGTTTGCTTTTATTCCTATCCTGAATAATATAAATTGTTTCTCTTCCATTTGGTTGCAATATTATAAGTTTAAATGACTTCTATCAAATCTTTTCCATCCTTCTGAAAAAGCCTTAAGTGTAATCCTTTACTGTAAGATAGTTTGTTTCAATAAAACCAAAATTTGTCTCCTTCTTTTTCCTTCAGTTTGCAAGCTTCCTGAATAATTTTATTTCTAGTAAGTTCATTAAAAAAAAACTTAATTGAGATATCCCATAGTCTGTTCAGCTTTGTAAGTATGCACTTTTGAACTGTATATGAACATCCTGTGTAGTGGGTTATGCTGAGAGAGGGTAACTTCCCCAAAGCTGGTTTTCATGTATAAGATGGGACTAGAATTCACTGCCTCCTGGTTTCTAACCTGGCACTTTAACTACTACATCAGAATCAGAAGTCTTTTTTTATTAATAAAGTTTTTTTTTTAATACATCTCATTGCATGAATGGTTTGATTCCTGGGTGTCATACAATTCAGTACCAATAAACGTAACAGTATTATTCCTAGTAATTACATTTAATTTTCATTTTTAGTTTTACTAACACGTAATTCCTACTATTATCCTTCAATTCTAAACCTTCTCATAGTTCTAGCACACATTGTGTCATCTTAACATCTGTTTTTGTTATTTCCCCCCCTTATTTCTATCTCTATTTAGCCCCCCTTTTTTTCTCCTTCCCCTACCATTCTAATATTCAGAGGTGTGATCCTTCCTTTTTTCATTATTCAATACAATACAATACAATAGTAGAATTGGAAGGGACCTTGGAGGTCTTCTAGTCCAATCCCCTGCCTAGGCAGGAAACCCTATACCGTTTCAGACAGATGGCTATCCAACATCTTCTTAAAGACTTCCAGTGTTGGGGCATTCACAACTTCTGCAGGCAAGCTGTTCCACTGATTGATTGTTCTAACTGTCAGGAAGTTTCTCCTCAGTTCTAAGTTGCTTCTCTCCTTGATTAGTTTCCACCCATTGCTTCTTGTTCTACCCTCAGGTGCCTTGGAGAATAGTTTGACTCCCTCTTCTTTGTGGCAACCCCTGAGAAGAGGGAGTCAAATTCAATATTTCAATATGCACTTCCAGCATCAATCATGATCTTTCAAGCATTTCTCAAATGAATTAATCCTAGCTTTTCACTGTTAAATCACATTTCTATACATATTTAATAATACCCTTTTACAAATTCTGTTTATCTAATTTACCAAGGGAAATAATTCAGACTGAATTCAGAACTGAAGAAGCTCCTTGGATGAGAAGCGAAATGTCTTCCTCAAGGATAACACATAAGCCCAAGTTGCCTTTTGAAAAAGCACCTTTGAGTTCGCTCTTTATTTACTCTTTCTTTTCAAGCGACGCGTTAGAATCTAGTAGTAGCTAGAGTAGCTAGTAGCCCCGAACAGCATAACAGAAACAACCAGAAGAGTAACGGTTACGCTCTTTACAGAAAATATACCGAGCGAGAACCACAGGCTGGCGCCCTACAATTGCAACCCAGGACAGCTGGGCTTTGAGAGGCGTGCTCGCAATGATATCATAAAGGAGGCGGGTTTGGGGAGACGGTGTCAGGCATGCGTGCTTCCTCTGGGCTCCAGGACCCGCGGAAGGCTGGCGTTTCGGATTGCTCGGTCCCGTTTTCCGCAAGGGTATCATGATCAAGCGTTTTCTCCTCTCCGGCTTCCACCAGCTCCACCGCCGTAGTGGCGGCTCCGTTTCGGTGAGTAGCATTCCCCCAGTAACCCCCCCCCCCACTCCACTTTCCCGCAGCCCCTTAATAGTTCCACCCTCCTCGCCTAGGAAACGGGCTCCTCCTGGAGCGGCGCTTGTTGGACCTAATTCAACAGGGGGCGGTTTCGGCCGGGGAGCCGTGGGAGACGATGGGGGTTCATCATCCCTTTTATATTTATTTATACCGTTAGTGTGGTAGGTCAGAGTGAGGAGGCTAAAGGGAAATTTGCAGCTAACAGATCTTCTGTAATTGCGTGTGCCCAGTGATTAATTCAAATGAACTCTGGAATTCTTTCTTGTGAAATGGCCTGTTGCAGGGTTCTCTCTCCTGTTTGGAGAAAAGCACAATCTCGCTTATTGGAAGCCTTTCCCAATAGCTTTCTCCCCTCCCCCCTCCTTTGTGTCGTTCAGAAAGTGTAAAATTTCCTGAGTAATTCACCAAAGCAGAGAGAATCAAAAGCAACTGGCCTCTGACAGAAATGTTGAGGGGAAAAAAGAGATGCAGCAGCTCATTGCATATAGCTGCTTCCCCCCCCTCTCCCTTCCTTCCTCCCTCCCTCCCTCCCTCCCATCCTTCCTTCCCTCCCTCTCTCCCTGTGGTACACACATACACACACCTGACTATCCAAAGTGAGATATTTCCTCATTTATTTAGTGTCTTCATAGCATCCTCCCAACCATTAGTGAAATGATATAAAGCTGTTAGTTATTGTTGTTTTGGCACAACTCCAGAGGACATTATGAATCCCTTGTGAGAAAGTGACAAACACTTGAGAATCCCTTGTGAGAAAGTGACATAGTGAATCTCACAATATCACTGCTTTCTAATTTCATCTGTCTTTATGTCAAAAAAACATCTCTATCCATTCAGAATTCGAACTTCCCTGAAAAAAAATCAGAGTTCAGCAGTTCTTTCACTTCTATTTTTTAAGTTTCAAAACTGGTAGATATTTGGCCATTTTTCTGTTTCGTAGCCCTTCTGCTTGCTTTCTCCTCACGTACTCCTAACCAGAGTTGCTCCAACAGTAAAATGGGTGGCATATAAACTTAATAAAGAGATAAATATTATGTTCTAAACAGAACAGAATCTAAGCCTGATCTGTTATTGCAGAAGGTAAGGTTATCCCAAAAGTGGAGCAATTGCTAACAATATCAGACCTTCATTTTTGAACATTCATGAAAAGCTAGTGAGGATTGAGCCTCACAAATAGCTGAATTTAAGATTTGAATCTAAAGTAGTGATCCAAACACAGGTTTACACAAGGATTTCCATGATTCTCAACACCTTTAGCTAGTGTATATATTTTTAATATCATACTCTACACTATTGTATACAGCGTAAGTTTAAAAAAGTATATATGTTACAGTAAACTCAGGTTTATCACTGGTGAAAGCATCTCTTCAAAATGATAGGTGGGGGAGTGCAGCAATCTCACTGCACTAGTTTGAAATGCCTATTTAGATCTTGTACCTGCAGTGATACTGAAGCTCTTAAGGACTGTAGCTGTGTTTTAGGCAATCCAAAGTTCAAGTAATCATTTAATATCCTATGTTAATGAAAGATTTTCTTTTTGTTCTATATTTTAGTTTCTTCCTCTCAGTGTATCAGGAAACTTATGGGGAAGATCCCAAAGTGTAGCACTGAATCATCCAAAAAGTACGGAAGGAGAAAATACTACTAAGGAGATTGGACGCTATCCAATACCCAAGAAAACGGATTTGCCATATGATATAGTGGAGCTCATGGAAGAAATGGAAGTAAAGGTAAAGATACCTTACTGGAACAATCCTGCCTATGCTAGTTTCCTTATTGTGGTACTATATTTCCTATCTTGCTTAACATTTTTTCCCTTTGGCTCTGATACCTTCTGATGACTGTTTTTGTCCATTATATCAGTGAAAGAGGTATCTGAAGGATGTTTTTTTAGCAGGACATGAAATATAAAAATTCTGATTAAGCATCTTATTCTAAGCATTAATGAACTAAATGATGTATCTTGGATTGGATCTTAAGGCTATTGTTTGGAAGAAATAATATTTTATAGACTCCTTGAAAAAAATCTGATAGCAGATACTTTTATTACTCCATGTAGCTAAGTGTAGTTAATGTGGTGTTCTAGATTCTTGCCTGCTAGTGACCTTTCAATTGGAAAGGACAAGACTTGAAAACTTGAGAGTTCTTTCTAAGAAAATATGTTTTTCCATTGAGCCATTATTATTCTCCATTATCATCACTCTTTAATATTCACAGGTAGTCCTTGAATAAACCATTAATTTATCAATCATTCAAAATTACAGTGGCACTGGGAAAAATTAGCTATAACCTCATGCTTATAACAGCTGCAGCCTCCCTTCAGTCTCATGATCAAAATTCAGGCCCTAGGCCACAGCCATCATGTACTTATGATGGTTGCAGCAATTCAGGGTTGTGTGGTCGCTGTTTGCAACCTTCCCAACCAGCTTCCAACATACAAAGTCAGTGGGGGAGCTTGATTTGTTTAATGATCATGTGATTCACATAACAGCAATGATTTGCTTAATAACAGTAGCAAAAAGGTGGTAAAATAAATCACAATTCACTTAACAGCCATATTGCTTAGCAACAGAAATTCTGCTCCCAGCTGTCGTAAGTTGAGGACTACCTGTACATGATCCAAACTAATTCTGCTTTGTAACTACAGTACCTGTGAATTGAGATAAAACAGATGTTGGATACCCTCTTACATAAATGATGTCTGACTACTTTTTTTCTTAATCCTCAGACTGGGTTTTTGCCCAACGTGTTTAAGGTTATGTCTCATCGGCCAGCAGAATTTAGGGCATTCTTTGCCTATTACAATGCCATCATGAACAAAGAGACAGGTAAGAATACCTATCCGGTACTGACTGATGGAAACTTTTTCCTGCTAAGAATCTCCTAAGTCACTTAGCTGCATTTACAGGTGAAACTCAAAAAATTAGAATATCGTGCAAAAGTTCATTTATTTCAGTAATGCAACTTAAAAGGTGAAACTAATATATGAGATAAGACTCATTACATGCAAAGCAAGATAGTTCAAGCCGTGATTTGTCATAATTGTGATGATTATGGCTTACAGCTCATGAAAACCCTAAATCCACAATCTCAGAAAATTAAAATATTACATGCAATCAATAAAACAAGGATTGTATATAGAACAATATCAGACCTCTGAAAAGTATAAGCATGCATATGTACTCAGTACTTGGTTTGGGGCCCTTTTGCAGCAATTACTGCCTCAGTGTGTTGTGGCATGGAAGCTATCAGCCTGTGGCACTGCTGAGGTGTTATGGAAGACCAGGATTCTTCAATAGTGGCCTTCAGCTCTTCTGCATTGTTCGGTCTCATGTCTCTCATCTTTCTCTTGGCAATGCCCCATAGATTATCTATGGGGTTCAGGTCAGGTGAGTTTGCTGGCCAATCAAGCACAGTAATCTCACGGTCATTGAACCAGGTTTTGGTGCTTTTGGTAGTGTGGGCAGGTGCCAAGTCCTACTGGAAAATGAAGTCAGCATCCCCATAAAGCTAGTCTACAGAAGAAAGCATGAAGTGCTCCAAAATCTCCTGGTAGACAGCTGCGTTGACCCTGGACTTAATGAAGCACGGTGGACCAACAGCAGCAGATGACATGGCTCCCCAAATCAACGCAGACTGTGGAAACTTCACACTGGACTTCAAGCATCTTGCAGTGTGTGCCTCTCCATTCTTCCTCCATACTCTGTGTCCTTGGTTTCCAAATGAGATGCAAAAGTTGCTCTCATCAGAAAAGAGGACTTTGGACCACTGAGCAACAGACCAGGTCTGTTTTTCTTTAGCCCAGGTAAGACGCTTCTGACGTTTGTTGTTCAGGAGCGGCTTGACAAGAGGAATACGACATTTGAACCCATGTCCAAGATCCGTCTGTGTGTGGTGGCTCTTGATGCACTGACTCCAGCCTCAGTCCACTCCTTGTGAAAGTCCCCAACACTTTTGAATAGCCTTTTCCTGACAATCATTTCCAGGCTGCGGTCATCCCTGCTGCTTGTGCACCTTTTTCTTCCACACTTTTCCCTTCCACATAACTTTCTATTAATGTGCTTTGATACAGCACTTTGGGAACATCCAACTTTTTTTGCAATTACCTTTTGAGGCTTTCCCTCCTTATGGAGGGTGTCAATGATGGTTTTCTGCACAACTGTCAGGTCAGCAGTCTTTCCCATGATTGTGATTCCTACTGAACCAGACTGAGAGACCATTTAAAGGCTCAGGAACCCTTTGCAGGTGTTATGGCTAATTAGCTGATTAGAGTGGGACACTTTGAGCCTAGAATAGTGTACCTTTTCACAATATTCTAATTTTCTGAGATTGTGGATTTGGGGTTTTCATGAGCTGTAAGCCATAATCATCACAATGATGACAAATCACAGCTTGAACTATCTTGCTTTGCATGTAATGAGTCTATCTCATATATTAGTTTCACCTTTTAAGTTGCATTACTGAATAAATCAACTTTTGCACGATATTCAAATTTTTTGAGTTTCACCTGTACTATTCCAATATAGGTCCAATTTAAAAATTGGCTCAAGTTTTCTTTGACTATAGAACAGGAATCAGCCAATTACAATAACATACAATAATACAATAGTAGAGTTGGAAGGGACCTTGGGAGGTCTTCTAGTCCAACCCCCTGCCTAGGCAGGAAACCCTATACCGTTTCAGACAAATAGATATCCAACATCTTCTTAAAGACTTCCAGTGTTGGGGCTTTTACAACTTCTGGAGGCAAGCTGTTCCACTGATTAATTGTTCTAACTGTCAGGAAATTTCTCCTCAGTTCTAAGTTGCTTCTCTCCTTGATTAGTTTCCACCCATTGCTTCTTGTTCTACCCTCAGGTGCCTTGGAGAATAGTTTGACTCCCTCTTCTTTGTGGCAACCCCTGAGATATTGGAACACTGCTATCATGTCTCCCCTAGTCCTTCTTTCTCTTAAGCTAAACATACCCAGTTCCTGCAACCGTTCTTCATATGTTTTAGTCTCCAGTCCCCTAATCATCTTTGTTGCTCTTCTCTGCACTCTTTCTAGAGTCTCCACATCTTTTTTACATCGTGGTGACCAGAACTGAATGCAGTATTCCAGGTGTGGCCTTACCAAGGCATTATAAAGTGGTATTAACACTTCATGTGATCTTGATTCTATCCCTCTGTTGATGCAGCCTAGGACTGTGTTGGCTTTTTTGGCAGCTGCTGCACACTGCTGGCTCATATTTAAATGGTTGTCTACTAGGACTCCAAGATCCCTTTCACAGTTACTACTACTGAGCAAGGTACCACCTATACTGTACCTGTGCATTCCATTTTTGTTGCCTAAATGTAGAACCTTACTCTTTTCACCATTGAATTTCATTTTATTAGATAGTGCCCAATGTTCAAGTTTGTCAAGATCCTTCTCTATCTTAAGCCTATCTTAAGCCTAACATCCATTAGCTTTCATTTCCCTGAAAAATCTCTAATTTGCAATCATAGTTACTATGATTAGTTACTAGTTACTATGGACCATTGTTATATGAAACATGGTTTTCAAGTAATTCTTGAAACAAGATTGATGATGATGAGCCTTCAATGAAAATAAAAGGTTTCATAGAATTTCACAATATACAGCAAAGAATGGTTCGACTTACGTCCACAAAGTGAGCCCCAACTTCTGTTGTTCAATGAGACATTTGTTAAGTGAGCTTTGCCCCATTTTATGACCGTTCTTGTCACAGTTGTTAAGTGAATCACTGCTTCCCCGTTGATTTTGCTTGTGAAAAGGTCGCAAAAGGTGATCATATGATCCTGGGACCCAGCAATGGTCATAAGTATGAATCAGTTGCCAAGCATCTGAATTTTGATTACATGAGCAGGGAGAGGCTGCAAAGGTTATAAGTGTAAAAAATGGTCATGTCACTTTATTCAGTGCCATTGTAACTTTGAACGGTCATTAAATGAACTATTGTAAGTTGTGGACTACCTCTATTTATTTTAAAAGCTAGCCCTTAAAATGTGAATATATTTGTGCAGTTTACTGCAGTAGTGATTCAATTGTTGGTGCACTGGATAAATTGTAGTTTTAGTCCTGATTATTTGAGAGCCAGAGTTATTTCTTGTATGCATTGGTTGTGCAGATTATGGACTGTGCTACAAGATTTTTATGAGTGTGCAGTAACTGTTAGGATTCAGTTTATATTTGGATAGTATTATTTTTCCAAGTTGAATAATAAAAAGCCATCAATCTCATTTGAGGAGCTATTTGCCAGGGCCTTCTTAGCAGAAAATAACTATGAAATATAGAAAGTTTAACTTCTATTTGAAGTTGCTTGCCTACAGTGACATGATAACACATCAAGCATGGATTGAAATTGTCAAGCTATGGCAGTAAAGCAAGTATGGGATCATTCCTATTAATTTAGAGTCATAACACTTGCTTTGGGGAATACGCCCTGAGTCAGCTATAGAAATAAGATTCATCTTTCTCCCATAGGAAACCTAAGCAAGGCTGACAAAGAACTCATTATTGTGGCTACCAGTATTGTCAACAAGTGTCCCTATTGTGTAATTGCACATAGTGCCTTACATCGTATCTACTCCAAGAAACCAACTTTGGCAGATCAGGTCAGACCCAAGTTTATTTTCCTTTCTGTGTGGGTTTGATTTCTGTTCAGCTTTAAATAGTACATCAGCATGATCAAGTACATGAAGCAGCTTGGAATCTAGGTGGGAAAATTGGAAGGAATGAGTGAAAGTAACTTCTAAATTCACAAGCCAGTTTTCCAAAGTGTGGGTCTCACAACTGTGTTATTCTTAACAGTTTTAGTCTTCATTGAATTCCATTTGGGGAATATGGTTGCAAAACATTTAAGTACCACCTGTCCTATAATCAATTGCAACTGAAAGAAAATCTTGAAAGATTTTTAAAGAAGGCTGGGTAACAATTGCAGATTAGTTCTCTTTATGTTAATCTAAATGTGATTCTGTTAAAAAAAAAAATTCATCCATTTCTAAAAGTTGCAGAAGCTAACCCAGCCCTCCAACCTGCCTTTATTATCAAAAAGATTATATTGGCAGATGCTACTAGTTTATTTATTTATTTATTTATTTCTTAGATTTTTAGACCGCCCCTCTCCCAAAAAGGGACTAGTCACATTATCTTCTTTTAAGCGTGAAAAATGCCAGGATACCCTCATGTTTTTTCATTGTTTTTAATTCAGTTACAATATTGTTCGCTACCCAAAGTTACTTGTTGAGATGGGCAGTCATACATATTGATTAAATACAGGAAATAAATATGTGCAAAAATTTAAAAAAAAAACCTTTCATCTGGTTACTGTTGTGAATATCCTGCATTGTGTTATAGTTCACATTCATAAATATTCCTCAATCTTTGTTCTAACGACACAAGCTGATCTGAGCCGTGTAGGTTAAAAGATCTCACATTTAACTGTAAATGAACCCAAATGAAAGTTTGTAATTTCTTGTGGCTTTTTTTGTGTTTTGTTTTGTTTAGGTAGCTGTGAATTGGCAACTGGCTGATCTAAGTGACCGGGAAGTGGCCATCCTTGACTTTGCCCTTGCTATCTGCAGAGCAGATAACATTACGGAAGAGCACTTTCAGAAGCTGGAGGCACGCGGATTTGACCGAGAAGATGCCTGGGACATAGCCTCCATTTCAGCCTTTTTTGCCATGTCAAATCGCTTAGCTCACTTGATAGATCTGCATCCCAATCCAGAATTCTATATAATGGGAAGAATACCAAGGGACAAAAAAACCAGTTCCTCCTAATAAAACTTGTTGATATCCTAATCTGTGCAAACACTGAAGTCAAGCTTGACTAATTACTGAATTACGAAAATGGACCAGTTTTAGAAGCAGTGAAAAGAGAATTAAACTTTACTTTTGATTGTACAATACTTCTGAAATGATTTCAGGTACATCTGAATTGGAACGAATCTCTTTAAAAGAAAAAGTGAGGTCAGATACTTGTAGTTTCTTTTGATCATAACTAAAAATATGATTAGAAGTTAGAACCTCGTATCTTTTATTTCTATGTAGCTAACTAAATACTATAATAAGACCTTTTTATCCAAACAAAATACAAATAAGCCTTGTTTACATTCTCATTTCCTCCAAAGTACTGGCAAGCATGGTTGATTCCTAAAGGCTTAAGTTTTTGCACTGGATCAGGAATCTTTTTTATTTTAATGAGCTTTATAATGTAATTCTATTTCTTCCCCTTGGATTTAACAATGCTTTCATACATTTGTGAATTTCAGCTTTTTTATCCTTTGATTAAAAATGGTCATGGAAACAACTGAAAAATGAAAGGTATTAAACAGTTACAATAAATTAATATATGTTTTTGCTATTTATTTTATTGTATTTATTTTGCTATTGCTCTTTGAAAAAAGGTCTTAAATTATAATGATGTGACAGCTTTCCTGATGCTGATATTTCAGAGCTATGATAAATATTTCTGTAACCATGTTAGATTTTAAAGCAAAGTTGAAAAAGCAATTACAGGTACTTGTTTTTTAACTGAAGGAATACAGTATATTGTTGGCTCAAGACTGACATGCATTGAAATTCCAGTCTTGCTGTAAACATACCTCCTTTAATCCTAATGTTTGAAAGCTCATTTTTTTAGCTTAGTGAATTAGTTGGGTCTGTAATATTTGTCCATTATAATAAGAGTAACTACAGGGAATCTGTGTCTAAAATATATTCTATTCATTCCAAATCTAACTTTAATACTCATCAAATATCACTCAAATGACTATTTTCTTTTCTGTACAGATGGGAAGCTCTTTAATCTGGAAATTTAGAAACAAAAAAAATGCATGAATATACTCTAGGCATATTTCACTGATTCAATCCTATATTGTTGCAGGCTGCCATGACTTATTTTTATCATTAATTCCATAGTGATAGATAAAATAGGGGTCCAATACAAAGCAAAACTGGTGGCCTGGAAAATGTACTGACCCGCTTTTCAGAATCATTAATTGGTGATATTATTTTATCCAGCTATGACTGTACCACCGAATCCTCAAAAATGAACCATGAAATTCTACAAACATCAGGAAAGTAATGAGCCATAACGCTTTTTACAAATGTGTATGGGAATGTACAACTGAGAAAAATGAAAGTTATAATACAGGATAGAATCTGAATAAGAACAGATCTACCAAAAACAGTCTCTGATCATTGCCTAGACATTTCATTGAGCAGAGGGTATCCATATTCACGGCTGCTCAAATAGCTGAGGACACCATATATTAATTTAATGTTGGTTGTTGAATCAAGGACAAGTGTCTATGGAGATTCTCGGTCATCCAGGTCATGACTCTTCCAAAGGTGCTTTTTCAAAAGGCAACTGGGCTTTCTTTGTTTTTTCTTGAAGATGTTTTGCTTCTCATCCAAGAAGCTTCTTCAGCTCAGAACTGAATCGGAATTTTCCCAATCTCTCATCATGGCTTTGATCATTCCGATGCTTTTTTTTTTTTAACTAAAATAGTGAAGAAGCATACTGTTCCTAGCCTAACTTCCATACTTGTTGTACCACACAGTTTTCCTTGGTAAGTGTAAGGATGGTTACAATCCCTTCTGGCATATTTATTACGTCACAAACCCAGTTTTTATGCAGAGCATTCTCAGATTATTTTGTGAAAGGCTGGATTTCTAATCAGAGATTGAGTAATCGGACAACATATTGCTGGCTTCCTCTTCAGCCCTGATGACGTTACCTAGTTGGGTAATGAAACATCTTCAAGAAAACAACCAGCTTAGAGAGCATCAAGATTCTCACAATTCAATCATGAGCTACAACTATTATCTCCTATTGGTTCCTCCCACCAATTTGACAGATATGCAGGGCAGACAAGACATTAATTTGCCTTTGGATTTTTGAGACTTAACGGAACGCTGCTAGCAAACTCTGAGCACAAACCCTGCTGAAAGCAGCCATTAATCCTGCATAACTCCTATGAAAATTACATTTGATTCCTGAAATTTCCAAACGAAACCAGAGGCATAAAACCGCTTTCCGGTCTGTTTAAAACTCCCGGCCGCTCAAAGCTCAGCATGACCGCGTTTCGCCAAAGAGCAGGGGGAACACCAATCGGGCGGCCGCTTCGAGACACTCTCGAGTTTGCGCCCGGTGCGATTTCTTTGGTGCTCACCGCACCGGAAGTGGTGGGGAGCCGAAGGCCCGGGGGTGGGTGGGGAATGGTGGCGGTGCTGCTGCTTGTCGTGGCGGCGGGCTCGGGCTCGGGATGAGCTGGAAGGCGCGGTGGGGCCCTACCCCAGAGCGGTCGCCCCCGGGCGACGGCGACCAGTCGCCGCCCCCTTCGAGCTCACCACCCCCGGCGGTGTCCCCGAAGTCGCCCCCGGCCTCTTTTACTTCCACCACCCCGGTCTCGGCTCCAGGCGGGGGGCTGTTCTCCTGGGTGCGGGAACGGGGCCTGGGCCATGGGGGCCGCTGCGTGGAGCCGGCGAGGGACACTTTCCGGGCCATGACGAGGCTCTATGGTGCTATTCAGCCCGCCGATTCGGTGTCCCCCATCACCCGCACCCACGGCGCCGTTTTCAATCTGGAGTATTCCCCTGGCGGGTAAGGATGGAGAGAAGGGTTGCTCGCAGCCGCTTCGGGGTGCCTCGACCTCCTCGCTTGCGTGGGGTGCGAGAGGTCTCCGTTTAGTGGCGGGCTCCGCGGCATATTTTTGTAGTTTTGGCTGCAGCTTGAATTATATCCACGCTTGCAAACGAAGAATTGTGTCTCCATTTTTATTGCTATACTTTTCTTCCCCCCTGAATTCAGTACAATTGTAATAGATGTTGCATCTCTTCTCCTCCACCCCCCCCCCCCCGCGCTGTAGTTTGCACGTAAAGTTATGAGGACATACTAGGATTGGGCAAGCAACTGCGCAAGGCCGGTTGAAGTGTTTGCAATTAGGGAAATGGGGACAGAGTAGCAACAAATGAGATAAGAATGCATGTGTCTCCTAGTAGTCGGATGCCAGTTGGTGTAATGAGAAAAATATGTACTTTAATGCAGGGGTCACCAACCTTTTGGCCTTCAGGGACCACTAAATCCATAATTTTAAATCCCTTAAACCACTAATATGATTTTTTCGAAAATATACATAGTATTTAGTGCAATATAAAAAATGCAAGTAATTTTTCTGCGGACCACCAAAATTTTCTCCCGGATCACCAGTGGCCCACAGACCAACAGTTGGTGACAGCTGGTTTAATGTATATCAAATATCTCAAGTTCCATTAGTCTTCCATCGACTAATGTTAATTTGCTGTGGTTTGAAGCTGTCACATACAAATAGAAGCTTTCACACCTTTTTTTGTGTAATTGTTTCCTATCCTTAAATTCTTTTTAAAGATGAATGTATGATTTAAATAGCACATGCAAAGCTGAAGTGTATTAACAAAAAATCCACACATGGGACTCATCTTAGTTGATAGGAATATTGCAATGTGCTGCTCCAAGGGAAAACTGCCATTTTTTTTTTGCTCTACTGCATTTATTATAAGATCAAAGGAAACTAAAGCAGGAAAAGCATAACTTTTGAATAATGATTTGTTGATGGTGGTGGTGCTCTTTAGTCAGTTTTTGACTCCTGATAACTGCCTGGAGAAGTCTTTGCAGTTTTCTTGGCAAGATTTCAGAAATGATTTGCTACAGAAATTTTGGTTTAAACTGTGGTCATAAGTTAAGGACTATTCGTTTTTGCATTGAAGAATGTAAACTGGTGTTGAAGAAGATAGCTTGGTTTAGCATAAAGTGAAATCTATTTCTCAGAGACCCTCATTATTTTAAATACTGTAACAAGTTAGTCCCCAAGTTACTTTTTCATATATGTCCAGATTGATTAATACACTTTACAATTTCTATTTGTTTTTTATCTTTTTGTTCTTGGATTAAGGTGATGCCGATATATTTCATATAATACATCACAACAACAAAAAATTGTTACAACAGTTTATTTAGTGAGCATTCAAAGTTATAACAGCACCGAAAAAGTCATTTATTACCCTTTTTCACACTTACAACCTTTGTAGCATCCCCTTGGTCAGGTGATCAAAATTCAGATGCTTGGCAACTGACTCATTCTTATGACAGTTGCTGTCTCTCAAAGTCATGTGATCATCTTTCACAACCTTTGGTCAAGCAAATTCAATGTTTTTTTAAAAAAATTCTCAGCTATATGTTAGCTGTAGTCCAGATATTAGGCTGTGAAAAGTATTTGAAAGGGATGCTTCTGCGAAGCATTCTTCAAAATGTAAAGGTGGCTGCATACTTTGAAAGGCTCATTTGATTGTTTCAGAGGCTCTTCTAGTTGACTGTATATGCATGGGAAGTTCTTTTATTGTTATCAACCATATGCCTCCTATAGGCTTAGATCTGTAGTTGAAACAATAGCCCACTGGGCCCTGAATGACAGACCTGCTAAAGTTATGGAAAAGTTATTTCAGCTTAGAAACTATTGTATTGAACAGATTGGGATATTGTGTAACGGTGATATATTTATTTGAACACTGATGTTTTTCATTTAGCACATATGTATTTTTATATAGTATTTTCTTGTGTCTATTTTTCTCCTGGAAATATATGGTGTATTTTATTTTTATTTTTTAAAATATAGTCTTCAAGATAATGTCAATAAACTATCTTTGCATTGTCTATCTGGCCACTTTTATTGAGAACACCAGAATTGCAGCCTTATTAAGTAACTATGCTATAGTACCTTAATAAGTCAGTCTTGCATAAATATGCTAAAGTTCATAATATGTTTCTGCACTGAAAGTTCAAAAATAAAGTGTATGCCTTTCATGCAAAATAAGTTTTGGCTGTAAGTACTTGAAACATAGATTGCCTGGTACTCCTTGATGGTAATAGTTGGATTGTTTCATCTTGTCAATTTATTTCTTAAACCTAGAATAAGGTGGCTGGTGGAAACTAAATTAATCCCTTTTGCACTAAATCAGCAGTATGCATTCTTCTGTGTCAGTGCTTTGACACTACTAACTTGGCTTGATTCACACAGTGTTATTTTGTGTTTCATTTTTGTTTGTCATGATATAGGTGTGCAGCATTTTTATATCATATTTCATTTCAATTACCTTCTGTTAGTAATGAAGGGACTATAAATGACTTGGTAATATTATTTAAATAGAACAAGCTGAATTCCTCTTAGCTCCATTTTTGTTTGTTTTCCCGGTGCAAAATCAGTGCATTAAACATTGCAGAGGCTTTACAGAACCATTTAACATTTTTTCCACAATCACCCCCCAAATGCAAAAAAAGCTTATACAGTTGAAAATCATCAGTGAATTGCAGTTAAGTTTCCATGGTGCAATTTGAGGGCGTTTTGAGGATGCCGAGTGGGACTGGAATTTGCTTGTATCCCATAAACTTTGGGTCACTATTGTTTGTTCCATGAATCCTGGTCTAGTGATACAGGACAGCAGCTTGTGAAATCATTGAGAAACCAGTATTTCAGGGTTCTCTGCTTTTGCCCCTCTCCTTTGATGTCATACTTTAAGTTTAAAAGGCATTGAAGGTTACAACTGGGCATTTGGACTTAGAAGCCAGAAATCTAGGACTTGTGTTGTTGTTGTTTTTACACTTACAGTTAGATCTTTTATTTCTCTAGGATATGAAGAATCTGCAGTGGGCTCTGATTTATTAAATTTATATGATTACCTATGGGTTCTTGGAATTTGATAGAAACTCAAAGCTAAATATAATTCTAGATTGTTGTTGTTTAGCATTGACATTCAGCATTCAGATGCATTGCTTAGCAGAACTAGTACTTTTATTTGGGGCTATTGGTTTTTTATATGCAAAGTTTGGGTTTTCCAGCCTTCATTAGAATTAATGAAGGACTTTCAGGTAACAGGCAAAACTTTCCCCTCTTAGTCAGTCTGGCATACGGCTTTTGTTTGATTGCTAAAATTTTTGCTCTTCCATTATTTTCAATCCCCCCCAATACCATCTATATTGGGTAGGTAGGTCCCACCATGCATTCTCACATTCGTCTTTGGCAGAGTTCCCCAGGCTTTTTGTCCTCTTCTTTGTGGCCATTAGGGCAATCTCCAGCTAGTAAGCTTTTAGCAGTACAAATACTGTTGCATCCAATTCAGGTTTGCCAACCCGCATTGTTCTTTATTAAACCCTTGTCTATTTGCATCGTAGCTGCACCTGTAATGTGCCAATGTATTTCTGGTGATAATAAGATTCTACCCTTAATGGCAGTCAAGCATCTGAGGCTTGTCCCCTCTCCTTTAGGAAACTTTCTCTACTTCCTCTATTCCTAATCTTAGTTTCTGTTATCAACTAGCTAGCATATCTTTGGAAACATGGATGGATATGTGAATAGCAAGCAAGAAGCCATAGGTAAATACAAACCATCACAGACTACCTATCAAAATATATTTTCTAAGTGACTTACTGTAAATATCAAAATTTAAAAAATAAATATAAACTTGAAAAACCCTATTTGTATTGCTGGAGATATTAAATATTAAATCATATTGAAAGAAGAGCCCAAGACGCATTAGAACAAACTGGCCAAAATAAAAATATTTAGTGTCAAATAAGCCATAGAGAGGACCATCAATCATGGTGTTCTTTGGAGGCTATTCCATAAAGCTTATTAAGAAGATCTTTGCCTTAGTAGTCACATGTTGCTGTTTGCTTGTTAGGGATTCATACAGAAATCCTTAAATACACACACACCCATCCATCTATCTATCTTTCCAATGATCCTAACCCCTATTTGTTAAAACACATTTATGGTTAAAAGCATTACTTTCAACAGAATCCACAAATTCACTTGGAGCCTGTGCAGCTGGTAAAGCATTGGCATATGCACTTGCAGCAATTCCAGTTCCTAATTTTGGAGCTTTATCTCCTTCTGTGAGGGAGATGGGCGGTTTAAAAATGTGTATGTGAGTGTGTGTGAGAGGGAGTGGGGCAACTTGAAACAACAGCAGTTTTTAAATTTTTTCTAAAGGCAGTCCTGTGTACAATAGATAGTAGTCTTTCAGAAGTGAAGTTATAAGAATGTGGATACCTGGTTAAGATATCTCCGTGCAGGTGTTGTTACAGCTGCAAATCAGCTAAAGTTCATAAAAGATGCTTCTAACCACAGAAGGTGTTAGAGTCTTTCTTTAACAGTAAGAGTCATTACATTACAATGGTGCTTAAAGGTATGTGAATTTATGAACTTCTTTGTTTAACTGGGTTCTCACAGGTGTGTGCTAATTGGGCATACATTCTGGTAGGGAGGCATTCCCTGAGGATGGGCTCCAGCATGTGTCTGAAAGCTCAGAAGATTAAGCCTCTGGTCCTGGTGACTGATCAAGATAGGAACATTGTCCTGGGCCACATATATTTGCCTTCATTCATAGGTTCTCTTTATCTAGGGTCTTCCCACTCCTGAGGTACCCCAAATTCCACTTAATGACCTGCACATTCGTTAATGCATTGAGCAGAGAAGGGATGAGGACTCATTAATGCCCTTTCAACTGTAATGGGCAGGGTCCATTATGGTTATAAAAAGATAACCACCTATTTCTAATAATGCAGTGTAAAATCTGTTCCTAAATTATATGGATGCACAAGTATTTTTTACAGAATTGGGGAGAAAAAACATTAAATCTTGCCTTTGCTGTTAGATGATGCTTAAAAAGAAGACTGCAATCTATACAATGTACTCGTAGCCTTATTGTGTATTTGTGATCACACAAACAATGATCAGTTAAAGCAATTTTGTTCATTGAAGCTCAAATGTACATGGGAAATATTAATTTAGCAAGTGCACAGTTTAATAAAGCATAATTATTTAAGGTTTGAAAAGGGAGGGAAAGGATAGGAATAGGAAATACATTCAAATAAAGACATAAATTGTTTCTTTGTGTGTAAATAGCCAGTTACATTTTATCATCTTTGTAATTTTGTTGATCAAATAGTAATCTCGTTGATGAAATCACCTGTAAATATCTATACATCATAGGACAAAGTTATTTGAGAGAGCACCTGTTTCCCAAGGGTTCTGCCCAACTGGTAACATGTTCACAGAGTTAGCTCACTCTGGTTCTCTTGAATTAAACCACGTCATCTGTTGGGATCCAAGAAGCATACCTTCTCTATCATAATGAGTGCCTTTTGGAATAAGGTATCCCCCTGAAATCTATGTGTCCCCAGCCTATTGGACTTCAGAACCATGTGTGATTTGGATGGGAGTCCTTGTATGTGTCTCTTGATGGTTTTTTAAAAATGTTTGTTAGCATGTTGTGCCTAGATCCCATCGTGGTTTTATCATGGTTTGGGTCTTAATATTACTATTTGAGGATTCACACAAGGTCAGTTGAATTTGGGTAGAGCCTAAATTGAATTGAATAAAGAAATAAAATTTGAAGCCTTCTAGAACTCTGTCTGGGGAGAAAGTACTTTCTTCCATTATTAGAGTGATATTTCTCTGATCGAACCTTGGATGATTGAACAAAGCATTTTCCTGCTCAATCCTTTTTGGACAATTATGTACATAGAACTAGTTTTACCAGAAGTGCTATAAGAGTTCATGAAACAGTTTCTGCTTCATAATACTGAAGTAAGTGGGAGAAAATAAAATTAACAATTTAAATGTGTAGAACATAATTTAGAGTATTTTAGCTAGAAATATTACACTGTGGTTATTGAAGAAAGCAAGTTTTTTGTAATGATTAAAAGAACTAGACTATGTGTGCTACTTCTGCCTTCTGCAGAATGCCAGCTGGGCGACTTTGGCCAATCCTACACTCTCAGCCCTAGGAAGAAGGCAAAGACAAACCACTTGTGAAAATTTTGCCATGAAAACGCCAAGGACTTGTCCAGACAGCTGCTTAAAGCCAAGATTGACTCAAAGAAACAACAAAGTTATTTTATTTTTATTCTGTTTATTCAGTGCATTCTGTAGTTGGTTGGTTTTATACATATTAATTTAAAAGAAGGAAGAAAAAAAATCTAACACAAAAGGAACAATTTTGTCTCATGATTAGTATTGTTGTTATTGATTCATTTCTAAGTGTGCATGGACCTTTTGGAGTCTTTCTTGTGAAAGAATATGAGGTTTATTATATGTAATATACCTGCTTCTCTTTGCTGTCCAGATCAGTGCTAACTGTTGCTTGTGAACAGACAGAAGTCCTGCTGTTCGATCCTATCTCTTCAAAGCACATCAAAACCCTTTCCACTGCTCATGAGGACTGTGTAAATAACATCAGGTTAGTCTCCTGGCAAGTGAAAATCAGTTGCCAAAGATTAAAATTCCAAAACCTGTTTTGTTCAACTCTAAAAGTAGTGACGGATGAAGTTGTAATGTTATCCAAATTAGTTGTCATTCGAAATGTTTGTTTTTCTTGCTCTCAATTGGTATCAAATATTACGTTCATGTCTTTGTGGAGACTCAAGCCACATTGCTGTGGCCAATGAGCAGGTAAAGTGGATGAGCACAGATTATTGTAGGAGCCTCAGTCTCTACAGAGGGGTCCTGTGCTTTCAGGTCCTTAAATTATTCGCTCCTCTTCTACAAGAGTTAGAGCCAACTGTGCCCAAGAATCTCAGAGGTTAGGTAAAGAAATGTGTTGAACTCCTGCCAGTTCTTCTTCCTACCCAAGGGGACCACAAACCAGAGTAATAATTGCAGTGTTCAAAAACCATGGCAATAGGAATGAATTTAAGACAGATGTAATTCCAAATGGAGAATAAGGATCCAAAGATATATGTGTGTGTGTGTGTTTATGTGTATATGTATATGTATTTGTGTTACAACCCCTGGTATGCCTTTATTTATCAGTACAAATACAACACAAATATATATATATATATATATATATATATATATATATATATATATATATACACACACACACACACACATACATACACAAAAAAAAACTTAACTTCAAATTTGATTGAATACATTTCTTTCTTAGTAACTAGCAAACATTTTTTTAAATGAATACATATGCAAGCTAATAATTGAACATGATATAATCATTTATAGTCATTTAAAATGTGTGTTTCTTTTCAAATGAGGTATTTTTTCATGGATTGTGAAATGACAAAGTAACGGTACCTGTAATACATTCTTACTAAATAAGCCAAATGTAAAATTGGTTACCTTAGAAAGCTTCTTCTGATATTTCTTACACCAGCAGGTCTTCAAAGTCTCACTTCAAGCACTACAGCCCATTTTTTGAGATCTGCTTTAGTCTTTCAGAAGTCAGATGCTTTAAAAGCACTAAACTGATACTATTCTTTATGGTATAATTATTTTTTGAAATCAATGCAGGGTAACATTTAGTGTAATGATTTAATTATGTTTGAACCTGACTGCATTAATGAGATCCTGTCCCTTTCCGTTTTTTATTTTATTTGTAGGTTTCTTGATAACAGATTGTTTGCAACTTGCTCTGATGATACTACCGTAGCACTATGGGATCTGAGGAAGCTAGATTCAAAAGTGTGCACTTTACATGGTCACACCAGCTGGGTGAAGAATATTGAATATGATACTAACACAAGATTGCTAGTAACATCGGGATTTGATGGAAATGTCATCATTTGGGATACCAACCGGTAAAGAAATTTCACATTGATCCCTTTTTTCACTTAGAAGACTGAAAAGACAACAACACTGCCTTTTTAGTATGTTATCAGAAAACTTGGTAGCTGCATGGAAATAGGATATGGTTGCACTTTTGAGTTTCTTGGTTCATATCTTAGTGTTGTGCAGAGATGTAGGTCAAAATTCATTCCCTATCCTTCTTTATTCTTTCCTTTCCCCTTGATTGTAAAGTCAACAAACTGTCATAACTGAAATTAGCATAATGCTTCTGGAAATTGTCCACTTAGAGCCAAGCTTGGAGCAGAATCTTGAAACGTTTTGTTAAATTCTAGTAGATGAGTAAGAATGACCACATCAAATCTTTACTATGACCATAAATCCAGAAGTTTTATTTATCAAAAATAAAACAGATAAAAATAGAGAATTAGAACTTTTATACTGAAACCAGTCAGGTGTTTTGAGCAGCAATGATATGTTACCACTGCATAATAGCCCAGTGCTTTACATCAGAACATGCACTATATTTCCAAAAGTATTCGCTCACCCATCCAAATAATCAGAATCAGGTGTTCCAATCACTTCCATGGCCACAGGTGTATAAAATCAAGTACCTAGGCAGGCAGACTGTTTTTACAAACATTTGTGAAAGAATGGGTCGCTCTCAGGAGCTCAGTGAATTCCAGAGTGGAACTGTGATAGGATGCCACGTGTGCAACAAATCCAGTCGTGAAATTTCCTCGCTCCTAAATATTCCACAGTCAACTGTCAGCTGTATTATAAGAATGTGGAAGTGTTTGGGAACGACAGCAACTCAGCCACGAAGTGGTAGGCCACGTAAACTCGTCCAACATCAGTGTGTGACCTCACAAATGCGCTTCTGGAAGAATGGTCGAAAATTCCCATAAACACACTCCTAAACCTTGTGGACAGCCTTCCCAGAAGAGTTGCAGCTGTTATAGCTGCAAAGGGTGGACCGACGTTACGTTGAACCCTATGGATTAGGAATGGGATGTCACTTACAGTAAGTTCATATGCGAGTAAAGGCAGGTGAGCGAATACTTTTGGCAATATAGTGTATTATATTCTTAATTAGAATTAAGTAGCCTGAGGCGATTCGTAAGAACTAGAATTTATTTGAAACACAAGTAAGTAACTAGCATAACAGCACAGTGAACTCCGGTTTGACAGCTATTTATACAGCCGCTGTCAAACCGGCAACCAATCAGAAATAGGTTAGCTCCCTCTGGTGACGCCTACTGGTATTGACCAATCCGTCTGGTAGGTGTTGAGTGACAGCTTGTGCTTTCTGGCTTTGGACACAACATAGTGTACAATATTGGTGGATTAGAGGTGCGGGAATATCTTCTAGAATACCTGCCACATGTTGTTTTACTTTATAAGCAGCAATATAGTACTGGGTCATGGCAACTGCTGTTTGTTTGAAGCGTGCTTTCCTCTGCTTGTGTACTGTACGTGAGACACTGTCAGCAACCTATGAAGCATAGGAAAATCCTGCTGCTTCTTTGAAGTGATGGAGCAGATGCTTTGTGGCTCAAGTTGAATGAGAGAGAAAGCTGGTTCTTTGATAAACTATTTTGGCATGCATATTCAGGTTGAGATTCCTCACTACCAAAATATCAGTAGAAAAATGATTGCATAGCCACTTTGCTTTTCTTTAAATTACATGTCGGACAGGAAGAGGAAAGATGAATATTATTCTTTAAGAGAAATACTATCTCAAACATAGGATTAAAATTTGGGGTACTTAAAACTATGGAATAAAAATTCTTGTGGTTTGATGGGTGTCTTTTCTTAGGTGCACAGAAGATGGCTGTCCTCACAAGAAGTTCTTTCACACCCGCTTTCTCATGCGCATGAGATTGACTCCAGACTGCTCCAAAATGCTGATCTCCACTTCTTCTGGGTATCTTCTGATCTTGCATGATCTCGACTTGACCAAATCTTTAGAAGTTGTCAGTTATCCCATTCTGAGAGCCAGGAGAACCACATCAAATTCTGGCAAGTTTTGGCATTTTGTTAATATTACCCCTGTAGTGCCTATATTGTTCCTAGATCTTGTGAGATAATAGATGGCATTGGATATATAGCATTGTATGCAAGAAGTAAGTTAACTTGAAAAGCCTGTATGGTATATATTGCAAAAGGCTAGTAGGCTGAAGGACATGTAGCAATAGCAATAGCACTTAGACTTATATACTGCTTCACAGTGCTTTACAGCTCTCTCTGAGTGGTTTTACAGAGTCAGCCTATTGCCCCCAGCAATCTGGGTCCTCATTATACCGACTTCAGAAGGATGAAAGGTTGAGTCAACCTTGAGCCGGTGAGAATTGAATTGCCAAACTGCTGGCAGCCGGCAGTCAGTAGAAGTAGCCTGCAGTACTGCAATCTAACTACCGTGCCATCACAGCTGCAGTACTGCAGTCTCTAACCACTGCACCACCATGGCTCTTGTGCTGAGAGTTCATGCATAATTTCTCTATTATCTTGCACACACTAAATTTATGGCTGCATTTATACACCATAGTAAATTAATTTCAGTGTATGAATTTAGCCTCTGCTAATTTTGAAAGCATTGTTTTATTGCATCTTTGTGTCTCTTTTTAGCTGCCTTAGTTGCCGTAGGGTGACTAAAACATTTGAGAAATAAACTGCATAAGCATTCTTTCTCTTAGAATAAACTACCATCTCATGTTCATACATGTTAATCCATTTGGATGGAGCCACTTATGGTCTGTTAACCTTGCCTCTTTTTATGAAGAGCTGGTAGTGCTTTGAGTGGCGTGTGAACTACCGTGATGCCTATTCTTTTTGTGACGTTTTGTGCTCAATGGAACCAGCCTAATGTTTTTGCATGGTAGCTTTTTCTGGAAGAATGCCAGTTAGGGGTGTTGCCTTATGGGTATGTTCTGCTGTTACTGATCTTGCAATAACAAGATTAGCTTTCAGAAGGATGAGATTCCAAGGAAAATAATCTGTAAACTATTCATTTCTAAATCTTTGCAATTACTTCTTAGAAATAAGCACCCAAATGATATCTAACACAAGAAAAGTTTTTAAAAATCAAGAACAATATTCTTGATCTTTCATGGAGCACCACTTTGCAAAGAGTTTCAAAGCCATGAAATTAATAAATTAGGAGAGGTATCTAACACTGTTTTTGTGTTTCATGTCATCTGATCTTGCTTTTCCATTCTCAGATCTGGCATCCGTCACTTCACCTGGTCCTAGAAGTGCTGAATCACCAGGACACCAAGGAGATTCAGGCCCACGTACTGAGAAACATACAGTACGAGTAACCCAACGAGAAGGTATGTAAAACAAGTAAATGACTAATTGCAAAATCTGAGCCTCTTCTATATGGCAAGGACTTATAGTACAAAGTGTTCTTTCCTATTGGACAAGGAGGGAACTAAAAATGGTGTTAATTGTAGTGATGTCATTCTGTTCCCTTAGGTGGTTCTCCACGTAATAGTCTTGAGGTTTTAACCCCAGAGGTTCCTGGTGAGAGGGATCGGGGAAACTGCATTACATCACTGCAGCTCCATCCCAAAGGATGGGCGACACTTCTTCGATGTTCAAGTAACACTGATGATCAGGAGGTAAAAATAGGGTGATAATAATGGTGCATATGTATGTTGATCATGTTCTTGCAGAAAAACTGGAGGTCTTTTGTCTATTAATGAAATAGAAGTGAACTGTCACTCCGTTGATAAAATTAGAAATACAGAACAAATGCGGCAGCAGTGTGTACAGTTGTAATCTTGAGTTGTAGTGTTTGCTTCATTTGGATCATTTGAATGATGTAAACTAAGCTTGGCTGAAAACAACGCAGTTGAACATCTGGTTCATTATTTTGCTTCATCCTCATCATCTTTCAAGGAGATGTCATCTTCTCCTTTGTGAAAAGGACTGAAAGACATGGAGAAAATCATATTCTCAACTTGTTTTGGTTCCAATAATTCAGGATGGAGATAGACAAAAGGAAATACAAATGTGTAAAGAATTGAGTATAATTGTACAGACATAAAGGTAGTCCTCAACTTACAACCACAGTTCAGCCCAAAATTTATGTTGCAAAGTGAAACAGTTATAGTGAGTTGTGTCCCATTTTACAACCTTTCTCAGTTCTTAAATGAATCTTTGCAGTTGTTAAGTTAGTAACACAGTTGTTAAGTGAATCTGGCTTCACCATTGACTTTGTTTGTCAGAAGGTCGCCAAAGGGGAGCTAATGACTCCAGAATGTTGCAATTGTTACAAGTCAGTTGCCAAGCATCTGAATTTTGATCAAGTGACCATGGGGATACTGCAGGAGTCATAAGTGTAAACAACAGTGCTGTTGTAATTGTGAACTGTCACTAAATGGAACAGTTGTAAGTTGAAGGCTGTGTATCAGAGCCCAATAGCTTAGTTGGCTTGAAAGGGGATTTGAAAATTCTCAAATGACAAGGTTTTATATTAACTCAACAGTTAAAAAGAAATGTCTCTGTTCGTAAATCATTTTTTCTGAAGACTTCCCTTACTACATTTAGGCACTTGTTTAGTCATTAAGAAAATGCTGAACTCAACAAGTTATAACCATAGTTTACAAAGCATTGCTATTGCTTATGCCCATGTAATTAGCTATAACATAACATTGTGCACAGTTATACTGAATGAGTCTAAACAGCAGCTGGTAACCAATCCTGACTAATTTAGAGAGGGTTTAAAATGGTGATGTCTATTTAATATTTAAATGTGAGACAACAGGGAAGTACTAGTGGACTATACACATTTATACTGTTACACGAAAGCCTCCATGAAATAGAGAGATATGCAATATCTGTGTTGATATAACATTAAATGTTATTTCCCCCCTACTTTCTGTAGTGGACCTGTGTTTATGAATTCCAAGAAGGAGCACCAGTGCGGCCAGTTTCCCCTCGCTGTTCCCTCAGATTGACTCATTGCATCGAAGAAGCCAATGTAGGCCAGGGCTATATTAAAGAACTCTGTTTCAGCCCAGATGGTCGAATGATCTCCTCCCCACATGGCTATGGAATCCGTTTGTTGGGATTTGACACCCAGTGCAGCGAACTGATTGACTGCTTGCCCAAAGAAGCTGCCCCCTTGCAGGAGATCCGCTCACTCTACTCGCATGGCGATGTGGTTCTGACTACCAAGTTCTCTCCAACGCACTGTCAGATTGCCTCTGGGTGCCTTAGTGGTCGTGTTTCTTTATATCAGCCAAAGTTCTAGGCTCCCCTTGCCTTCAAAGGAACATCTCTGTGTTTTTTTAATTACTTCAGTTTAGTTGGAGTGTTTGCTTTTTTAAACAAGTCTTGTAAATTTGGACAAGTACAGAGTTAATATTGGACTTAAAACTGATCCCAAGTCCAGTCCTTTATGTGTGCTGTGACTGAATTTGCACATTAGAACTTTTGCGTACATTATATCTCTCCACTCCTGATAATTCCATTCGTATTTAGAGGTAGCTTGGTAGCACTTGTAAACCTTATTTTTTCTGTGTGTCTCTTTGTGCAAGATGTTGGATGGGCTTGAAAGGAGGAAAAACAACCAGCTAAAACCTGTCTGCTGCTTTGTATCAAAGGAGTGGAGATCAGCTCACTTCGATTCTTTGATTTCTGGATTTTGCTGTGTATTTTCTCCTAAGTAATAGAGCACTTTCTTGCACATTATACTAAGTATAGCCAGCATTTACATTATTATTTTTTTGTGAACAACTAAATAGACTGTTATTGTTACTTTTTTGTATTTTTCTGCTGTGGTTCAGTTTGTAGGCTGGTACTCTTTAAGAACTGTGCAGTGTTAATTATCACTCTGTGCTCCCACACACAAACCTCTATCATCTAGGCCCCTCCATGACTTGTTGGAGAAAGTTTATTGGGAACTGAATAACTTAACATTTTTTCTTTCACAAATCTCTATTAAAGGAACATCTTCTGTTAAGTTATTGGACATAGATTGGAGAATGGAGTATGAGCCCAACCATATATATATATTTACAATCCAGCAGGAAACTACGGCACAAACCTCAGTGAAGTGAGCAGCAACTTGTAAGCAAACAAACCATGGTGGACCTTTAACCTTCTGTTCATTTAAAAGAGGCTGGTGCTGGGGAACATCCTGAGGCTTTGGGTCCTTGTGATGGGCTTCTTCGCAACAAAGGACTTTGAAATTGAATTTTTAAAAAAATTAATGTCAGTTTTTAAATGAATGCTGCTCAGTGCTGTAGTTATGTTTGCAACCTGATTAAGGCTAGTTGGCTTTTGATGTGCTTTGCACAGGTAAGCTATAGCATGTGAAAAATAAATCCTTAGTACGCACACCTTACACCATATGTTGCGTGCGTGTGTGTGTGTGTGTGTGTGTGTGTGTGTATATATATATAATGCTGGTTTTGTTGTATTCGGGTCTTTTCCCG
Source organism: Natrix helvetica (assembly GCF_964273705.1). Taxonomy (NCBI): domain Eukaryota; kingdom Metazoa; phylum Chordata; class Lepidosauria; order Squamata; family Natricidae; genus Natrix; species Natrix helvetica. The sequence continues at coordinate 104,994,638 of NC_138552.1, read as the reverse complement.
TGTAAGGTTGAGATTGACATTTTAAGCCCACAGCTTGAAGATGGCAGGTGAGATCCTACCGAAACGTTGCAAAAACAATCTCAACCTTACACGGGAAAAGACCCGAATACAACAAAACCAGCATACCTACACCCGTGAAAATCTACGAAAACAAATATATATATATTATATATATATATATATATATATATATATATATATATATATATATATATATATATATATATATATATATATATATATATATATATATATATATATATATATATATATATATATATATATTTATCGCCAGCTATATATGAAAATCAAAAGATTTTGCAAAACTAAATATTTTCTTCTGTTGCAAGAGTAACACATTTTACTAGCATATTCGCATGTGAGAACATGTTATAATAACTTGGCAGTAATATCTCTGAAGATGTTTTTTTTTTTTAAATCAAAAGTCCTGTTGTTGCCCAGTAGTGGCAAAGGCAGAATTGCTCATACTAGAAGATTGTTGAATTTCCATTTCACATGAGAGACATAAAACCTAAATTAATTGTGTGTCAGTTTCTGCAGTCATGCAAGTAAGGTGACAAGTAAGGTAATTGGTTCCCTGAAATTTACATGCAAAGTGTTCAGTTAATTGAGAGCCATTCGGAGACTTCAAAGTTTTTGCCAGACTCTCATTCCTATCTGAAACATCTAAAACCCATCTGCATGACATTTTTTTCTGTCTGGTGTCCTGGAAATTAACATGATTGCATGCCTGAATGATCATTTTTAAAAGAAAGTGATTTTTCTAGTAGGAGGACAAGTTTTATTTAGCAATTAGCAGCTCTGCTGGTTGTTCTGAAAATTATGCCATATGCAGAATATATTTATAAAGCGGCTCAGAAAAATACCAAATTTGGGATAATATATGTCTATAAACGTTGTTCTGAAAAAAAATATGTGTTGGCTGATTCTCAGAATTATTAGTGTAGCCACTTTAATAAGAAACTTGTGGCATGTGGGACTCGAATGTAGCTGTTGATCACCATATGCTCTGTAGATGATTTAATAGATTGACATAAATGCGAACAAGCCCAGAGCTACGCTGTCTGTAATATATCTAAAGTTAGACATAGGATGGAAAGGCAGACAATATCTACACTTCTTGTCCTTCTGGTGAGTCAATCTTCGTTTAATATTATTCATCATTAGAGTTGAGTTTCTAGCCCTCTATTTTAATGGCTAGAACGATTTTCTTAATCCGAAGCCTGCTTAGCCACATGGTGTATTTAAATGGTGCTCTTGTGTATGTGAGAAAAAAGTAAACAAATATATTGTAGTTATGACACGAATACAATTTTCATTTAAAATTAAGTACAAATTACTTTTTGCTGGATGATCTGAATTAGCTAGATAATCAGTTCTTGAATTTTAAGATGAAACCAGATCTAAAATCATTTTGCAGATCAAAGCTCTGTAGTTTGAGTCAAATCTTATTTTTTATTTTTAATGTATTTTTTTTCCTTAAATTTTTTAGAATATGTGCATTTTTGCTTAAATTTTATATATACCCCAATAAAAAAAAACCCCGAGCTGAGCCAGAAAACCAAAAAAATAGAAAATGCCTGGTTGTCAACTACTCTGCCTCTTAATTGGGCTGTAGAGAGAAGTACTGTAGTCCATGGCTTATCATATATAATTACTTTGTAAATAAAAAAATATGTGGCTAGATCAATTATTGGAATAGGAAATGGAGAGCAGGTCCTTGAAACCTTGTTAAAATTTCAAATGAATGGCAAGCAAATAGGTAGACAGCAGAATCATAGATACTTACTTTGATCCACCTAAACATTGAATGTTGGGACACACTCCCTTCCCCCCAACCCCAAAATCTCTTTTAGGGTATGCAATTAAACATTAATCTTTCTAAACTCTAAACTCTCTATATGATTCCTGTATTCCTGCTTTTTTCTTTTGGAAGTTAAGCTGGGATAGAGGGAGAAATGTCTGTGTGCTTTTTTGTATATGTACTTGATTCCATATCTTTTCTTTTTCCATTAGAGATCTTCCTGTACAGTTGCTTCATTTTAACATGAGTGTGTATAATTTTGGATGTCCAGTCAGTAATAATCTTCCAAGACTACACTTCGTGAGAACTGGCATGTTATCCAGGCTCTGAAAACATTCTTAAATTTTGTAACTAGTTATAATATTTAGAGTAAAGAGAGTTATTGTGCTTGGTTCAGCTTTTGAGTTATATCTGTCAGAAATAAACCTAAGGCCTAATGAACTTACAGAATAAGAATAAGAGATTCTTGGTATGCCAGATTTTTTTAAAGGACAGGGCGATGCAAAGAAAAATTCCCTTAGTTCAGCTGCCAGAATTTGAATTCTGCTGATCTTTTATGCAGCATAAGGTTGCATAAAAGTGACTCCGGAGATTAAAAATAAGTATTTTGGGGATAAAAGTGTAGCTCCTGTGTTTTAGCATGTTCCTGTAAAACTGTGACTCACCTATGATGAAAGGTTCTTTGACTAGTCAGGAAAGTTTGAGAAAGTGAACTTCTGTATGTGCATATTGTACATGCACAAGCATAGTGCGACCTTTAAGTGCATAAGTTTCAGGTTGCACTGTTGAATTCTTTAAAAAAAAAACAAGTTATTTGATGAAGGAAATTACTTCCTTTAATGTCCTTAATTACTGTGATTTGGAGCAGTAGATGGCGTACTTCTAAGACAGATGAATCTGAACTGATTTAGGTTTATATTGTCTTGATTTGTTAGCTTACATTTACCTTTTTTGAGTACAAGATTCATAGGATAAGAAGCAGGGTTTCTTTAGAGTTCAAAAAGAGCAATGGTTTTCTGAAATGGAGAGTGCCTTTTTGCTAATGTCAATCTTAGTACAATTCCATTGACTTTAAATTACACTAAAATACTTTTTAAATTGGTGGTAAATGTCGTCTCAAAATTCAATTAGTTGACTATGTATTTGAGGATATGAATATACTTCAAAAAAGATCAGATGCTGTATTTGGAATGAAATAACGGCTTCCTAGATGATACTAACTTAAAGTACAATCATGGTAATAGAGTCTTCACTATTACTACCAGTAGCAAAAGTTGCTTGGCAAGTGGGGAGCTATATAATGGAATGAATGAATGAATTATCAGTATGAATGAATCAATATGTTATGGTATCAAAAATTATCTTTCAAGCTTTATGTAATTTTCTTCCAGATAATATTTCAGTAAGCTGGATTCTTAAAAGTATTTTTGTTTAGTCAGTTTATTTTGATAATGCAAAAGCTTCTGGCATGGTAATTTTTTACCTATTTATTCATTAAACTTCTCAAATATTTTACAGTATAACTATAAACTCTGTCACACACCAAAAATTGACCAAGTAGTAAGAGTCTGCAACATGTATGCAAAGGGAACAAATACTTTGCATGTAGTCTGAAAGATTAAGCCTCTGGCATCTCCCTGTGGTAAATTGAGTGGCCAATAAATAAAGAGAAATAAAGAAAAGGGAGAGAGAGAGAAGAGAGAAAGAAAGAAAAGAAAGACATAGTCTGGCATCAGATTGTGAATGGCTTCTGCCTTAATGAGAGAGAAGGCATGAATTAGATATAAAAAAAAAACCTACCTTGAACTGGATAGCTAATGAATGGACTTGATACAAGGCTTTTTCAATCATTCCAAGGCTTTTGCAAGCTATAAGTACCAAAACGCTAATTCCACTCACTGAAAAGCAGTCCCCCCCCCAACTCTAATACCATTTTCAAGCATATATTTTTTGCAACCATAAGAACTAGAACATTTTCTTAAAAAAAAAAACCCAAGATGTTGGGGTTTCCAGGAAGCATTTTGCACTTTCCCCAGTCCCTATAGAATTCTAACATGCAGCCATGAAGATGATTTGGTGTTTGGATTACCCCAATCTAACTCTTCCTAAAGCTTTAAAAATCTTCAGTAGAAATGCAGAGAGTAATTGAACGTGGCTTGTATTTTTTAGTAGAGCTGAATTTATTGTATTACAATCATCAGTGTAAAATATATATTGCATTGCATTTTTAAAAACATCCTACCTCATATCATGCTTTTCTTTAAAATCAGCATACAGTGCAGCAATTCCTTTTCAAAATGCAGAAAGCCAGCAGTACAAAGAGATCATTTTAGGCAACTGAGAATGGCCCCTTGAAGCAAAGCAAGGGTGTTCAATATTCTGCATGTAATACTAGAACGCTGCTGTTTCCCCCCAATTTTGAGTCCGTCAGGTGTGTTGGATTACAATCCCCATAATCCACAATCTGAGTTTTGTCTATTTTTTTACACCACTGCTTCAATTACTGCTAGACATATTTAGTGCTTCAAACCCTTAATAAAATTATATACAATGCGGAACTTACTCTTTGTTTCAGAGATGTTCAGTGATTAACTGATCTTTCTGTCTTGTAGTTATCCTTAACATTTAGTGATATTAAATTAGATAGTATGGCCACATGGCTTTTTAAAATGAAACATTTTTGAGTGAGAATGTTTCGAGCTTAGTTACTATTTTGGCTTAATGGAAATTAATATTTGACTTTATAAAATCCTAGGAACAATCTTTGTTCCTTAATAAGGGAAAAGTTGCCTGATTATAAAAATGCAGCATTGAAAATTAACATTCTTATGCATATCTTTTCAAAGATCTCCAGTAAACATTAGCTATAACTATAACTGATTTATACCATTTTTTTCTCTTTACATTTATCATTTATTTCTATAAACATCTTTTACACCCGTTTAGGATTCTGTTCAGAATATGTATTATGCCCATATATACTTTAAATGAATAGCTTAATCATATTTTTGTCCCATTGTATATTAAACTGTAGAAAGCATGACATATCAGCCAAAGCAGATACATTGTATTTATTGAGTTTGATACATTGATACAAAAACCTTATGAGTTTATCAAAACACTACTGATATGTACAGTTGTAATTGTTGCAGAATGTACACTCAGTGCAGTAATATACATCAGATTTGAGAATGGATAAATCTGAGTACTGTATGTATAGGAGTAAAAAAGTTTTCTACCGATAAAACATTGCCACATAGGTTGTGAAAAAGCTGGTCATGTTTCAGTGACATTGAAATCAGGCTAGAATTTGTTGCACTGATTTCAAAAGGATATAGGGCGCATATTAAAATTGCCACTTATTCCAAGTTCAAAATTCGCATTGAAAACGATCAGCTATGTTGGCAACATCACCTGAAAGGCAGCTGGCCCAACAACATTGATCTTCTGGTAATGGTAAGAAAATGTCAGATCTTTGGGGATCAAAGTGTTGAAGCTTTATAATGCCTCTAAGGAACAAGAGTACACACATTCTTGAACATGCCCCAGAATTAATTTCTTAGCATGCAAATTCATGTGAAAAGTATTCCTTAAGCATGAAACCAAGTGCTTTGACATTGTATACCAGCTATAGATGATCAGAATTGGAATCTGTTACATATTTTGCATGTTTTTCTCTCCAATATTTTTATAGGCTGTCTCTGAACACCTGAATACTTTCTTTTGCCCTTTTTTTGTAATGAATGTCAGGGATCCGATTGGTTTTAGGTCTAAAGCATGGGGAAGGCTGAAATTCTAAATAAACATGGAATAAACTGTTGGATGCTACTGAACACATTTCATGGACAGGATTTAATTGCAAAAGTTAGCAGATAGAGATTTGATTAGTTCTGTAAAAAATAAGATTTTAGCATTTTAAAGTTAGCTTTGGGGAGTATGAATCTCAAAATATCAATCACATTTCTACTTATATGGAAAATAGTTGCATAAAAATCTACCAGTTCCAGCTTCAATCTAAAAAGGGATTGGGTATGGCTTCCACATATGTATGCATTCTATATAATGTTTTTTGGAATTCTGTATGTCCATGTATCAGACAGAGCTGAGCAATTGATTCTAGTTTGGAAGGGAGAACTTTCCTCCCTTTTAAAGATCATTGTGGAAAACCTGGGTGAAATTTAGAGATCACTACAGTGGAGAATTATTTCCCAAATGTCACAACAGAAGAGTGAAAAAATGGAAGTAAATGAATACAGTTGAAATGTACATTAATCTAAAGCCAGTTCTTTAAATAATTTGCATCCCATTTGTTAATAGCTTTGTTGTGTCAGTTTATTTGTAAACATATTTCCATCTTGTGCAAAAATATTTTTTTAAATATGGAAGTACAAATTTGTGCATGTAGAGTGCTTTGAAATTATTTCATAATAAAAGGTGTACATTTTAAATACATCTACAAGAACTGTCTAGGAAATGTATTTACTCTTACACGGGTGATGTAAATGTTTGAACAATTTCTCTTGCTTGCTTAATAAACACTTCACATTCATACTCTGAATTTGTTGCTTGTATTTCAGATTGTTGCTCGTCTTTTAGATACTTGAAACTAGTATCATTCAAAACTGTACTTAAATAATCCTCTTTAACATGTTTCAAATATTAAATGTTTCAATTGTAAATTGTCTCTGGTCTCAGGCACCAGTGTGAAGGATTATGTGTTTAATTCTCTTCTTCAGAAACTCAAATTCATCTGTTGTGTACACAGCTGGATTCATACGTAGTATAAAACCATAGCATTTGTTTTGTTTTAACTTAATATTGTGAATTCGATTATTCAAGCAATGATTAACTAATCACAGCTTACTGAAATGAGTGTTTCTAAATGCGATCAGATTCCACTAAACTCTACAGAGGGTGTGATTCAATTGCAGTGACATCATTACTTTTTTTAAAGAAAAAAATAGTGCTTTCCAGAAACCATTCTGATATCCCTGAATTGGATAAGAAGTTAGTACAAAAATGAGGAAGATGAAATTGGATAAAAGTATGTTCCCAAGTAGACTTTCCTATAGAAAATCCTGTATTATTTTTGTATGTTGGGTAGGAAACATTAAAATAAAGTTGGATTTAATTGATATCTTTTTCTGGCCATTAAACCGTGTTTGTAGTGTTGAGTTCAATGGAAATGTATACAAAATTGGCTTCATGCCGTATCTGAGCACTACATGGATCTAAATGCTTTGCTTTTTCCAAGGAACGCTAACATTAATTAGATGCTGCTAATGCTGTTATGAATAACCTAATTGTGCTGATTTGGGTTTCACTTCAGCTGCTTCTACTTGGATTCCAATTTAGCTGTGACTTTTGAACAAGAAGAAAAGGAGCAAAGGGCTAAAATAAATTGACCTGGTGTTAAACTGAAATTCAAGGTTATAATTTAAAACCTCTTCCTCCTCCCAACCTGATTTAATCCAAGTTAATTGTATTTACCTTATTGCTTTGTGGTAAATGGTAAATTTATATTGTGGCTCTCCCTGGAAATATCCCACAAGCTGTGTCTTACATTAGGCCTCTCAGTGAGACAGAGGCATCCTTGAAATTTGTCCATACCAGCATTTGTGACCTCGATTTATGCCACAACTGAGCCCAAAATTTCCATTGCTAAGTGAGGCAATTGTTAAGTGAGTTGTGCCTCATTTTACGAACTTTTTGCCACTGTTAAGCGAATCACTGTAGTTAAGTCAGTCATGTGGTCGCTAAGGAAATTTGGCTTCCCCATTGACTTTCCTTTTTGAAGCTGGCCGGAAAAGTTATAAACGGTGATGCTATTGACCCCAGGACAGTACAACTCTCATAAATACATGCCAGTTGCCAAGTGCCCAAAGTGTAATCACGTGACCATGGGGATGCTGCAACGGTTGTGAATGTGAAAACAGGTCATAAATCGCATTTTTCAGTGTCGTTGTAACTTAGGTCACTAAACAAAAGGTTGTAAATTGAGGACTACCTGGAATATGTATTCTGCTCTATTACTGCATTTGTTTACATATAAGATTCTTCCTTCATTGAGAAGGGACTCAGAGGGCATCTTCCTCCCCTCGTTTGAAACAATTCACACATCCCCAAATCCTGTTTATTCTCCTGAATGACAGAATAAAAGACATTTACTTTTCTCCTATGCTTACTTCGAGAGCCAAATTGGTGTCCATTCCTCAGAACTTCAATTATCCATGGAGAAGAAATTTTCAGCTAAAATCAAACTGGGAAGTTTTACAGGTAGTCCTTGATCATAATAGAGGCCAAAATTTATATTGCTAAGTGAGACAGTTAAATGAGCTATGCCCCATTTTATGACTTTTCTTGCCACGGTGAGTTGAATCACTGCACTTGTTTAAAAAATAACAGTTGTTAAGTGAATCTGGATTCCCCATTGATTTTGCTTGCCAGAAGGTTGCAAAAGGACCGTACAAATGTCATAAATACCAGTTGAGGTCTGAATTTTGATCATATGACCATGGGGGTGTTGCACTGGTCGTTAACTCTGAAAAACGGTCATAAATTACTTTTTTTCAGTGCTGTTGTAACAGTCACTAAATGAATACTTGTAAGTCAAAGACTACCTGTAGTTGGGCTTGGATTATAAGAGAATTAATCTTTTCTTTTTTACTGGTAAGATATTCATCCTTTGCTGATAAGGGTAGTTGTCAAACAAAAACCATTTGTTCAGCAATGGTTTGTAGGGATCAAGTCTTTCTCTACTTGTACAGAACCACAACACACAAATAACGTATTTTTGTTGTTGCTTACTGTATTCCCATGGCAGTGCTTTCCCAGCTCTTGGACAGGCTTAAATGTTAAATATCGTACATGAGCAGATATAAGAGCTATAAAATAGGAATTTCCAAAGAAAATTCGGCCTGTGGAACTGGTTAGTTAAAAAAACAAAATTCCAGGAACTCTGATCAAGAGGCAATGCTCTAGTGATAACTGGCTGCACCTGAGTGAATTTGTATGTGTGGGCATGCACATGCTCTTAGCTTCCCAAAGAAGCCAAGGATTTTGTGGGAAACAATTTCAAAAACTCTGGTATAAAATTTAGTAGGCTTTGTCACTCATTATACAGTCATTAACCTGGAAGGAAGTTAAATGATTGCAGTGAGTTGGAAAGAGGCAGCACAGGCAGGTTAGGAATCAGCAAAGGGGGTAGAGAGCAAATTTTATGCCAGACTAGTTTTCTGCTCTCATGAATGGCTGAGTAATACTTTAACTCATCAGTGGGAAATGGCCCACAGACAGTAGATAAGCAAAGAGTTTGCTCTGTTCAATTAGCATGAAGATGAAGAGCTATTCCTTCCCTTTGAGAGGTTTACAAAGTGTTATGTAGGCCTTTGGTGGTCTCATATGTTAGCTGCACACTTCACTTTTTAATGCTACATGCTCCCAGTCCAACCCCTTGCTTAGCAATCCATAACTAGAGCATCTCCTGGAGATGGCCTTCTAGCCTCTGTTGAAATACTTCCAGGAAAAGAATGGCTACCATCTCTGGAGGCAGATTCTCCTACTGCTGAAGGTAGGAAATTTTTTCTGATGACCTATCAAAATCTGCTTTCTCATAATTAAAACCAATTGTGTCTATTTTCTGAAATAATGCTGAAGAAATCTACTCTGTCTTCTCCATGACTTCTTCACTGTGTGATCAGTCCTCACATTTAAGACCACCTTCTGTCTGTAATGCAAAGGAAACCTGAAGTAAAATCACTTCTGATCAATGACCAAGTTGCCAAACTCAGATGTGGTCATTAAACAAGGACCACCTGTACCTTGAACAAATAGCTATCTTATCTTCTTCAGGCTAAATGTTTTGAGTGCTGCCAACTATGTTTTCCCTTCCAAGATTCTTAATATCTTGTTATTTTCCTCAAAACACACTTCAACTTGTCAGTGTCCTTCCCAAAATGCCATGCTGAGAACTTGACTCCATGATTCAAATAGTGTCTTACCAACCTAAATAGAGAGGAACAATGAATTACTAATTTGACAATCTACTGTTGATGCAGGCTAGCACCATGTTGGCAGCTGTATCAGTGTTGGTTCATGCACCATTTGAGATTCACCAAGACATAGTTACGTTTCGTTTGTACTGTTGCATACCCTAGACATACACTTTTGATTTTACTCACAAAAATGAAGGATTTTGCATTTGTCCTTGTTGAAACTGAAGTTGTTGAGATTTTCCTGAATCTTGATACTGGTTCCCAAGTTATTTGGTATATCACGCCTTTGTGTCATCTGCAAATCTGATAATCCTATTTTTTGAAACCTTGTCAAAGCCAGGTATAGATAAACTAAGCATTACAAAAGTAAGCATTACAAAGCTAAGCATTACAAAGCTAAGCATACGAACCCTCAAGTATACCACTGTAACATCTTCCAATGTAACTCAGAGCCAATGGCATACATTCTACACTTTTTAGACAAAATAACATTCTATTTTTTTTATCCAACTGTAACATAATTAATTCGGGAATATTTTCCTGAAGACTATGCATTCTTGTTCGTTTTTAATTGGCTGGTTAAAAGGTAATCAGTAACTTTATTACTAACATTTCCATCTTACTGCTTAACTTTACCATCAGGTGATGCTTAAAACCATGAATACAGAAGTAACCTATTCCACATAATGCTGAATTTAATCAGATGTTTAAAGCCATTCTAGTCTCTGTAGTTCATCTTAATGAGCAACCTATTAATATTTTGCATTGCTAGGAGAAACATTTTTTAACAAAGTAACTTGCCTGAGCTTTACATGCAACTTGACATCCATGAGAGCAGATGTATCCAAATTAAGATTGTTAAGAAACAAGAAGGCAATATCAATACTCAACACTCATTTTCCTTTGACTTGATTAAATATTAAAGGTTATTGTTAGGGTAGAGGAATGTATTCCCCCCCCCCCCTCATAGATGTTCACTGGTCTCCACAGAATGTTTTGGATGGTTGCATGAATGGGTAGAACGGATACGACACATACACAGCCAACACACACACATCACCATTCATATAACCACATCTCTCCCCTGGAAGCATAATAATCATGGGATTGGGGAGGGGGTGGGGTGTTAAAACTTATTTCCTCTTTGTTCCGGTTCTTTAAAGAAAACCTGCTCTTGCAATCCTACTATTTTTAAGTATGACTTCATTATGTTCTTTGCAGCTCCACTGAAGGTGATTGTTCTGTTGGGTTGGTCAGAAAGACTGGCCTATGACCCCAGCCTTACAGAGTGGGCAGAAAATGACTATGGCATGCCTACGAATATTCCCATTCTTTATGGTCAGGGAAAAACAAAACACTATTACAGAATATTCATTTCAGGAAACTGGATTTACTTGTGTTTATTCCACCAAAGGAAATTACCCTCACCCCCCAAAAAAATCCCTCTGGCAGAATTATATTTTACCAGTTAAACATTCAACAGACATTTTGTTTATGTATATATATCTATAATTACAACATTCAAAATAGTAAGCATTCTTTCATTTTGTGCTTGTCAATCCAACTGTGAAGCTAAGTATCTTGAGCATCAAGAAATCTAGAAGCTCAATTAATATTTGATTTGGGGCATTCTTGTAAGGGGAGGAACAAAAAGGCAAAATAAACTAAAAGCCCTACCACCTCAATCCTACTGTTATCTAAATTTTAAGAAAATAATTCTAACACTTGGAGGATAATCAACAGAGTTTGGGAGAGCTTTCCTATAAACAGGAAACATTACCACCTATTCACACAAAATCTTCCAGCCAAAATCATTATTTTGGCTGAATTTCCTCTTCCGAACTCACCCATTGCTTACTATTTTGTACTCTTGTATGTTTATTGGCATGATTAATAATTCACAGAAGCCCTATGTAATGTTTGCAGGTACTTTTTTGTCTTCTTTTTAAATATATGCATGGTCCTTCACACGAGTTCATAGAGAGAATGGACAAGCTATATATAAAGGAGGGATTTAGGCAATTTTGTCACTTATTAAAAGTGGATGGATGAATCCTCTTATGCCAGAGTTTCTTGTATGAAGACAAATCTACATTAAAGGAAAAGCAAAGGGCAAGCCAGCCTTTTGCAACTCATATATTGTCAGCCTAAACACTCCTGAGTGGTATGTGAAATAGCTCTGTAATTTTTTTTTCCAACTGAGTAAAATACTGTGAAAAATGGCAATAAACATTTCATTTTGGTATGCAAGAATTCTGCTTCACTAGACCTTAGGTTGATGTAGAGCAGGGATGTGCGGTCAGGGGAGGCAGAGCCTCACCGCTCTCATCATGAAAAGAAAAAAAAGGGGGAAAGGGAAAAGGCACACGTGGTCCGATTCCCTGCCTTCCTGAGTCAACATGAAGGGGACCGCGGAGCGCACTCCTCCGGCTCGCGCTCTGCGGTCCCCTTCATGTTGATTCAGGAAGGCGGGGAATGGGACCATGTGTGCAGGAGGCTGAGGCAGCCTCAGCCTCCTGCACACGTGGTCCCATTCCCCACCTTCCTGATGACGTCAGCAGCCTCACCAGCCATAAACCTCACTGCACATCACTGATGTAGAGTATAACTCAATCATTTGTACTGTACCAGTAAATATATAATTTTATCCTGATTACTTTGGTTAGTTTACCAAATTTGTACCAAATTTCCTAAACTTGAAAAGAGTGTGTCTCTGTGTGCGTGTGTATGTGTATAAAAGAAACCACGACCCTGGATTAGAGTATTTCACCAAAATTAATAATTTAAACACCTAATTGACATTGAAAAATTCAGTGACAGTGCAAGATAAAGAATATTTTAAAGCTTTTCAGTGCTTTTCTCACTCTTTCCTCCATAGTCAACATCCACTATTTAATAGTAGAGATACATCCACCAGTTTCTAAAATTTAATACTAATTTTGACAAGATATCATTTGCATCAGAAGTGCTCCAAAACTACTTGGAACCTGTTTTAGAACAAGAGTTTTCTCTTCTACATTTGGCAGTTCTTTTCAAAGTACAATAATATTCATCATCATCAACAACATAAAAAATAACCAAGAGGGGGCACATGAAGCTTCATGGAAACTCAAGGTCCACTTATTACAAAAAAAAAATGCTACCATTTGTTACAAATGGTCAAGCAACAAATTAAATACCAGGTTTTTTTGCTCTGCTATTTTCTATGAAGTGCATTCTTTGGATCACCAGGAGTGTTGGTTGAATAAAGCGGAAGGTGACCTGGAGCAAATTTTCATAGGCCAGCATGAAATTTAATTTATTATACTTTGAATCAGCCCGCTGGCTTCATATTTCAGGAAACGTCTCAGTTAATTGTTTTAGTCATACAGCTGCCACATCCATCGATTGGAAGGCCAAGGACAAGACTGAATACAATTATATTTTGAACTAGTTAGGCACTGTTTAAATAGCTGATATCCATACCAACTGAAACCACCACTTGTTGGCAATTTAGTTTCTTGAATGTTATGGAGTCAGAGATATTTGCAAGTGTTTTCCCATTATATCCCGGAAACTGACAGCTCAGGATTGTCCGATGCTCAACTGAAGAAGAAAAAATTAATAATCAATTATAGTAATTTAAGAAAGAATTCATAAGTTGCGTTAATTATTCCCCAAGAAATCAGGGACCGGTGATAATTTAGATGGGCCCCTCGGAAGAGATGCGTCAGTTTCCTGTCACGCTCCAGCCAAATCTTCATAAAGACTGTGGAAAAAGACTGGAATTCCCCACCAATCTGTGACTGCATGCGGGCTTTGACAACATTCAAAGGGAAAAACAGAAACCCCAACATAGCACCCAATACCCCTCCACATATAAAATCATTGATCAAATGAGTACTGTAAGTTGTTGCTTCTGGCAGGCACTGCTTGATGGGCCCTCGCAGGCCAAAAAAAAGAGCATTGCTAGGACCGTTCCGAAGTAGGATTGGCACTAAGCCCCGATAATATTCCCTGGCCCCATGCTCTCGAAGAACTCTGAATGCTTGGTAGGTGTTTGTAAATTTGTCATGATGTTTGTAGTCCTGCAGAAGTGTCTGCACACGCTCAAAAGGGGTCAAGACAGCTTCTGTGGTCCCAGCAAGCACAGCTGCTAAGCTCCGGGCAAAGATTTCAGGCGCACTTATGTGTCTGAGGAGCACAGAAGACAAATCTTCATATAGGCCAAACATCAATGCCAAGGTTGTGCTCTTCTGCATCAGCGGAGGAAGGATACCTCGGTACAAATTTCTGATTCCATCTTTCTGTAGCTGACATATTGCGTCTCTGGTTCGTACCCCATACAACTGTTGACGAAAGAGGACTTTCTGGATTGGGAAAGTTACTGCAATGTTTGTAATGGCTGCACAATAACCACATAAGTAATGTTTGCCTGAGTTAACTTTTACAATTCTATTACAAGTTTGATCTGCTTTTGCCTTGTTAAGCAAAATGTCTTCTGAATCCGCCATGCTGCTTGTTGTGTTCTCACATAGGTATTCTCTTCTCCTATAAGAAGTAAAGGTGATTGAACAAAGCCAAAATCTACTTGCCATCGTTTCAGGTTAAAAAAATTACCACATTAATAGGTTTAACTCACCTCTTCATTAGTTTTCTGAAAGGTCTCTATGTTTTATGCTAAATTTCAGGGAACGTCCTACTTCAAAAGTACTAAGAGTATGTTTTCAACTTCTGCTTTCCTTGTAATAAATAAAGTACTGTGAAAATATTTTCATAGGTTGTATTATAAGAGATTTGAAAATATTTAATTTCCAGGATCTCAGCCAACCAATTGATACTACACTCCTTCCCAAGGGACGTACCGTTTCTCTTTGTTGAGTGTCTTCTCAACTGAATTAATACTTAGAAAGTATCTTACATATAATGCATAGCAGCATTTTAAAATATATCTCATTCCAGCAGCAGGTCCCATGTTCCAGGGGTGAAATTCAGCAGGTTCTGACAGATTCTGGAGAACCGGTAGCGGAAATTTTGAGTAGTTCAGAGAACCAGCAAATACCATCTCCGGCTGGCCCCGAAGTGGGGTGGGAATGGAGATTTTGCAATATCCTTCCCCCAGGAGTGGGGAAGGAATGGGGATTTTGCAGTATCCTTCCACTGTAATGCCCACCAAGCCACGCCCACAGAACCAGTAATTAAAAAAAAAAGAATTTTGCCACTGCCTTGTTCCCTTTAGTAATAAATTAATTTCTTTTGACTTCCACAGGGCTACAGGTACCTTCCTCTTTTAGCCTGTTCCTTAGATTCACATAAAATAACAGATGCAGAGACACGCTTGAGATTTCCAACATCTTTAAAAAATTAACCAGCTTAAAGAACTATTTTTCTCCAATTAATGAAGAATGAAAAAACTGCAAGCCAAATAAAATAAAAAATTAAATTAAAATAAGGGCCTAATGTACTTCAGCTTGCTTTTGTTTTGCCTTATTAAAACTTGTTTTCCTTTTTTGTCAACTTATTTTATTCAGTCAAATACATTATACTAAAATTTGATTTAGCAATAGCTAGTGACTTAAGTCTGCATTTATTTAAATTTGCCAAATACATATTTCTTATCTCGTTTTGTCCTGTCTACCCTAATTCCTTATTTTTATTTTATTTTTTATGTGTCCCTAAGTCAGTGTTGACTCCTGGCAAACTGCATGAAGTAGTCCCTGCAGTTTTCTTGGCAAAGTTTTTCAGAAGTGGTTTGCCATTGCCTTTTTCCTAGGGCTGTGAGATATTGGCCCAAAGCCACCTAGTTAGCTTTGTGCTTAACGTGGAACTAGTGCCCAGTTTCTAGTCTGGAGTTTTAATCACTACACAAAACTGGACCATTAATACTTATTATCAGGGTGTATAAAAATTGCTTTTTAAAAAATAAAAATAAAAAATAGATTTTATTTAAATCAGATTTTTTTAATTTTTTATCAAATTTATTTTAATAAAATGCTTTTGGAGTAAATATATATATAAAGATAGTTTTCTATTTAAGATACATTACTAATTTAGTTTATTCAGCATGAAATGGAGCTTAGTTAGGCTGCATATTCTGCAATATTTACATTTTTGGTAAACTCAATGAATCCCAATGCTGCAAGCTAAATAGGAAACCTTCATTTTGTTTGCAAATAATAATAATATTAAAGATTCTAACTACCAGCAAGAATGAGTCCTTACATTTAAAGAGCACCTGTCATTTCAGATCCATCATAGCAGTGCCTGCTAGCGGGCATCCAGTCACATGCTGCCCGCCACATCCCTCACCTTATTGTGTCACTGCCGCATCACCAGGCATCCCGTTAAAGTGAATGAGGCAACAGCGGGTCAGAGGAAGAGCCGCTGTGGGACAGAAATAACAGTTGTTCTTTAAAAATTATGATTTAAATTGACTTCATTTAAATCAAATCCACCCTGCTTATTATTCAATGTAAAAAAAGGGAGTAAAATCAGTCAGTCTAATGGAGAAATAGATATCATGCACAGCCTTTAAAGGGGAAAATTCCAGATCTTGCTTTTTTTTTTTTTTTTTGGCTACCTTTTTGCACTTTACTCAGCTAAACAAATAGATAAATTGCTTCAAATCTTCTCTTGTTCTCAGTTTCATTTTCTGGTTTTCCTTTCTCAACCTTGAGTAAATACTTATCCTTTTTTTCTTTAAAGAAATATCACTTTCAAAAAGAAAGAAGAATGTAGACATCTTAAATTCTAACCACCATGGTCAAAAGAGAACTGAGACCCTTTAGTGCAGAGTAATGCTCCTCCCACTAAGGCACCTATTGTCCTGATTAGTAATGAGTAGAGGGGCAATCTCAACTACTATGTGTTTTCTACTAATTGTTTAGCAATTATATCTGGACCAATCAAGAAGAGAAACACTGGTATTTTTAGTGTTCTGAGTATGAAAGTATTCCTACTACAATTTTCTGCAATGGTGAAGTCAGTTAATAATATGTTGTATTACAGTATTATGAAAATTAACAAACGTTTGCTGGTTGGCCTGCTTATTGCAAAAATCAGGACTGTTTCAGAGTACGACTATTGAGAAACTGCAGTTAAATACAGAACATAGCTGGAGAGGCGATATCGTTGACACCATATACTGTAATACCTAATGGAATAAATTCCTTGAAGTTTTATTTCTGAGATCAATTTGAAATGTTATCCTCTTCTTTTAAAACCCTATCCAATGTAGCTTTCCTTGTATTCTCCATTTTCTTCAAATGAGGCAAGGCATGACATTAAAATGAGGACCTTTTCTAATGTGACATCTTAAGGAGCTCAACTGGAGCCTACATTTATTTTTCCCCACTGCCAGACAATGACTGTTTTGTTTTTCTATGTGTTATCTATAGAGCTTTATCATCTGCAATATCAATAAAAAAAACTGTCATGGTAACCAGGTATTTATATTTGACAAAGAAAACTGGACTATGCAGCAGTCTGAAGTGCAAAGCTTTTTTATGGCTGAATTACCTTTATTTTCTTATTAAGTAATTAACATTTGTTGCGTAAGTCTGCTACTGATCTGCCTGTAAATCTGCCTTTCCAGCCACATTCCTGTTTGAGCAAGAGCAGGTCATTAGCAAGCATTTTAAATCTTCCTCTTATATTTCTTTTTTACCCATGTGTTACTTATTTCTTCATGTTTTCATTTTGGAATTCTGAATGGAATTGCCCTGAAGCTTTCTCCCCCTCATTCCTAATTTCAACTCAACAAGAAAACAGAATACAGAAGTTTTATCCCATGTCAGTTTATCACTAGAAGAGGCTAATTTAGGAAGAATAAAAAGATAATGGGAATGGGAATATTTTATTGCGAATGAACCCAGAATTGGAAGCTAGCAAAATACAAGGCTGAATTTTGAAAAGGATGAAATTCCATCCTTTAGCTCCATACTCTTAACAGGAAGGATGGAATGAGCTGACGTTCCAGAAACAAGTACAGATGGAGTACAATGCTCTCTGTTCTATTAATTTTTTTCCTTTAATTTTGTGCTTTCTTAGAACACACTCCATATAGAATATTTTATTGTTCTACCCTGTTAAGGCAATATAGAAATCAAATATATGTAAAAGATTAGATATTACTTCCAGCAATTACAATCTACCAACTAAACACAAAAAAATGAACGGTGAAATACAATTGTTTTAGTGAGGCAGCGTTATTCTAACTATACTGAAGATGTAACAAAATACAGTGGTAATTTATCACTATGTTGTTAAATTATCAATAGAGGGGGGAAATGAACCTACTAATATATAGCCAAATTTAGATAACACAATGTCTCATTCCTCAGCATAATGTGGACTGCATTCATGTGAATATAAAGAACAGTGGAGACTTTACTAAGATTTACGCCTGCTACTAAGGGCAGGACAATATTAAAACTTGTTCTCCCCACATCAGGGGCACATATTCATTAAGAGCTGCCATAGTCTGCATGTTAGTTTATCCAAGCTGCTTTCTCAGACAGCACCAAATGCCAAGATGTGATAATAATAGCTTAAGAGAAGATAAGTTATCAAAATTGTTTCTACTTGTCCATGTGAGGGGGGACTTTTCTTGTTTTTGTGTTGTTTTTTTATTTTAATTGTAATCTTAATAAAAATTATATGGAAATAAAAGTGTGATAATAATCTACATTGGAGTGCAAACTTTATTATAAGGAAACCATCATAGTGAAAATGAGATAATTACCTTTCCTATATGATACAAAACAAGGTTTTTTCTTATAAGCAGCATTCTAGAGCAAGTCTTCAAACTGTTCTTCCTAAAAAGAAATCAATAGTCTTGTTTTATTTGGCTGCAAAAATTCAGTTGGTGAGAAGATGGCAGCAAAGACATAGAAAATTAGCTCTACTGCTGTCTAGTGCTCATCATGATTTGTTTATTTAAAGAATATTTGCTACTTTAGCTTTTGTCTGAATTTACTCAATTCACCATCAGCATTTATAAAATATTCTATCAGCTTCTCTACAGCCACTATGCTAAACCTTCCCTACTATTTGGGTGGGAAAAAACTTCCTATAACCTCCTTCTTGAGCATGATGAAATAAATATTTTTCATGAGTATACTGGTAGTCATAACACAGAACCCCAAATCACATGTTTTTATAATTTGAAGGTTTTAAATGCTACATAATTAAATAGTATTCCAATTACACTATTATTTACCTAAGGCCATCCAGCCTCTGCAATCAAGCTGGTAGTGAAATTTTTATTATCTAACATTTAGCTAAAGTTTTTCCTTGCTGTTTGCACCCATTACTTATATTCCATCATAATAATATTGGCTTCCCACTATACATCCTTTCGGGTATAAACTCATGAGAAGCAAGTAGAGAAACACTTGCTATTTTGTTTTCATCAATGTGTTTGACAAACATGCTTCTTGATGCAAATTTAAAGTAAATGGTTACATATACTGTTATTTGCTATTTATTTGTTATGGTTTACTTAAACTGTGCATGCTTTATGTTTCAAATATAAGCTAAATATATGTTTTAGAAAGACCCTTAATTCCAGGAATTTCAAAAATATGCTGACACTGTAGTACTATAAAGTAACTCAGTAACACAATCTCAGTATTGTAAAGAGGAAGTACATATGATTTGCCCATGAAATTTGCCCATGATTTGCCCATAAACTTCACACAGCTTAAAATTAGAAGTATTATATTGTACAACTATTAGTACCCTCCCCCAAACAAAAATACTAATATTTCAAACTCCATGTTAGAACTACACTTCTATTTAGCCTATATACATCCAATATAAAGCCAGAAGAAATTTTGAGATGTTGCATATTTTTGCAAATTTGGAATTGGTGTAATATAATATTCTATTGGGATGCAAATGTGCAATTTCTTTCATAGCCATCGCACTTTTGTATTGCAGCATCCAATTCACTATATATAATAGGCTCTATAGTGCAAACTAAAGTGAAAATCCCTACTATAAACAATCTTCAGCAATTCAACACTTAGCATGGTAAATATATATCAAATTACCAGTTGTACACCAGGAAAAATATTTTTTAAAATGCTTATGCTTATTCACTTATTAATGGGTGCTTATTAGCATTATTACATGCTTATTAACGGGTGGAGACTGTAAGGCTAAGATCCCATACACATTATGCATTGCACATACATTTACGAACATATTTTGGGGCTCATGTATGAAGCATTTTGAAACTGAATCGAAATGCATTGGATTTTGTCCCTGCAAATTTTGGGGGCGCCGTTTTGGAAGCTCATATGTATTTATGCAACGATGTATCCCGCGATTTCTACAAAATTAATTTCTTATCACGGGGAAATTGAGTAAATGTTTCCAGGGCTGCGTTGTTAAACCTGGCTGCCGTGCTTTCCAGAGTAAGACTGGCGGCCAGGTTCATCTCATTTTTAGTCTTTCCACACCCAAGAGAAGCAATTCAGGGCAGCAAAAAATAATAATACAATAAATAAAATAAAGCGAGGCACCACTATAAAAGGCGGGATGCAATCCTGTTTGGGGGAGTCAATATATTAACAGAGTCTGGGATTGGTTAACCAGAAACGCCCTTATCCTCCTCGCCCTGCCTTTGCCCCGAGGTCAGCCGCGAGCACCTGCGGCACAGCCCGGCCCGCCGCCGCTTCTTTCCTTCCCCTCCGTATCTCCATTTTGCCCGCCTGTCCGCCTGCTCGCTTGCATGCTCGCCCGGCGTCTTTGCTTCTCCTTCCGCCACCTCCTCACCTCAGCTACTCCTCACCAAGCCCCGCTAATTCACTGACCCGCGCGCCGCGGGCTTCCTTCATGGCGGCGGAGGCATCGCTGCTCCTCACCCGTACGTTGCAACCAGACCCTGAGCGACTCGCAGCTGCCTGAAACTGACAGGAGAAGCCCCCGGGCCGGCCGGGGGAAAAAAAAAATCAGCTCCTTTCGCCACGCCCTCCCCGCGCGCCGCAGAGAGAGAGAGAGAGAGAGAGAGAGAGAGAGAGAGAGACACGACTGACGCCAAGCAAACGAAGGGGCACGTGTCCGGCGTCATCCAATCCGCTCGCTCGCCTTCCGCGGAAAGGCCGGGTGGCGTTGGGCGTTAGCGCTTCAAGCGAGCTTCAAGTGGAGGAAGAAGAGGCGGGTTGGACTGCTTTCTTCTTTCAGGAAGGAGGCGGGCGGATCGGGTCGGGGCCGCTCTAGCGGATGTCTTGGCTGTATAAGGGGAAGGGAGGGAAGGGCTTCCTGTTTTGCCTGATTGGAGGAGGAGACGGCGGCGCTGGAGGCGAATTCTGTATTCATTAAAGGCGAATACAGAAAATTCAGGCGGCTGTTTCTTCGGGTCCCACCAGTTCTATCCCTGAGAAGGATGGGGGGGGGGGTAAATAGTGACAGTCTAGGACGGGTATCCCCAGTGATCAATATTGACTTCCCAACAGTCAATAAAGGGCTGGGAGACAAAAGAGAGTAGGGGTCAGTAAATGATAAAACGTCATTAGATCAGTTATTGGGGGTCTGTAAAACTCCACTCCAGTCTTTGCCATCTTGAGAACAGTCCATCATTTATTTATTTATTTATTTATTTATTTATTTATTTATTTATTTATTTATTTATTTATTCATTCATTATTTATTTATTTTGTCAATCATTTACAAGATAATAGGTGTAAGAATAAACATGAGTGTGAATGAAATGGGTACGAATAAATGGGGGCAGTAGGACCGGGACGATAGGCGTGGTGTTCAGACTGGATTTGGCATTTTTAATCCACCTGTCCTATCCAGGCCTTCCCAAGGATTTGGGATAGGCAGATGTGGGTGTTTTATGGTGTTAGATGTGCATCATAGGATATATCGACGTAGGATATAAGCTGTTCTGAGTGAAGCTGCCCTTTTGCAATTGACTGATGGTGGATTTGTCAATGCCAATGGGCGATGGACGTTCAACGGGTGCTCTAGTTGTTTTGGAGATGCACTCATGACACCACCTTTGCTTTCTTTTTTCAGTTGTTCCATAGTTCTGTTTGCAGGTCTTTGTATTTTGCTATCTTCTCCAAGTTCTTTCTCTTCTCTTCTGCTGTCTCCAGGCATTGCCACATTCACTAGCCAGATTTTTTTTAATTATTATTTGTAGTACTGTTAAAGTATTATTTATTGAATTATTTATTAAATATAATATTTGAGTGTTGATGAACAGTCTAAAGCTTCATGAAGGGTTGGGTGAGCTTAAGAGTTTGGGAACCCCTGTTAGGAAGTGGATGTAGCATTACCTGGTTAGCTTCTTAAAAGGCTGTTTGGATGTGAATTTGTGTTTAACAGATAGAAAATTGTTCCACTACTTCTGCAGAGCAGTCAGACAAAGAATTAAGAGGCTCCTGGCCCTCCCAGATGGCACTTGGTTCAAGACATTTGTTGCAATGGACATGCATGCAAGCAGCCACAGACATTGTAATAATGTTAGTCTTTAAAAGAACCATGAAAAGCCACAATCCATTTACATTAGTTATATGGTTCTTGGGAAATGATTGTACAAGAAAAAATTATAAATACGCAATAAAAATGATTTACGAGACTGAAAAAAGATAACGTGTCTTATTGGCTTCTTAGGAAAGATTTCTAAAATATGTCCTTAAAATATTATTTATTTGAAATTTATTATGATAATAAAGCTACTATTAGAGGAGCCTGTGTGTAGAAATGTACTTCCCAATGTACAAATGTACTTTCTACAGCGTCGCCCCCAAATAATATATAGTAATTTTTTAATTTAAAAAAAAAAGAATTACTGTAAATACTGATTTGTTCCCATAAGGTAAATTGCTCATCTCTGATTTCTAAGCAAATAATTCATTTTAAAAAACATCCAGATATGTCAGCTATTGTTTCACTTGAGGGGAAAGGAGGGAAGGAGAGGGAAGGTAGAGGTCTCAGCCCAAAATCCTTCAATCTCATTTCTCTTTACACAATACTGTAATGCGTATTTTTCAGAAAACGGCAGTAGCAAAGTTCATTTTTAAAAAACACACATGAGAAAATCACTAACATACACATATGCAAACAGACAACGCCCAACAAATCCCACTTCATAAAAAACATAAGTAAACCAAGAGAGTATGAAGAAAAAAGGTAGCTTCTTATCTTATCTTATAGCTCATAATTATAATACAGTTCCTGAAGTATGTAACCATTAATGGTTGTTACCTTTTCCCTATCATCTCTTGATGGCTGCAGAAGGCCCATGTTATCCCCGAATTTGATTTCAGGGTGGTTTATAATCAGATTTGCATGAAAGAGAGACCAGAATATTAGCTTCCTGTTATACTTATAATTGGTAAGTTGCAGTAACGTTATTTGGATGAGAGCCTGGTTTGCCAGTTTTCATAAAAGATATAAATCACTTTTTCATGATATTGTCCTTGTTTGGACAATTTGGTCACTTAGAGGAGCCTGCTCTCCATACTGAAATAGAAAACACATCTCATCAGTTCCTTCATTGATACAACCTTTATGCTAGAAGTTCCTTTTTTTTGCCATCATACCTCCCTTTACTATAATCTTCATGTATACTGCTCCCCCCAAAATATGCAATTGAACTTCGGGAAAGCTGTAAAAACGTATAACTAAAAGGTTCTTTGCCCCTCACCTGGACTCTGCTGCACTGCCACAAGGGAGGTACACCTCACAGCTTGGGAACACTGCTCTATGCTAATTTTTAGAAAGGTCTTTAGATTATTTGAATTACTATGCTTCTTTGAAAAGGGTTATTTAAATTAAGTACACTATATTCTGTTTGGAGGGGGATATATAAAATGGTAACTAATTTTATTATATTAATTATACTGCTGATTTGGCTTGCCAAAAAGTGATTCTGCTATTGATGAATGTAGGAGATTTCAGAAAATCCAAGTCCTGTTGCCATGCTTGAAGTCTAATGCTTGCATTTTCCCCATATTTTTTCTCCATTGTCTTTGTGCAGGAACATTTGTAACTAAGTGTTGCATTCCATCCACTCATAATGTTTACTTTAGAAGAATGCTGCAGGGCTCAAGTGAGGCTCTGAGAGGTAGTCTTGGAAATAAAGATGTGTGACTGAATGTTGTTGGTTTATATTATAGCAGTTTCTTATTTAAGATATATCTCTTTTAGCTTTAAAAATATTTAAGGAGAGTTTAGATCAATGTGCAAAGGAAGCTTTGCATTTGAAGGATTTGTCTGCATGTTAAGAGACTTAAAAGGCTCATAAATACAAAATGCATTGTATTAGTATCATGTAAAAACAAGGGGGTCACTAAAATCATCACACCAACTTTATGGGATATAATTAAAAAAAATGCAAATGCGAGATTCTAGTCAAGCAATTATCACCTTATTGATAGAAAAGGCCATGTCTTTATGTCCCCTATTGCATCTATCTTGCCACTGTCAAAATACTTATTTTGGATAAACTATACCATACCTGTGAGCACCATATGTTTATAGAATACAATAGAGAAAAGCATGTCTTATGAATATATTTCAAGCAAACTTTATTATTCCAGTTCTGCTGATAGTGTGTAACCTTAACCTGAGCAGCTTTTCAACTTTGCAAATATTTTTTTTTAACTTAAATCCCTTCAGTAGAGCTCAATGCATGTTTACTTGGAAGCAGAGACTTCCAGGAGTTTGTAGTCTGGGGCTGAAACCCCAAAAGTGTAGGTTTTACTGCCATCTGGTGGGCTCTTCGGGACCCCAGAAATCATGTGATCCCAATGCTAGAGCTACTGAGCTGAGGATATGATCTCCCTTTTTCCTCCGCCTTCCTTCCCTTGTAAGATCTCTATGATCTGAACGCCCGTGCGCGCTGGAGCAAGGGGAGTGGCTCCCCGCCCCGGGTGTTTTCCTTCGCGCTCGCACTCTAATAGACCCGAGCGGAGTGGGTAGGATGCTGTGGGAAGGCGAGGCAGTGGATTCCGCCTGAACCGTAAAAGAAGGCGGGCTCCGCAGATCGGGATCGGTTTGTGGCTATGTTCGCTCATCTGTAAGTCCCATGGAAGAGAGTGAGACTTTGATTAAACTTGCCTAAGGATTGGCTTGCAGAGTATATATACTTTACTTAAGAGGTTCCTGCTGTTGATATCCTGGTGTGTTAATTATATTGGATTAATGCCTTCTTTTTTGAAGCTTAAAAAAAAGGTTGAAGCTTTCTTGCTGTTGTGTATGGGATGGGAGCAGAAGACAGACTCCGGTCAAAAAGCACCTTATTGATTCCATAATAATCGTGCCACAAAACTTTGGGAGGCTGGCTTTCATCTACTCCAGGAAAAAAACACATTTTTAAGAATGGGCAATGCAGAATAGTTTCTTCTGGGACCTTTTGTCTGCCCCATCTCCACTATTCTGGTGGGCTCTTTGCTCAAGCAGATCTGGATCTTAGGGTCTAAGCATGCAGGGTTTGAATTCATTTTAAAAGAGTTTGTGTGCTGTCAATCTGTTTAAAATTAAGATGCCTATGAGTAGATCTGGAGACTGCAAGAGTGTAGTTTTCCTGGATTGGTTTAAAAACCCAAAGATCATAACAACAAAGTGATACTTTCAGCATTTTATAACAAATAGTTTGTATGATAAAATAGAAGCTAATTCTTATATGTTACCTTCCATCAGTAGAATAGAAGTCGTTGATGGAATGAATTTACCTCTTTCTGTCTACCATCCAAATCTGCAGATATGGGTGATGTTTGGTGCAAGGAATAGATCGGGGTGGGATGGGGAATCCTGTGGAATTTATGGGTGTTTTTTTCAAGTGAAATTGAATTTGGTTCACTGCTTGTTACTGTGTTCTGGCTGATGAGCTGGTGAGCTGAACTCTCACTTCTTCTCCCTCCTCTAATGCCTCTGAATTACATTTGGAAAAGCACTTTATATACAGATTGTACTAATTGATTTTCAATTTCTACCCTGTTTCCCTGAAAATAAGACCTCCACGGTAATAAACCCAATCGGGCATTTGAGTGCATGTGCTAAAATAAGCCCTCCCCGAAAATATTGCAACACAGCAGCAGCCATGAGGTGACCATGCTCGCCGCCTCCTGCACCTCAAAAATAATAAGATCTCCCGGAAAATAAGGCCAAGTGCTTATTTCGGGGGTCAAAAGAAAATCAGACCCTGCCTTATTTTCAGGGAAACATGGTATTCACAAATGGTGTTTCAAAAATTTAAGTTCACAGATACATATAATCACAAATTAACAAAAGTCAGCTCAGAAGCAAAATACAGTGAAGCGACATATATATCAGGGCTAATTAAATTCCTATATTGCATGACAGTTTTTATGGGTTTGGGGCAATAAATAAAAATATGGAAATTATTTGCAGTGGAAAACCACAAACAAAATGACAAACCTGAAAAAGTAGACAACATTGTTCTGTATGAACTATTGGCTATATCTTCAGGTTTAAAAGAATGAAATCCAAAATTGTTATCCTGGGACCCCCGAAGACTGATAATTCTGCTCCCTTTTTTCATCACAAGTAATTGAATGATCCAGTCTCATCTGGTCCAGTTGAATCTCTCTGGGAAGAAAGTAAATCCAGAATAGTGAACTGTGAAGCTATGCAGCATCTGATTTCCTCTGCTGTTTTGAGATTAATTTCTTAGACATGGCATCAAAGCAAATTCTCTAGCTGCAGATTAGATCCTGATAGCTGTTAAAAACCACTTGTTTAATATATGGTCTAATTATAAAGAAAGCCATTATTTTGGTCAGCTTATATTCTCTCTCTCTCCTTTAAGTCTCTTGTGTGTGTCAAAAAAGCTTTTGTCTCTCTTCTGTTCTGTGAAAGGGCGAGGTGTTTAATTCTTTCAGGTCTTTACCATGTTTCTTCTTCAAAAAACTTGGAAGAGAAGCCACAGTATATGTCAAAAAGATTTGTGAGTTCTCTCATGTACAGGACAATCTGGAAAAAAAACCTGGTTAGTGTCCATCCAACATTACTACTGCCTCATCTGTAGCAGAACTGCTTCTTGCCATCTGTGCTTTTGAACAGCTAAGTGTCAGGTTTGCCAGAAACCTCAAACACAAAAATCACTGGTTGCAGAGCAACGTAGTAATACAAAGCTGAATCCAAAGCTTAGAAATGCAAAGAGCCAATTCTAAAATGTGTGTGTGTGTGTGTGTGTGAATGCGTGTGTGCGCTCTGAAAAGCAGACCTTTTTCAACTCAACATTCTCCAGTTGGATTAGAGGGTAATTCCGCAGAATCTAAACTAACCTAATGGGAATTGTAGTCTGAAACGTCTACGGATTGAAATGAATTCTGTCCTAAGAGCACTTTTGCAGAAGAAAAGTAGACAGACACGTGGCTGAAGAAATTACCTAGATAATTACAGGTAACCTTTGACTTGCAACCATTCATTTAGTGACTGTTTAGAGATACAACGGCACTTAAAACAGTAACCTATGATCATTTTTCACACTTATGGTCAGGGGTGGGTTCTGGCCAGCACGACTGCCATTTCGGTCCTGTGTGGGCACGCGCTTGATGCGTGCTGCACACGCATGCACAGTGCACTTAAAGTTGTTCTGTGCATGTGCAGAACTGAAAAATAAGATGGCGGTGCCATCGGTGCTGACCAGGGAACTGGTTCGGGGGCGTGGCAGGCCTGGATCGCTGCCGGTTCCAGTGACCCAGGCCGCCAAACCACTACTGGTTTGGCCAAACCGGTCCAAACCGGTAGGAACCCACCCCTGCTTATGACCATTGCTGCATCCCCATGATCACCTGATGAAAATTCAGACACGTGGCAATTGGCTCATATTTATGACAGTTGCAATGTACCAGGGCCACGTGATCTCCTTTGGTGACTTCCTGAGAGACAATGTCAATGGGGAAGCCAGATTCATTTAACAGCCATGTTACTAACTTAACAACTGCAGTAGTTCACTTAACAACTGTGGCAAGGAAGATCGTAGAATGGGGTAAATTTTAAATTAATAACTGCCTTCTTAGCAACAGAAGTTTTGTGCTAGAGTTGTGGTTGTAAGTAGAGGGCTACCTGTATCTTGGACTGGGATTGTTAGACAAAATGCAAGAGAAAGCTTATTTTGAACTGAATCTGCATTTTATTTATTAACTTGTTATTTCCATTACCATTATTATTGGAGATGCTCCTACAATAGCACGCCTCTAAGTGATTAAGAAACTCATTCTGGCTCCCATGGAAAACCATGCAGAATTAAAATAGCATACTGCCAAACAGATGGAGGCAGAGCATCTTTATCTTCAAAAGAGCCATATTTTAACAGCTTTTTGGAAGATGACTGGAGCTGAGAATATCGGGTGGGGAGGAAGCTTGTTCCATATGGTCAACAGCAATAAAAAGAATGGTGTATATGTGTGTGCAACATTTTATGTTTTTTTTTCTGGAAGATAAGTTGAAAAAATAATCTCTCTCTTAAGCAGATATATCTAACTTGTGCCACATCCAGTCCTGGATAGCTAGTAAATAGGTTAGCAGAGAAGAGCAGAGCAGAGCAGAGGATAACATAACATAACATAACATAACATAACATAACATAACATAACATAACATAACATAACATAACAACATAACATAACTATAATGTGTATGTATGTATGTCTCTGTCTGTCTCCGTCTTGGAACACACACACACACAAACACACAAACACAAATATATACACATAGCCCAAGAGAGTTCCTCTTCACTCCCCCTAGCTAAGGCAAGCCAAAAGGTTGGATATCAGTGAGCCATAGAGTCCCTGTGCCATATAAAAGCTAGTGTATGTGTGTTTGTGTACGTACAATACAGTTGCAATGACAAGTTTGCCTAAAGGTAAATATACAAAGTTGACACATTTGTACTCCTGTACTATTTTTTAAATTAAATCAGAATCTGACCAGGTAGGGATTTTCTCCACAGTTAAGTGTGCATTATATATGCTTCTATTTGTTCTCCATGTGGCTGAGTCATAAACAGTTTTAACAGCATGCTCTTTGCACAGTGGTTTGCTGTTACTATTTATAATGTGCAAGATCACAAATTGCCTTTGAAAGTATATTTATTCCACAAGGTTTTGTTTTCAATCCTACAGGAGCAAATCTTCTTGATTTGAAACAGGTCTACCATCCTGCCCATCCTCCTTATACAAGTACAGAGTAGGTCTTTGAATTTTCATCAGAGATAAAAAAAAAAACCCAAATATCAATTCAAATGCATTTCATACTATGCAAAATCAAGTATATTTAATACAGCAGGTGCTCTTCTGCCAGCAGCAATTATACTTCCTGTATAATTTAAGGTGATCAATCCGTATGATCTTCATGCCTCCCATTTTATGGCAATACTGTTTTAAAGAGCATTTTATAGGCTGTACAGATGTGACCTAAGGAGGGGAAAAAATCTTTCTAATTTAATTTTTGCCTCTGTTGTAGAATTTGTGTTTGAGCACACAAACGTCTAAATAGCTTGGTAACTAGTTTAATTAGTAACTATTTGGAGAGTTTATTCAGTTTAACCATTTGGAGCCAGTCCAAAATGGTGGATACCCTCCATATTTATGCTAGGATTGTACAAAGAGTTCAAAACTGTTGTTTTACATAACTTGTTGGTGCATGTGAAGCACCACTATTTCATAAAGAGTTAAAAGCAGCACATGGCTATTTCAAAGGCTTTCCCCAGTTGTAAGCTTATATGGTAGGAGAGCACAGCCTTTTTGAAGCAAAGGGAAACTAAAAAGTGAATAGAACCAGGACATAAATGTGCCTAATGGAGGTGAGTTAATTTATAGTATAAAAGTATTTGTAGAGGGACTGTGTGGCAAAGTTCATAGAATTGTAGGTTTGGAAGGAGCTTGAATATCTTATAGTCCAGTTCTCCATGCAGCACAGGAATCCTCATACCATGCTGGAAAAATGGTCCTGGAATCTTTTCATGAAAGATGGAATCTTTTCATGAAAACTTTCAGTGATGGCATATCCCTGGTTTCAGGAGACAGATTGTTCCATTGCTTACTAGTTCTCATAGTCAGGAAATTACTTATTTCATGTTTATATCTCCCTCTTCCATCGGTTGGTTCTGTGAGGATGAAGGTTTTTTTTTTTTAATGTTAAATTAGTTAAATTGAGATCATGGGTGTACAATGAATTACGCTAAAAATGTGTGTGAAACCTTAAATGGCAAGAAAAAATAAGAAAACTAGATGGATAACTCACACCAGGGAATAGGAGAGAAGATAGTAATAGACGGTTTAATTGAAGAACAAGAATATGGAGGAAAAAGGAGCTGAAAATGGAAAACAGCTAGAGGATTTCACTGGAGTAAAATAGAGTGATAGATGAAATAAGAAATGATAATTTGGATTAACTTTGAAAGGGCAATTAATGATATTGTAGGTGTGGAAGAAGAATAATAGAGCTGAAATTGGAACAGAATTATGATGTAAAATGGGTTATGTACATTGGAAGATGTAAAAGGAAAAAAACACCGGACAATACTTTGTACATAAATATGTATGTGTAACAAAAAATAAATAAATAAACTTGATAAAAGGAGGATAAAGTTTTGAGTCATACAGCCATGGGGCCACAGGAGGTATACCCCAATATATATATACAAATAGAAATCAAGATCTGAATGATACAGTGATCAGGAAATGCTCATCAAGACTACAAAGACCTAGTTGAAGACTACTGTTTAATACATGTACTAACATAGGTAAGGAACACAGAGGTTAAATGTTAACACACAATGGTGCATGTCTGAGGGTTGGTTTTTTTAAGCTTTTGATTTCACTTAGCCATTGTCAAGCTATAAAGTCAACTAAGTAGGGAAAAGAGGAAAAGTGATGCATTGATTTGATGGGCATGTCTCAACTCCCACCGTGTTCAGTTAAATCCCAACAATGATGCGCAGAAGGTATATGATGACCTCTTAAACGTTTGTTTTTGTGCCCCACTATTCCTAGGTGATTATGGAGATCAGTGGGCTCCCACTAGAACTGTGGCGCTTAATACTGTCCTACTTGCGTCTTCCTGACCTTGGCCGCTGCAGTTTGGTGTGCAGAGCATGGTATGAGCTCATCCTCAGCCTGGACAATACTCGGTGGAGACAGCTGTGCCTTGGTTGCATTGAATGCCGGCATCCAAACTGGCCTAACCAGCCTGGCGTGGAGCCTTGGTCATGGAGAGAAGCTTTGAAGCAGCATTACCTCTCTTCTAAAACCTGGACCAAAAACAGCCACGATCTGGAGTCCTCCAACTGCTTCTACTTATTCAGGAGGAAAAAGGACAGGCGGGTTCTTTGTGTTGGGCCTGGCTGTGAGTTTGACAATCTGAGGAGTGCCTTGCTTTCAGCCAGCATGTATGACCGGATTGTCCTGCTGCCAGGAATGTATGAGGAACAGAGTGAAATCTTTCTCAAGGCTCCTGTGGAAATCATGGGAAAGGGCAAGCTCGGGGATGTGAACCTTCTAGTGAGCTTTGACCAGCACTGTCCAACAATGAGGTTATGCAATTTGGTCTTTATGCCAGCCTGGTTCACACCAGTAATATATAAGGTGAGTATGAAGAAGGATCCGAAGAAGCATTCAAGACTTGGGGTTGCCTGAAGAATAGTAATGTGGGAATTAGGGGCATCTGGTCAATGTGGCAGAATCCACATGAAGCTTTTCCCAACTTGGGGCCTTTTAAATGCATGCCCCAGTGTTCCCCACCAGTGTGGCTGTTGTTTCCTGGATGCCACCAGTTTGGCGAAGGGTTCCAGGGAGCCTTGCTTGCCATGGTGAACTACATCATCTGGAATTTCTGACTAGCTCAATTTATAGTTGGTATAGTTGGTGGGAATTTAATCAACACATCTGGATGGCACCAGGATAAGAAAGGTATCCTGCTAAGTTAGATCAACAGTAGACAAGGTATTTTTTTTCTCTCAAGCATGTGACCCAGTGGTTGAAATGCAATATTGTAGGCTGACTCTGCCCACAGTCTGGAGTTTGATTCTGATGGGCTCAAAGTTGACTCAGCCTTCCATCCTTCCGAGGTCAGTAAAATGAGGACCCAGATTGTTGGGGGCAATATACTGACATGTGTAAATTGCTCAGAGAGTGATGTAAAGACTATGGGGTGATATATATTGCTATGAAAGCATCATGTGTTAGTCAGGGGAAGAACCAATGCTTGTTTCATCTCTATGTTCGGTTAGGAGCTGCCATGGTATCCTGGTCTCTCTATTTCATTCTCATCAGCACAGTTAGAAGATAGCAGACTAGGAGGTTCTATCTCTGTTCGCAGGCAATATTTCTCTGGAAAATGAGTATCCTCTGTGAGTGCTTTTTTACAAAAATGGAAAATAGCCTTACCTGGTTTCATTCTCTTTTCTTAGACAACCTCAGGCCATGTCCAGTTTGACAACTGCAATTTTGAAAACAGTCAGCTGCAGATTCATGCTCCCGGGACCTGCCAGGTTAAATTCTGCACTTTCAATCAATCCAGCATCCATTTCCATAACGTGGCTGTCTGTATCCTGGAAAACTGTGAATTTGTTGGCAGTGAAAATGCTTCGGTGACAGTGGAAGGAAGTCCATCTTTGGACAGGAACTGGGCCTGCAAACACTTGACCCTGTTGGCAAAATCTCGCTCCGTCTTGCTGCAGACATCTGAGCCCTCCCATTGCAATATATCAAAGTTTGAGAGCCAGGGGACTCTTCCAATTTCAGACATGAGGACCTGTGACGTTGTGGTAGCTGAAAACCCAAGTCACATATTTCCTGTTTCACAGGCTCAAGTGGTGCCAAGGAGAGGCCTTGAGAAGGAAAGGGAGGCATCTGGGAACCTTAACACCGCACACAAAGAAGAGGCCATGACTATAGACACGGATTCTAGTGACAGTGAACTGAGCCTCAGCAGTGAGAATGAAGACGAGGATGAGTCGCTGTACAAACTGCCTTACCAGGCTCATAGCTTGAGCCACATGCTGGCCAAGGTTGTCCATGGGAAGCTATCCACTGATGGATTACCAGCCCTTCAGAGTGACTATGAGCTAAAACCTTTGGCTCAGGAGCTGCAGCAAGATAAGGAGGCTCAGTGTCTCGCCAATACCATGCAAGGATGCCTTGTGAGGAAATGTCTTTTCAGGGATGGAAAAGGTGGCATCTTTTTGTGTTCCCAGGGACAAGCCAGAGTGGAAGGGAGCATCTTCAGGGACTTGACCTATGCTGTGCGATGCATACAAAACAGTAAGGTGCTGTAAAAGGCAGGAGCACATCTTGCATGCTACAGTTAAACCTAAAGTAATATTTAATATTGGGGATGCGGTGGTTCAGTGGCTAAGACACTGAACTTGTCAGTCAGAAAGGTTGGCAGTTCGGCGGTTTGAATCCCTAGCGCCACATAACAAAGTGAGCTCCCATTACAGCCAACCTAGCAGTTCAAAAGCATGTAAAAATGCAAGTAGAAAAAAAAACCCACCTTTGGTGGGAAGGTAACAGCGTTTTGTGCACCTTCGTCCTTTAGTCATGCCGGCCACATGACCACAGAGACGTCTTCGGACAGTGCTAATTCTTCGGCTTTGAAACGGATATGAGCACCGCCCCCTAGAGTCGGGAACGACTAGCACATATGTGCGAGGGGAACCTTTAGCTAATATTTAGCTATTTTTAAGGCTAACTTGATCAGCCTTGCAATTGTACCTACAAATATTTGTGAATGTGTATTATGTTAACCTTGTAATATTTTTCTAACCACAATTTTTCAAAACAAATTCCATATAATTCAAAGGGCATAATTTTGGTTTAGTTTTTTAAAGTTGGATTTTTGTCTACTATATGCAGATTAACTTAATTTGTCAATGAGTTGCCTTATGTTGCACAGAGATGTTAATTATAGGAGAGGCCAAGATGTATGAAGAATTGTGAAGCCTCACCCTTTTCCTATTTTAAATCTTCCCCAAAGGCTCTGCTGGCTTCATAGTATTCCCAGGTCTTACATATACATTTTAAACATAACTTCCTCAATAAATTGAATAAATAGAAAAGCAGAAACAATTTTTTAAAAAATAAATCCAATAGAAATGATAAGAAGAGATTCATATGTTTAAAGGTCCTTTTTCAAGAGGCAACTGGACTTTCTGGTTATTCTTTGAAAACATTTCGATTCTCGTCCAAGAAGCTTTTTCAACTCTGACTCAAGAGAGCTGAAGACGCTCCTTGGATGAGAAGCGAAACATCTTCAAAGAAAAATCAGTTGCCTCTTTAAAAGGGACCTTTGGGACACAACCGTGACCTGGATGACTTGAGAATCTCCCTAGACATGGATTCCCGATTCATGGAAAACAGGATTCCATGACTTTTCCTTCTTCCCTGTTAATGAAATTGCAACATTCCATTGGCCCAGCAGGTTTGTAAATAGGAAAAATAAAAGATCCCTGTAGCTTGTTGGGCCGCATTTCGTTGGGTGAGTCAATCATGATGAGGGCCTGGTTCAAAAGCGCTTCAGCTTTTGTTGCAGAATGTCAGACCACAGAGCATTTCTTCACTTTTGTTCAATGATGTAGTTGATCTGTGAACCCACCTTGTTCATTCATCACCACTGTCTAGTGTGTGCGCATGCACGCCCGCACACGCACCCCCATACATTTACACTTTAAAACGGGGGCCTCCAACCTTGGCAACTTTAAGCCTGGAGGACTTCAACTCCCAGAATTCCCCAGCCAGCAAAGCAAAGTTGGCTGGTTTAAAACACGGTGATTTTGGGTGAAGTGATCTTGGTCATGTCATTCCTCTTTTGCAAATCCCACTTCCACCATACTGAACGATGCCTTATTTAGCGCAGGAGGCACTGTGTGAATCATTCCTCAGAGGCAGAACTTGGAAACAAAGGCCCAGTCCTGACAGCTCTCCTGGGTTGTTTTTTCTGACTGAGAAAAATGTGAGGCACCCGGCAAGAGAATTTGGATAGGGGCTACGGAAGGGAGAGGAGTAGCTGCACAAGATTTATGCCTTAAAGCAGTGGTTCTCAACCTGTGGGTCGGGACCCCTTTGGGGGTCGAACGACCCTTTCACAGGGGTCGCCTAAGACCATTGGAAAACACATATTTTTGAAAAAATACGGAAAACATAAAATAATCTTATGGTTGGGGGTCACCTCAACATGAGGAACTGTATTAAAGGGTCGTGGCATTAGGAAGGTTGAGAGCCACTGCTTTAAAGCCTCCTTGTGTCTTTTCAGCCATCTGGCAGCCCTACCATTTATTGTCCTCTGTTTAGTAAGCCTTGGGCATTTAGAACTAGCCCTTTGCTGTGGACCGTTTGCCTAAGGATCGGATAGAGGCTCATGGTCCTACTTATTGAAAAAAATTATTGTAGTTTGTAATCAGTTGGATAGGTGAGAAGCAAATAGATGGAAATGAAAACTGAATCACAGGAATTGTTGTCACTAACCCTCCAGGACAACTGCGATACAATAGTGCCTTGCCTCAGGCGAGCAGTGTAAAGGCTTCCTCAAGGAGGCCCAGGCTTCTTATGCAGGAAAAAGCAGAGGGATAACAGGATGACAGCAGTCTTTGGGGGTGAGGTGGCAGAGATGTTTGGAGTTGGGATGGCTTTGGGGTGAACCGTTAACATGGGATTTGTGTGCCGTTCCCAATGGCTGTATTGTTCTCAGGTGAAAATGGCTTGCGGTTAGGCTTACATTTTCTGTTCCTGCGTTTCAAGGCAATAATTTACTTCAAAGAGTAGGGAGAAGGAAAGGCTTTAATGATATGCTTTGATTTAGGCTTTGTTTATATCAGGTCCCATGGACTCCTGTTCACCTTGATTCGCAGTTAATTTGCAGCATTTACAAGACTTAGAAAGAGCATCTGTGAGAAACTCACTCCCCCGCCCCATTCATACTTCATATTGTTGCTTCTGTTTCTGACTTTATTGCTGGGAAACCAAAAGAAAGATAGCTGCAAAGGGGAGGTGGGAAACTTCTGATATCTGGGTATCTAATTTCTGACTCACCTGGTTTTCTGATAGAGAGAGAGCGCCTGTCACAGCCCTTCTTCTCAGGAATGACATCCTTCCAGAGATCTGGATCTCCTCTACCCTGACCTTATTTAACTGGGCCCTTGAAATTTGACTTTTCTCCAGGCCTAAGCTAGGATGGATGACAGGCTCATTGTGGGAATGTTTATGCTAAAAAGCTAGTTTTGTTTTGCTTTTCCTAGGCATATTTCACTCTATGCTGTTTTGTATTGTTCCAAACTGCCCAGGGAAAGAGGGAGGGAGGGAGCAGGGTGGATAAAACTCAATGATTTAAAAAATAATAATCGGATTTTTAAATTTTAAATTGGATTTTTTTATTTTTATCAAATTTATTTTAATAAAATGCTTTTGGAGTAAAGATAGTTTTCTGTTTAAGATACATTCATAATTTAGTTTATTCAGCATGAATTGGAGCTTAGTTATGTAGCATGAGGCTGTATATTCTGCAATATTGGGACTGTCATTGAGTCAACAGCAGATCAGAGGAGGAGCCTCTGTGGGACATAGATAGTTTAGTTTAGTTTATTAAATTTATAAACTGCCCCCTCTCCCCGAAGGGACTCGGGGCAGTGTACAGACAATAAATATATAATAGACAACAAAACAAAACACAAAACCCCAGACAAAACAACTTGAGCACACAGTCTGTATAGTAACCATAAACTAACTGATAGTTAAAACCAATTAAAACCCCAGAATTTAAAATTTTTAAATGCCATCCAGGAAGGTCAGGATTAGATTATACTTATACTTACGATTGCAATTGGGCCAGGCCAGCTAATTGGAACAAGTGGGTCTTGAGTTTCTTACGGAAGGAGCGGAGATCAGCAGTAATTCTAATATCGGGGGGGAGGTCGTTCCAGAGGGTTGGGCCCATCACAGAGAAGGCCCTGCTCCTGGGCACTGCCCGCCCGCATTGCTTAGTGGATGGTACCCGGAGGAGTCCCTCTCTGTGAGAGCGGATTGGTCGCAGGGATGTGTGGGGTAGGATGCGATCCCGCAGATAACTAGGTCGTGAGCCATGGAGCGCTTTAAAGGTGATAATCAACACCTTGAAACGCACCCGAAAAGCCACAGGCAGCCAGTGCAGCTCGCGCAGGAGCGGTGTTACATGGAAGTACCTAGTACTCCCCATAATTGTCCGCGCGGCTGCATTCTGGACCAGCTGCAGCCTTCAGGTGCATCTCAAGGGGAGCCCCATGTAGAGAGCATTGCAGTAATCAAGGCGGGAAGTCACCAGGGCATGAGTGACTGTGCGAAGGGCGTCCCGCTCTAGTAGGGGGCGCAATTGGCGCACCAGGCGAACCTGGTGGAACGCCCCCCTAGCCACGGCCATCACATGGTCATCCAGCGACAGCCGGGAATCTAGGAGGACGCCCAAATTGCGCGCCCTATCCACCGGGGGCAATTGTTCACCCCCAATGGCCAGGGATGGAACACACTGGCTAAAGCGGGGCGCCAGTAGCCACAGCCACTCCGTCTTGGAGGGGTTGAGCTTGAGTCTGTTGTCTCCCATCCAGACCCGGACGGCTTCCAGACACCGGGACATCACCTCGAAGGCTTTGTTGGGGTGGTTCGGGGTAGAGATGTATAGCTGAATATCATCGGCATATAGATGATACTCAACCCCGAACCCTCGAATGATCTCGCCCAGCGGTTTCATGTATGTGTTGAACAGGAGAGGTGAGAGGACCGACCCCTGCGGCACCCCACACGTGAGCGGCCTCAGGGTCGACCTCTGCTCCCCTGTCAACACACATTGCGTCCGACCGGAGAGGAAGGAGAAGAACCACCGCAGTACGGTGCCCCTCAGCCCCATCCCCTCCAGCCGACGCAATAGGATACCATGGTCGATGGTATTGAAAGCCTCTGAGAGATCTAAAAGGACTAGGATGGAGGAGCAACCCCCATCTTTCGCCCTCCAGAGATCATCCACCAACGCGACCAAAGCTGTCTCAGTGCTGTGACCGGGCCGGAAACCGGACTGGCGCGGGTCTAGATAATCAATTTCCTCCAGGTGTCGAGGGAACTGTTGCGCCACCACACTCTCAACAACCTTCGCTAAGAAAGGAAGGTTGGAGACAGGACGATAATTGGCTAGCTCTGCTGGGTCCAGAGAAGGCTTCTTAAGCAGGGGCCTCACCACCACCTCTTTCAAGACGGCTGGCAAGATGACAGTTGCTCTTTAAAAATTATGATTTAAATCAAGTTGATTTAAATCAAGCCTTTTTGTTAGTGATTGAAATCATATTTAAATCGACTTGATTTAAATCAAATCCACCGAGGGAGGGAGGGAAGTTAGTTAGTTAGTTAGTTAGTTCAGTGGTGACTGGATCACCTTGGATTCTTAAATATATTATGGAAATGAACTATGAGCTTGCTCTGAAGCTGCAGTGCAAGGAGTGGTGGTGATGTTTTTTTTTCCCCATATGTTTGATAGACCAACAGTATTAATGGAATTAGCAAGCACAGAGAAACGCCTTTGCTGATAGAAGTGGGGCTGTTCCTGTGTAGTAAGGTGTAGTAGTCCCACATGTGTTAAATCATAATGTGATTTGTTTGGGTTGGATGGCATTTTCTACATACCCAGTACCGACCTTTTTGTAATTCAGAGTTTCTGGTTTAATGTACACATTTTAAGGTTGTCACTGACCAAGATTAAGTAAACCATTGGCTTAATGCAATGCAAGAATTTGGTCTTAAGATGACTTTTTTTTCTGTTTCCTTTGAGCCCATCTTGATTCCGGGTTCATACAGTATTTTTGGACAATGTTTCCAGGAGTAATTGTTTCCCCTTGCCTCCTCCTTCTTAGGACTGAGAGTGACTGGCCCAACGTCACTCTGTTAGCTTCCATGCCTAAGATAGGACTACAACTTACAATTCTTCTGCTCTTTGTCCAGTGCCTTAAAGGTATCATTTAGCTGAATCAAAATTTAAATTTTGAGTGATCAGGATAGAATGACTAATCAAGAAATAAAATCTACATTTTTTTCAGATCAAGAAACAAAATATTCAATTATTTTCAGACTCCTGTCTGAAAACATCCATCTGCTGAAATATCTTGTGTTTTGGAACTGCTTAAAAAGTTGGGAGTCTTCTCATCCAGTGCATTTCCTCCCAGCCCTGTTTTACATCTGGGTCTTGTCCCTCGAAATGGCAAACAGTGAGAAGATTCAGTGTTCCAAAATGATGAAACTGGGAAGCTGAAACGAGAGAATATGCAATATCTTTTGAATTGCATCTGAGCCTGAATCCTTATTATATATTGGCAAAAGCTAAACTGAGCATGAAGGCAAATGTGTCTTCACAGCTAGCTTGCTGGGGTTTTTTTTCCTTCTTCAAATGCAGATTGCACCAGGGGGAGGAGGCTGACAGTAAAGAAGATCTGAGCAGATGTGGGGAGCTAATTTAAGCTTCCTCCTGAAATCTAGAGAGAAACTCCTCCTTTAAAACCGATATTTGCATTGAAAGGAAGCCTCCTGCTGGTGCCATTATCAGACTGTCCCAGCAGGTACCATTTACATTTTTAAAATACCTGCCCATTTGATGCAAGGATGAATTTCATGTCTCCTGCTATAAGTCAGGCATCGCAGAATCGCTAAGGAGCAAAAGACTTGAAGGAGACGTAGCCGTGCATGATTGGCAAAACAGCTCTGTGCCTCCGTGCATAGCCCTGGGCTTTTCATCCCATTAGCCACGGGCTTCCATTTCATTTAAAGCACAGCAAAGTGGAAACTTTCTCTTGCTTTGCTTGGGCAGTCTCAGAAAACGGCTGCTTGACTATGGTTTTTTGTTCCGTGCCTATGCTCACCATGTTCAAATTTACTTCTCGGTGACAGGAGGTGGATTTGTTTTACATATTTAGTGATTCAACAATCTCTCTCTCTCTCTCTCTCTCTCTCTCTCTCTCTCTCTCTCTCTCTCTCTCTCTCTCCCTCCCTCCCTCCCTCTCTCCCTCTCTCCCTCTCTCCCTCTCTCTTTAAAAAAGTGAAACATTTAAAAATGTATTTTAAAAATTCAGAGATAAACATGACATAATATAAGATTAAAGAAAAGAAAGAAGAGTAACGTAAAGTGAAAAGGGTGAAAGAAATAGAAAAAAAGGGAGAAAGATATATTAAAAAGTAACTTCTGATCTTCTTTATTATGGTTACAGACTTATTTTCTCTCCTCCGTCATTGAAATTGCATCATTGTTCTCTTCCCATAATCAAACCTTTTTAATCAGGAAACCTATAAATCACCAGTTCACTTTTTTTTTCTAATTTCAGCAAAAGGTCCATAAGAGTTTTTCAGTTGGGTGATTTAACTGTCAGGCCCAAAAGACCAGGTCTACATGTGAAAGTCCAACTAAAAATTTATTTATATTGCTACATAGCCTATGCACAGTCATCTTCTCAACTAACAGTTAGCACCGGAAGTTAGATAAGATTCGACAGATTTCAAGTGGAATTAGATTTATTCTGCTCATGGCGACGTAAGGATTCTAGGCTGATTCCTCTTTTAACTTCTCCCCCAGATTCTGCCACTCTTTCTCCTACATTAAAAGAATCTTGAAGGTGTTGAGTTGATTGAATTTGATTGATTGAATTTAACAATTACTTGGTCTTCTAAAAGACCTATTTTATTTTATTTCATTTTGTTATTTTGTTTCATTTTTATGTATTATAATAATGAAGTTTAGGCAAAGGTTGTTTATAGGTTGTAGTCATTGTTTTTGTTCTATTCATTTCAGTTTTCCTGCCTATCATGTGCGCTCACATGCCCGCCCCTATAATTTAATCCCCCCCGCACCGTGCCCCTTGCGCATGTAAATCAGTAACCAGTAGACAATCTATACGGGTGTCAAACTCAAGGCCTGGGGGTCAGATCCGGCCCATGGGGGGGGGGCTAAGATCTGGCCCTGGAAACTGTGAGAGACCACCCCGCAGTGCCTCTGCCAGCGAAAACAGCCTCCTGCAATCCTCTGCCAGCGAAAACGGAGCTCAGGAGGGCTGCGTGTGGCCCTCCCGAGCTCTGTTTTCGCTGGTAGAAGGTTGCAGGAGGCCTTCACAGCTGGAAACAGAGCTCAGGAGCCTGTTTTCGCTGGCAGAGTGCTCAGGATGCCACAGGCGCCCCCGACATGAGTGACCTCGAGCAGGCCATGCCCCCCCTGGCCATGCCGCCCCACCCCCCGAGGTCAAACACAACCCTGATGCAGCACTCAATGAAATGGAGTTTGACACCCCTCATCTAGACCAACCACCCATAGCTACTGAGTGTGCTAGATAAAGAACCATGGGAATTCCTGCCCACACAAATTAGGACAAAAGTGGATGAATGCCCACATTCCCAGACCAGTGACTGTGAGATCCAATTGAATGAATTGA
Source organism: Natrix helvetica (assembly GCF_964273705.1). Lineage (NCBI taxonomy): Eukaryota > Metazoa > Chordata > Lepidosauria > Squamata > Natricidae > Natrix > Natrix helvetica. The sequence goes on along the minus strand of NC_138552.1, from coordinate 104,953,429 downwards.
GAAGCCCACCTCTGTAAGCTTCCAAAGCTGATCCATCACAATCAAAGTTAAGATAGCTGTAAACACCCGTCAGTGTATTACTTTGCTAGGATAAGGGCAGTATTTTCTGTTAATATGCCGGATTGCCAGTTTAATATTCTAATCAGAGCTTGACCTCTCTGCCAGGTTAGCAGTGAGTGACTAATAGGGAGAGGAGCACAGCTGCTTGTCTTTTCTTCCTGTTTTTTAATTAACCGATTGGATGGGGAGGCGAGCCATCTTTTTAAATGAGCAAATAATGGCGATTGTAATTTCATTATCAGCTTTGATATGCGCTGCTCGCTATGGCAAGAATATTGCAATTTGTAGATTTGTTTCTTTACACCCGTCAGGCAAGAGTTTAAAGGTTTATTGGACTGGAAAAGAATTACATGCATGCGTATTTAAACTACTTATTTGCTGAAATAAACCAATGCCCGGATTTAATTTTTTTTTATTTTTATAGCCGAGAGTAAATTAAATCTCAGGTCAATATGTATTTGCTTTCAGCATCCTCTTGTTTTGTAAGTCAGTTAGCTCTAAACCATAAGCTCTTTGTCAAATAAAATAGTCCCAGCAAATAAAATACTAAGTGTCCACTACAAGTAAGGATTCCTACCGTTTTCCTGCATGTGTGACTGTACTGCCTTCCACTCAGCCTTCTAGGTGACATACAGCAGGTAAACATTTTGCCTTGGGTTCATTTAATGACTCCCGATGCCCTTATTTGTCAGAATTGAAGCCCAATGCCACGTGTCATTTTGGAAGCTATCGCTCCATATGCTAAAACATCTCATAATGCAGAGACTTTCAAAATGGAGGGGAGGGGGAATTGCTCCTCCTGATGTGTTATAAACAACTTATGGAAGTTGGAAGATTTTAAAAGCTGATCATATTTCTGCAGGCAAATCAGGAATGCTATCAAATCTTCCTCTTGTTTTAACCGGAGTAGAGTGAAGCCTGGAGCGAAATTTGGTGGAGGTTTTGAAAGATGACTACCCCTAATTGCCTGCCAAAACTAACCCCCAGTCCCAGCCGTTTTATTAAGGTAGTCCTTGACTTGTGGCCACAATTGAGCCCAAATGTTCTGTTGTGTCATTGGTTAAGTGAATTATGCCCCATTTTATGACATTGCTTGCCACAGCTGTTTTGTGAAGTTGTTCAGTTAGAGACACAGTTGTTAAGTGAATCTGGCTTCCCCATTGACTTTCCTTGTCAGAAGGTCGCAAAGGTGATCACATAACTCTGGGGCACTGCAAGCGTCATAAATATGAGCCACTTGCCAAGCGTCTGAATTTTGATCACATGACCATGGGGATGGTGCAGCAGTCGTGTTAAAAACATATGTCACTCTTTTCCATGTCGTGACTTTGAACAGTCACTAAGTGAACTACTGTAAGTTGGGGACCACCTCTTATTTGTTATTTAATTGTATTCCATAGCAATTATATTATATTGCATTGTATTCCATGGCAATTCATTTTAGGGAATTGCAACCTTGTAAAATTTCAAAACCTCTTCTTAACATGTTTCTATTTTAGCAAAACCATTAATTTATCTATTATGGGACACAAGTGTGCTTTTGAAGGAGATCATCACACTTTCTTGGGGGTATGACTTTTCTTGGGTGTTACATAAACAGCAATTTGTGTTTTAAGTATTTTCTAAGGCAAAATGTATTTTTCACTAATTTTCCTTTAAAAAATAGTTATGGAATCAAGTACATCAGGTTTAGGCCATATAAATAAGATAGATAGATAGATAGATAGATAGATAGATAGATAGATAGATAGATAGATAGATAGATGATAGATAGATAGATAGATAGATAGATAGATAGATAGATAGATGATAGATAGATAGATAGATGATAGATAGATGATAGATAGATGATAGATTAGATAGATAGATGATAGATAGATAGATAGAGAGATGATAGATAGATAGATAGATAGATAGATAGATAGATAGATGATAGATAGATAGATAGATAGATAGATAGATAGATAGATAGATAGATGATGATAGACCCGACCCTGTCATGGTCAGATCACTCACTCCTTCGTCTTGACTTCCCTGGTGCTACCTCCCGCTGCGGGGAGGCGGAACCGGAAAGCACTAGATGGTTCCGCCCCAGGCGCCTGATGGAACCAGATAGGTTCCAGACGGAGCTTGGGCCACCTCCTGTAACCTTGACCCGCCCCCGGGTAGAGGACCTGGTGGTCGCGTAGAATAATGCGACTTCCGGGGCCTTGAACCGGGTGGCGCCTTTGCGGCCTCTCCGGCGGCAACGATCCACCCTGGCCCCTTGGTTTACCGAGGAGCTGAGGGTGATGAAATGCCGCAAGAGACGTCTAGAGAGTCGTTGGAGATCCTCTCGTTCCGAACTTGATCGAACACAGGCACGAGCCCATTTAAGGACGTACCTTGTGGCATTGAGAATGGCCAAACGCCAATATTGTGCCACTCTCATTGCATCCGCAGAGAACCGCCCTGCCGCCCTGTTTCGGGTGTCCCGCTCCCTCTTGTTTCAGAGGCCGCGGGAGGCCCCTCTACAGGGTAGAGCAGAGGAATTTGGGAAATATCTGCAGGATAAAATCGCTCAAATTCGGAAGGATTGGGTCCCTGTTAGTGGTCCAATGGAGACGTCCGTGGCGAGTCTTGAGGAATCGACCTGGGAGGAGTTTGACTTGGTTGCCATCGAGGATTTGGACAGAATGCGTGGACGACTGCGACCCACCACATGTTTATTGGACCCGTGCCCCTCCTGGCTTGTACTGGTATCCTGGGAGGTTACACGAGACTGGCTCCTGGACCTAGTGAACGCCTCGCTGAGCGAGGGGTCTCTCCCGGCCGCCTTGAAAGAGGCGGTGGTGAGACCCTTGCTCAAGAAGCCTTCCCTGGATCCTTTGGAGCTGGCCAATTATCGTCCTGTCTCCAACCTTCCCTTTTTGGCGAAGGTTGTAGAGAGTGTGGTGGCCTACCAGTTTCCACGGCATCTGGAGGAAAATGATTATCTAGACCCGCGCCAGTCCGGCTTCCGCCCCGGTCACAGCACGGAGACGGCCTTGGTCGCGTTGGTGGATGATCTCTGGAGGGCCAGAGACAGAGGTTGTTCCTCTATCCTGGTCCTATTAGACCTCTCGGCGGCTTTTGATACCATCGACCATGGTATCCTGCTGCGCCGGCTGGAGGGGTTGGGGGTCCGGGGCACCGTTTTGCGGTGGTTCGGCTCCTACCTTTCTGGCCGGACGCAGCGTGTGTTGGCAGGGGAGGAGAGGTCGACCCTACACCCCCTTACTTGTGGGGTGCCACAGGGGTCGGTCCTCTCGCCACTCCTGTTCAACACATATATGAAGCCGCTGGGTGAGATCATCCGTGGTTTCGGGGTGGGATACCATCTGTACGCTGATGATACTCAGCTGTACTTTTCCACCCCGAACCACCCCAACGAGGCCATCGAAGTGATGTCCCGGTGTGTGGAAGCCGTACGGATCTGGATGGATGACAACCGACTCAAGCTCAACCCTTCCAAGACGGAGTGGCTGTGGGTACCAGCCCCTCGGTTCAGCCAATTAATCCCATCATTGGCCATTGGGGGCATTCATCTTGCCCCCGTGGAGCGGGCGCGCAATTTGGGCGTCCTCCTGGATGCCCGGCTGTCCATGGATGACCATGTGACAGCCGTGGCAAGGGGGGCGTTCCACCAGGTTCGCCTGGTGCGCCAATTGCGCCCCCTACTGGACCGGGATGCCTTGCGCACAGTCACTCATGCGCTGGTGACGTCTCGCTTGGACTACTGTAACGCTCTCTACATGGGGCTTCCCTTGAAATGCACCCGGAGGCTGCAGTTGGTCCAGAACGCAGCCGCGCGGGTGATTATGGGGAGTACTAGGTACTCCCATGTGACACCGTTCCTGCGCGAGCTGCACTGGCTTCCTGTGGTCTATCGGGTGCGTTTCAAGGTTTTGATAACTATCTTTAAAGCGCTCCACGGCTTAGGACCTAGTTACTTGCGGGATCGTATTCTGCCCCATACATCCCTGCGACCAATTCGCTCGCACAGAGAGGGGCTCCTCCAGGTGCCGTCCGCTAGACAATGTCGTGGGGCGGCACCTAGGAGTAGAGCCTTCTCTGTGGCGGGCCCAGCCCTGTGGAATGACCTCCCTCCGGATATTAGGAATACCTCTGACCTCCGCTCCTTCCGTATTAAGCTGAAGACCCACCTATTTCAAGCAGCTGGCCTGGCTCAACTCTGATCTAACCATATCGCTCTTGACGGGTTTTTAACTGGGTATTTTAATTATATTTAATTTCTAGGGGTTTTAAATACTGTATTTTAATTGTTTTATCAATCGACCTCCTCCTTGTGTATGTTTCAGTGTATGTCTTTGTTATATGTTTGTTTTGTTTACATATTTATTTCGTATGTTTCGTTGTACGCCGCCCCGAGTCCTTCGGGAGAGGGTGCGGCTAAGAAATAAATATATTATTATTATTATTATTATTATTATTATTATTATTATTATTATTATTATTATATAGATAGATAGATAGATAGATAGATAGATAGATAGATAGATAGATAGATAGATAGATAGATAGATAGATGATAGATAGATAAATAAAGCCTGTATATTGAAATAGGGGACGCATTGGCGCATTGGCTAAGACACTGAGCTTGTCGATCAGAAAGGTCAGCAGTTCTGCAGTTCAAATCCCTAGCGCCACGTAACAGAATGAGCTCCCATTGCTTGTCCCAGCTTCTGCCAACCTAGCAGTTTGAAAGCATGTAAAACTGCAAGTAGAAAAATAAGAGCCACCTTTGGTGGGAAGATAACAGCTTACAGTGCGCCTTCGATGCTTAGTCATGCCGGCCACATGACCATGGAGGCGTCTTCGGACAGTGGCTTTGAAACGGAGATGAGCACTGCCCCCTAGAGTCGGGAGCGACTAGCACATATGTGTCAGGGGAACCTTTACCTTTTCTATTGAATGCGGGTTGTCCTCATTTTATGACCACAATTGGGATTGGGATTTCCATTTAGTATTAAGTCATTTAGATTTTGTGACAATTTTTATGGTGGCTGGTAAGAAACCACACTTTTGTTAAGCAAATCCAGCTTTCCTGATGGGTATTTCTTTTGCCAGAAATTGGCAAAAAAAAATGCAAATTAGAATCAAATCACTGCAGGATGCTGCAACCAATAATAAATGCAAGCTGTTTGTCAAGTTCTTGAATTGGGTTGGGTTGGAAAGCACAAAGATTCAGCCGGTGAGATCTCTCAGGTCTAGAATTGGCAAAATACCTTGAATGCCAGAGCAAAATGAGTAGTCTCATTCAGGAAGAATGTTTTTGTTCGAAATAAAGACAGTGAAGTGAAGCACCTGTGAGCTAGGAAATAAGTAGGTCAAGCAGCTTTCAACCCAGGAATTCAGAAAATGGTTTTTAGAAAGCTGATTGGAGAATTCTGGGAGTTGAAGTCCACACATCTTAAAATTGCAAGGTTGGGAAATCCTGTAGTATACTGAGAAAGCCGCCTGCCTGAAAGGCACTTAGTGGCAAATATCAGACCCTGTCAGAGTAACTGCAGAGATAACCATATTTTGGTACTGATTGTATATTAACTCCCAAGTTAATATTCCTGCACTGTTTGTTTGGCCTGCCTGCAATCTTTTTGGTGAATAAATCTAACTCATTCTCTTTCCCTCTTTCAGATCATTATGCTCAAGAATGACATTCACCACTGCAAGACCTCAGGGATATTTCTGCGTCTTGGTGCAGGTGGCTTGATTGCAGACAATAACATCCATTCCAATTGTGAAGCAGGAGTGGACATTCGGAAGGGAGCTAACCCTTTAATCCTGGTATTGATGGTGTTTTTTTTTTAATTTGACTGGGCATTGGATATTTGGATAGAGAAGAAGAAGCAGACAAATCTCCTGCTATAGATCCCCACCTCTGCTATTTCTCTGCTTGGGATCCCCGTTAGGGGGAAAAAGGGCCTGTGTAAGGAGGAATGAAGAGGCAAAGGAAATTGACAGTTCACATTCTCAACTTTTCACTTCTTTCATGCATTCTTTGACTGCAGCATAGGTGATAGTTTTTGGTTGGCAGCTTTTGTCCTATCTGAAAATGATTCATTCAGCATTGCAGTTGGGCCTTCTGGTGCTAAAATACTACGCTTATAGAATATAGATAGTGCAGCATCGTAAAACACTCCTAATGTAAAATACAGTATTGAGCTGACTATAAGTGGGTATTATGTGAATAGATGTCAAATATGCATCTAATACAATACAACACAACACAACACAACACAACACAATACAATCCATGTGTTCCAACAGTGAGGAATTCTTTCTTGTACTGTGGATAGTTGAATCATGGATTGTAGATCGAGGCAAACAGATGGACCTTGTTGTATTTCTAGCAGCCAGCCTCGTTTTAGGGAGGAGACATTTATATGAGTGTTATAAATTGTGTTTTGATCTCATGGGAATTCTCACAACCTGAGCTGCCTGCTAGATCAGCTCAGCTAGGGGCCATTCAGCATCCTAGAGGCCTTAAGATATTTTGGGGCCACAAGTGAAAAACATGCAGTGGGGTCATGATATATGCTAAGAGAGGCACAGAGAAGCAAAATGTACTATGCTGCAAATACAGTTTTGTTAATTCCACAAGAGACAGAGTTGTTGTCCCATGTCCATATCAAGTAATGGAACCTGGACAAGAGAAAATCAAGGTCAGAAAGGGTGGCCATGGATGAACAAAGATTGAGAAATGCTGCCCTGAATCATCAGTTCAAGATCTACTCAATATAAAAGCAGCATGCGATAATGGGATCAGATCAGGGGTGAAATTCAGCAGGTTTTGACAGGTTCTGGAGAACCAGTAGCGTACATTTTGAGTAGTTTGAAGAACTGGCAAATACCAACTCTTGCTGGCCCCAGAGTGGGGTGGGAATGGAGATTTTGCAGTATCCTTGTCCTGCCACGCCCACCAAACCACGTCTACAGAACCGGTCGTAAAAAAAATTGAATTTCACCACTGGATCAGATATAATGCACCTGATATTTAAGGGCCAAAGAGATATAAAATATTCCAAACTTCAACTACTCAGGTTTTTTTAGTTAAATATTCCAACATTGTTCTAAACATCCTGATAATATTTTGTGCTTAGAGGAGGTGAAGCTTAAAATGGAATAGTCGGATCGGCTCTTTTGAACCCAGGACAGAGCCTTTGAAACTTGAAACAAATATTTTGCATACAATAATTAATGATTTGATTGGACATATGCTTTTATGTCTGGAGCATGTGCAAGAAATTATGATTTAATGCCTAACTACTCCGTGAATCTTGGTGGCGCATTGTTTAGAGTGCAGTACTACAGGCCACTTCTGCTGACTACTGGCTGCCTGCCATTTGGCAGTTCAAATCTCACCAGGCTCAAGGTTGACTCAGCCTTCCATCCTTCTGAGGTGGGTCAAATAAGGACCCAGATTGTTAGGGGCAGTATGCTGACTCTGTAAAACCGCTTAGACAGTCTCTAAAGCACTATAAAACCGTATATGACTAAGTGCTATTGCTATTGTTACTCAATCTTCTGATTCTTCTTAATTTAGCAGACCCCAAGCTGCTTAATAACTCTGCTTACATTTACTGTTTTAGCCTCCATTGCCATGCATTCTTAAATTTTGAGGCAGCTATCTGATTTTGTCCTTTGTAAATGTAAGTTCTCTTCTGGAGGTTGATTGACAACTGATCAGGAATGAACACTTGCTGGGCTTGCTCATGTGCCTGCAAAAAGCAGCAGGAGACACTTTTCACTAATTAAGATAAAATATGATCATTTGCTGATATCTGCTGTGAAGGTGTAGTTAAAAACACAGTGGAGAAACTGGGAAGCAGCAAAGAGCTTCTCACCTCTGTGAGAGTCCGTGATTTAGAGATTGCTGAACTGTATGATCTGTGAGCAGAGAAATAGCTGAGAAGTGGAGACAGAGAATGACAAATGACAGGCAAGGCATATGTTCTAATTAATTGGGTAATAGCTGAGAATATTGAGACATCACCCTGCCAACAAAAGTGCGTATAGCAAGGCTATGGTTTTCCCAGTTGCAATGCATGACTGTGAAAGTTGGACCATAAGAAAGGCAGAGCGCCAAATAATTGAGGCCTTTGAAGTATGGTGCTGGAGAAGACTCCTGCGAGTCCCTTGGACTGCAAGGTGAACAAACCGGTCAGTCCTAGAGGAGATCAACCTTGACTGCTCATTAGAAGGCCAGATCCTGAAGATGAAACTCAAATACCTTGGCCACCTAATGAGAAGGAAGGACTCACTGGAGAAGATCCTAATGCTGGGAAAGATTGAGGGCAAAAGAAGAAGGGGAGGACAGAGAACGAGGTAGCTGGATGGAGTCACCGAAGCAGTCCATGTGAACTTAAATGGACTTCAGAGGATGGTAGATGACAGGAAGGCCTGGAGGAACATTGTCCATGGGGTCGCGATGGGTCGGACACGACTTTGCAACTAACAACAACAACAACAATTGAGACATGTTGACCAGGGTGTTCATTTTTTTTCATTCAGTTGCTATTAAATAGTTTACTGACTACTAAGATATCAGGCTTACTTCAGTAGGATCTGGAAGTGGACACACATTTTTTCTGAAATGAATAGCTTCTAGCATTTAAGGATCTGGGTGTCTTGATCTGAAAGCATGTTGAAGTTCTTGATTTAGCATGATAGACATTGCTCACTCTTGTCTTCCCCTTTTATTCTTTTCCCCCCCACCATGCATAAAACAATGTGGCAGTGTAATAGAATCCACAGTGGCCTTCGCTCCGGCATTGTTGCCCTTGGCAACGGAAAAGGCATCATCCGTAGCAATCAAATCTATGGAAATAAGGAGGCTGGCATTTACATTCTTTATAATGGCAATCCTCTGGTAAGGTAGGTACTGTATATGAGTTGCAGGTGGGGTTTTTTTTGCTTTTTTTTTTGCTATCTTTGGGTGTCCCTTTATTGAGGAAACGGCTCTTTCTCCTGTTAAAGAGCAGAGAGAAAAGGTGTTGCCTTTTCTAACAGCTCCGAGGAAGCACTTTGGCATTTAATAATAGCATGATGCTTTGAGAGAGTGACTTTCATTAAAAGCACTTAGAAATCCTAAATAAGCATAATAAAAAGTCCTCAGTGAGACATTTTAAAACATGCTGGGTGAGCTTCCAGAGAGGTGGCTTATTGTTCCTAAGCAAAGCCAGGAAAGTGTGTTCCTTCATGCCTGACAGTAGTGTGCCCCATCAATTTTTCAAACACCTTTGTGCTGAACAACAGCCTTCTCCACCTGGTAGCCCCCTCTTCTTTTGGATAACAACTCCCATTATCCCCAGCCAACCTTTTTGTAAGCCCTTTAGATTTGCAAGAGCTGTACTGTGTCTTACTAGAGTTATGTGTTCCAGAACCATAATCTAATTAAAAATAAGTGGGGTTTTTATTAACTAAAAAGAACTTTGAGATGTCATAATTTGTATTTAATCATGGAAACTGAGTTGAGCCTAATGTATATATCTTCCACACAACAGTTCACATTGTCAGGGTTACAAGTAACAACCCCAGAGCAATCAAAACTCTGAGGCCTAGTGTTTCCTCAAAGCACCAGTTGTGTTATATTAGCACAGCTGGTGAAAATCCGACTCTGAAGGACCCAGGGTTTTCCCCACCCAAATCTAAACCCAAAGTTTTTGCCCCCCAGGTCATATGTCCATCATGTGGTCCTATCAGGTTGCAGTTCCAACTTTGTCTGGATTTGGTCGACGCTCTTCCAACACCTGGCAGAGCATCCTTGTCTCCCACGGAAAAGAATGCTATTTTGGCTACACATCCCCCAGCTATCTCTACCTCCCCTCTCATTTTTCCTTTGCTGTGGCAGCCCTGAAGATGCTCCCAAAATGGCTTCAGGCCTAACACACATATTCTTTCGATCTTTGTTTAGTTTTGGCTTATGGTTGATTTTAGAAAGTATAATTTAGGGCTTAAATGGTGACCCTGGACAATCTGGCTTGTTCATCAAATTATTTAAAGCAAACTGGGGCATGTTGCAGAGTGTAAACTGAGCCCTAAGTTAATTTAGTCCCTAGGCTATATTCATTTCAGTAGTAGTATATTTTGAATCACACCCCAGTCTACCTTATACCCACTCTTCCTCTCCATTATGCCCCATTAGCTTTTCTAATGTAAGGGGATCCCTTGTCAGGCAGCAGAAAATAATATTTACTCCATGAGGGATCCTTGGTGCTTTCTGAGCTGGCTTGTATTCTTGCAGACATTTCATTACCCAAACTAGATAACAACATCAATGCTAGTAAGAAGTGCAGTTTGCTATCAGCTTATATTCTAGGGTCTTGTCGTGTCAATGTTGGTGGGAGTGGTCTTATAGATTCTTCGATTCGGCTGATTGCAGTTGGCTTCTTTGGCAGTTTGTTGATTGGGGTATTGTTTACTTGATGGTTGGTCTGGTGATAACCTTGGAGTTAATCTATGTCCATGCTGGTGAACCTATGGCACGCGTGTCACAGGTGGCACGTGGAGCCATTTCTGAAGGCACGCGAGGCGTTGCCCTGTCAGCTCCAGCGCACATGCGCGCGCTGGCCAGCTGATTTTTAGCCTTGATTTTCTGCCTCCAGAGGGAGTCTGTTCCCAAACTTCCAGTTTGTGCGTTGGGCAGTTTTTCGCCCTCTGGAGGCTTCAGGGAAGCCTTCTGAAGCCTCTGGAGCAGTGGTTCTCAACCTGTGGCTCGGGACCCTTTTGGGGGTCGAACGACCCTTTCACAGGGGTCACCTAAGACCATCGGAAAACACATATTTTTGAAAAAATACGGAAAACATAAAATAATCTTATGGTTGGGGGTCACCACAACATGAGGAACTGTATTAAAGGGTCGCGGCATTAGGAAGGTTGAGACCCACTGCTCTGGAGGGAGAAAAACAGCCCAACGCACAAACCGGAAGTCCGTTCCCGAACTTCCAGTTTGTGCATTGGGTGGTTTTTTTGCTCTCCAGGGGGGTGTTTTTGCCCTCCCCAGGCTCCTAAAAAGCCTCTGGAGCCTGAGGAGGGTGAAAAATGAACCAACTGGGCCCACCGGAAGTCAGAAAACAGGCCGTTTCCGGCCTCTGGAGAGGCAAGGGAGGCTGTTTTCGCCTTCCCCTGGCTCCAAAAAGCCGTGTGCGCATGCGCGGGGCAGTGGTGTGTGTGTGTGTGTGTGTGTCACGCAGGCATAATTATATTATGGGGTGGGCACGTGAGGGTATGCAATAGCGCACGTAAACGTTCTTTTGGCACCCGAGGCGAAAAAGATTCGCCATCTCTGATCTATGTGGTCTGGCTGCTGATTGCTGGTGGAGAGGTGCTTGGATCTTTTTGTTCCTTTTTGGGCTGGGTGATAGTCCTTTTTGCATGGTCTATAGATGTTGTTAACGTGTATGTGTCTATTGATGGCTGATTTGTCAGAGTGGCAGGCTTCTAGCAATTCCCTGGCGTTTTTGGATTTGGCTTAGCCTAGGATGGTTACATTTTCCCAAATGAAGCTATGATTAAAGCTGTCTATATGTTGTGAAATTAAAGAATTTTCATCATGTTCTGATTGCTAGTTGGTTTTTGTGGATGCGCACTGCAGTCTTCTGCCTGTTTGTCCTAGGACAGGGGTGTCCAAACTTGGGAACTTTAAGACTTGTGGACTTCAACTCCCAGAATTCCCCAGCCAGCCATGCTGGCTGGGGAATTCTGGGAGTTGAAGTCCACAAGTCTTAAAGTTCCCAAGTTTGGACACCTCTGTCCTAGATAGTTAGTGGTTGTTTCAGTCCTTACATTTTATGCAGATCACTCCTGTTTTTTCTTCTGGTGTTGTTGTGTCTTTTGGTCTACTTTAAATATGAAATATTCCTTAATTAAATATTTAATTACTATTAAATATTCTCCTTTATTAATATTTACTCCCTTCCCTGCCCCCCTCACCCATTACTGCGGGTTGTACACGTTCCCTGTAAGCTGTATGGAAAGCATCCAAGAAGCCTTTCCAACTGGTAAGACTCTCACCTCTTTGCCTCGTTTACAACAGGAGCATTGTGTGTAGCCCCTTTCAACCCTGAGATTATTGTATGGATCTGATTTCTCCCACTGTGGGAGTGGTATCATTTTCAAATGAGTGCTAGACTTCAAATTCAAATGGGAGATGATCCAAGCAGCAGCTGCAACCAAGCAAGGCTTAAGTGTTTGTTTGAGAATGGCTTATCCCACCATAATAGTTTGATAAGTAGAAAACTTTAAAAAAAACCTTGCAAACTGTAAGAGTTGAGATCCAACACTTCTCCAAAGCCAATGGGAATCAGACTTGTCAAATGAGTATGATTTCTAAATAGGTAGCTGCCCAAGGTAGTGATAATGATATAGGCAATCCACCTGGAAGAAAACATGCATAAAGGAATCAGTAGCTCAAAGTGGAGACTTAATTTCCTTTCTGGTTATTGTGTCAACAGCTACAGCCAAACATTCACAGAAGTCTGTTGAAATGAAGATATCTATTTGCGTCTAAACAAAACAAGAGACAGCTCCATTGATGATTTAGTCTATTTCCACAAGGAGCTGTTGTGCCTAAGAAAGTATTGCTACACTAATTGTTCCCCAGTGACTTAAATGTACTAAAAAGATTCTCACTTGGATCCATGTTCCTAATAATATTCAAAACGCATGGGTTTTCATGGGGAGGCATTTTTAGAAATGTAAGAAAATTGCACTGGGAAGTTTTCTTTTGTTGTTTACCCTTTACAGATTGGTTTGAAAGATTTCATTTTTAATTCAAAGCATCAGAGAAATACCCCAGAGTATCTTTTGGCTCCTCATCCTCCAATACACAGATCATATTCTGTCCTCCATTTCTTCAGTCGTACATAGAAATTGTGCTTTGATTTTGCTATGGCAAAATGGGGAAAGCAATATAGAAAGCCTTGTTCCTTTCTGACAGCAAGGAGAGGGAGGGATGGGGGGAGGGAGAGAGAGAGAGAGAGAGAGAGAAAGAGAGAGAACAGTATCAGAATTAAGAATGTGAAACTAGGAACCAGGTTCTGTCTGTGTCTCACATTTCTAAGTACAATATGTTTTGGATTTGAACTGCTTCAAATGTGAGACATCCCATTTGAGTTCATATTGGCCATTCCAATCGCATGAGAAGTGTCGTGAATTCAAAATATTCTCAAAATGATCAGACTGGCCTGTTCCAAATGTGTAATCAATAATTTGGCTCCCCAAGCTACTGCCTCAATCTTGATTCAAATTGAAGACAGTTCAAATTCAAAATGTTTTATAGATCAATCTGTAGTTGCATTCACACGACATGCTAAGCCATCATATGATTTGCTGGTTTATATCTTAACTTAGAGATGTGGAAAATTCCATGATTTAGAATTGGAATATAGAGTTCTCTGAAACATTCCATTCCTCTTTTGTTGAACACTGTCTGCCATGAGGAGGATGGGAGTGGACATTTGACAATTTTTGGAAATCTACAAATCCAACAGAGAGATTTAGAGATTTATGGAGAGATTTAGCATAGTCCAGAGGAGAAATGAAACATTCCAGAATTTTTGGAGATTGCTGAATTGGTTGAATTTTGCACATCCATTTTTGTGAGAACCCAGCTAGTGGTAATTGGTTCAGTAAAAGATGGTTAGTCACTGTTTCCCTCAGCTTAACCTCCCTCATAGAGTTGTGCTTGTGATGATCCATGTTTGCTATAATTTGCTTAGATAATGAAATGTATAACTGAAGCTTCAAGTTAGAAGACAGCAAAAAATGGATGTGATTCTTTCTGGCTTTTAACTACTGAGTATGTCAAAGTTAGCTTCTTTGGACTGGCAGTGTTGGCCTCTTAATGCAAGGCTTGTCTCTGATGGTGTTGGTGAACTAAAGGCCATTAATCATTAGTTCTCCTTTGATCTCTACCTAAAATATTCCATTCCAGATTCATTTTTTGGTCTGATTAAATGTATTCCAGTCCAGTCCTGGAATTGCATGTTCCACTTAATTTGGGTTCTAGCAGTTTTCACCCTGCTTGAATCCATGCTTTTCCAGGTGGCCTTTTCACTTTTAAAGTGCCTTGTACTTTTTCTCATTGTAGCAATGTTATTTTGTCCTTTCTACAGAGAGCAAATTGCCCTCACCAAATAGTACGACCGTTTCTTTCTTTTAACACTATAATTTGTCAAGAAAGCACATTACTTTCGTGTGGCTGTTAAAACTTTCCAAATAACTCCAAAAACTCCTTCTGACTTGTTTATCGCTTTGAAAATAAATAAATATTGCAAAGGATAGTGAAGCTGCTTTGTTGTTGGCTTGCTATGCCCAAAGCAGCAATCAGGATGTTATGCCTTCACGGTGCACAAATGATGCATCCTCTGATAGATCGGATTCCTATATATCTTCCACCCTTTACCCTTAGCAAGGAACTTAAAAGTGCAAAGGGATGCTTCTAAAGAAAAGGCAACATTAATAAGCTTTGCAAAAATAGCAGACTTCAGAAAGGCTGATTCAGAAATCACAGGGAAGGTAAAAGGTAGATTGGGAACTTCAGGTTGTTCTCAACTTACCGCAGTTCGGTTAGTGATCAAAGTTACAATGCCACTGAAAAAAGGGACATATGACGGTTTTTCACACAACTGTTGCAGCCTCCCCGGAGTCACATGATCAGGATTCAGATGCTTGGCAATTGGCTCATATTGATGATGGTTGCAGTGTCCCGGGGTCATGTGATCCCCTTTTGCGACTTTCTGACAAGCAAAGGCAACGGGGAAGCCAGATTCGCTTAACAACTGTGTTACTAACTTAATAACTGCAGTGATTCGCTTAACAACTGTGGCAGGAACAGTCATAAAATGAGGCAAGTCTGTCTTAACGACTGTCTTGCTTAGCAATAGAAATTTGGGACTCAATTGTGGTCCTAAGTCGAAGGCTACCTATAGCAATAGATTTGTGGGTGATTTGCAAAAGTGTTTACAAATCCTATGATAGACTGTTGATCTCTTGGCTCCATATTTCTCACCTATAAAATGGGAAATTAATTGTCTTGATTCTAGTGCTGCATTGCTAGGACTCTTATAAAGTTTTCCATTAGAATGCATCAACTCCAATGAACTTCGGGGAGAGGGGGCGGTCTAGAAGTCTAATAAACTAAACTAAACTAACAATTGCATACATAACACATTGTGTTATCTTTTGGGACTAGGACCATATTTTGTACCATATATTTGGTGGATATTGTCCAAATGGTTACCTAGCAAACTCTCCTTATTAGAAGGATAGGTTTCTGTAGTAATACTTTTATTTGGTATGAAATAAAACATTTAGTACAAGCAAAATACTAACAGCATGATCAGTTTAAAAACATCGTCTAATCCCAGCATAAACCTAATTAAAACTGGCATCCAGCACTACTACTGAAAAATTCCTCCATCTTAATAATAAACACACTATATTGCCAAAAGTATTCGCTCACCCATCCAAATAATCAGAATCAGGTGTTCCAATCACTTCCATGGCCACAGGTGTATAAAATCAAGTACCCAGGCATGCAGACTGTTTTTACAAACATTTGTGAAAGAATGGGTCAGTGAATTCCAGCGTGGAACTGTGATAGGATGCCACCTGTGCAACAAATCCAGTCGTGAAATTTCCTCGCTCCTAACTATTCCACAGTCAACTGTCGGTTGTATTATACGAACGTGGAAGTGTTTGGGAATGACAGCAACTCAGCCACGAAGTGGTAGGCCACGTAAACTGACGGAGCGGGGTCAGCGGATGCTGAGGCGCATAGTGCGAAGAAGTCACCAACTTTCTGCAGAGTCAATTGCTACAGACCTCCAAACGTCATGTGGCCTTCAGATTAGCTCAAGAACAGTGCGCAGAGAGCTTCATGGAATGGGTTTCCATGGCCAAGCAGCTGCATCCAAGCATTACATCACCAAGTGCAATGCAAAGCGTCGGATGCAGTGGTGTAAAGCACGTCGCCACTGGACTCTAGAACAGTGGAGATGCATTCTCTGGAGTGACGAATCGCGCAGAATCTGGCAATCTGATGGATGAGTCTGGGTTTGGCGGTTGCCAGGAGAATGGTACTTGTGCCAAGTGTAAAGTTTGGTGGAGGGGGGATTATGGTGTGGGGTTGTTTTTCAGGAGCTGGGCTTGGCCCCTTAGTTCCAGTGAAAGGAACTCTGAATGCTTCAGCATACCAAGACATTTTGGACAATTCCATGCTCCCAACTTTGTGAGAACAGTTTTGAGCTGATCCCTTCCTCTTCCAACATGACTGTGCACCACTCCACAAGGCAAGGTCCATAAAGACATGGATGACAGAGTCTGGTGTGGATGAACTTGACTGGCCTGCACAGAGTCCTGACCTCACCCGATAGACCACCTTTGGGATGAATTAGAGCAGAGACTGAGAGCCAGGCCTTGTCGTTCAACATCAGTGTGTGACCTCACAAATGCACTTCTGGAAGAATGGTCAAAATTTCCCATAAACACATTCCTAAACCTTGTGGACAGCCTTCCCAGAAGAGTTGAAGCTGTTATAGGGTGGAGCGATGTCATATTGAACCCTATGGATTAGGAATGGGATGTCACTTACAGTAAGTTCATATGCGAGTAAAGGCAGGTGAGCGAATACTTTTGGCAATATAGTGTATTTTACAGGCCTTTTTTACATCTCAGGAAACTGGACCTCAAGTGACCCTCAAGAGGCAATCAGTTGCAAAGAGTAGGACTAGAAGGGGAGAAAGGAGTAATATGTATGTGAATAGATGGCTATGCACTCCCCAGATATTTTCCTTAACGTCCAGCGATGTTTATTGCTGCAAATAAAGATAATGCTAAAAACTAATGCGGGCCTTTTTCCTATTTCTTTTTTAAATTATTTTTTAAGTCAAGTGGAGATGACAGAACATAATGCTGTTCTTTGTTCATTGCCTTTTTATTATTTGTTAGGTTTTTTTTTAATCCTACCTTTATTATTTTTATAAATAAGACAACAAACTTACCTAATACTCCTTTCACCTCCTTCCCCCCCCCCCCCAAATATATCAATAGCCTAAGGCAGAACTAGAACTCATAGTGTCCTGGTTTCTAGGTCAGCATCTTTACAGCAGACTGGTCCTTCTTTGTCCTCAAGTCAACTTGGGTTAGCATCCTCACCCAGAAAAAAAGATCTCAGAAGCCTAAAATCTGTTGATTTCTCTCACATGGAAGATTACTCTATAAGGCAAATGGGAAGAGATAGTGCAGTTGGTCATGGTTTCCACAATGGGGTGGGCTCCTGCTTCTTTCCTTGGGAAATCAGTTTGACCCCTTACCCTGAGGTAACTGTGACTATCATCATGAAGATGTCTTCGTGTTGATTGGCAACATGGCAAGTGGTTAAGTGTGAATGGAAAGGATTAAAAAAAGGGCATCCTGTATCATCCAGAATCACATCTCTGGGACTACAAGTGTAGCTCCATACTTTCAGAAATGAGCCCCAAATGGCACCCCCCGAATAAAACAAACGTTTATTTATGGCAGGGATCAGTCACAGATCAACATGATTCCCCTGAATCTCTGCCCTCCTTTTAAAAAAATGTTCAGTCCCTAAGAGACCCTTTTAAAGAATTGAAGTGCATTTTGCAGCTATGAGGCAGACTCCCCAAAGTTTGGAATAAGCATTCAATATAATTGTTTTCAAGGTTACCATTATTTTGAAAATGTACAAAACGGGGTGGGGGAACCCATTCATTTGGAAAGTCAAAAAGAAGATTTGGACATCATGGCTTTTCCCTCCATGCTTAAGATCTTGCCTTCCTTGTTTTATTGCCCCCCCCTCTTTAATTGCAACCATTCCACTAGAAAACTCAGCTTGACCTACCTAAAAATCTGATCTATATAAAGGGCTAAGAAAAGAAAGGAACTGGTGTAAAAAGGAGATAGTATTGTAATATACTAGTAATAGGATTGCTTTAATAATAGTTGATTAAACAAGCCAGAGGGGCCTCGTTTAGAGTAAACACTAAATTATAAACCTTGATCTAAACTAGGATGGTAAGCCATGCACAATGGAAGCCAAATCACTGGGGAATTGTAAAAAACGTAAATGTAGATGAAGAAAATATAAGAAAGCAAGCAAACATGTCGGAGCAAAAGAATATATATATATATATATGTATGTATGTATGTATGTATGTATGTATGTATGTATGTATGTATGTATATATATATATATATATATATATATATATATATATATATATATATATATATATATATATATATATATATATATATATATATATATATATATATATATATTTGCTATTGCTGTAATCGAATCTCTTGATCTATATAGAACTACTGGGAAACCTTGTCAGCAAGTACATGAATGTCCTATAAAAACTGGCTCTTCTTCCTTTCTTTTTGCTCCAGTGGGAACCATATATTCCAGGGTCTTGCTGCTGGTATAGCTGTGAATGAGAATGGAAGAGGCCAAATCACAGGTAGGAAAAGACAACATTTTTTTATAATTGATATGGGTTTGATCTAATAGGATGTCACCCTCAAAGCATTGTATTCTAATTTGAATTGCTGCGTTGCTTCATTCCTTTTGAACCCACATCCTCTAAAATAAATTGATGCGGAGTTTTCAAAGTATTTCGCAAAGGATCTCTTTCTAAACCATAGGTGTCCAACCTTGGCAACTTTAAGACATGTGGACTTCTTGCTGACTGGGGAATTCTGGGACTTGATGTCCACATGTTGGAGTTGCCAAGGTTGGCACCACTGTTTTAAGCCTTACACTAATCCTGCAGGTAAGCAAAGGTTTTTTTTCCCCTATCGAAAATTGAAATTAGGAGACATTATGTTTTCTAAAACCATCTTCTGAGTTCCTGGTTGAAAGCTGCTTGACCTACTTATTTCCTAGCTCACTGGTGCTTTGCTTCACTGCCTTTGTTTAGAACAAAGACATGTTGTGGTTCTTTCTCTTGTCTGGTTGCTAGCCTCTACCTATTGCTTCCTTTGTGAACATTTGAGGCAGATAGGGGAACTTTTCTAGATGTTCTTTGAACTCTGCCTAGAAATCAACAGTAGGTATGATTGAAGACATCATGTCAGGTCTGAACAGTTAGCTGTACCTACTCCTGGGAGTAAAGGGCTAAAAACAAGTGCCGTGTGGAGCCCGCAGATGGTGGGTTGCCTGCCTTTACCATTTTGAAAAGGCTATAGGCTGCGTTCCTATCCCAAATTCCCAAATGGTATACCAAGACCAGGGGTGGGTTCCTGCCAGTTCTAACTTCTTCTATAGAAGAGGTTCCACAAATCTACAGTGCCGTTTAGAACCGGTCCCAGCTCCCTCCCCTCACCCGTCCGCACATCATCAAGATGAAGAGCGAGAGGAGGAATTCTGGGAGTTGAAGTCCACAAGTCTTAAAGCTGTCAAGTTTGAACACCCCTGGGGGTTTTTTTCTAAAGGGTTAGGGGTGCAAGGGTCTTGTAACGTGACAGTTTTAAGACTTGTACACTTCAATGCCAGTGTTCCTGAGCCAACATGACTGGAGGAGGAATTCTGGGAGTTGAAGTCCACAAGTCTTAAAGCTGTCAAGTTTGAACACCCCTGGGTTTTTTTTTTTCTAAAGGGTTAGAGGTGCAAGGTTCTTGTAACTTGACAGCTTTAAGACTTGTGTGCTTCAAATGCCAGAATTTCTGAGCCAACATTTGGGTTGCTAAGCAAGAGCATTGTTAAGTGAGTTTCACCACATTTTATAAGTTGGCCACGCCCACCCAGTCACATGACTGCCAAGCCACTCCCACTCAGTCACATGGCCGGCAAGCCACTCCTACCCAGTCACATGGCCAGCAAGCCACTCCCACAAAGCAGGCCACACCTACAGAAGAGGTTCCCACCACTGACGAAGACTATTAGGTGTTCAGAACTAGGTCAGAAAAGGAAACCTAATTCCTTTCCTTTCCATTTCCTTTTTCTTTGCCTTCATTTCCTTTCCCTTTCCTGAAAAAAGTGAAAATGCCAGAGTACAGAGTCCTTTTTTGGCTGACGGGTGGTGGTGGAGCAGGGGAATGGACAGTTTAAAATGCAAAAGGAGGAAACAAAGATTTGCCCAATATTTTCAGAGATAAGAAATTTTTTTAAGGTATGCAGTGGTTTATTAAGCCTTTGTCAGATTTAAAGAATCCCACCCTCCCAAAATGCCTCTCCCAAATCCCAATATTTTAATTCCCCCCCCCCAAACTACGAGAGGCTATGTGTATTGACAAATTAGAATTTTTGCTCTTCTGTTTTGTGGTGTTTCACAGTCTCTTGACTGTGGCTACCACAGAGCTTTGAACTGCACTTTGTAATGATTGGCTAGCCCAGGAGTCAGCAACCCGCGGCTCTGGAGCCGCATGTGACTCTTTCATCCCTCTGCTGTGGCTCCCTTTCTCTCAAAATATGCGTCACAGCCGCCAATGCATGGTCCCTGCCGGCACGCAATTTATTGAGCTTTTCGACTGCTGGGAGCGGATAAATCCAAGAAAAGAAAAGTTTCAGGAGAAAACTGAACATTTAATTCAACTACATATGCTAGTTCTGTGGCCTCTCAGGAAATAGTCAGGTACGGGAAGGGTTTTGTGGCTCCTGGCGTTTTCTTTTCTGTGGAAAACAGGTTCAAATGGCTCTGAGTGTTAAGGTTGCCGATCCCTGGGCTAGCCTACCTCTAGCAATCTCAAATCATCAAAAGAGTGCAGATTTGGCATAAAGAAGAATGGTATCAAGTTGGCTTGATGGAATTTCCACCTAGGACATCTTTAGAAATCAAATGCTGGATTCCTCTTGAAGATGTCATTCTTCATTGACTGATTTTCCTACCACACTTTAGAAAATGTGATCCGAGAGAACCAGTGGGGAGGTGCAGACATCCGGCGTGGGGGAGATCCTGTCCTCAGGAGTAACCTGATCTGCTGTGGCTATTCAGATGGAGTGGTTATCGGAGAACGTGGAAAAGGACTTGTAGAAGGAAACACCATTTATGGCAAGCCTTTTCTAAATCCCCTTTCCAGATGCAGTGCGGGATATATTTGAAAAATGCAGGGCTTTTTTTTAATGCTACCTGGAACCGTTTTGAGCCTATCAGTGTAATTCGAATTTGGCCTGAGTAGCTGCCAATTCTCTTGCAGAACATGAAGATCCAAAAGACATTTTTAAGAGTATCTAAATTGGATGACATCCTGTGAATTTGGTGCATTGAACACTTAGGTGGTGAAGATCCTTGTCACAAGAGCAGGCGGAACTCATGCCTTTTTCCCCATGGAGATTTCTCTTCCACACCTGCAGGGTTTCTGAACAAATCTGTGCATGGCAAAGTGTTCAGGCCTACTTTATTTATTTATTTATTATTCGTATTTATAGACCGCCCCCTCTCCCGAAAGGGACCCGGGGCGGTGTACAGTCACTAAAATGCGTTATAAAATACATACATAAAACAGTTAAATAATTAAATACATAGGTGGAGGAGGTTGCAAGACTGTATATAGAATAATAAATATAGAACATTAAAAACTCTAATAACCCAGGAGTTAAAATATTACCCAAAATTACCCATTAAAATATATCCACCGGGAGGTAAAAACTAAGAATGTGCCAGGCCAGCTAATCGAAACAGGTGAGTCTTTAATTTTTGACGGAAGGAACGAAAGTCAGTGGTAGTTCTAATGTCGGGGGGGGAGGTCATTCCAGAGGGTTGGGCCCATCACAGAAGGTCCTACCCCTAGGCGTCGCCCGCTGGCACTGCCTAGTGGATGGCACCAGTAGTAGTCCCTCCCTGTGAGAGCGGATTGGTCGTAGGGATGTGTGCGGGAGGATACGATCCCACAGGTAACTGGGTCCTGTGCCATGGAGCGCTTTAAAGATGGTAATCAATACCTTGAAACGCACCCGAAAAACCACAGGTAGCCAGTGCAGCTCGTGCAGGAGAGGTGTCACGTGGGAGTATCTTGAGCTCCCCATAATCACCCGCGCGGCTGCGTTCTGGACTAGCTGTAGTCTTCGGATGTGTCCCAAGGGAAGCCCCATGTAGAGGGCATTGCAGTAGTCCAGGCGAGACGTCACCAGCGCATGAGTGACCGTGCATAGGGCATCCCGGTCCAGTAGGGGGCGCAATTGACGCACCAGGCGAACCTGGTGGAACGCCCCCCTTGCCACGGCTGCCACATGGTCATCCATAGACAGCCGGGCATCTAGGAGGACGCCCAAATTGTGCACCCGCTCCACAGGGGGGAGTTGTTCACCCCCTATGGCCAGCGATGGAGTTAGCTGGCTGAACCGGGGTGCCGGTAGCCACAGCCACTCAGTCTTGGAGGGGTTGAGTTTGAGTCTGTTGTCCCCCATCCAGACCCCGACGGCTTCCAAACACCGGGACATCACTTCGACAGCCTCGTTGGGGTGGTTTGGGGTTGAGATGTACAGCTGCGTATCATCAGCGTACAGATGGTATTCAACCCCAAAACCACGGATGATCTCCCCCAGCGGCTTCACATATGCGTTGAACAGGAGGGGCGAGAGGACCGACCCCTGCGGCACCCCACAAGAGAGTGGCCTCAGGGTCGACCTCTGGCCCCCTGTCAACACACATTGCGTCCGGTCAGAGAGGTAGGAGCCGAACCACTGTAGAACGGTGCCTCCGACTCCCATCCCCCCCAGCCGGCGCAATAGGATACCATGGTCGATGGTATCAAAAGCCGCTGAGAGGTCTAATAGGACCAGGATAGAGGAACAACCTCTATCTCTGGCCCTCCAGAGATCATCAACCAACGCGACCAAGGCTGTCTCCGTGCTGTGCCCGGGTCGGAAACCGGACTGGCGTGAGTCTAGATATTCGGATTCGTCGAGGTGTCGCGGAAATTGCTGCGCCACCACATTCTCAACAACCTTCGCCAAAAAGGGAAGGTTGGAGACTGGACGGTAATTAGCTAGTTCCGTTGGGTCCAGTGAAGGCTTCTTGAGCAGGGGCCTCACCACCGCCTCTTTCAAGGCGGTTGGCAAGGATCCCTCACCCAACGAAGCGTTCACCAAGCCCAGAAGCCAGCCTCGTGTCGTCTCCCAGGATGCCAGTACCAGCCAGGAGGGACACGGGTCCATTGAACATGTGGTGGGTCGCAGCCGTCCACGTAACCTGTCCAAATCCTCGGGGGCAACAGAGTCAAACTCCTCCCAGAGTGGTCTCACAAGACTCGCTGTTGACGGCTCGTCCGGTCCACTGAAGGGGGCCCATCCGCTCCGGATCTGAGCGACTTTGTCCTGCAGATATTCCCCAAACTCCTCTGCTCTACCCTGCAGGGGTGCCCCCCGCGTCCTCTGTGATAGGAGGGAGCGGGTCACCCGAAACAGGGCGGCAGGGCGGTTATCGGCGGACGCAATAAGGGCGGCACAATGTCTACGTTTGGCCGCCCTTAATGCCACAAGGTAAGTCCGCAAGTAGGCTCTTACCTGTGCTCGATCAGATTCGGAGCGTGAGGACCTCCACCTGCTCTCTAGACGTCTCCTGTGGCGTTTCATCACCCTCAGCTCCTCGGTAAACCAAGGAGCCTGGGTGGATCGCTGCCGCAGGAGACGACGCAAAGGCGCAACCCGGTCCAAGGCCCCAGCCGCCGCCCTATTCCAGGCGGCCGCTAGGTCCTCCGACCGGGAGCGTGTCAGGGCTATAGGTATTGGCCCAAGCTCTGTCTGGAATCTATCCGGTTCCATCAGGTGCCTGCGGCGGTACCAGCTTAGACAGTCTGGTTCTGCCTCCTCGCGGTGGGAGGTAGCGCCAGGGAAGTTCAGCCAGAGAGATGAGTGATCAGACCATGACAGGGGCGTGATGACTAAATCCCCCATTCCCAGATCACTCGTCCACTGCTCACCATTACTGATGGCTCAAAATGGGACAAAGACCTCTGGTTTTTGATAGCTGAATCCGGCTTTAGAAATGGATGTCTTCCATTCCTGAGCCTCCAGATTTCCGTTGCTAGGAAGCGCAGGAGACTTGAGCTGTGTTTTATAGAATGTGAAGGATGTGTCTTTTTGTTTTGTTTTTATAGTTTTCTGATGTATGATGTACACTGAAGATGGCAGTTAATTTCGTTGTATGAGGTTTCAATGCAATAAAGTAAACTAACTAAACTGACTTGAACCAAAGTTGCTTCTCGGTTCTAGTGCCAAATCTCTGACATAATTTGAAAGGAAACCTGACAACTCTCCATGCTTCTCTTGTAGGTAATAAGGGCTGTGGTGTCTGGATAATGTCATCCAGCCTTCCCCATGTTACCAACAACCAAATAGGGCACAACAGCATCTATGGCATCGCAGTGTTTTGCCGCAAAGACGATGCTAACGATTATCTTGTCAACCAAGGAGGCAATGAGAACTTCAATGAAGAAGGAGAAGCAGCCAACTGGGAGAATGACCTGGAGAGTGAGGATGAACGCTTGACTTCCCGGCGGCCCATCAATGTGGCTCTTGTGGAGTCAAACAACATTAACCATAATGGAGGTGAGTCCTAGCAAAATTGGATACACCAGCTTAATATGAAGGGAACCTTAAAGGGGCCACCACTTAATAATTTGTGCAAAGTCCCTGCAAAAACACAATCATGTAGAGAGCTGTCATAATCCTTTGCAAAACATCTTAGCCTGCTGCACGATACTTGTGTGGATAAACCACATGCTAATTTCTAGTGCACACTGGGGGGTTTGTTTACTCCTTTTGATCCAGTTTTAGTCTAAGTTGAATAGTAAATAATTTGTAATTATCATTTTATTTTCAATTTTATATAAAGTTGGGGAGGAGCTCATTTTAAGTTTCATTGACTGACTTTATATAGGCATTTGGGTTGCCATCTGAAATTGTGTGTGTGTGTGTGTGTGTGTGTGCGCGTGCGCGCAGGCCAAGAATTGATAAGGCATGCCAAAGAAAAGATTGCATTTCTTGACTTTTCAGTGAGCCTCAACTGGGGCTGTACAGTTTTCATTGCTGAACTGTGTGAATTGTAATAGAAGCAGAGAGTTAAGCGGTAAACTGTGATGTTGATCTTATAGTAGGGATGATGATGATGACAATGACTACACAACATACTCTTTGCTTTTTTGTTGTTGTTGATTGTTGTGCCTGTACCTTGCTGTCCTATTACTGCCTCCAAATTACACTCAATAGCTGCCTGAAATTCCTTGTTCCTCAGAGATCTCACAACCTGCAATGCACGGTTATGGCTATTTTTTGTGCCATCTGGCAAAAAATATGTTTGCATTTGTTCCATTTAAGAAAGGCCAACCATCTCTTTTAAATATAGATATCAACTAGGGAATTTATTGAGACTGCATGTTGGTCTGCTTTGGCTTTCTCTCCTCATTTTGTTTTTGTTAAGATAATTGATTCCCCTCTGTATTCTCTTCCTTTTTTTTCCCCATAGCTGCTGGCTTGTATGTCAAAAGCAGCGAAGCTCTGAATATCATTGGAAATGCCATCCACGCCAACCATGACTACGGGGTTGCCGTGTTTCAAAGCTCGCAACTCACCCGAATTGCAAATAACAGCATTTCTTGCAATAGCCTTGGGGGAGTCCTGGTGGAAGCCGAGTGCCGGGTGGAACTCCGTGGCAATGGGATCTATGACAACAGCAGCCATGGCGTTAGCTCCAAGGGCGACGGGGTCATCACGGAGAATGACGTTCTAGGAAATCAGGGATGTGGCCTCCGACTCTTGCAGGCAGCCGACATGAAGGTGGGTGCTTAAACAAAGAACAAGCTTATTAGAACAAGAAGCAATGGGTGGAAACTAATCAAGGAGAGAAGCAACTTAGAACTAAGGAGAAACTTCCTGACAGTGAGAATAATTAATCAGTGGAACAGCTTGCCTCCAGAAGTTGTGAATGCCCCAACACTGGAAGTCTTTAAGAAGATGTTGGATAGCCATCTGTCTGAAACGTTATAGGGTTTCCTGCCTAGGCAGGGGGTTGGACTAGAAGACCTCCAAGGTCCCTTCCAACTCTACTATTGTATTGTATTGTATTATAGTATAATTAGTAGTATTGCCTCCTTTCTCCAAAAAGGGATGCTCTCATTGTGAAGTTGGCAAGATTAAGGTGGGTGGCTGATTCAAAGTCCCTCCATGAATTTCCCAGCCAGATTGGCAGTTGAAATCATGTCTCTGAATCTGGTAATACTCATCCTCCACTGGATAACATCGGTGAGAAGCCTGAGACCCATTTGATGTCTCCGCTACTTGGATTTTGGGCAGGATCCATTATTTTCCCAAGAGAAGATGCCAACAAGTAAACATTTTGGACCATTCCTTGGAGGAGAAATGCTTTAGGGAGAAATTATTATAGAACATTAATTCTATGCTGGCACCAAGAAATGATAGGTACAAAGGAGTCAAAAAGGGTTGGATTCAGTGTTTCCTGAGTTGGGCGAATCCTACCACCAAATGCATTGGAAATCTGATTTTGCAGCTCTCCCAATTCCAAGGCTGCAACGTAGTTTCATAGCACCAAAGGTGCTTTTCAAAAGGCAACTGGACTTTCTTTGCTTTTTTCCTTGAAGATGTTCCACTTTTCATCCAAGAAGCTTCTTCAGTTCAGTTCTTGGATGAAAAGCAAAACATCTTCAAGAATAAAAAAGGAAAGAAAATTCAGTTGTCTTTTGAAAAAGCACCTTTTGGGCAACCATGATCTGGATGACTGAGAATCTCCATAGACATATAGTTTCATAGTCTTTTCTTCTATCTCCTAGAACTCCCCTCAACTGCATCAATTTAATCTTGCTGACATAGCTTCCCCTCATTTAGTGGAAGGTAATGCAAAAATTAGCATTAATCCTAAAATAAAGAACAATTGTCTTCCCCTATAATTAAAAATCAAAGAATGGCCCATTCTTCCTCAGTAAATATATATATATGTGGAAGGGCCTGGTAATGTTTATCTAGATGACTTGCTGGGCATCATACTACTCTCTCTCTCTCTCTCTCTCTGTATCCAGAATTAAGTGGAACCATCAAACATTGCCCTCTAGAAAGCATACTTGATTGGGGATTCAAACAACCAGGAACTGTTGGCATGCATGTAGTATCCAATATGACAGATTATGTTTCAGGAATTCTGAGCTATTAGAGAGTTGTGGGCCTCAAATCTGAACATATAAATTTATACAGTACTATGAATGGAGGCAGGCAAGAATGCACATGTGCAGAAGATACCTTCCTCTTCCTCCATCCCTCAAAACTCCCAGTGGGTCAGAAAGCATTTTTTTTCCTGTTCTGTTCTCCATTTCACCTATCCAACTTGTATCTGGATATGTAAAGTCCTAATTGATTCACAGGGCCTTATTTAAGTATATCATTTAGATAGAGGATCCCAATTTAGAGGAACCTTTGTCACAGGGGAGAATTTGCTCACTGACAAAATAGTTGCTAGAGCAGGCATGGCCAGTCACAATATATGTATTTTCCAGAAGGCAAATAGGTAAGGATGTTCCTTGTTGCCACATTTATTCACCTCCCCGTGACTTCCTACAAAATCCCATCTAGTATTTGTCTGGCAGGGACTTCTGGTGGAACAAACTGTAGCCACTTACCCTTTATTTTTTCTCCTAAGAATGTGACATGGACAAAAACATTGTTGTGAGGACAGAAGGAGCATGGGAAATAAAGCTGATGCTAGATCAGAGGTGGGTTGCTACCGGTTCAGGCGAACCGGTAGTGGAAATTGCGATTGGGTCGCCGACCTGTAGGGATGGCAGGCTCGCCATGCCCCCGAACAGGTTCCCTGGTTGCTGCAACATGTTTTCCTGACATTTTTTATGTTCTGCGCATGCACAGACCTATTTACAGGCAATTGCGCATAGAATGAACCGGCAGTAATGCTGGCAGAAACCCACTGCTGTGCTAGATACTGATGTTTGGCTTCTCAACATGCCAGCTGGTAACGTTAAAAGTCAAGCAGGGCAATGATAGAGCTATGGGATATGCGCTGAGTACATTTGTCCTCTTGAACAATA
Organism: Natrix helvetica; assembly: GCF_964273705.1. Lineage (NCBI taxonomy): Eukaryota > Metazoa > Chordata > Lepidosauria > Squamata > Natricidae > Natrix > Natrix helvetica. The sequence continues at coordinate 104,925,313 of NC_138552.1, read as the reverse complement.
GATAAAAGCCCTCCAGGTGGCAATTAATTTTCTCAACGAGCCCCATGGGAAACTGGGACTGTTGCAGAGAACCGAACCAATAGGGGCACCGTTGCAGTCCATATAGGGACAGCCAAAGGGTCAGATGTAGCTCATAGGTTGTAATGGGCTGGAAGTGGCCCACAGGCCATAAAGTGCTCAGGTCTGCTTTTGGGCAGGAAAAGGAAAAGCACTCGATTAACGTTTTGCAACCGTAGTGATGCTCAAACTTTTTCAATATGCCGTACATGTTTCTGTGTATTGAAGTATTTTAAGAATATAGAAAATTCTTTAAATGGCAGGAGAGGATCAGAGTCTTGAGCTCTTACTCTGCCTGGACAACCTAATCAGGTTTTTTTAAAATGGTCCCATGTTCTGGAGTTCTGCCTACAGATTGAGAAATAGCTGATTGCCAGTTCCTGTGAAAACACGTTTTTCCAAAGGAATTACAGAACTTATTTTTATTCCCTTCAAAAATCCATTTGTGAGAGAACTGTTTCTTATTTGAATTAAATTTGATAGCCAACTGGCCCTTCATATTCACTGTGAGAAGGAATGACATGCTTCTGTCCTGTTACGCACTCCAGGTAACCAAGAACAGAATCCACTCCTTCCGAGGTTACGGGATTGAGATGCTTGATCAAACCAAGGCCTTAATACAAGATAACTTGATTTTTCAAGGGAAGAGCAAAAAGACTATTTTACAGCAAGTGTCCAGCATGGAAGATTGTGTCATTCAGAATAATAAGATCCTTGCTTTCCGAAAAAAGTAAGTTTGGCGGTATTTCAGTAAATGAAAATCTCTGTCAGTGGTAGTTCTAGACTGGGGATGAATGGATTAAATTGTCATGACAATAGAACAGGAACTTGTAATTTGTTTCTTTATTGAATAGTATTTGCAACCCACCCCAAATCTCAAAGGATACTAGGTAGTACACTGGTGATTCTTGTTTACCAACCACTCGCTCAGCAACCATTTGAAGTTGCAGTGACATTAAATGAGTAATACTTACATCTGGGCCTTAGAATTCCAGCCATTGTACCATTGCTATGCAACAGGCGGCGGAATGCTGCTATGTTTGCCAAATATCTTAGGATACAGTGCTTACAGTTCTAACTATTTGTAACTGCTGTCTTAGAGTTTCTGTTTTGAAAAGCAAAAAAAAATAATTGGAAACCTGTAAGTTTCTTTATCTTTGATCTAGCTATACACAGATGGTTTTAACAAAATGCTGACTACCACCGTAGTTCGGGAAAGGGAAGGCATTTATCCATTGAAATAACATCAGCATCAACAATAACACACCGAGCAGAATTCAACTTCTCTTCACCATGTATCTTTTGACTTCTGTGCAAAGAGATTTGTGCTATCGCCCCAGCAGCTCTCAAGAACATCACCTCCTATCTGCAAGCTGAACTTCAGAATCCATGAAAAGCTTCTTGACTTGATCCTGGTTTATTAACCCTGGATCTTGGAGACTTAAAAAGGCAATCACCCAGGCTAGATGAGTGAATTCCAAGAAATATTTTGTACAAGAGCTCTGGAGGGTGGAGTCTGCAGAATGGAGGAAGCTAAGGGGAACCTTGGGAGGGGGTGTTATGCAGCAGCAGCAGCAGCACCCAAGAAGACTGGTGAATGAATGGAGTGGTGGCACAAGAGCACAGGGAGACTGTGGGACTTACCAGAAAGACTTGTGACCTTACCTGTTGGCTTTCCCATTGACTTTGCTTATGAGAAGCTATCAGGGAAAAGTGCAAATGATAATCAGGTGATTGCAGAGATGGTACAATGGCTGGAATTCTAAGGCCCAGTTGATGCTGATGTTATTTCAATGGGTAAATGCCTTCCCTTTCCTGAACTACGGTGGTAGTCAGCATTTTGTTAAAACCATCTGTGTATAGCTAGATCAAAGATAAAGAAACTTACAGGTTTCCAATTATTTTTTTTGCTTTTCAAAACAGAAACTCTAAGACAGCAGTTACAAATAGTTAGAACTGTAAGCACTGTATCCTAAGATATTTGGCAAACATAGCAGCATTCCGCCGCCTGTTGCATAGCAAGTGTCAAAAAAAAATTAATTTTATCGTTGGCACTAAACACTGATTAAGAACGGTTCTTGCATCCTTTAGAAAGGCAAGTTCAGACTTTGCAAAGCGCCATTCTTGCCAAAGCAATATTTATTCAGTTGGGTGTGCATTGTTATCTTGCCTAGTAACTTCAACTGACACTGGCTGGTAATGAAAATTGTACTCTCACATGTCTCAAACTTACTAAGCTTAGAAAATTCGAGCTACAAAACGAATTCTTTCCTGACATAGGTTTCCTTAAATGCAGACCAAGTATATTTCCTGTACCGTATGAGGGAAGGACCAATGACTGTGGTATTTCTGTTCTTCAGGTCTGATGTTGCTTGGACCTTAGAGAACCCTCCAGCCAGGCCTCACATAGAAGAATCGTCTCGAGGGGTGTCAACATCTGGAAGCAGCCAGAAAGGATCAAACGTGACAGCCAGGATAGCTGCTAGAGTAGATGGGGGTTGTCATAACAATGGTAGTATCTTCTGCACTATTCTGTGATGGTTTGCAGATTTGCCTCCATCTTCCTGATTATGTTCACTGCAATATTGAACAAATTCACATTCAGATGTTTTTCAGCTGACTGGCTAGCATTGTGAGCAGGTAAGAATGAATGGGAATGACACTGGAGCCAGCTACAAACCTGTCCAGCTGACTATGCCCTATTGAGTGTTTTGAGAGCTTGCCTCAGCTTTCACATCTGCATCCTTGCATCAGGACCAAGCTCATTCCTTAGAAAATGGTATTTTTGCAGCATCAAAGGATATGCTTGCTTCTTATGCCTGCTTATTCCATTCCTTTGTCGACCTGATTATTCAGAATTACGTCTAACTAAGGGAGGGGATTGATCTAATAACTGTGATGTCACAAAGGCATTTGAGAGTCATCTAACTTGCATTTTTGCCTCATACGGATTTTCAAAAGGAATAGTTGCAAAGAAGGGGAAGAGGGAGGCTGCTTTCTGTGTCAGGTATTAAATTCCCAGATAATTTTTTACCTTCCTTTCTTCTGTTTCAGTTCACGCTTTTCAATGTGGCTCAAAGTAGGAGTGAAGTGCAAGCAATATTATCAGAAGGAATTGTATCCATTCTTACAAATACAACATCACTTGCTATTTTATATAATGCGTAGGTGAGGAGTGGGTGGGGATTCACTTAAGCTTACACTCTTAGCGATTTGCCAAAACGCCACTTAGTTTAATGTCAGTGAAATCCTGGGTGCCTTGACCTATTTGTTGGCCTGCTTGGCATAGCTTGAAATTAATTTCCTTTTATTCCAGGAACAAGAGTTGCTTTCTTCTATACTGAAAAGAGCCCAGTTTTGGCTGTTGTGTATGATTGTTAACTCCCCTCTGGTGCCTTCTAGATGTGCTGAACGTATCATCCAAAGCAGCATGTTTTTGCAATGATTGGAGTTGTCATCCAATACACACAGAGGGAACATATATAATTTATTGAGGAGTAAATCCCATTGAAAATAGCAGAGCAGAGTTACTAGTAGATATATGAACATTGTTTAAGGTTCTAGAGCAGTGGTGGCTAACCTTTTTCTCCTTGCGTGCTGAAACTGCGCATGCACAACAGCAATGTGCCCTGTGCAAGTGCACAAACCCCCTGCACTCCCCTCTCACCCCCATGCAATGCACGATCCCACCCGCACCCCATTTTGGGCCTAGCAGGCCTCCCTGACGCCTTCAGAAATGAAAAATGGAGGGTGGGGGTGCCCCATTTTGCCCACGTGACCCTCCCTGGTCCCCTGCCCGGACATGCGCACATCTTCCACATGCACACAGAGACCCAAAAATCAGCTGGCCGTCGGGAGGCGTGCGTGCATGCGTGGTGGAGCTGAGCTGGGTGACGGCTCGCATGCCTGCAGAGAGGGCTCCGCATGCCAACTGTGGTACACGTGGTTTGCCATCGTGGTTCTAGAGCAGTGGTTCTCAACCTGTGGGTCGGGACCCCTTTGGGGGTCGAATGACCTTTTCACAGGGATCGCCTAAGACCATCGGAAAGCACATATTTTTGATGGTCTTAGGAACCGAGACACCAATTTTATGGTTGGGGGTCACCACAACATGAGGAACTGAATTAAAGAGTCGCAGCATTGGGAAGGTTGAGAACGACTGTTACTAGAGTATTAGATCAGGAATATGGCAAAGTATATGTAAAATTACATAAAGCAGAGATAAGTTAGAACTCTTATCAAAATACAGTGGGGGGGGGGGGTAGGAAGAAAATAAGATCCCTCAAAACGGAATGGTGTTTTGAGTTTTCAGCCAAATAATAACGTGTACACTAGTGTAGATCTTTCCAGGAAGAGCTGTAATTATGTTAATACCAACATTGCCATAATATGGTGATGCTGGATTTAAAATAAAGTCTTAAAAAATGAGAATAAGGACTTCTAGAAGCAGCTCCCAGTAACGTTAGGGGCTGCTCACAACTTGAACATAGTTTTATACAGGAGTGGCAAACTGAAAGTATGCTGTGCCTTTGTAAGCATTTAATACAGGTGGCCCTCGACTTACAACCACTTGTTTAGTACCTATTTAAACCGACAACAGCACTGAAAGAAGTAACTTATCACCATTTTCCACATAATCATTGCAGCATTCCCATTGTCACGTGATCAAAATTCAGGCACTTGGCAAGTGGCTTGTATTTATGACGGTTGCCGCATCCCGGGGTCAAGTGATCCCCTTTTGCGACCTTCTAGCAAGCAAAGTCAATGTGGAAGCCAGATTCTCTAAGCCATATTACTAACTGCAGTGCTTCACTTAACAACTGTGACAAGAAAGGTGGTAATGTAGGGCAAAACCCCGCTTAACTTTCTTGCTTAGCAACCTAAATTTGGGCTCAACTGTGGTCATACGTCAAGGACTACTTGCATGTAACAATTTTCGAAAAACATTCCTGGGCAAGATGTTTCTTGGAGCTCATTGGTCTAGATCACGAGTGTCAAACTCAATCCTGACTTTTTTGCCTTTGCAGAGCTGGGGGTGGGGGTGGCCTGTGCTTGACGTATCTGGACCACAGGACGCCAGTTTGACAGGCCTGGTCTAGATTGTGGCTGATTGCCTTTTTTTTCAACCTACTGTAATATCTTAGAGGAAGCAAGATATGGTGACTCAGCAAGTTGATTTCTTGGAGAGTTTTTAATGAAATTCTCAAGGTTAAGTAATGAAGGTATTTTAAAGGGACCAAAGTGAACTAGCCTAGTCATTTTTCTTTACTTCACAGAGCTTGTACCTGTTTTAACAGTTAGGTGGCAAGCAATAATGTAGTAGGTTAAAATCTCAGGACTTTGAAGGCTAATCTGGGTCTGCCATACGACTGCAATTAAAAGAAGTGTTCAAAATGAAAAGGGTGTGATTGGTGCCCTAGTAATATAGAGTAGGGGTGTCAAACTCGATTTCATTGAGTGCTGCATCAGGATTGTGTTTGACCTTGGGTGTGGCCAGCTCAAAATCACTCATGTTGGGGGCGCCTGTGGCGGCCCGAGCACTCTGCAAGCGAAAACGGACTCCCAAGCTGTTTTCGGCTGCAACGGCACATAAACGACCGTGGACTTACCTGAACGGTCCTTCTATGTGCGCTGCCAGGGGAATCCAAGCATGGGTTAACTTTGTCCATTAGTCTAGAGATTGAGTTACGTAATTGTTGACCACGCCTCCTCTGACTGGTTGGTTCAGTTTTGTACGAAGGCCCAGCTGAACCAAGAGGTGAAACAATTGTCACGGAAAGCAATAGTCAATGAGGTAAGTAAACCGAGCCAGTGTCAAAAGTCAAAAGTCAAAAAGGCAATAGCCATACTGGTGAAATGAGGTGTGACGTCACTGCCCAGACCAGCCGAAGCCGAGGGCGGGTTTGGATTCCCCTCGCAGCGCACAAAGAAGGTAAGGTTCAGGTAAGTAAGCGGTCGTTTTCCTGTGCGCTGCTTGGGGAATCCAAGCATGGGACATGCCAAAACAATGAGAGTCAAGGGCAGGAGCTAGGCTGGTCAGGGGTCCCAGGTGGTGAGAGAACTCTCTGCAAGACACGCTGCCTGAAGGAGGCCTCAGCTGAGGCATACATGTCCACTTTATAGTGTCTGATGAAGGGCCACGGTGATAACCAAGTCGCTGCCCTGCAGATGTCTTCCACCGAGGTTTGCGTTGCCCAGGCTGCTGTGGTAGCAGCGGTCCTGGTGGAATGTGGAGTGATGCGTCTGGGAATCGGACGGGATTGACTGTCATAGGCAAGGGCAATGCACGCTTTCAACCATTGGCCGATGGTATGTGAAGACATTTTCTGCCCCATGGATGATAGCTGAAAGGACACAAACAGTGCTTTTGATTTTCTGAATGCCACAGTGCGTTTCACATAGCAGCGGAACACCCTGCGAACGTCAAGATGATGCCACCGTCGTTCCTGTGGATGTGAAGGATGTGGGCAGAAGTCAGGGAGAAGGAGTTCCTGCGCCCTGTGGAACCAACAGTTAATTTTCGGGAGGAAGGCCGGGTCTAACCGCAGGACAACTCTGTTCGGGTGGAAGATACAGAGGTCCGCGCGGACTGATAGCGCTGCCAATTCCGACACCCTCCTGGCTGATGTAATGGCCACCAAGAAGACAGTCTTAAGGGTCAGCCATCGGAGACTGATCGTGTGAATGGGCTCGAATGGAGTAGATGTGAGGGCCTTAAGTACCAGGGACAAATCCCAGGTAGGGTAGCAATGCCCTGCCGGCGGCCTGAGGTTCGTTGCGTCCTTCAGGAATGAATGGACCCTCGGGTGTTGTGTCAAGGAATGGCCCCGCCCGCCACCAACCACGGTTGATAAGGCTGTGACTTGGCGGCGGAGGGTGCTGGGCGCCAGACCTTTGTCCATGCCCATTTGTAAAAACTCCAATACCTGTGGTACGGATGTCTTGGTCGGATCTGCGCTAGTCGTCTGACATCATCTGCAGAAGGCCTGACAAGTGGCTTCATAGATACGTGTTGTGGACGGTTGTCACGCTGCCTGAGTCGTGTCGATGACCTTGTCAGAGAAGTGTTGTTGAGTCAAGTTAGCCCGCTCACGTGCCACACGGCTAACAATTGGCAATTGAGGGTTTGGGTGAATGAGAGTCCCCTCGGAGAGGTGGATCCGATCGTCTGGAATTCTCCAGCACCATGAGACGGACAGATGTACGAGGTCGGCGTACCAAGGGTGATGCGACCACATTGGGGTGATCAGAAGAATGTCCGCCTGCTCTGCAAGGATTTTCTGGATTACGAGCGGGATGATCGGAAGAGGCGGGAAGGCATAGAGTAGGCCCTCCGGCCATGGGCTGCGAAGTGGGTCTGTGCCCTCCGCCCCCGGTGTCTGGTACCTGGTGTAAATCCTCGGCAGCTGAGAGTTGTGAGGCTGTACAAAGAGGTCCACTTCGGGTTGGCCGAATCTGCAAGACAGTTCCTGGAACAGGGCAGGATGGAGACGCCACTCCTCTTGGTCCACAGTAGTTCTGCTCAGCCAATCCGCTTGCGTGTTGGCTGTGCCCGATATGTGCTCCGCTCGGATTAATAGCACCCGGCTCTCCTCCCAGTGGTGGAGCCTCTCTGCTTCCATCATTAGGGATTTGGACCACGTGCCTCCTTGGCGGTTGACATGACCCTTGGAGGCCACGTTGTCAGTGAGGACTAGAACGTGGTTGTTCATCACCAAGTTTCGAAATTCACGGAGAGCTAGGCGGATGGCTCGCAGCTCCAGCCAGTTGATGCTGTTCCGCAATTCCTGGTCCATCCAGCGACCCTGCGCGACCTGCTCCAAGGCATAGGCTCCCCACCCGAACAGGCTCGCATCCGTCATCACCACGATGCGATCTGGCTCCTTGAAAAGGCAACCCTTTTTTTTTGTAACAAGTTTTGATTGGTTTTTACAATTTTTTTCAAGGAAAAAGGGTTTAAAAAGGTAAAAAAAATTTTGACAGCTACATCATGCGGGGGAAAGTAGTCCTCCCAAATCTCACAACTTTTACAAAGAAAAATAGAAACTACATCAACATTTGAATAAACATTAGCAGTTTTGGATTTTACACTAAATCATCAGTATATTCAATCATTTTTTTTGTATCACTTCCAAAAAGTTACATTATAACAACAATTGCAATAATGTTTCAAATCACTTTTGTGACCTGAGTCTTCTAGATGTTGCATCCTCCCCCCCCCCCGTGTCTGCTGGCAGAGCCTCAGCCCCTCCCTCCTTCATTTCTTGTGTACTATCCCCTGTTTCGTCTAGGAGAGCATTATGTTTTTTAGTGAAAGCCTCCGCCTCCACAACTGTATTAATTCTAATTCTGCTGCCCTCCCAGAAAATCAGCATACCTTCTGGCAATAACCACCTGAACCAGACTCCTTTATTATATAATTTATTTGCTAAAGAGGAATATTTCTTCCTCTAATCTCTTACTTTCTTTGGAATCTGTTTAAGAGTGATTATTTCTTTGTCTTTATATTTTAGTGGTCCCACCCTTTGAGCTCCTAGAACCTCATCTCTTGTGGTCTTTCTAAGAAATTTAACATGGACTTCTCTTGGAACATTGTGTGTTCTAGCGTATGCTGAGTTGATCCTGTAAATCAGGTCAATATCCCACCACAGCTGCTGTTTATCTCTTTTAGTACAAAAAGAAAAGAAAAGGCAACCCTTGAGTAACTTGGATGATGTCCACCATCTGAGGGATCGTAGAACCTTGGATGGGAGCTGCACCTTGATTTGCGAGTGGCTGGTATGGGCCCTCTGGAATGGGAGCAAAACCTATTGGAGCGGTCGGGCATGGAAGCGTGCCCAGGGAACAATGTCTATACAAGATATCATTTTCCCGAGCAGCTGGGAAAGAACCGCCAGTGGCAAGGATCTCTGTGCCATCACATGACTCACCAGAGTGCGCAGACTTTGTCGCCTCTTCTGAGATAGAGACACCTCGCACCTCACCAAGTTGATGACGGTCCCGAGGTGTAGGAGGGTCATGGTCAGCTGTCAGGTGACTCTTCGGAAGATTCAGGACGAAGCCATGCCGCTGCAAGGTGTCGATTGTGCACTGCAGGTCTTGAACTGCCTGGTCCCAGGATGATGATAGGACCAAGATGTCGTCCAGATAGCAATTGACTCTCACGGGTATTGAATGGAAAGAAGCGGCTATGACCGCCAGGAGCTTCGTGAAAATTTGTGGGGCCGATGAAAGGCCGAATGGGAGAGCTCGATATTGAAGGTGACGCCTTGCAAAGTGGAATTGCAGGAACCTCTGATGTGCTGGATGTATTGGCACGTGGAAATTTCAGACGGAATTAAGGCTGGGGAAGCCAAGGCCGCCACTGGTGGATCTACCATGGGAAACTAGAGTATGCTGTCCAGCTCTGGTTTGGAAGCATACAGCTTCCTGTTCCCATTGCTAGGAGGAGGGACAGCAGTTGGCTGTGTCCATTGTTTTTGGACAACGTCAAGGAACAGCTTTGGGAAGGGGATGACCTCCTGTTCCTGCACCTGCTCCACAAACAGTCACTCCGTAGAATCAAGGCCTACCACAGTACTTGCCTGAGTGGTAGCACCCCCCATATTGGTAATGGCCTTTGCCTTATACAAGAGGGACTTGAATAATGCTGGGCGAAACAACCCGGATGAGGTGGGCTTGTCCTGAGCTAGCCCTCGTCATCTGAGAATTCTATGTCAGCCACCTCTCCCTCTTCGCCGAGAACAGAATCCTCGCTATATACCGAGGGAAGGGGTGATGGGGGGTCTGCCTGAGGGGTGGGTAGATCCCTGGCCAAGGCTGTTGGCCTGAATAATTGGACCCTGCGATGCAATTCTGCATCAACGCCCTGTGATATGGCAGCCGAGATCATCTGGTGAAGCTCAGGTCCTAACTCAGGTCCTTCCTCAGGTCTGAGGCCTGCAGCCATAGGTGTAAAGGTAGCTGTGGGCCTTGCACGTGGATGCGCTTGGGCCAAGGCTGGACTGGCTTCAGAGAGGGTGGGGGGAGATTGGGCCTCCAATTCCCCCTCCTCAGATGCTACCCCTTGAGTTAAGGGAAGATCAGGAGACCAACCGTGGGTCCCAGTCAAGCCAAGAGAAGAAACGGGGGAAGAGCCTTGTGCGACCAGCGTGGGAAGCAACCTACTTGCGGCCATGGTGGATTTGGTGGACTTGTCCCTGCACTTAGCAGTCTTATCCGGCGCTGCAGAGGAGGCACGAGCTCTCTGGCTAGAGGCCCTGGTGGTGACCCTGCCCAGCCTAGCGCTGGCCTCCGTAGCGATGGGGGGGAGGATTGGAAGCCCCAGCACTGACCCCGGAGATGGGATGATCCACCATTATATAAAGGGGATGAATTGAAAGGCTCAACCTCACGGTCAAATATGGAGAAATGGGCTGCTACGAATAGCGAAGCTGTCTCTGGCTGCTGACTCGAGCTACTGCGTATGCCAACAGAAGAACCAGCAAAAAAGACTGTTGCGATTCAGGCGCGAAACGCGAGATATGCCCTTTCCGGCCATCCATCAGCACGCAACTCAATGGCTCCAAAATGGTGACCGCCTTGAGGCAGCGCAAAATTCAACTCAGCAGTCCTAATGGCCGCCGCTCGCTAGATTCCTCCGCAATACTGAAGCACGGCACCTCTCCAGCGGCAGTAAGGCATCAATAACAGCGGCGTGGCAGCGCAAAGTGGCGAAACTGCCGAGGACGGGCCATGCTAGTGTTAGCGGGTCGCGCCCTCCCTGAGCGGCGCGAGAGCGGCGAACCGACTCAGTTGCGGGCAACAGCGAACGGAGAGAGGCGAACCTACTCTCAAGCGCACGGGAGGGTGAGTCAGGCTTCAACGAGCCTTCCACGGTGAGAATTTTCCCTGGCCACTAGAGCCTTAGGAAAACTGCTAGACGTGTCGAATGGACGCGGGCTGACAGCGAACTGCCGCCCTCCCGAAACAGACAGACAGACACGGAATCGCACTTCACTGTTTTAAAACAGCAATCAATTAATTCCTGAGAAATCCTGAAGAATGGGTTAATTTGTCTATTAGTCCTAGAGCAAATTGTTTTAGGTCTCTTTAGGTTGGACTGAGTTAAAAAAAACTGAACCATCCAGTCAGAGGAGGCGTGGTCAACAGTTACGTAACTCAGTCTCTAGGCTAATGGACAAAGTTAACACATGCTTGAATTCCCCAAGCAGCGCACAGGAGAACCCTATTGACTTTGTTTTCAGAGGCGACTGTGAGGGTCTCTGTTGATCTGAAGCCTAGACAAGTCTACTGTAGTGTGCTACCACTATGCTGCATTTTTAGCATGGAAATAAATCTCACTAGATCTCGGTTGGTAAGCTGTAATTGATCTCTGGTAGAAGAATGGTCATGAGCACTTGATTAGGAGACAATAGCGCTTTGGTTTATTCAGTTACATCTTACGTCTACTGTCAGAACATGGAACAGTGCTCTTGAGATAACCAGCAGACCATAATTACACATATTTATAAATGCCTGTGTGTTTGAATGGGACATAGAATCTTGCCCTGCACCAAATATAGAAATCTCAGACCTGTTCACTCCAGTCATAGCAGCTTGGGTAGGATCTTGGATTACTTCATTCCTTTTAAGTTGAAGATGCCAGAGGCTGAACCTGGACAAAGGAGCCTTTGTACTACTTAGTTTCTCCTTTTTTATGTGTATTTACAATTTTACAGTTGCTCATTATTTCCTAGAAAACAGTAAAAACAGGTTGCTTTCAAAAAGGAGCACTAAGAGAGTGCTTCTTTTAATAATAAGAGAGAAAAGAGAATGTCATCTGCGCATGGACTTATGGTTCTGTTATTTTCATAATGTATGGATAATTGTAAAAAAGAAAGCATTTTAAAAAGGTGTGATCTACAAATAGCATGGTTTTGTAGAAATTCTTTGCAGCTCGGTCTGAAATCCTATGCACACGTAGGAAAGTCCAATTGTTAACTATTCCATTTTGGAATAAATATGCATTGGCTTAAGCTGCAAGCCAGCAAAATAAGCAAGCCAGAAGTATTTTTACAGGGCTGGATCCAGTTTTATCAGGTGGAAAAAGCATTTCCTTGAGTGGGAAGTGGGGAAAACTGCCAGTTGGGCCTTCTCTCTGAAGCCTGTTTTCCAGTTCTCTTAAGACTTCTTAAGTAAGGAGAGAATGAACTAGCGCCTACTGTTCAGGATCAGAAACGTTTTACTTAATAGACACAGCTTTTCTAACTACCAACACAATTATGAATTCAATATTAATATTCCCATTACAATGTACTCCCTCATGAATTACAATTATAGACAAGTCATTGACGGTTCTCAGTCCACTGTAAACAATCAATTGAATGTCTTATTAAAACTTAGATGCCGCTAACTTAATTGCCTCAGTTCTTTGACTTTTAAACTTCAGTTTTATACCAGACATCTTGTAGTAAACTCTGCTATAATCTCACTTCCAAACAGACATGAGACTGCACTGTCAGCAATAAAGTGCATTCGAGCCATAGACCACTTCTTAAAGCATTGTAGCTTAACTGGAATTGACCACTAATACGTTTAAGCTTATAACTGGGCTGGATGATAATCTGGTACATTTTGTTTAACATATATCTTGTTAAAAGAAATTCAAACTATTCTTTGAAAAGTTTTATAAAGGGAAATATGTGTAGTACAAAATAAAAAAAAATATTTTATTTTAAATGCAGAGATTTTGCTGATTTATTTTTTCCTGATACATTATGGAAGGCAACAAGAGGCAAAGGGTTTCTGTGTCTTCAATTAACTGCACAATGAAGAGAAATTCTTAAATGTTCTACAAGTTGTTGGTGTGTGAGAGAGATGGGAGCCAGGGAAGAACTCAGATACTGCATATGCCTCCAAAATTCAGTTTATATGAACCTGGCCTTACTAGTACTATTTATAACTCCAGCCCACCATAGAAAGTTTAAGCTGCACGAAGGTTAATAATAGACCAATGTTAACCAAATATAATGTGTCCATATAATTGTTGCTTGTCTGTTTATAAAACATGGTTCACCTTGTAAGAATTTTGACAACAGACTCTGGGCATTAGGGAAAAGGAATGTAAGGTACAGTGTGGGAAGGACCAAAGAGACAGATGATAGCTCTCCAGTCTTAAAAACCAAGCAGTCTTAATAAATAAGTCTGGATTGCTATATTGACATTTATTCAGTTGTGTTGGCTTGAGATTATGACACGAGGCCCAATATGTTTATAGGTGACCTGATTGGAGAAGAATAGTGTATCATCGCTCTCCTTTATAGCAACCACCTGCTTTCCATGTACTGATCACAGGTAAAATGTGTGATTTTAGATCATTCACCTTGTTCAAACTATACACTGCTTTAAAGAAACAGTTGAATCTACAACTGCATTTCTATTTTAAAAAATACGGTAAGATAAAAAGCTGAAAAGAGCCTAGAAATTAACCCAAGAGCTGTAGAACAAATAGTTGGGAATGTTACAACAAAATACATAATTAAATGAAAATGAGTAAGCACAGATTTTTTTTAAAAAAATGTTTAGTATTACCAAAAACATAAGGAACATTTTAAACATTAAAATATTTAACATTAATGTTAAATATTGCACATATTCAGCCACGCTCACATTTTAACTATTTTACATGCATGGAGGAAACTATTCCTTATATGGCTGTTTTGAACCAAGATGCCAAATGTTCAAATATCACAAATGACAAAATAGCACTTCAGTAAAAGTGCAGATCTCTGCTAAACTACCTCAAGAAACAAAAATGTATAAACTACAAGTACAAATCTCTCCATTCCTTTCAGGACAACAAAATGGTAGCTCTGTTCAGATGATCCATAATTTGTCCAGTTTGTTTTAAGTCCTAGAGGAAAAAAACATTCTTAAGTTAATTTGCGTTTCCGGTTGCGTGCGGGTATCTTCTGTGCAGGTAAAGGCAAGCATAAGGTCCCTAATTTGTGTTCTTCAAATCCAGAGAGGTTTTTGCTTTTGCTGATCTTCAGTCTCATCGCCTTGGCAATGTCAAGTATTCTGCATTAAGAGAGAAAATGTCAGTTATAAAGACTGTTCTGCTCAAAGAGTGTCGTCTTCTTTCTTGTTGTAGCAATCTTCTCTTCACAGTTCGTGACTTTGGCTTTTTCCTGTTCCTTTCCCTCCTTTGGCTGTCAGATTACAGCCATAACTTACATTCTAAACTCTTTGGGCTAAAGAATTGGGGTTTTTGCTGATGCCAGCAAACTTCTTTCCACAAAGCAAGGCAACATGCTGATTGAATCAAGAACATATCACGTTTGAAGAAAAGCCAAGCCTCAAGCCAGGCTTTCTAACCAGAGGCTTCCTGATGAATTGGATGGTAAACCTCATCTGATGGCAGTTGTAGTTCAACACAGCTGGAGATTATTGGAGAAGACTGCCAGAAGCAACGACATTCTACCCAAAACATTTCTGAAAAATGGAAAACAAATGCCCTGCATTCCTTTAATGCAGTAAAAAAAAAATACCACCCAGCATCTTATTTTTGTTTTTGCACTGGACAGAATTACATCATTCCCCCATAATTCACCATTGAGTTCTTGCATGAAATACAGGTAGTCCTCATGACCATGAAGGAGCGTAACATGGGTTGGTCATAAAGTGGGTTGACTGATCTGATTTTACAATTATTATTTTTTTGCAGTGGTCATTCAGTGTTTTCCTATGAGGTGGTAAAACCAGAAGCAAATGCTGTCTTGGGGCAAAACTGTCATAAAATGTGGCCACTGCAAATGGCTGCAAATACACCCTGGTTGCTATGCACCTGAAGTGCAGTCATGTGAATACAGGTTGGGCCCAACTGTTGGAACTTCAAATCTGGGTAGTAACTACCCCCAGACATGGGAATTTTGAATGGTCAAGGACTACCTGAATGGATAGGCCAAGCAACATGGCACTTTTCCCGTCACCTAAGAGATGGCAGACTAAGTCTGGCTGAACTGAAATTGCTGATAGAGGGTAAATATGTCACAACTGCAGTCAGTCACTGACCACACTTTTCATATCCCAAATCAGGACTTTAGCCTGTTCAACTACATCTAGGATTTATATTCTTCACCCTCTCACTCAATCTCCCTTGAACAACATTCTCAGTCAGTTTTCAGCATACTTTATAGCCTCAAGAGTACTTCCTCTTTGCACTCTGCCAAGGAGCTTATTGGAAGCATTTACTTTATGACGGCCAAATCAATAACCAACTAGCAGGTCATAAAGGCCATTTCACTCTATTACAAACACTAAAAGGGATGAGCGTAAAAGAGGATGCAGTCAAATGTGAGGGGAAGTTATTGGCAAGGGAGTTCGGTCTGTCAAGATGTGAAAAGGTATAGGCAGACTTCGTTTAGTGACCACAACTGGAACCAGCAACTCAGTCATTAGGCAAAGCAGTCGCCAAGTGAAACAGCAACTAATGACGTTACATCAGCTTTCCTTTGCTTAACAACCGCCCAAAAGCTGTAAATGCAATGATTGGCTGTAAAGTGACTGCACTGCAACTGCAAATGGTCCTTAAACAAGGCGGTCACTAAACAAAGACTACCTGTATGGCAATATGGCGATAGGAATGTAATCTTCATGCATTCAGCAGTTGTAGGGAGGGATGGAGTCAAGAGAAAGATCAGTCGAGTCATCACACTCACATAAAGGTCTTAGGTCCAGCCCCTTTCGATTCCCCTTGACTCTCAATTTAGTGCTAATTTAGTGTTGGTTGTTAATTGACTAGATTCTTGTGTAAACTCCAGGCATGAGCAATAAGTCATCTTAATTGGAACTTAATGTGTGAAACCAATAGCAGCCCTCTTTAATTATCTCTATAGGCACATATTACCAATTAGCATTCTTGATTATCTTTCCTAGCAATTTATGTGCTTTGTTGATGTTAAAGATATGATCTGGGATTTGATGTGGCTTTAAAGCAGTGGTTCTCAACCTGTGGGTCGGGACCCCTTTGGGGGTCGAACGACCCTTTCACAGGGGTCACCTAAGACAATCGGAAAACACATATTTTCGATGATCTTAGGAACCGAGATACCAATTTTATGGTTGAGGGTCACCATAACATGAGAACTACTGCTTTAAAGGGAGGCTTCAATGGATACTTCATTACTGAGACTTTGGGTGCTGATGCTGGATAACCAGCTGAGACAGGCTGGTTATCCAGCATCAGAAGTAAGGGTCCCCTTTTCCTACCATGCAATATTGGCTCATAGGAAAAACGTAGCATACTGATCTTGCTAAAGTAAAATGTGTTTCAGTCAAGAACTCCCAAGGATTACTTTCTAACAGTTATATGAGGTGGGATATACACAGCATCAGAGTATTATTTTATTTTTCTTCCAGGAATGAATGTTACCCCCTCACATAGGAGAAAACAGAATTTGTACTAAAGGATACCTTAGTTAGGATCCATACCTGCCATCTGTCCTGCATAGCCCTTGTTTGTCTCCTCTAGTTCAATTTATAATCACACTTAATCTGCCCCATGGAAGATACTGAAATGAACCAGCTGTTTTGGCCTCTCCTATTCTTAGCCTTGTAATCTGTCTACTCTGGTGTTCCAGAAACAATGTATACAAGACCAAGGAAATATTTTAGACTTGCATTTGTTGAACTTAATCATCAGGGTGTTCTTGAAAAAAAAATCATTTTCTCACTGTTCCTAAGGATTGGGGGGGGGGGGGGGTCCCTTTTAAGAGAGAAATGTTAGACAGATTCCTAGGAATGTTAATTACAACCCCTATAATCCGTAGCCAAATAACTGCAAAACCTATTGAATGGAAGATATAGGCATTATAGTCTAGAACATTTGGAAGGCTAGTTCCAAAATAACCGGAGAGCCTAGGCACACCTCAAAAGCCAGTGGAGTCCCTGAAGTTCTTAGCCCATTAGTAAGAGAATAGATTAAAAAAAATACAATCGTGATGTTAATCATACTTGTTTTCACGTAGTTTCAGATCTCGCTGCAAGACCGTCAGATTCGTTTGAAAACGGTTAATATGCAATGCCAGGGCTAACGCATATGCTGTTATCTTAACTTTCATTGAAGCTGAAA
This sequence comes from Natrix helvetica, assembly GCF_964273705.1. Classification (NCBI taxonomy): domain Eukaryota; kingdom Metazoa; phylum Chordata; class Lepidosauria; order Squamata; family Natricidae; genus Natrix; species Natrix helvetica. The sequence goes on along the minus strand of NC_138552.1, from coordinate 104,908,143 downwards.
TTAGATTTTGTATCCTGAAATACAAAACGAGAGGAAAAAAAGGATAAGAAAACCATGAGACGAAAACTATGCAACCTTGCTGCTACATATTCTTTCCACATCCTCCTACAAAGCAGCAAAATAAAAAGTCGAGAGTTTCCTATATTCCACACAGTATTTTGCCCCAGCAGAATACAAATTCAACAGTCTGTATAATGTAAGCATCTCTGTTTTAGATCCTTCACTTCATATTATTATTCCTTAATTGCAATCTATGAGTGGATTACCTATAGATGTGGACTTTGCATGGACAAGTAAAATGTAAAATGGGACTCATACAAAATATACAGCATGTTCCTTCAAATCAGTGTTGACGCTTAGAAAACGGCTGTTCCAGTCAGTCCCTGCAGTTTCCTTGGCTACATCTGGGAAGTGGTTTGCTATTGCTTACATCTTAAAGCTGAAAGAGAGTGACTGGCCCAAAGTCACTCAGCTACTTTTATGTCCAAGGCATGACCAGAGCCACATGATCTCCTCATTTGTAGCCTGGTGCCTTTAACCTCTTCACCAAACTGGGTACCAAGAAGATTTCCAATAGTTACAGAACGGAGCTTTAAAGTTCTGCACAAAATCTTCATGCCTAACAATGATCATTTACACATTCCACAACCCTTTAACAATACACCCAGAAAAGCCCAATTTAAAACAGCACAAAACTATTTTTGTCAACAACAATAAGGCAGCTTGAAAGGGAATAAGACATTTATTGCTTATCATTTTATACAATCTTTTTTTTCTTAAGATGGGAGAGGAAATTGCTTAGTAAAAGCAGACATAATCTTAATCCTGAACTTTGACAAGGCACAGAGCTGGGAGATGGTACTCCTGAATAATGTTCCCTAATATAGTGCTTTAATGTTAAAAGGTCTCCCTTCCAGAGGATTATTAAAAACGCATTAGACAAAAAAAAAAGAAAAATAGCAAAATATTATATAAATTGTTTTTTATTCTCATGGTTTCCTTATATTCTCTTTTTTTAAGAACAAACATCTGTACGTTTCAGTTAATTGCAACTACAAAGGATTTCTGAGCAGTTTCTTGGCATGATCCTCCTGTATGAAATATATTTGAAATAAAGAAACACATCTGCTTTCTATTGATTTCAAGAATTTTTTATATGCTACTTCTGATCCCCTTTTAGACAATGCTGTATGATTTAATAAATCTCCAAAGAATAATAAACCAATCTATTCCTATTTATACATTTTACTAGCCTTGAGATCAAAGGGCTGGGTTTTTTTTACCTGCCATTGCCATAAGACAGTGCTGTGAAAGTTTTCACAAGCTTGTTGCTGATGATGTCTGGACAAGTGGGGCCCATGGCATCTACAATGGAAATAAAAAAAGTTAATGTTCTAAAATCCTCCTAATCTCCAATCTAAATAAGAATCAGAATGACCAGAGGAGTCTGCATTCTACAAAGTCGAGATATTGTAAACAAAGCGAATTCTGGACACAGAAAACATACAGAATGCAAAATATTAATATCAAATTTCATTTTAAAAACAACAAATTACCAAACATAGCTGAGATTATAGCACGTTGGTATGATTGCAGAAGAGCAGAATGGAGTTCAATAGAATCAAGAGGGGGAAGAGAACACAATCCATTGCCCTCTTCACAATTAAAGGATGCACTACCAATACATTTTAAAGAAATCTAAAACAGGGGTCTCCAACCTTGGCAACTTTAAGGTTGGAGGACTTCAACTCCCAGAATCCAAAGATGGCTGGGGGATTCTGGGAGTTGAAGTCCGCCAGGATTAAAAGTTACCAAGGTTGGAGATGTGTTTAATTGCCAAGGTTGCAGATGTGTTTTAATACACCTAGAAGATGTATTAAACTGCCTGAAAATTATACAAATCAAATTACATTAGTCTTTTTCCATTTGGAGTGCCTGAGGTGATCTGGCCACCATTTCCAGCTAACTGAAATTTCTAGGAATCGGACTTCAGTACACATGGAAGGCAAAAATAACCACCTGAGCACTTCCCTTTTCTCATTTAATTTAAGGATTAGGCACTCTTCCGTAATGAGAGCCAAGGTGGTACAGTAGTTAAGGTTTTGGACTAGGACTGGGAAATCCTGGTTCAAATCCTCTTCAGCTAGGGAAGACTAATGGCTGATTTTGGGGCAATTCCTCTCTGTCCATTCTACCTCACAAATTTGTTGTAGAGAGAAACAGGAAGAACACTACCATGTTTCCCAAAAATACGACCTGTCCCGAAATTAACGCCTTGCCACATTTTATAAGCCCACCCCCGAAAATAAACCCCCTGGGCACCCCCCCCCTCTGACCAGGCAGAACGCCACTCCCCAACCTAGCGGTATCCCGAAGGCACCAAGCCACGAGAGCCGGGGGGGGGGAAGCGCTCACATTGCTTGCCGCCTTCGGGATACCACTAGGTTGGGGAGTGCCGTTGGGAAGTTGCTGGGCGGCTGCTGCGTTGCGAGCGGGCTCCTGAAGAACCGGGCACAGCCTCAGGGGCGAAGCAGCCATGAGGTGACCATGCTCACGAGCAGCCGCCCAGCAAATCCCCTTTCCAGCTGGGCAGAGCACCATTCACTGACCTAGGGGATATCACTAAGGCGCCAAGCCACGTGGCGCTCTGCCCTCCCCCGCAGCTTGGCACTTCTGCGGCTTGGCACATTCAGGATATCCTCTAGGTCAGTGCATGGAGCTCTGCCCGGCTGGAGGGGGGTTGCGTAAGCACCTGTTCCACCCCCAGCCTCACCAAGCCCTTGCACAGCTCTCCCAGGGCACCGCCGCCGCCATGCTCTGAGCATAACTTCCAAACTCCAAAACTCGTCTGCCGAGCCTTCCAGCATTGGCCGCTCTAGGAGTGCTCTCTATGGTGGGCCGGCTGCTGGAAGACTCTGTCCGGTAGCCGGCCCACCATAGAGAGCACTCCTAGAGTGGCCGATGCTGGAAGGCTCGGCAGCCAAGTTTTGGAGTTTGGAAGTTATTCTCGGAGCGTGGCGGCAGTGCCCTGAGAGAGCTGCGCAAAGGCTTGGTGAGGCTGGGGGCGGAACAGGCGCTCACACAACCCCCCTCTCCAGCTGGGCAGAGCTCCATGCACTGACCTAGGGGGTATCCCGAATGTGCCAAGCCATGGGAACTGGGGGGCGGGCAGAACGCCACGTGCCTTGGCGCCTTAGTGATACCCTCTAGGTCAGTGAATGGCGCTCTGCCCGGCTGGAGAGGGGATTTGCCGGGCGACTGCTCGTGAATGTGGTTACCTCATGGCTGCTTCACCCCTGACGCTGTGCCTGGCTCTTCGGGAGTCCGCTCGCAAGGGAGCAGCCGCCCAGCAACCCCAAAACAATAAGCCCTCCCTGATAATAAGCCCAAGGCCATATTTCGTGGGGCAAAAGAAAATAAGACCCTGTCGTATTTTCAGGGAAACACGGTATGTATAACTGAGCTCCTGGAGGACATGCAGTATATAAGTCAAATAAATAATAAAAAATATACTTGGTATCAGAGAGGAAAAAGATCCTTACGTTTCTTTTTAACAACCTTTTGTGAGGTCAGCTTGACAAGACAGTCAAAAAACCAGAGGCAACGTGCTTTGTGATCGTAACTCTTCTCATCCAAAGGCATGGATTTAAGTTCGTCCAAGACAAAGGAACAATAGCTAAGGAAGACATAAAAGATTTATCTTATATTTTGAAAAGCAGTTAGAAAATAGCAAGAGCTGCACTTTCAGCTGCTGTTAATTTCACAAAATTCTCTGTGGATTGAAAGCAATCAAGTTCATATTAACAGAAACCATCTCCCTTTCAACGGAAAACAGCACAATCTACTATGCATTATCTGCTTCAGTGTAGATTTTGCTCAGATTTAAACAGGTGGATCCTAAACCTGTGTTTCTGGGTTTAGAAGTATTGTAACATTAGATGTATGTTCTTCCTCTTTTTCGTTTTCTTCTCTTTGCAGCTCAGACATAACCTTCTTTTTCACATAATTCCTTCTTTTATACACTTTCAAGTGTACACCCCACCCACACACCTACATAAAGGCATGTTTCCCCTCCCTCAAAAAAAATTTAAAAGGTGGGGAGCGATAGCTGAGAAATGTTTGATTTGTTTTGTATACAGTAGGACACATACTCGGTCTCTGGCATCTATAGGTAGTCCTCGACTTACGACCACAATTAAGCCCAAAATTTATGTTGCTAAGTGAGAAATCTGTTAAGTGAGTTTCACCCCATTTTATGACTTTTTCTTGTCACATTTGTTAACTGAGTCACTGCAGTTGTTAAATTAATAACCTGGTTGCTAAGTGAAACTGGCTTCTCCCATTGATTTTGCTTGTCGGAAGGTTGCAAAAGGCGATGTGACCCCAGGACATTGCAACCGTCATAAAGGCGAGACAGCTATCAAGCACCCGAATATAAATCACGTGACCATAGGGATGCTGCAAGGGTCCTAAGTGTGAAAAATGGCCATAAGTCACTTTTTCCCGTACTGTTGTAACTTTGAACGATCACCAAATAAAATGTTGTAAGTTGAGGACTACCTGTATAGGAAAGGCTGGCTGGAAAGAGGTCCATCTGAAATTGTGGAGAATTCTTTCCATTCAGAGAGTGGATAATACTGAGCTAAGTGGACAAATGCTCTTATTTTGGATACGGGCAACTTCTTTCCTAAAAACAACCTGCCTAGAAAGGATAGATGTGCATATACTGAATTTCAGTTGATATATGATACCACAAGAATAAAATCAGTAGAACCTTAGAGAAGTGTTTTCCTGCGCATTTTCTTTTAACTCGGGGCAGACACATTGTCAAAGTGGAAGACCTTAGAAACATTTCTTACATTAATTCCACAAAACAAAAGATAAATATGCCATTTTGAGAGCCTTCATTAGGAGGTGCAAAGCACCTCAAGGCAAAAAGCAACAGAGGATCTGCTTTAGATTCTAATGGCTATTCACATGTGAAGTTTCACCCATCACTTGGTATTTCAGTCTTTGGTTCAGTCTTTACAAAATGAACCGCTAACTAGTTGTGTTTTAAATCATGTAGGCTATATTAATAATACTTTGCCTGAATTGTATTAAGGAGGTCTTTACCTTTTCTCTTCAGTCATCTTGAGAATGTCAGCTGCGGTTATATTCATGAAAACTGCAGCTGGAGCCTGAAGTGCCTCATATTCAGCAGGTGAAATGACTGGAGATACGTTTAGGATGTTTTAGACAAATATTTCTTACTCATCAAGGCAACCTCAATATAAAGCAGAGGTTTACACACTAGAGCCATGATGGCGAACCCATGGCAAACGTGCCACAGGTGGCATACAGAGTCATTTGTCAGGGCACCTGAGGGGTTGCCCATTCAGCTGGCCAGTGCACATGCACGCGCTGGCCAGCCAACTTCAGCCTTCTTTGGAGGCCATTTTTCGCCCTCCAGAGGCTTCCTTGAAAAACTGGCCTTACGGGCAAACCGGAAGTTTGGGAACGAACTCCCGGTTTGCTCGTAGGGGCAGTTTTAGCCCTCTGGAGCCTTCAGGGAAGCCCCCTGAAGGCTCTGGAGGATGAAAAATGGCCCTATGGGCAAACTAGAAGTCACTTCCGGTTTGCTCATAGGGTCGTTTTTTGCCGTCCGGAGTCTTCTGGGAAGCTTACTGAAGTCTCCAGAGGGCTAAAACTGGCCCTACGAGCAAACCAGAAGTCTGCTCCGCTTTGCCCACAGGGCGGTTTTTCACGCTCCGGAGGCTTCCAGGAAGCTCCTGAAGTCTCTGGATGGCCTCCGGGGAGGTGGGAGGGAGGCTGTTTTCACCCTCCCCCGACTCCTATTAAAGCCTCTGGAGCCTGGGGAGGGCGAAAAAGCATGCAAAAAATGGGGGAGGGAGCGCTGGCCGTGCATGCATGCACACTGGGGTCACGTGCATAGCATTATGGGTGTGGCACACCTGCACACGACCCCCTGTGCTCCCCTCGCTTTTGGCACACAAGCCAAAAAAGGTTCGCCATCACTGTACTAGAGGATTGAGGCTGGATGCTCTTAAGGATAAAAGAACAAACAGCTTCTGATTAAAAGGGGGGGAACCCCACTATTTGAATAGTCCACAACTGATGACCGAACATAACTGAATCCAGAGTTGTAAGTCATTGCAATTGTTAATGACCGCACTTAATTTTATGACTTGTGGCAGATGTTAAGCAAACACCACCGTCAAGTAAATACAGCTGTTAGGAAAATATATATTTTATCCAAAGGGCATAAAACAGGAAGTAAATGCCAGAAACCAGCCAAAAAAAAGGCAGCCATGTGACATGCAAATGGCTGTAAAGGTGAGCTGGTTTCTAAGCGCCCAATATGCAATCATGTGACTGCAGAGTATATGTTTGCAGCCATTAGACCTTTGCAATCACATTGTAGGTACCTTTTGGGGGTCCATCATAACTTCAAAAATCTGCTAAATGATCGATCATAAGCTGCGTCTTACCTGTGTTGAGATTGCACACTTCCCTTTGTTACATTAATCTGCATCAGAGCGCTTTCTGCTGGATTAATTAAAACGTATTTTCTTCCATAGCACAGCAGAGCTTTATACAATACAATACAATAGTGGAGTTGGAAGGGACCTTGGAGGTCTTCTAGTCCAACCCCCTGCCTAGGCCGGAAACCCTATACCGTTTCAGACAGATGGCTATCCAACATCTTCTTAAAGACTTCCAGTGTTGGGGCATTCACAACTTCTGCAGGCAAGCTGTTCCACTGATTGATTGTTCTAACTGTCAGGAAGTTTCTCCTCAGTTCTAAGTTGCTTCTCTCCTTGATTAGTTTCCACCCATTGCTTCTTGTTCTACCCTTCTTTGATCTACTTAAATCAAAAGGAAAGGAACTAAATGATCTGAACTGCACAAATGTTTTACTGACCTCCTCCAGCTTGGAATCCTCCAAATTTGTTGGGCATACAACTTCCAGAGTTCTCACTGAGTTGTAATAACAAACAAATCACAGTGGCACCAGTCTGCTGAACACTCGATTCCCACAGCACTCTCATTTCTCATCTTTTCTCATCTTTCCTGTCTTCTCCTTTTGGTTTCTTATGATTTATCAATTGTTTGTAACTTATGATTAATGATTGTAACTATGATTATGACCCATGATGACCTATTACTTGCTGTTTATATATACATTGTGAGCTTATGAATCAGAGACAAATTCCTTGTGTGTCTGATCACACTTGGCCAATAAAGAATTCTCTTCTCTTCTCTCTCCTCTCTTCTTTCCTATCCTTTTTCTATATCTGAAGTTATAGGGTTAGGAACAGGGGTGGGATTCAGCCGGTTCGGAGTAGTTCGGGCAAACCGGTAGCTCCAACGATCAGCTGAGAGTGAACCAGTTCGCTCCAACAATCAAGTGGGTCCGCCCGCTCACCCCTGCGCTATACTGACCTATAATTCCTTTGTTTGAAGCCCAGCTGATAGGCATGGCAGAGTGGATTGCCGCACCTCAGCTGTTTCACTCATCGGGGCTGCAGTAGAAGTTAAGTTTCTGAGCTGTTTTCAAAGCCACTACACATGCGTAAAGCGCGTGCTCAGCAAACCAGCTGATACACCGGTTGAATCCCACCACTGGTTAGGGAAGACTGCTCAACTTGTTCTTAGTATCTCAGCAAGATTTAAGATGATAACATACATTCAGTAGAGAAGGTTTTAGAATGAATGTATCAGTGATGTAGCAAATATAGGAGAATACTATCAGGTCAGATTTTTGGGGAAGTGAAGAAAACATCACCTTTCTTGTCCAACTCTGCTTTGTGACTATGATAAAATTATCTCTCCCTTTCTTGTATAGGATGAGATTTTCCAAAAGCATTTATGAGTAAGGTAACAATTTTTGGCAATTGTTTCCTTTCCCTAACTGCTGCTCCAATGGTTTTTAGATACTCTTTAGATACAACATATTCACAATAGAACTCATGCTCTCTCTCTTCCATGTGTTCTTCAACAATGTGGGGCATACTCTTTCTTTAATAGTCATGTTAAGGTCCATTCTCTCAAACTTCATTCTGCTCATAAAGGATACTATCTTCAAATTTGTAGACATCCTCTGGATTTTTAGCATCTTCATGGCAGGGAGGAAGAACCAAGGAGACATCAGTTTTCTCATCTTCTGCTGCATCATGAACTAATGCTTTGAAAACAAGTAAAAAAGGAAATATTTTATTTATTTAACAGGATGTTTATTTGAAAAAAGTTAATGCCCCAATCATTCGAGTCTTTCTCAACTTTCTTTGTATGTGTTGGAAGATAGTTCCCACCATTTTTAGACTGCCTTACATTCGGAAAACAGTTTAGAGCAAACTATTCCAATTAAAGAACTGAAACAAAGGTAAAGTAAAATAATATGAAATAACATGAATGTACAAGATGCTTACTGAACACCACCTAAGAATATTGGCAACATATTAGTTGGAAGAAAGGATGTAAATAAAAATTATAAGTAAATAAAACTGTGCAAATGCTTTTCAGAAAGGGGAAAGAATTTGGGGTTCTCCTAAAGAGTGAAAGAGAGAATGTCAGGTATAATTTTTCTGGAATGAAAATTCCAAAATGACAGTAAGGGGTACAATACCTGCATATTATCAATTTCTATGCTTTGTTAGCTAATCACCAATGTTGGTTGGAGGACTCTAAAATGAGAGCTATAATCTAACACATAGAGAAACATCCCAGTTTGGAAAAGCACAGAAGAAAGTTAAATAAAGATATGCAATTCAGCCACTTATAAACTGAAGATACAAAGGATTTTATTGTAAGTATTTATCTTTGAAAATATGTGGTAGTTGCAGGGGCGTTGTAGGATACCAGAATTTGAGGCACAATGAGGGAAAATCTAACCTGCAGTATATATATGTATTTGTGTTACAACCCCTGGAATGCCCAAATATGGGAGGGAGCTCACTACTCCCCCTTTCTGTCCTTCGGCTCATTACTCATTACTATATATATATACTGTCTATGTATGTATGTATGTATGTATGATGTATGTATGTATGTATGCATGCATGTATGCATGCATGCATGTATGCATGCATGCATGATGTATGTATGTATGCATGCAGGCATGCAGGCATGCATGCATGTATGCATGTATGCAGTGACATGCAGTCAGGTGAGGCAGGTGAGGCACAGCCTCACCACTCTCATCATGAAAAAAAAAAAGTAAAAGAAAAAAGCTGAGCTAGTTGCTGCCTCACCGTGGATGACTCTGCTTAACCTCATTGGTGCTCTCCCTCCCCAAGTGTAGTGACTTCCTCCCCAGGTCCCCATTCATTTCTCTCTCACACACACACAGCTGGATAAAACTATATAAAAATCTAGCCCAGCTTCACTGATTACAAGTTTGAAAAGGCAACATGGCTCCACCTGCAATCAAACTACACTTGGGGAGGGAGAGCACAAGCGAGCACTGAGGAGACCACAGGAGGAGGCAGGAAGCCAGGCAAAGAGCCATGCTGTAGTACACACACTTCCCCCCAGCCTCTTTCTTTTGGAAGGCTCAGCTCGGCTCCCCTCCGGCTTCTCTGCCTCTCCTCTCACCCCAGCCTGCCAGCAGGAGGTGGTGGGTGGGCTTTATTGTGTTCCAGGCATTTCCCACCCAGACAGCAGGCTGCATTTGCAATGGTGGAGGTGTTTGGGAAAGGCAGCAGGGGAATGGGGGGTGGTGGCAGAGGAGCTGCTTTCAAGCCACTGGAAAAGATATCCAATCCAACTTTTGTGTGTGGGGGGGTTTGTTTGAGAGTGAGTGAGAGAGGGAAGGGGTAGGAGAGATAGTCCAATCCAACTTCTGTATGTGTGTGTGTGTGTGTGTGTTTGAGAGAGGGGGAGGAAGGGAGAGAGGGAGGAAGGAGGGGAAGGAGAAGAAAAAGAAAAAGAAAGAAGGAGCAAAGGAGAAAAACAAATGCTGTCGCTTTAAATTGAAACTGAGCATGCCTGGCTGTGGAATTCTGGGAGTTGAAGTCCACAAGTCTAAAAATATTTGAAACCCAGCACTGTGTCAGTGCCTCACCAGTCATAAACCTCACCGCACGTCCTGTATGTATGTATGTATGTATTTATGTATATATGTATGTATATGTAATGAGCCGAAGGATACATACATACATACATACATACATGTATGTATGTATGTGTGTTACAACCCCTGGTATGCCCAAATATGGGAGGGAGCTCACTACTCCCCCTTTCTGTCCTTCGGCTCATTACAGAAGACCATCCAGAAAACCATATTTTTATTTTTAATGTTGCCTTTTTATATTTGTGTTGTATTTGTGCTGATAAATAAATAAAGGGAGACTAGTATAGATCTATTTCAAGCTATTTAGCTCTCATCAGCTAGCCATACCCTTACTGCGATTTGAACCAGGGCTGTATTTAGCTCTCATCAGCTAGCCTATACCCTTACTGGGATTCGAACCAGGGCTGTATTACATATTAGGCAGTTGTATTAGCCACTAAGCCACAGGCTCTCCTCCTTATCAGCTGAACTGACCCATTTAACAAAAAATTAAAACAATAGTAGCAAATATCTGAAATGGTCAAGCAATATAAAGAATCTTTTAAACATTTAGAAAGGAGCCACATTGGTTCAAATAATGGAAAAAAATATTTGTGGGCTGCACAGATGGGAATCATATGAAGGTAAATGACAGGACAGAGACCCTTTCTACATTTAATAATTATTTTAGACGGATGAGACTCATTAGCATGCAATGTTGTCACTTTAAGATTATGCTCAAATAAATTACATAACCAGCAATACATTTCTTCATTACATTAAAAAGAGAGATCTTAGATTGGCTTACAGCTCCAATTCTTTATTTCATGACTCTTATACCTACCAGCAACACCTTTTGTCTCTATGACATCTTCTGCAGCTTTAATCACTGCTTTATTTAATACCTCCTTTCTGACTTCATTCATTCTCCGAGAATTCAAGGCTTTTCTCTGCTTGTTGGTTCCAAAGGCTTCAATGCAGAGATCTACCTGTAAAATTACCAAGAGATTGATATATAAGCCATAAAGTGCTACTCCTACTGGACTCTCTTGCAGGTGAAATTCAGTTTTCAGGTAGCTAGTAAGAACACAAAGTACTAACTATGTTGAATCCTTTTCTGCACATAACAAGACAGTCTAGAAGAACAATACTCCAAACCCACCTCCAAAGTTCATTTTGTGGGAAAGAAAACAGAACACATCAGTTGTCTTCTAAGTAATTGATTATCTTTTAAATTCAGTAGCTTTTTAAAAGCTCTTTTTAACAGTCATTTTATAGATAACAGAAATTTAACAGAAATTATAGAATGTATTATTATTTAATTACAGCCCAATATCCTAGAAAGGTTTCATTTTGGGGATAAGATCCTATTTTCCAGTGGGGTGATCTCATTTTTTCTTTTACCATTATCATTATCATTTTATTACTACCGTTACCATTTGCATTGTTATTATTAACGATTTGGTCACCAAAAAACCCAGGAGAAAAATACAATGTCAATAATTCAAAGTGCCAACACAGAGAGGGACTCCTCCGGGTGCCGTCCACTAAGCAGTGCCAGAGGGCGGCGCCCAGGAGTAGGGCCTTCTCTGTGATGGGCCCAGCCCTCTGGAATGACCTCCCCCCCCCGACATTAGGACAACTACCGATCTCCGCTCCTTCCGCAAGAAACTCAAGACCCACCTGTTCCGACTAGCCGGCCTGGCTTAAACTAGAACTATATTCTCTAATCCCCCTGGCAATTTTAAATGATAAATTTTAAATTTTAGGGTATTTTAATTGTTTTAATTTTATTGTGACTGCTTTTAACTTTATGGCTATTTTATTTATGAATTGTAAAAATGTTTTATGTATATTCCTCCTCCGTGTCATATGCTTGTATATCTAATTGTACGCCGCCCCGGGTCCCTTCGTGGAGAGGGAGCGACTTATAAATCGAATAAATTAATAATAATAATAATAATAATAATAATAATAATAATAATAATAATAATAATACCGTATTTTTTTGCACTATAAGATGCTCCGGACCATAGTTTTTGGGAAGGAAAACATGAAAAAAAAATCTGCCTCTGCCTCCCAGCAATTTGCCTCCTTGCAGCAAACAGCCTGGTCAGCTTCAGCACAACCTGATTTAGCACAAGCAGCTGATTCGCGATTGGATTGGCCTCCTGGAATACTGCCAATCAGCTGTTCCAAGCTGCAGGAATCGCTGCCACCCATTGCTGCCTGTCGCCTCCACGCACCCCATTTTCGGCCTCTCCACGTCCCATTTTCAGCCTCTGTGTGCTGCCATTGCTGCCTGGAATGGGCCAAAATGGGGGACGCGGAGGTGATTGGGGGCAGATAGTTCTCACTTAACAATGCTAATTGGAATCAGAAGCGCCACTGTTAAGAGACAAGGTTGTAAGCTGAAAAATCGTGACTGCACTGCTTAGCAACCACAGTTCCAGCTATCCCAGTTCCTGTTGTTAAGTGACGCATTCATGTAACCATCACTTCTGAATTCCTGATGGCTTCCCATTAACTTTGCTTGTGGGAATCTGGCAGGAAAGGTCACAAATCCTGATCACATGAGAATGCTGTGCCAGCTACAGGTAAGATGACCAGTTGCAATTACCACTACTGTCATAAGTTTGAACAGTCAATGAACAAGTGGCAGTTAAATGAGCAGCACCTGTATAGAAAGGCTATGCTCCAAGATTGAGCAATGGTGTCCCATTAACTAAATGTCTTATTTAAGGGAATGAATCAAATGGAATGACCTCAGCATTGATTTAAACACTCAAACTATAAATGACTAATGAGGGGAGATGAAATATCAATAGAATTTAAAGACTGTGTTCAAGTTTCCATTTTTGAATTAGGCTGGACTGAAACTGTTATCCCTGAAACACTGAAATTAAGAATGGCAAGTGGGCCAAAGTTCTAGCAAAGAGAAACTACAAGGAGAAATAGTCCAGAATAAGGTCATTTTTTAAAATAATACGGCTGAAAATTTACTCGAATGCTATTAGCATTTAAATAGAAAATAAATAAATCAAAAGGCTTTTAAATACAGCAAATTTATCAAAATAAATTTTCCAATCATAGTATCTTAGTTGCTTGACATACCTTCTCTCTATAGGATTTGGCCAAATATTCTGACAGGTCATTATCTGCTACATCATCTGTTAAGAACAACAACAGAAGAAATAAAGTATAAGTCAGACTCATCAAGACTCCCGGTCAATCCATTCATCCATCATGCCAATCAAACAGTATTAAAACATTCTTGGAAAGATGATGTATTAGCTATCTATTATCAACATGTTCTTTTAAATTCTTCTGATCGAGGATTATTTATATATGCTTGGTAGAATGAGCTGAGTTAGTGCATGGCAGATAAATCTGATAGCATCTTTTCAGAGTCACAAATGTTATTAGAAGCACAAATGTTTATCAAGCTAGGTAATTCTCAAATCCTGACTAGAAGATAGGAACAAATTCAGAAAAAGAAAAAAAAAAACATGCAGGACATTCTTCCAGGAAGTTACTATTTCTGAACGCAATTTGGGAATTAAAGTTTTAAAATGTTAAATATTCCTTTCAATAGAAAACTAGCATACTAGGAAAACTTGAACTGAAGTTTTCCTACTCTGTGGTTTGCTTTCTATAGATTGGGAGTATTTGGTACAGTCGACCACTTAATCCCATTTGGATTCTGAAAATCTACAACAGGTTTAGCACTGATGTACTAATATTCTTATTAAATATTCATGATAGTAAGCACTATGTCAGGGGTGTCAAACTCAAGGCCTGCGGGCTGGGGCCGGCCCGTGATGTGGTTGAATCCAGCCTGTGGGGCCGGCCTGGAAAATGTAAGGGGCCAGCATGGCTTCAGTCCGGTCTACCCAATGCAAAGAGATAACATTGGGCTAGCATGGCTTCAGCCCGGTCTACCCAATACAAAGAGGAAGCATGCCAGCAGTTTGGGGAGTGGCATCAAGCTCGCCACACCCTCCCAGTCGGCCACACCCACCCACCGACCCTGACCGAGGCCAACCACAGCCCTGATGTGGCCCTCAATGAAATTGAGTTTGACATCCCCGCTCTATGTGAATCAATAAAGGAAAATATTTCCCAGGTCCTGCATAGGAAAAAACCAATATAAAACAGTAAATGACTTTTATTGATTGTTTGATGGCTGTGTATAAAAAAGGGGCACCATCAAGAAGTGCACTGGTTTGTGAACTGTCTTAAGTTATTTATGCAAAAATTAAAGGGGGAGAAATAAGTAAATAAAGAAAAAAAAATCATTTTCTGACTCCAGGTAAGCTCGCCAACAATTAAAATTAGAAAAAAAGAAACCGTGCTTTACCTACCTGAAATTAATGGCTGCAAGTTGAACAATTCTGCATTGTAGACCTCCATTTTCCCAGACGGTTCATCTAAAACACCGACAAAATATCTAATGGAAGAGATGGTGTTGAGTAGTTTACCTTTCATTTTAGAAGCATTTAGAATGGCTAGTTTGGCTTCAGAAGTGTCAGAAATAGCATTTCCCAATAGAATGGTTTCTTTAAAAACCCCATTACAACTCTCTTTATATCTCTTAAAAGTATAATAGAGGATTGCCCATGTAAATATGGGGAGAAGACAAAGACGTAGAAGGGACAAAGACAGAAAATTACAAATTAGGCTCGGTTTGCAAAATATTGGATGTAGCACATCAAATGTTGCCACTTTAGCAATAAGAAATAAATTCATTTGCATTTACTTCCGTCCCTTCTCTTCCCTTCCATGTTACTTTAAAAAAAATGTAAAATAGTACTTTAAAATTATTATGAAATCTCTAAGATTACTTGAAGGCTGAACTGGATAGCAATTTAGCTCTCCTTTCCCCCAGTTTACTAAATCAACTTCACTACTGTAGCTCCATTAGAACCAAATATTATTCAACTCTTCCTAGATTTGTCATTTGCACTACAAACTCTTTGTAAATTCAAGAGGGTGGGGAGGGGGAGATGCCTTTGAGTCATCCTTGACAACTGTCGGGACAAGTCCATTCAAATTTCTTGGCAAGATTTTGGAAGTACTTTTCTTCACTGCTTCCTTTGTAGGGCTGAGAGAGAGTCTGGTCATTTGGAGAGAGTCTGGTCATTTGCAGCATTTTCACGCTCTTTTTTTTTGGGGGGGGGGAAGGTGCACTTATACTCCGAAAAATATGGTATTTGTTCTATTCTGAACAAATACAAGCCTCACTGTAATATATTTTCAGACGTACATTGAAATGGGACACTTCAAGTCCAATCAATCTTCAAAACAGACTGTCTTATTTATCACTTTGAATCACAAATATCATATTATAACACTGGGAGGAAGTCAAATTGTTACTCTGAAGCTATTAATGCTTGGCTAATTCTCACTTGCTAAAGAAAGCAAATATATTTGTACATATTTATATATAAATAAAATAAATAAATATTTGAAACATTCATGTGTTTTAGAGATACAGACACATTAATTGTACCTGCAAAGATTATTGCATTTTAGGGCTCCTGCACCAAAGTTATTTCCTACGTAAGACAGCCGGTCTGTTTCTGCATTCTGAATGGAAGCAAAAAAAAAAAGCAATAAGCTATGGATGCCAGTTTTCTAGGTGAAGGCATTTTCCAAAAGGTTTTCCCACTTTATCCTAAGACATCCCAGGTATGAATTTATTGCAACGATACATAAATGAATGACAAGTAAGCAGTTCTATAGTCTCCTCTAATATTTCCCTCTTTTCCCAGTTAAATGTTTACTAAGCCCAGCTATATAAGTTGGTTTTACTGATTATACTCATTAAAAACTGCCCATTTTTTAAAATAAAAATTATATCCTGAAAGCAATGCAAATAGAGAATTCTTTTCCTTGTCTATATTTTATTAATTGCTTTTGACCCCAGGTCTAGGCAATTACAAATCTCTAAGCTTTTTATTTTGCTGTCATTTTTTTGTATTGTATATTGTATACTAAAATTTTATATATCAACTGGCTTTTGACACTGTATGTTTTAGGCAGACATTATTACATTTTAATTCTGTAAATTACATTTGAAAACAAATGCAATTTCCACAAAAAGCTACCAGAGGTATTGAATTCAAAAGTGAGAATTTGATAACAGCAATTATAACTTCATTACTGCAAGATGGTAAATTGAGGCTAATGGTTTATTTCTTCCATTAACTTATTTAATATGCGTGTACATGCTAAGAACAATTTTCTGACTTAATACTCACATATGCAACTAACCCTTATATGGCCAACAAATTATACCAAAACTCCTAAGCAGTGAAAATACATGCACATGAACAGTTCTTATTTAATATATCTCAAACATGTATGTACTTTTCATGGTTCCAGTTGTACAGTTTCTTAAATGTATGTGCTGAAGCAGCTAAAATTCTCAGACCATAGACTTGGCTTTATACTGTAGTAGAATGACAAGAAGCAATTTGAAAAGATCTTCCATTCCTGGGATTTATAAAAGATAAACCTTCATTTGTGTGGCATTAATTCCTCACAAAGCAGACACCTTAAATGGAAATTGGAATGATGGAAATTGGAAATATGAACTTCAAGAGACAGGAATCATTCCACTGCCTGATGATGAAGCTTTAAGTTTCATAAAGGGGGCACACCTCTATTCAGCAATCATGCCATAAATGTAACAGATCAACATACTTAAATGAACACAAAAGCATGGAACAAGTTTGTATTTACCACAATTGTATAATTCTTCTTTCTGGGATTACTGATGTCTTTGTTTCTGTACAAAGTGAAAATCATATTTTCAGGATTCTTCAGTTTCCCATTTGTAAATTGAACTGAAATTGAACAGCAAGAAAATGAAAAACTCGAGGACGACCTGTACGTTCATTGCACTTGATCAAGAGCCCACCCCGCCTCCCGTTCCTCCTTAGTGCCTCTGACCACTCAGTTCGAGGAATCGGAAACTTTTTTCCTAGCCTCTCGTATCATCCCCATCACGCTGCCCACGCTGCCTCTCCTGCAGGACGCCCGGCAGTGCAAACGCAAAGTATAATAAAGCTGAACAGAACAAGAGCCCTGAAGGAGTCACAACAACAATGCGACAGATGCCTCTTCTCCACGGGGAGTCTCACCTAGCGGAGCGCTCTGCCCTTCCTGGGGATCTCCCCGGTAAATCCACTCAACCTCCCCCGCCATGGAAGAAACACGCCACTACTGCTGCCGCAGCTACCAGATCCCCGGAAGAGGCGGGATCAGCTCCAAGGCCTAGCCACACCTCCTTTCCTGGCCACACCTCCTTTCCTGGCCACTTGCCCCTTTCAATTAAGCCTCGCTCGCCACCTACAGACGAGGAAGAGGATCTGAGCAGCCGGGGAGGAGTGTTCCAGTTGCTCCTGGAAAGCAGAAAAACAAAGTTATGGTTGAATTTGATTGCTAGTAATTTCAGCAGCACGTCCCTGGAGTTTTCTTGGCCACCAGATGACTTGTCCCATTGCCTCCTTCTACCACGTTTCTTTCTCTAATTAGAATCTCCTCCTTTGTAGAAACGCGGCTTGATTTACATAATCCAAGGAAGAATTGTAGGAAACTGCTGCGAGTTCATTTTCCACTCTTTTTAGTTTTGCGGAGTAAGCTGTGTAACAGTCATTCTTTCTTCGGCTATTTCCTTAAGTCAAAGAACATGATATTTTATTTCCTGGGACACTTCGATTTTCCCCCCGTGACCAGTGTTTCGGATTTAAGGGCTTGCTTAGAACTGTATGGGCAGTGCTCAGTGTTTGAGAAATCAATTACCTACCTGAAAGTTTTAATTCTCACTTAAGGTCTCATTTTACACAACCCAAGAGTGTCTCTTGCTTTTATCCCTGGCTTTTAATAAACTGAAGAGCAAATTATGTAACATAAATAATGTAATAGGTGTGATTTCCCCTACGTGTAGAAAAACACTTCGAACATTTTTTTTAATGCCAAAAAAATCCCAGTGGACTTCAACTGGAGAGAGATGAAAAGTAATTTTTAGCAGACTGATCGGAAAACCATTTAATTTTCAGGAGAGGTTTATTATTTTTCATCCCATGGAAAACTTAACGATAAATAGTACTTAACCATAAATATTTCTTGCCTTAAGGCACGCTTAAGTGATCTGCATGAATCCTATTGCAGTTTCCAGAAATGAGGGCTATTGGCAGGGCGATGGCAAGGATAATAAAAAGCAAGCACAAACTAAAGAGATAATCAAAAGTTGATTATGATTCAAGTGAATTGCATGGTGTGATGTTTTGGTAAATTTATTGGGATATCCAAAAAGATCCGATGCATGCTTATCTATAGGATTAAGATTCATATATACAGGCAACAATGTTCTTTAATACCCTTGCTTTAATGCCTAATATGCATTGGGTTTTATAAAATGCATATGCGAAAACACTTGGGGGAATTATTCTTCCTACATTTTCTCCTTCCAGTATATTCCCAATTTAGGAAAACACACGGAATGGTGCAGGTCTCTGGAATTTCTGGTTTAGTGTCAAGTCACTTATACACTTTCCATCTGCAACTACCAAGAATCTTTTGTATGCAGCAATCTCGGCTTCTGCATTGGCTAAGGACCGAGCGCACGCCGAACGTCCCTCTCCGATCGTTGAAACTCCAGTCTCCGGCGGGTTTTGCAAGCCGCCAAGTGGACGACCACTTGAGTGACGTCACTTCCGTCTGGAGTACCGCCACAGTTTGGGGAAAGGCGGAGACTGGCAGCAAGTAAGTCCGCCCCCTAATAAGGAACGGAAGGAAGGACAAACTGACGCCGCCGGAGTAGAGAACAACGGGTGCCCCTCCCTCCCGGAGATACGGAGTTCGGGACGGGAGGGGACGATCGTCGCCTTATTTTTTCCCAGCGCAGGTGAGGGCGTGAACACGATAGTTAAAGGGACGACCAAATATTGGGCGCGCGCTGAACTGTGATTGGGCTATGACATGCGAGTCTATGTAGGGCGCGCGCGAGGAAGGGGCGTGGCGGACGGCAGCGGGCGCGCTGCGCTGCGATTGGTTGCGAGGGGCGCATTAGGGGCAGTGGAAGGCGAAACGATGCGTGTGGCGGTTGGAGGGGGGCGGGGTGGGTGGGGGGTGGGCTTCGTTGAGCTCTCGAGAGCGCGCGCTTCTTCGCCTTGGGCTTGAGTGGAGGAGCCGGTCGTGATCCGCGCGCGGAGGCAATCCGGCCGGGTGATTGGTGGAGGCGGAGTGGGGGGGATCGGCCGCCTGATTCTTCCCAGTGCGGCCCGGTCTCCCTTCTTGTCGTGGGGGGGGGGGGCGGGCTGGCTTCAAGGGTGAGGTACGCATGCTCCTTGGTGGTCCGAGGGGGCGGCGTGAATCTGTCCTAGACGTTGACGAGACTGTCAACGAAAAGAGAGCTCGAGGTTGCTGCTGCTGCTGCCACCGCCACGCCCCCTTTCCCCCTTCCTGGGTTCCCGGCGAGGGCGGGGCATGGACTGGTGAGTGGCCTGCGGAGGGGCATCGCCGGGCTTGGAGCGGGGGCGGGAGGGGCGTGTTCGCTTGCCGTCCACAGACCTTATGATGGGCCTGTTGCTTTGGGGGAGCCAGAGAGGGGCCTCCCCTGTTGACTCTGGTGCTCTGAAAGGGGTCACTCAGCTCTTGCCCCACTTGAAGAAACGGGTTTCCAAAGGGCGCTGCTTTGCTCGGCCGGTTGGAAACTTCTATTGGGGCCTGAAGAGCCCCACTTTGGGGTGTGTGTGTGAATTTTTGCTCTTGACTCCTCCCTTCCAAATACCTATTTTGGTTGCTAAGTTTAACTTGGTCTGGACCTTTTCTCTTTTCTGTGGTAGGAAAAAATCCAGATACTTGAAAGCTGAACTTGAGTATCTTTTTTAAAAAATCTTGTAACTCTAAAGCTGTTCTTCCTATAGGAACCTATCCAACAGTAGAGATTAATTTCCTTGGTATCCTGGATTGAAAGGTGAATATATTTGACAGGATTTTTTTTTAAATTGGAACTTTCAGAATAAATATATAGGTTAACATTTTTAGTTATTTTAAATGTTGCGGGTTGGATTCACTATGGGCATATTTTCTGAGGAAGTTCTGTTGTTTAACACACACACACATGCCAGCTTCCTTATCTTCAGATCTGCTCTGAATGACCCCTTAGTCCTCCAAGGCAAGTTTACAACTTGTAGGGAGCTGGGAAGGGGGGGGGGGAAGAAAAGTGATGTATGCCAGTGAACAGGTATCTTACAAGGTAGGAATATAAACTGCATGTAGGCATTCGTTAGATGGTGTTTATTAAATGTTTGGTTTGAGATTTGATTTGGTTCTATGTAAAAATACCAACAGGTCAGTCTAGTTCAGGATAATTATCAGTTACAGTTTTGGATATTCAAATTAATTTTCTTGTTTAGATAACTTCTCACTCAGATCTCATATTTGTGAAAGGTAGAAAATGACGGGGTGTAAATGATGCTATTGTTCCCATGGCCACAGTTTTTGTCTAACAAAATTCTAAAACATAGTTTAGAAGTTTCCATGTCTGCCTCTTTTTAGTTGGTAACCTGCATGGCTCTAAGCAGCTTGTTGTGATATCCCCAAGTACCAGAGATAACTGAAAGGAATGTTAAATCTGTTAGTTCAGTGGTAGTAAACCTGGTCCCTACCGCCCACTAGTGGGCGTTCCAGCTTTCATTGTGGGCGGTAAGGATTTGCTGTAACTCTGCTTTATAAATTTTATAAAGTAAAGTTACTTCCCTACTTTATAAATCACCGTTACTGTGGAACCGGTGGGCGGTTAGAAAATTTGACTACTAACAGAGATACAAAAGTGGGTGGTAGGTATAAAAAGGTTGACTACCCCTGTGTTAATACTCGTGGTTTTTTTAAAAATATACTGACCGACTGCTATTAAGGATGGCAATACAAAAAAGCACTCTGCATTATTCTTAAATGGTTCATTTTTCTCTCTGTTACATTCATATTATAATTAGATAGAAATAACATTAGGGACGCAGTCACTCAGTGGCTAAGACGCTGAGCTTCTCGATCAGGAAGGTTGACAGTTCAGTGGTTCAAATCCCTAGCGTCACGTAACGGAGTGAGCTCCTGTTACTTGTCCCAGCTTCTGCCAACCAAGCAGTTTGAAAGCACGTAAAAATGCAAGTAGAAAAATAGGAACCATCTTTGGTGGGAAAGTAATAGTATTCTGTACGCCTTTGGTGTTTAGTCATGCTGGCCACATGACCACGGAGATATCTCTGGACAGCACTGGCTCTTCGGCTTTGTAATGGAGATGAACACCGCCCCTTAGAGTCGGGAACGACTAGCACATATGTGCGAGGGGAACCTTTGCATTTACCTTTTTGACCTAGAAAGTAAAGTGACAGAGAAATAAACAGCCTTCTGTTAGATTAGCCTATTGGTCTGTATAATTGTATTAGACCAATGTTATCTATACAAATTGACAACAACTGTTTGGAGTTTCAGATAGAAATCATTTTCTTTCTTCATGTGCTTGTGATTATACCTGGGATCTTTCTACATACTTCAAAGTGTTTTACCATAACATTTCTGCTCTTTCTTAATTATGTATCTTTTTTTATTTAAAGGGTTAGAAATCCACAAAACACCCATGCTTTTATAGTAGCTGAAGATGCAACTTTATCTTTGAATCTTGAATTCTATTCCTTCAGAATAATAATGTATAATAAAAAGCAATAGTTTATATTAATTTTGAAAAATATGCTTCAGTAGGATTTCTATATGCTAATCAATTGGTTTTTTGTGGGATAAAAGTATGTTTTGGGAGGTTACTTTTACTATATTTAGGCAAATGCAATTAAATAGTTTCCACTGTTAGTACATACTTGTTAGTACTGAGATCAAAATAGAGTAATAATTATACATAGCACATGATTAGAACCACATGAAAAGATAGTTTTGTAAACCTTTGAAACTGTTGAATTGTTAATGAAATAAATTAAAACATACACTTGGAAGGAAAGTTAGAGGTGACTAAATAGGACCATGAAACCATAATTACTTACTCCTTATGCTGTTTTGTGTTAGAGCTGTAACGTCAAACTCAGATTGAAAATAATATTAGCCTATTCAAGAAAATGTGGACACCACAGTCATATAACCATCCTAAATTATTCTATCTCAAATAAACATTAAGACTGTATATAAGAAAAAGAACTGGTCCTATAATTGTGGCAGGTTGCTTATTAAATATTTATAGCATTTAGATAACATATTAGATAAATATGCAGTAGAAGCCAAAGGTGAGAAAATGTAACCATCTTCTTAGTCCTGAATATTACATTTTTTTGCACAACCTCCCCCCAAAATAAAACATTTTACGACAGCACAAGAACTTATGGTTGTATCAATTTTGCATTTATTGCCATTACTGCCAATAGCACATAGGAAATAAGGAATGACATACTGTAGCAGAATATTTTGAAGTGGCTCTTGAAGATATCTGGCTGACTATTGTTGGAAATAGGATTTTAATGTGTGAAAGAATTCTATAATTAATTAAATATGGATTTAGCATGTTTATGATGCAAATCTATTTTATTTAAAATAATGTCATCAATTATATAATCCATTTAAAACAAATACCTTTTTAAGAAACCCATCCTGATATGTGCAGGTCTACATATATAAAAGCAGGTTTCTTACGTAGGCTACCTTTATGCATCTTGTTAATTTGCCATAGACCAAACTACTGGTAAAAAAAATCATTTTCTCTTCTCCTCTCTTCCAAGTAATAATTATATTTTTTCCCAAATGTGGTACAAAACCTTATAGCAAGCTACTTAGAATGGGACTCCTCTAAAACTTTTTGATCTATCTGCTCTATCCCTTTATATTTAACATTTTTTGTGAATATAGCCTATAATAGGCAAGAAACATATTGCCATACTGACCAAAATTCCCCATTCAAGATAACAATAAAACAAATGAGTTTGGTTCTCCATTATATTTGTCAAATTCCAGAAATGATGGAGCTTCTTATATTAGCCAGCTCCAACATAGCTTATTAAGTATTTCATGCAGCTCCAGCTGCCCTGCAAAGTAGAAGAATTAACCCTGTGATCTTCAGTATCTTGGAAAGTTGGAGTGGAATCGTTCCAATCTTCTGGTATTCACTTCTTTAAAAGTATGGAGCAGAAAATTATGCAATAAGTTTTAAGTAGTAGTATTTTAGTTGTGAGTCAATCAAATATTATAAATAAAAATCCCTTACATTTTATATATTATATAAAAAGAGATTAAAAATTGCTTTTCTAGTCTTTGTTAATGAGCTTTTGAGATGTAGAATAACTAATTTTATTTATTGAATTTTTAAAAGTAATGAACAAATTATTTGTTATCTGTCTTAGCTGTTTAACTGTATTCACAGAATATGTTTAATCACTTGGATTTCTAGTGCTTATTACACCAGGAAGCATCTATGGCCCTTTGTCCAATTTTATACAGGGGTATATAGTCCAATAACACAGAAAAGGGGGGAGAAGAGGGGGGGAAATGAAAAAAGCTCAAGCTAAGTGAGCAATGGGAATAATCCTCTGCAAATAATCAGTTCAAAGCTGCTAAGAAGGATAAAAGAGGGAGAAGCCAAAATGAATATAGCAATGGAAATTACACACAACTTGTATACAGATTATAAGATACTTGCTGGGCCAGGAAGAACATTGAATTGAATAGGATATATCCAGTTCTTTAATATATTAAAGAGAATATGCCTTTAAAAAAAAAAAACCACCACCACCACCAGATTTCTGTTCCTGGTTTCAACCATCCAACACACAATAGTTTGCGGAAACTGCAAAAGCCTTATGGACTTACTCTGTTTTTGTACCTTGACATAAAATGACTTAGAGAAGAACAACATTCTTTTAATAACTTGACTTTAATGCTCATTAAATCAAGAGATATGTGTCTCTATCATCACGGACACTAAATGAGATGCTGATTATGTATACCAGAACTTGATTGTGAAGTATAAATAAGTACAAATACAACTGCCTTAAAAGGGGCCAGAACTTTAGTCTAGTTTGTTGAATATAGTATTTGAAAAAGCAGGGATTCTCAAAAACTTCAAGCTAAATTTGTTTTAGTTTGATTGATGACTTTAAATGGACATGTTTGAGGCTAAATCAGAGCTTTATTTATAAAAAAACTCTGCTGCATAATTAAATTATTATTTTTTCATATTTTCTGTTTAGGGCATTTTTATAGAAAGTCTCAGAAAACATGTATAGATTCTTCTTACCATAGTTTACTTGATCCTAGTTCCAAAATGTGACTATTGCATTTAGATTCAAACAGAAGACACTGGATCGAGTTCTAGCTCTGCCATTTTTCTTCCTGTAGGACATTTCTAAGAGAACAAATTGTATGCCATATTTCTAGATAAGCGAGTTCTATGAGCATTGTCAGATTGCTGGCTGGGAAAAATGGCAAAATAGCACTAAATTATTGTTTCTCTTTTTCCATAAAAGAATCTCATATTTGTCTTGGAAAATAATTTTTTATTAATAATAAGCAATGGGAGTCTAGCCCAAGGAGTAGATTGTATTTTCATTAACCAGGGATTTGATGGACTTATTCTACATGGGATATTCTTCAAGAATAGGCAAGTTTTCCTATTTAAAATAGGAAATAGGCTAATTTGCCTGAAAGAAGTTACAGCTTGCATTACCTTTGTTTAGGTAAAGATGTTTTCTAGTAAACCTAGCTTTAAAAATAGCTCTATTCATTTTTGTCTCAAATACAAAAGTATCTGAATTACTGTGTTTACCTGTTTTCTTATTTTGGAGTCCAAAATAAGCACAAGGGCTTATTTTGGGGAGGCTTCCATATTTTTTTAACCTGTATTATCAAAATACTTTCATTTGCACTGACAGTGCAAAATGTTAAATAAATGAGAAGATACAATACAATACAATACAATACAATACAATACAATACAATAGTAGAGTTGGAAGGGACCTTGGAGGTCTTCTAGTCCAACCCCCTGTCTAGGCAGGAAACCCTATACCGTTTCAGACAGATGGCTATCCAACATCTTCTTAAAGACTTCCAGTGTTGGGGCATTCACAACTTCTGCAGGCAAGCTGTTCCACTGATTGATTGTTCTGTCAGGAAATTTCTCCTCAGTTCTAAGTTGCTTCTCTCCTTGATTAGTTTCCACCCATTGCTTCTTGTTCTACCCTCAGGTGCCTTGGAGAATAGTTTGACTCCCTCTTCTTTGTGGCAACCCCCGAGATATTGGAACACTGCTATCATGTCTCCCCTAGTCCTTCTTTCTCTTAAGCTAAACATACCCAGTTCCTGCAACCGTTCTTCATGTTTTAGTCTCCAGTCCCCTAATCATCTTTGTTGCTCTTCTCTGCACTCTTTCTAGAGTCTCCACATCTTTTTTACATCGTAGCGACCAGAACACCAGATATTGTGTTATAGGATAACAATATCATCCATAATTTATATTTCCAAAAATGGTTCTAGGTTTCATATAGAACTTGAGATCTTAAAATCAAAAACTATTTATGACTGTAATATAGAGCTTTCTTGGAGTCCATCTACTAAAAAAAACAATTTATGTTAGGAGATGATAGGCAACGTTTGGGGATGCTGTTAATCCTGATGAATAAACTTGCCAGCTTGTCTTCTGTTAAATGAGTGCCTTTTATTCAGCACACTGTTGTAGCAAGTAGTTTGTGAGAGTAATTCTAAAGATATTCCAAGTCTAAAACGTTTTGGAAACTACTATAATAGGATCCCTTTTGTTTTTAAAACTTCATTTCTTTAGCTGGGGGGGATAAAATTCCAAGATGTTTATATTCTTACCTTTTTAAAGCATGTTTTATTTTCTTTTGTAGGATCATGGATTTTCCAGGGCACTTCGAGCAAATCTTCCAGCAATTGAACTATCAACGGCTCCATGGTCAACTTTGTGATTGTGTCATTGTGGTTGGAAATAGGCACTTCAAAGCACATCGTTCTGTTTTGGCAGCATGCAGCACACACTTCCGAGCTCTCTTTACTGTAGCAGAAGGCGATCAGACTATGAATATGATCCAGTTAGACAGTGAAGTAGTGACAGCTGAAGCTTTTGCTGCTCTCATTGATATGATGTACACCTCTACACTCATGCTTGGAGAGAGCAATGTTATGGATGTGTTGTTAGCAGCTTCTCACCTCCATTTGAACTCTGTGGTAAAAGCATGCAAACACTATCTCACTACAAGGACATTACCCATGTCTCCACCAAGTGATAGAGTTCAAGAGCAGAATGCACGCATGCAGCGGTCTTTCATGCTTCAGCAGCTTGGGTTAAGTATAGTGAGCTCTGCATTAAATTCTACCCAAAGCACAGAAGAGCAGACAAATTCTATGAGCTCATCAGTCAGAAGTAACATTGAACAACGAAGTGCTTTTCCGATACGACGTCTCCACAAACGTAAACAGTCTTCTGAAGAAAGGGCTAGACAACGCATTAGGCCTTCCATGGATGATTCTATCATGTCAGATGTTACTCCTGAAAGCGCACAGACTGTGGTTCATTCACGAGATGAATTTTTTTCCCCAGACTCCTTGAAAATTGTGGACAATTCTAAGACTAATGGTGTGAGTGATAACCAGGAAGATAATACCGTTATGTTCGATCAATCTTTTGGTGCCCAGGAAGATGCTCAAGTGCCCAGCCAGTCTGACAACAGTGGGGGAACTATTTCTCAAATGTCTATGGCATCACAGGCAACTCAAGTGGAAACTAGTTTTGATCAAGACGCCACTTCCCAAAAAAACAATTTTCAGTGTGAGAATCCTGAGGTTGGACTAAGTGAAAAAGAACACATGAGAGTAGTGGTGAAATCTGAACCTTTGAGTTCTCCAGAACCCCAGGATGAAGTGAGTGATGTCACTTCTCAAGCAGAGGGAAGTGAATCAGTTGAAGTGGAAGGTGGAGGTGTAAATGCTGAAAAAATAGAACTGAGCCCTGAAAGCAGCGATCGTAGTTTTTCTGACCCACAGTCTAGTACCGATAGAGTGGGGGACATTCATATTATGGAGGTAGGGAATAACATAGAACACAAGTCCACTTTTAGTATTTCAAACTTTCTGAATAAGAGCCGAGCCAGTAGTTTTGGTGCCAGCCAGAATCATGAGGACAACATTCCAAATACAACTAGTGATTGTAGAATGGATGGTGATGCCTCTTATTTAATTAGCCCAGATTCAGGGCCTGCTAATAGTCATTCCTCAGCTTCTGTTTCTCATGTGGAGAATCCTTTTAATGACAGCACAGACTCGCATTTTGTCAGGCCTATGCAGGATGTCATGGGCCTTCCTTGTGTACAAACTTCTGGCTACCGCACAGCAGAGCAATTTGGGATGGACTTTCCAAGATCTGGCCTCGGATTGCATTCTTTGTCAAGGGCAGTAATGAATTCAAGGGGTGGTGCCAACAACTTTCCTGGGTATCGTCGCATAGCTCCCAAAATGCCTGTTGTGACTTCTGTTCGGAGCTCTCAAATGTCAGACAATGCTCCAAATTCTCAGTTGCTAATGAACGGGGCTACTTCCTCTTTTGAAAATGGGCATTCTTCCCAACCTGGCCCACCACAGCTGACCAGAGCCTCTGCTGATGTTCTTTCAAAGTGTAAAAAGGCCTTATCTGAACACAATGTCCTGGTAGTAGAAGGCGCTCGCAAATATGCCTGCAAAATTTGCTGTAAGACTTTTCTGACCCTAACAGACTGCAAGAAGCACATTCGCGTGCATACTGGGGAGAAACCATATGCTTGTTTAAAGTGTGGCAAGAGGTTCAGTCAGTCGAGCCATCTGTATAAACATTCCAAAACTACTTGTCTTCGCTGGCAGAGCAGCAATTTACCCAGCACTTTGCTTTAATTCTTTTCCTTTGTCCCATGTTGCCAATAATTTTAGGAACGCATGGAGTATAAGAGGCAAACACTTACAGTGTGATTCTGCCACACACCTTAAAAAAAGGCTTGATTATTTTTAATACTTGTACCATACCTACCTCACAGGGGTGTTGTGAGGCTTAAACAACTTTTAAAAAGCGCTTTGATATTATCCAGCTCTGTCACAAAATAAAAAGATTGCAATCCTTGGGAGAAAGCCCCATTGAATGTTCTGGGGTTTATTTCCAAGTAAGCATGTTTAGGATTGGGCTGTACATATTACATAAGGATACAATACTTGGTATTGTTCTTTCTGATTGGATAGTCTGAAAGCTTACTTGTACAGCTAATGCATAATTAGCTAGTATTGTTATAAAATGAAGGGCAAACTTTTTAATGGCTTTTTTAATGATGTGAAAGCATTTATCTGTATAATAGGTCGCTTAGAGTGTGTGAACAACATAACAAAGAGCTCTTTATTGTGAAAGGTTACATATCTTGAAGATGAAACCATCTTTGCACCTCAAAGTGCTTTTAAAGTGTGTGATAGTTTAACATAGTTTTAGGGGTCTGAATGTATTTTTGGTTGTTTTGCAGTAACATACACTGTGTAACGAAGGTGCTTACCTTGAATACAATGCAAGTACGTTTTAGACTGTCTGATATATGTGTGTGTGTATATATATATATATACTTTTGAATACTGCAAAATCTAGGTGTTTCATATTTTCCTTTTGTAAAATCTTGTACTAGAAAGTGAATTGTTTATGTATTATCCTTGATAGTGTTTCTAATCAATTTGTATTCAATGTGTTAAAATTCAACATAAATCTTAAGTCTACTGTTATTATTTCAAATAATTTTCATTTCTTGGAAGTTAAAAGTAATCTGTTAAATCACATTCTTTGTGATTAGGGATTCCTTTAAACACTCCTCAATGCTTCTAAAATATTCTTTATTACTCTATAGAGTATTTAAAGCTGAGTGGGTCTCTAAAAATATTATACTATTTATGATAATAGGACTTACTTTGCATTGGCAGCTGTTTAAGAAAAAACTACCTTAGTGAACTAAGATTGGCATTTATCATGGCTGTTAGATTAAACCCCCATTTAAGCAACAGTTTCTGTGTGTATCAAGGTTATGGACATTTTAGAATATTCCAGAGTTCTGCAGCATATTTTCACTTTTTAAATCTCACTTCTATAGATAACTCAAAGTGGTAAACATACCTGTTACTTCTTCCTATTCTCTCCACAGCAATCATCTTGTGAAGCGGGCTGGGCCGAGGAAGAGTGGCTGGGCTAAAAGACACCCAGCCTGTTTTCATGCCTAAGGTAGGACTCAGGCTCTCTGTTTCTAGCCTGCTGTTTTCAGTCACAAAACCAAAGTTTTTCTTTTACACTTTTATTATTCTACCATCAAATTGTAATACAACTTTGTTCAATAATTTCTGTTACTAAATGTAGTGTTACTGGTATAGCTATAACTATACAGATCATGGTTTTTAGGCTAGCTCTGTAATCCATAATGTACCTTATAAATTTTAACATGGCTGAGATTGTGGATATAGCTGTGAGGAAAAACAAATGACTATAGAAAATTCTAGTTAATTCTCTTTACCTAGATCACATGAAAAAGAAATTGAAACACTAACAGTTGTTTTTTGCAAAAGTCTAAAAGTTTTCTTTACAGGATTTTACAGTGACATCTGGCAGCAATTTGATAAACTCATGTCAATATTGGAAGCAAAAATAGTGCAGCATAGGGGACCTCATAATTTTACCACCGTTATTAGATATTAGTTTATGTATTTACTGTATTGTAGAGTTAGTTGCTGATGGGAAGAATAAAGCTGTGATGCCATCCAACCTTTTATGCAGAATGTAGTGTCTGCTAAAGTTATGGATATGTTGAGTCTATTAAAATAATTTCTCTGCTTAAATGCACTTGTTGAATAATTGACAAAAGGAATCTCATAATTCTTAAGCTTGCTTTCTTACCTGTGCCCTATTAATTGGACCACTGTAGAGTCATATGCAAACCATAGTACATAGCTATTCGTCGGTTCTTGCAAGTTTTAGCATATTGCTTTAAAAAAATTATGACACAGAAAAACATGATTTATTATGTGTTCTATTTTATTTGAAAGGCAACAAGCTCAATCAGAATTGACGGGGGCAAAAAGTTAAATCCACCCCGTTTAAAAACAATTTATATTAACTTGAATAGGCTAGCTTCTCATAATTTAAGTTCACTTGGCATATCTTCTCCATTCAAGCCAGCCAAAAGATTGTTAGCAGCCAACACTGACATTACATTTCTTGTTGAGTAAGTGGCACTTCCAATATGAGGCAAGATTACTGTTTTGACGCATGAAAGAGAAAAAAGTATCATTAGTACATGCTACATGTAAAGTGTAAAAACAACCCTTTGTTAAATTAGTGTATAAAAGTGCCTTTTAATTGCAATGTCAGCTTAGCCACAACCTAAGTGTGCCAAACTGTCTGAATGGAATTACAGTGATTCATTGTGAGAAAAGCAGAGTAAGTGGAATGTCCGTTTTTCCTCTAGAAGCTCTGATACCTTGTGAAATACTAGGCTTATGCTGTAACTGTACAGAAGCATGGAAAATAGTGCAGATTAGGGATATGGAATCATTTAATAGATCTTTTATGAGGGCGAAAGTTCATTTTCCAAGGTTGTGGGTTGGTTTCCGAACATTTCGTTGCCAGGCTAGAAACATCTTCAGCAGAGATGTAACGTTTCGTTCAGTGGAGTTTAGTGGGTGAGTGTTAACTAGCTGGTAATGAAACATTTGGAGAATGAACCTACACCCTCATCCTACACCCAAGCTACAGATATTTGCCACTATTGAATATCTTCTATGTTTAAATCAAAACATTTCTAGCCCTTAAAATTGCAAAATTCTGCTCAACTATGTATCTTCTCCTTAAAACCACAGGCCTCTTTATCTGCAAACTGATCAAAGTGAATGATCCATTATTGGTTGATGCCTACCAGTCACAATCTCCATGTCAAAAAACAGTGCCGAAGTAGCAATGCAAATTAAATAATCTTACCACAATTTTTGAGAGAAAGAAGTGGATTGTCTGTTGGCAGAGGTTCTGGGGTTGTGACATCTAAACCAGCTGCGGCAATTTCCCCATTCACTAAAGCTTCATAAAGATCCTCCTGATTGACTACTGCTCCCCTGGATAAAATAAAATAAGAGATGGGATTTTTGTATACTACTTTTTTATTATTCAATTGTCCAATTCTTGGAGACCTGACAAGTTCCTGTGGTTTCCTTGGCAAGGTTTTTCAGGAGCAGTTTGACATTGCCTCTGTCATAGGACTGTGAGAAAATAACTGGCCCAAGGCCATCCAACTGACTTTGTGCCCAAAATGGGACAAGAACTGTTTTAGTTTGATGTCTTAACCACTACATCAAACTGGCTATCATGTTTTATGTCCCATGGAAATAGAAGAAAATTCCTGATTTTGTCCCTTTGTGGATTTTGGCAATTCAGAAATAACACTGTATGGTATTTTCCCATTTTTGTATATATAGCCTATCTTAGGTGTCTTCCAGATGTAATGGATTTCAGTTTCCATAATTCCCAGTCAGCAACCGTCACTAGTTTGATTGATGATACAGTCAATGCATACATTTATCTTGGAAGTGAGCAACCTGCAGGCCGCAAAATGCTCCTTACTTGTAGATCTCACAGCAGGTGTAACAAACAATCTTGCACTTAAAAAAAAAAGTTTTAACGTCAGAAAGTTTTCCTTAAAACTTATTGCGCCACCCCCGCATCATTGCTTTTCATATTTGGAGATACTTAAAAGTACAAGAAGTATATCCCAACATATTGCAAGATTCAGTGCTTATGAAACGCCCCTCTCAAAGCCTCCAAAACAGAAAATAACATTTCTAAAAGTTTTGCTCTGCTAACTCCAGTGATGATATACCTTTAGCCACTCTCCTATGGCCTACTTGCAGTTTAGGAGGTGATTATCAATCCCTGCCTTTACAAAATATTTTGCTTGGCTGTATCCAAAACAATTCCAAATATATAGAAAAGTATGAGAGTACATATGTTCAAACTGAGAACAGAAATAGTGACAGAAATGATGCTAAGGATCAAACAGGTGTAATCTAAGGCATAATCATTTCCTTTAAGATGCGTTAACCTTAAATACACTGAGCCAAGGAAAGTAGACCGATTTCTTTCTGAAGTAGCTGAGGGGTTGAACTGAATGATCATCATTTGATTATTTTCAACATGGTGCTTAAATATAAATTGCTGCATGAAGAAAACTTTACATCTGAATTATGTAAGTGACACAGCATTCTAATAACACAGGAAGAAGTAAAACTATGTGAAAATATATCACAGCAGTGGTATAACCTCCACAAAGATGGAACTCTAACCCAGGAAACAGGTATATTTCCCTCCCCTTTTATACACAATGTCATGTCTCTGAAACAGAGAAGCAGCAGCTAATACAAGGATGAAGAAATACTGAATGTTTGAACATTGGTTGAAATATAATATCTTCAGCGATGGAAAATTTAATTTATGAAGTTGTTGAAGCATTAGTTAGAGATAGTTTGAGATGCAATATATATGGTAAGTGAGCACCTGTCTATCCTAGACAAGTTCAAATCACCAGGACCGGATGGATTACACCCCAGGGTTCTGAAGGAACTGGCAGACGAGATCTCAGAACCACTGAATTATATCTTTCAGAGATCCTGGAGCACCGGGAACTGCCAGAGGACTGGAAAAGAGCTGATGTGGTTCCCATCTTCAAAAAAGGGGGAAAAAATAGATCCAGGAAACTACAGACGTAGCAGCCTGACTTCAATACCAGGAAAGATTCTGGAAAAGATCATCAAGCAATGAATTAGCGAACACCTAGAAGTAAACAGAGTAATAGCCAAAAGCCAACATGGGTTTGTCAAAAACACTACACCAAACTAATCTTATTCCATTCTTTGACAAAGTGACAAAATTAGTGGACCAGAGGAATGTCATCGATATAGTTTACTTGGACTTCAGTAAGGCATTTGATTAGGTAGACCATAACCTACTACTAGATAAAGTAGAAGAACGTGGGTTAGACAGCACCACCACCAGATGGATTCGTAACTGGCTGACCAACCGCACTCAACATGTAGTCCTCAATGGAACTGCATCTACATGGAGGGAAATATTCAATGGAGTACCCCAAGGCTCTGTTTTAGGCACAGTACTCTTCAACATCATCAACAATGATTTGGATGAGGGAATAAATGAGGAACTCATCAAATTTGCAGATGACACCAAGCTGGCAGGAATAGCCAACACTCCAGAAGACAGTCTTAAGATACAGAAGGATCTTGACAAACTTGAACATTGGGCACTATCTAATAAATTAAATTCAATGGTGAAGAGTAAGGTTCTACATTCAGGCAAGAAAAACAAAATGCACAGGTACAGTATAGGTGGTACCTTGCTCAATAGTAGTAACTGTGAAAGGGATCTTGGGAGTCCTAGTGGACAACCATTTAAATATGAGCCAGCAGTGTGCAGCAGCTGCCAAAAAAAGGCAACACAGTTCTAGGCTACATAAACAGGGATAGAATCAAGATCACATGAAGTGTTAATACCACTTTATAATGCCTTTGGTAAGGCTACGCTTGGAATACTGCATTCAGTTTTGGTCACCACAAGAAAAGATGTGGAGACTAGAAATTCTGGAGTGCAGAGAAGAGCAACAAAGGTGATTAGGGGACTGGAGACTAAAACATGAAGAACGGTTGCAGGAACTGGGTATGTCTAGTTTAATGAAAAGAAGGACTAGGGGAGACATGATAGCAGTGTTCCAATATCTCAGGGGTTGCCGCAAAGAAGAGGGAGTCAAACTATTCTCCAAAGCACCTGAGGCCAGAACAAGAAGCAATGGGTGGAAACTAATCAAGGAGAGAAGCAACTTAGAACTGAGGAGAAATTTCCTGACAGTTAGAACAATTAATCAGTGGAACAGCTTGCCTCCAGAAGTTGTGAATGCCCCAACACTGGAAGTCTTTAAGAAGATGTTGGATAGCCATTTGTCTGAAACGATATAGGGTTTCCTGCCTAGGCAGGGGGTTAGACTAGAAGACCTCCAAGGTCCCTTCCAACTCTGCTATTGTATTGTATTGTATTGTACATACAAGTTACTACTAAACAAATATATAGATACCAGGGGATATTGTTAGTGATCTCTTTGGGCAGTTTTTGCATTGTCCCTTTATTTATGATACATTATATTTGTTACATATAATTATAAAACCATATATATTTTAGATAATGTATCTAGTGTGGTTTGTTCATCAACATGCAGTTTCCTACTTTTCTTGGTAGGAAATCTTTTAAGAATAATCTTACAATAACTATAAACAATATACCTTAATAAGCAGCAAGACTTGATGCAAAATATCCCATGTAGCAATCATAGGGGCACTAGGTTTGCTGTTTTAGGAATAACATTATTATAGTTTAAATAATGGCATAGATAGTGATGGATAGTCAAAAGATAAATACAGCATTTATCTAACTAGCTGTGGAATATCCTGTTGGGATGCCCATTTAATGACTCACCCACCAGACATATTTGATTTCAACCTGTTGAGGAAGGCTGTTCTATTTCCATATAGCTCAGCTTTCCTCAACTAGTTGAAAGTGGATTATTGACTAGAGGCAACTCTCATGGCAGGTGTAAAATTGAGAAACTGGGTGCTGTGCTATGAAGAATACAGGTGAATCTGGGTGAATTCAATGGTATGAATAGGAAAGAATAAATAATGGGACAATATTTTTTTAACCTGCTTGTATTGATGAATACTGATGTTTCCTTCATCTTACGAAAGAAGTCCCGATTGCACATCCCTTGGGTTTCAGGAACCAAAGAACAAGCTACAATGACAAAGTCCGACTCCTCTGCTAGCTTGTCAACGGATACTTGTAAAAAAGAACAAAAGATTGCTATAAATTATTAGGATACTAGCTTTCTTTCGCTGGCCTTCAGTCACCCATTTTTCTAATAGGTCAGTTAGCAAGGAAACTTCCCAATGAATCATTTGGGTGGGTGTGGAGTGATGTCATTTAAGCCTAAACAATTTTCCTTTTAGTACTTTTTCTTTTTTTTTCACTTCACTGGTAAAATCAAGATAGACAATTGTTAAGCAGAGAATTTCTTTTACTAGTTTTTAGCCAGTTATGTGAAGAAATAATTACACCTCTATTATATTTGCCAACAACCACAGGAATAAAAAAGGGAAAATAATGATCTTGATATTTAAAAAGAATCAAATTAATGGTTACTTTTGAAATAAAAAGTCTAAATGTCATCCAATTTATGCTGCACTTTGATAAGGTATCAATCCCCTAATCTGCCATCATCCAATGTAATACTTTTTCAACAATGATCTTGATTTGTAGTAAGTAAAGTAAACTAATGAATTCTTACTTTCTTCCTATTTATATATCAAATTATTTAAGGGTGGCATCTTTAT
The DNA here is from genome assembly GCF_964273705.1 of Natrix helvetica. Lineage (NCBI taxonomy): Eukaryota > Metazoa > Chordata > Lepidosauria > Squamata > Natricidae > Natrix > Natrix helvetica. The sequence continues at coordinate 104,872,589 of NC_138552.1, read as the reverse complement.
TCGTTTTTAAGGAAAGGCATGTACTCTTCTTACTTTTACAATTCCCATCATAAATACAAAGATTAAAACGTAGTTATATCAATCCACAAGCATAATCAAGTATCTCAAGAATTACTTTGTGTAAATCTTGTTTAATCTCATGTTTCATTAATGTTGTTTTCTATTTAAATTGTTTAGAACAATCAGTAGATGAAAAATCATATATAAAGAAATTCATGTAAATAAAACACAACTCTCACCAAACTCCGCTTTTAATTCTGCAGCAGCTTCAAATTTGGGTTGACGACTTGTATACAAAAACCTTTTGACTCCAAAAGGTTTCAGACGATATCCTATGGCCCGCCCTAGAAGCAGAAGGAAAATACAAAAACACTTCACTCTTGACATCGTAGCTGTAAGAAATATATAGTCATTTCTGAAAAAATTCATATATACCAAAGTTTTTTCTTCCCCAATTTGGTGTCCCTCAGATGCTAGATTTCAGACACCAAATAGGCAAAGGACTGCACTATTAGTCAAAAAATTAAGGAAAACAATTCTAGAATGATAGATATGAACCACAGCCATGTCTGATGAATGCAACTCCTACAGCACCCCAACTTGATCAAGTAGAAAAGAAAGACTCACTCCTGGCCCATGATGAAGCAAAAGTATACTTTACTAAATGATTTGTAAGAATGTGTGTTGTTGCAGGGAGGGGGGATTATTTTACTAATTTATTATTTTATGATTCCTCATTTTATTATTTTTATCTTTTATATGGTTTTTATATTTATATATTAAGAGCTGTGGTGGCACAGTGATTGGAATGCAGTACTGCAGGCTTTCAGCAGTTCGATTCTCACCAGCTCAAGATTGACTCAGCCTTCCATCTTTCCAAGGTCAGTAAAATGAGGAGCCAGATTATTGTTAGGGGCAATATGCTGACTCTGTAAAGCGCTTGGGGAGGGCTGTAAAGCACTGTGAAGTGCTATATATGTCTAAATGCTATTACTAAGTGCTATATCTGTGTAAGCCGCCTTGAGTCGTCATGTGCAAGTAGGCGGCAATATAAATTTTCTAAAATAAACAAAAGTATCTACTCTTATTCTTATCCGAAGCAGTATCTGAAAGTCTAATATGAGTGACAGCAATGACAAAATAAAAAAAAAAGGCAAAAAGGTCTCTCCTGGGGTAACAGTTATTTGTTTAAAGAGTAATCCACAGGAGAAAGTCCACTTTGCACTAGACTAGTTATCACTTTGCTGATGACTAGTTTTGAAGTTCAAATGTCCAGTTTTGAAAAGTTGTCACAGCTGTACCTCTCCATTGGGTTGTGCTTGCTATTATATTCAATTAACAATAACTGGCAATGATTTGACGTTTGAGTTAAGCTGCCATTTACTTCTCCCAACCTACCTGATGGAAATCATTTTATATATAAAATAAATTTGAATTTCCAGGTAGATATTTAAAAAAACAAGGATTACCTATTCTTCCCAGCCCTATAATCCCAACTGTGCTGCCTGAAAGTCCGTAGCCACACATCCAAAGAGGCTTCCATGTCGTCCATCCTCCACTGCAAGAAAAAAAAAATGAAAATGCAAAAGAAGCATTAATGAATTACTTGCAAGAGGCCTGTACTATGATTATAGAAGTACCCCTGTGCAGTCCAGCAAGAGTTAAAACTGTTTACTGTTGCAAACTCAACCTTTGTCCTAAAGGCTCTACCGACACCGCCCCCTGAAATTTGCTAGCATACAACAGTCATTGTATGACTAACATCCCAGAATGGTAGCTATCTGATTACTGCCACCTCCAAATATTAAAGCCAGTACAATATGCTCCCCACCTTTTATCCCAAGCAAAATTGCAGGTACTCACTTTTTCACTTCCAGCACTGATTCAGGGAGCCTGCGAGATGTTGCTAAGAGTAAAGCTACAGTCAGCTCAGCAGTGGCATTGGTCAGGATGTCCGGCGTGTACCCCACACGGATACCACTAGAATTTAAAAAGGGGCTTGTTGTTCTCATTTTCATCACCATTTCTTTGAGCAGGGCTAGTTAAGCACCCTAATCATATAATGGGTAGGTCAAGGCAGCAAGTCTCTTACCCCATAAAAGAATGGAAGTAATCCCTGGAATAAATCCTTTGTATATAAGGAATCCACAAAGCACAAATATGTTTTATTTTGTAAAATTTATATAATCGGAGAAGAGGTGCATGAGTGAACTGGCCATGGATGGGTAAATGTAGCACAAAGAAAATAATAAATGGAAGAAACTGGTCTGCTTCCCCTTTGACATAATTGGCTTCTAAAAATGAATTTATGTAACATAATAAAATGCAAATGCTTTGTATTTTACAATATATTCTGAAATAAGCATACATAAAAGCAAATGGTCTAAGTTTGTTGAGGCAAGTAACTGCAGTTCTTAAAAAAAGGACACAATCCTTTGAACCTTAAAACCCAAGCTGCTTGAACCAAGCCCCATCCTAGGACCTAATTATACAATTAGTGATTTTTGCAAAAAACAGACAAAAAAAACAGCTTTTCCTTAAAAGAGATTAGACCTGCATTATATATACTTCAGTTGTTGCTTTTTAATGGTGAAAAGAAATGGGGCAGACTATATCACTTAAACCTCCCACTATAATTCTCTTCTAATCTCCCCTGCTCTGATGTAGAATAGCTGAATTTTAAATTATACAAGACTTACCGTTTTTTAATTTCATCAATGGCTAGATGGTCATAGCCCACTGACAATGTACTAATTACTTTGAGGTTTGGCCCTGGAAAAAATGAAGACCGCATGCTCAGAATGAAAGTCATTAAGATGAACACAAAATATTATTTATGAAATGGCAAATGATAGTTTATATCAGCCTTACCACCCGATGTTTTTCAAGGTATCTACCTTGTTTATTAATAAAACACAGAAAAATTGGGTAAGATTTAATATGAACATTTTAAAAAAATCAAAAGAACCAACGAATGGAAGCCCACTTTTATCTAACTGGGTTTACAAACTTCATTTGCATCATCAGTCAACAAAAAAATAGTTAAATCATTAAAGTCCATTAATAATCATTAATCAATTAATGGAATAGCAACTGCTAACTAGTTAATGCACAAACACCATCCTTATCTCAATCAAACATTTTTAAAATATTGTTTTCTTTTTAGTGTGCATTCAAACCAAACCACAAACCCTTAGAAGAGTCTGGAATATATAAATCTAAAGGTTTCGCCTGTTTGGTTGTGTCTGATTCTAGGGGGCGGTGCTCATCTCTGTTTCTTAGCCAAGGGACCCCAGCATTGTCAGAAGACATTTCCATGATTATGTGGCCAACATGACTGTATGCCAAGGCACACAGAATGCTTCCAAGTGGTATCTATTTATCTACTCGCATTTGCATTCTTTCAAACTGCTAGATGGGCAGGAGCTGGGACAAAAACAGGAGCTCACCCTGTTGCGTAGCCTTTGGGTCTCAAACCCGGGCTGTCTGTTTTCCAGGTGACAAGCTCAGCATCTTTAACCACTGGGCTATTGCGGCTCCTTCTGGAGTATTTAACTATCTAAATTGAGTTAAACACTTATTTTGGGTGAACAGTCCAAATCATATATTGTTAACAAAGAGAAAACTACAGTTCTATTTTCAGGCTTAAAAATTGCCACTTAATGGATTTTGAGATGCCAAATATTTAGCAAGTTTCCTTTTTTCTCCCCTTTTCATCTTACTAAACAACTACCATTTTATGAGGTGAATGCAATCCTAATTCAGACTAATACGTAAATATTCAGCTCCAGAACAGGCTATTCTGAGGTACTCTTAAAGGCCTACTCACATATTCAAATGAAGTCCGAATGACAAGACCTTTTATATGCAAATAAATCATCATTTAAAGGAAGAGATTAATTATTTTTATGTTCAGCACTTAATAGAATCATGGCTTAAAAATTCTTCGGCATGATGGGTTCTTATATTTAAAGACCAAGGCCAGAATTTCTTAAGCAGATAGCACAGAAGCAGAGAGATATGAGTACAACATAAAATCAGGGGATTTAACAGAACATCTGGCTCAAGCAATGTTTTTCAAATCCGGACTGTCTGGCCAGATATCCTGAGGGGTTGGAGGCAAGCTTTCACAGAAGGAAGGAGATAGGAAGGAAAATAAAGTTGGAGCTGGATCCAATCGCAAACATGAGGCTTTTCCTCTGAAAGGAATTACAAAATGAATTTTGCTCTCCTAGAGTGAAATACTGTATTATTCTCAAAAGTTATCAAAGCATCTAATAAAAAATTTCCCTGCTGTGTAATAGTTGGGTGATATTGAGCAAGCTAATGTCTACATAGGTAGCCCTCAACTTATGACCACAACTGAGGTTGGAAAATTCATGACTAATCTTAAGCAAGACATCACATAATTGTGACTTGGGAACTTCCCTGCCGGCTTCCCTATTGACTTTGCTTGAGGGAAGATGGCTGGAAAGGTCGCAAATGGCAATCATTTGGCTCTGGAATGCTGCAACTACTACAATTGTAAACAGTGGCCCACCATGAGGATGCTGCCATATGCAAGGAACAATTGTAAGTCACTTTTATCAGTGCCATCATAACTTTGAATGGTTGCTAAATGAATGTTCCTAAGGGTTTTTTTCTGTAATTTTTTTTATTTTTCCATAACCACTCTTACATCATTAATCTTACAGTGTGTCATCTGGGCACAATTTTTGTGTCATCATATTTAACATTTACATCATTTTAAATATATTCTTATCTTTCCATTTACTTTTACATTTCAATTGCCTTTTAATTCAACTCCTCCCCTATAATTGTTTTCTTTCCCAGTTTATTCAGTTTTCTGTTTGTTTTTTGTTTATATTCCATTTTCTTTCTAATGATAAAAACATCCCATATCTTATAATACTCCGATTCTTCCTTCCCTTTAATTGCCAACGTTAATCTGTTCATTTCTGCAGTCTAATATTTTTTTAATTACCTCTTTCTCTGAGGGAATTTTTTCCATTTTTCAATTTTGTGCAAATACAATTCTAGCTGCAATTATTACATGAATAATCAAATATATATTTTCTTTACTATATTTCTCTGGTAAATTATCCATAAAAACAGTTCCGGCTTTAAATTAATATGCTTCTGTATCATCCTTTCGAACCACATATGCATTTTTTGCCCAATATTTTTTTGCCTCTGCACATGTCAAATGTTCATAAGTTGAAGACTACTTGTAAGTAAGTACCTCCATACACACAATCTTTTCAAGCAATATTGCAGATGACCCGTCTTCTCCACGCTCACCTGCTGCATCTAAGACTTCCTTGTCTATCCGGTCAGACAGGAGACACAGGAGCCCATCTTTGCCAGCTACCCCTGCTAGCAATTCTGCATGTGGGATTGGTTCCTCTGAATCCCACTGCTGGATGTTGCAACTGAAGGGGAAGGAAGAGGCAAGCCAAAATTAGATCAAGCAGCAAACCAATGTTCTGAAGGTTGCAACCTCTTTATTGCTTAATCAAACAAGGACAACTAACTGCAAAAATAAACGTTTGGGACTTTAGGGCAAAGTTAGTTAACTTTGGAGTTATTCTGCTATTCGTGCTTTCCTATCTCTAGATGATGAAAAGAATGAAAAAGACAGCTACTCCTTCTCACAATGAATAACAAATTTGATAAACCAAAGCTCACCCAGTTGACTGTTCTTTGGTTTGGATTGGTCAACAATTGTGAAGAACAATAATAATTTTGGCAGAAGTGGGGATTTTTAGTAGAGTTAGTTACTGCACATATGGCTTTAATGTTTGCTCTATTCATCTGGGCCAAAGCTAGTTTAAGAAATTTTGATGGGCAAAAAGCAAGAACAACGGTGGATCTCTCCCATGTTGCCCTAAATCAGGAGTGTCCAACTGTTGGAAATAATAATCAGCCAACAAAAACTGGGTCAGTGAAAACAAAGAAACTTTATTCAAAAATAATAGCAGTTTGCAAAGTGCAGTGAATCTCAGGCTACACCTTCAATATGAAGTTTTTAGCCAAGAGACAGACCTTGGATTTCAAAAAACTTACATTATATAGTTTTTTCCCCCAACGCCCCATCTCCCTTCTCCTTTGGGTTTATTGGTTATACACTCTGGAGTGGTAGCTAATCCAAAGTGACTCAGGATAATTTATTATCTCTTTCCTTTTTTGCTCAAATTACTCTACTCAACACATCTATCTATCCCTACCTGCTACCCATTAACTAACCCTTTAAATATTTTGTGTACGTAGCATCTCCAAGCTTTCTAACGTTAAGGAATATACACCAAAAAATGGGAGTGAAAGTTTCTACATGAGAGTGTCCTTTTTTATAAAAGGATTACATAAAAGGATTTATAATGTTAAAAGGTTACAATTGATTTCATACATATGTTTTTACAAAGGTATATGTTTTGCAGATGTTTAACAAATGCTTAAAAGGAAAATACTTTTATAACAGCATAATATAGTTCTACAATAGAAAAAATGTTTATAGAATGGTTTCTTTTCATTATATTTTAATTTTGAATTCCTTTATAGTTTTCCATCCTGATGCCCCCCCCTCACCCCAATAACTGCCCATAAAATATTTTGCTAGCATGGCTTCTTCTTATCTCTGTCTCCTTGGCATTAAGGAATGTTCCCTTAACCGGGCTGCTTTCTAACAGTTACACTTTCAGCATGTCTCTCTTAAAGCAGAATAATGTTTATATGCATTTCTAACCTATACCTACATACTGCTTTATTTTTGAATTTTCTTATTTCACAACCTTGGCAACTTGTGGACTTGAACTCCCAGAACCCGCCAGCCAGCCATGCTGGATGGAAGTTGAAGTCCACAAGTCTTAAAAGTTGCCAAGGTTGGGACACCCCTGTTCTAAATTAACACTGAAGAGGTCCTATCCAAGTTTTCATAGCAGAATAATAATCCCCAAACGCGGGCGAAAGAAGGAAGGCTAAAGGGAGAGGAAACGTCTCAGAAACAACAAACCGTCCAAATTCAACTTCTCAACCGGATCTGCCCATTGTCTAACACGGAGCAGGACTGAGCCTGTGGTGGTTATATCTGCCCTTCTCCCTCCCGCCTCAGGGAAGAAGAAAGCAGCAACCCGCGGCCTCCCCACCGCGCTTGAAGCCCCGCCAGAAGGCATTGCAGCTGCGGGCCCTTTTAGCGGCCCTGCTGCGCCCCAGAAACAACGAACCCTCGGCTGTAAATGAGAAGCAAGACGTTTTTACAACGCCCCCCCTCCTCCAACGGTCTTTCCACGAGCGCGTTAGGAAAAGTTTGGACACGCATCAGGGCTGCAAAAAAACCCCACGTCAGCCACCGGCCGAGAAGCGTCGGTTTTGGCCGTCCAGATGTTTGCAACCCTCGTCGCTCTCCTCAAAGGCGAACACCCAAACGTGTGTGTGTGTGTGTCCACAATGGCCGCAGCTTTTCCGAAGATTTGAGCAACACCACAAGCCGGGCGCACACACACCCTTCGGAGGGGGAAAAAGAAAAAAAGCAACCGATTCTCCCTTCTCTATTTGCATTAGGAAGCCAGGCGAGCCCACTTACACGCCGGCCTGAGCCAAGACCGCCTGCCCCGCCGAGGGGATCCTCCGAGTCACGAACACCTTCATGAGCTGCTGCAGTACTGAAGTCATCCGGGCGGGTCTCACTGTAGTCTGCCTGGTGAGCTCCGGCCTTCGCCCGCCTCCTCAGCCTTGGCCCGGCCCGAGCAATAGGCTCGGCAACGCCCCCTGGTGCTCGTCGCCCGCCAGGTCAAAAATGCTACCTTCCTTGCAGGTGCTTTGCGGGGAGGGAAAGAGGGTCGGCGTGCAACCCCCACCTCGGGGTAACCTCGGAGCTGGAGGGAGCCGGGGCGCCCATAAACTTTTTGAGAGCCTTATTTTGGAAGGAAGGAAGGAAGGAAGGAAGGAAGGAAGGAGGGAGGGAGGGAGGGAGGGAGGGAGGGAGGGAGAGAAAGAAAGAAAGATAGATAGATAGATAGATAGATAGATAGATAGATAGATAGATAGATAGATAGATAGATAGATAGATAGATAGATAGATAGATAGATAGATGAGAGAGAGAGAGAGATGATAGATAGATAGATAGATAGATAGATAGATAGATAGATAGATAGATAGATAGATAGATGATAGATAGATGAGAGAGAGAGAGAGAGCTTTTTGAGAGCCTTATTTTGGAAGGAAGGAGGGAGAGAGAGAAAGAAAGATAGATAGATAGATAGATAGATGATAGATAGATTATATATATATATATATATATATATATATATATATATATATATATATATATATATATATATATATATATATATATATATATATATATATATATATATATATATATATATATATATATATATATATATATATATATATATATATATATAATGTGTTTGTGTTACAACCCCTGGTATGCCCAAATATGTTTATTTATCAGCACAAATACAACATATATATATATATATATATATATATATATATATATATATATATATATATATATATATATATATATATATATATATATATATATATATATATATATATATATATATATATATGATAGATTGATAGATAGATAGATAGATAGATAGATAGATAGATAGATAGATGATAGATAGATAGAGAGAGAGAGAGATGATTGAGAGATGATAGATAGATAGATGATAGATAGATAGATGATGATAGATAGATAGATAGATAGATAGATAGATAGATAGATAGATAGATAGATAGATAGATAGATAGCAGATCAGAGTGGGCATAATGGAGCCTTGATCTGTGGATGCGTAGGATAGTTTGGCAGGTGGAACAGTACCAATTGTGCAGATGTGTTTGTAGAGATGGGGACGGGGGAAGGACCGTATGCTCAAGATCCTAACATTAGAATACCTTGCATTACCAGTAAGCAGCAAAAGGTCTGATCAATCTGATATTTGAGGCAAGAAAGGTAAGCAACTCGGAGCTGGCACAAATGAAAAAATGCTACTTGGTTACTTGTACCAGTACTTGGGGGGCAGTCATAGAGCGGAGGGGATTGACTTATTCTCCCAAGCACTTGAGGGTAAGGACAAGAAGCAAAAGGTAGAAGTTCATTAAAGAGAGATCCTACCTAGAACTAAGGAGAAATGTTCTGACTGAGATAAATTAACTGATGGAATAGTTGGCCTCCTGGAGTTGTGGGTGCTCCATTGCTGGAGGTTTTGAAGAAACGATTGGCCATCCATTTGTCAGAGGTGGTATAAGGACTCTTTGCTTTGCAGAATTAGAAGACTTCCAAGGTCCTTTCCAACCCTATGATTTCATGTTCTATGTTTTACGTACTTTTGATATGTAGCAGGAAAAGTCATCTCAGGGACCTTTGTTTGAGCAGAGAACAATGTTGTGGGTGGTCTGTCCTCTTTGGTGGTATGTTCTTGTTTTGGAACAACCTGCTTGTGTGGATCAGTCCTAAAGCAACCCATCAAGTACTAAAGAGGACATGCTAAGGACATGATGTTAAACTGACCTTGTAGCTGCTTGAAGACTCATTCAGCTAAGAGTGGACAATCCAAACAATGACTGATCTTTATTAACGACAATTTTATTTTCCAAAAAGTGGAATTCTAATTCTGATTAAAGAGAGGACTTCGTTAATGAATCGAATATTATAGGTACTTTGTTAAAAATAAACCACGGGGTTCAACATAACTAGAATGATTGAAGTTGGGGAAAAAAGTCAGGAATAAATTTTGGACTTCAGGAAGAACTTATTTTAATGTATTCAGAGGAAAAGTGAGCAGCAAACTATAGCTCAAATTTCTAAAGTGTAAACAAGCCAAGAGAGATGTGCCTCTCTGGAAAACAAGATACTGAACACCAAAACATAAAAACAGATTAAATAAATAAATCAAGAAAGTTTTATGAATGAACAACACACTCATTAACAAGCTGAGGAGCAAAAGGGAAGTACATGAAGGTCAGGGGCTAATAATTAAGAAGGAGTTCAAAATTTGGACATAAAGTTGGAAAGGCTAAAATCCAACAGAATGCTGTATACTTGCATACCTGTTCTAGAGGACTTAGTGGCAAAGATAATGTTTTAAATAAGAAGGCAATACCACATTATTATTAGCAGGGGAAAATCACAATTGAAAAGTACCCCAACAGACTGACCACCTTTTGTTGTTCCTGCCACACACTTACACACACACACACACACAAACACACACACACACACACACACGTGTGTGTACCTCTTGATTTAGTTATTGTGGGAGGACACTAAAATATACGTCCTTGTGTTTTAATAGTAGGATTATGAATAGGCATATTAAAAATGACCTTCTAACTAAATTAGGCCCCTTATAAGCAGAGAGAGGGACAGGAACATGTAGGGTTTGGGAAGATCTATTGTGGTCTTGTCTTCAAAAAAAACCTGCAGCCAATCTGACCAAGCACATGTGCCATATCTGCATTGTGGGTCCATGAGCTTTAGGCCTCCCATATATTTCTACAGATCAAATGAGAGCAATGAAAATCATATTGTGGAAAGTGGGAGTGAAGGAAGGGGGGGGGGGGAAGGCCATTTAGATGAGAATATTATCCTCCCCAATATGGAACATTGGACTGCAAGGTCATTCAGTTAGTTTGGTATGATAAAGGGAATTACTTTATTTAACAGAGAGACAGAGAACGTTTTTATCAGTCTCTGTCAAGCCATCATTGGAACAACTGATTTAAGCAAGTTTAAGCAAGAATAAAGAATTAGATAAGGGCCCTGCCAGAATAATGCAGAGGGCAAAAAGGGCATAGGCAGCCTTCTTTGAAAAGCAGCTAAAAATATCTGCTTTCTTTGTTTTACAAAAGAGATAAAAAGAAAAAAAAGGACACCTAACGACATTGTCAAATATAATAAAGGTAAAGATAAAATGCAATATAGAGACTTTCTCAGAAGGAACATTGTGAGCTAAGTATAAGTTGTTTTCCATCCCCAATTTAAAATAAAAAAGCACAATGCAAAAAAACCCAGTGAGACTTGTTTCCTTATCTCAAAGAACAATCCCAGGATTTCTGGGAGATTTTTGAAGGTTGTGGGCATTGCAAACTTTCCTTTCCTTCTTTCCATCCTATATGCAGAGAGGAAGGTCAAAGGACAGAAAGGATAAAGGACAGGCAAGTGTCTTCCTTCACTAAAGACAGAGGTTGGGAAAATGGCTGATCAAATGAGGTTTCTTGGATGTATCTTATTTACTCTGCAGCTCACCTCCTGTCCTAAGCAGTACCAGCCTGGCAAGGATGCTGCAATTCCTCTTCTGTGTTTTTTTTTCTCTTGAAGCCAAATACAGTCACTCTAGCTGGCTACAAGTTTAGAGTCCTTACCTGGTGGAAAGACAGCTTAAACTTGGGTAAATAACTGTAGGACTGTATATGACATAATGGCATGAATATAGTTTACTACTGGAACAGAATGTACAAATTATGGGGAAAAACAGTCTCGAAGGAAAACTGAACATGGCAGAAATCTATAGGGTGTTTCTTCCTCTGCTTCGTTACACCAACAGGAGAGGCAACAAGCAAGATTTTATATTGTGCATCTCAATGACTGAGCTCCTAAGATAGGGGAAAGTGATGAACTAAGATAGCGTCTCGTGAAGTCATCAGCTTGCCAACTGATATGTTACAGGTAGTCCTTGAATGAAGCACAGTGACTGGTTAAAAGGGAAATGACAAGATTAGCTTTGACAGCTCTAGGATCCCAACAGAAAAAAAACCAGATCCATATATCGGCACGCCTGGGCACCCCTGTTTTTAACTATTACCATCTGGCAGACGGTACAGGACAATAAAAAAAAGGACAAATAGGCTGAAAAACAACTTCTATCCCAGAATAGTAACTATATTGAAGACTACTGTATAGTGATGTGATAGCGAACCTATGACACGCATGCCCAAAGTGGCACACAAAGCCATGTTGCCTGGCACGCGCAGCATCACCCGTTTCTCTTTCGGGTTTCTGGTGCATATGCACGCATGACAATTAGTTGGCCTTCATGTGTAAGGCAGTACTGAAAACTGAAAAAGCTGGCCTTCTGTTTTCTGGCATGGGCGCCGGCCAGCTGATTGTCACATGTGCAAGTGCGCCAGTAACCGGAAGACTAGCTTGCTGGCACACATGTGCGTGTTGGAAACTGGAAGTTCATTTTCTGGCATGCCCTTGCCCCCGGGGCAGCTCCTCTTCCAGTTTGCGGCCCCAACGAATGCATGCACTTCCTTTTCGGCACTCAGTGCCGAAAAGGTTCGCCATCACTGGTATAGTGCAATATTAATGCAATATTGGGGTTTCAATTCAATTGTATAGAATGTGAAGGATATGTGTTTTTGTTTTATTTTTTATGTATAATGTACACTGAAGATGGCATTTTATTTCGTTGTATGAGGTGCAGTGGCAATAAAGTAAAGTAAACTACTTCATTTTGTTCAAAGGGTTGCCTGTGTTACAACTTGACAGATACCTTTTCATGCTTTGAAACATTAATTTATCGGAGAACTTTTGATTTATCATTTCCTATATTTCTGTCTGTTCTTTTCTTTCTGGATCCTAAGCTTTATATAAAGAAATTTGTAAAGAATTACAGCTGTTTATTGATTTTCCCGCCACCACCAAAGGAAGACGTGATCTTGAGAAGTGACCTTGTGATCTTTGCCATTCCTAGAACTGTCAGAACTAAATCTTGCAATTTCCCATTTAACAAGAGAGTGTGCTTCATTCTTCTTTTTCAGCTGAGTACAGTAAGAACACAAGATTCTGTTTAATTTGCTTTATGCAGACTAGATTATTTGATATTCCCAAATGGCCTTTGTCCTCCTTATCTCAAAGCCACATTTCTCTATTTTAACCCTCCATCCTTTCATTTTCCCCATCTTCCATTTCATTTATACTTTCTACTGTAGGCTTTTCCTTTTCTATCATATTAAATACAAGCCATATAACACTTCAAATACAAGCCTATTTTTCCTAGTCTTTGATCTGTTTGTGCTCTGATTTTTTTCTTTCAATTCCACCACTTCATTTCTTTTCAAGAAGAAAATATCACCTGTTATATCTTGGTTACATTCCACTACTACCACCTAATTTACTTACATATCTATTTTAGTTTTAAATAGTTTCAAAGATTAGAAAAAATGCTGTTTTCCCCACACTTAATTCTCTATTCTTTTCATGTTTTCTTTACTCTTTCTTCTTACCTACTGTTTAGATTGAAACCCACAGAAAAAGGAACCCACTTTTATTCAGTTACTGTACAGTTGCTTTTCTGTTTCCTGAAAGTGCTTTAGCCAGTCAATATTTGTGTTTGTGCACATATGTGTCATTTTACCACAATAACAAAGGGGGGAGACCCTTTACAGCAGTGGTTCTCAACCTTCCCAATGCCGCGACCCTTTAATACAGTTCCTCATGTTCTTGTGACCCCCAACCATAAAATTGGTGTCTTGATTCCTAAGACCATCGAAAATATGTGTTTTCCGATGATCTTAGGCGACCCATGTGAAAGGGTCATTCGACCCCCAAAGGGGTCCCGACCCACAGGTTGAGAACCACTGCTTTACAGAGATAATTTCAGCCATCTATTCAAGGCAAGGTAAAAGAACCAGAGCAGGGAGGAAAAAGAGTAACCTCTCCAGTGTTTCTTCTTGGGCCACCTCATACAAATTCATGTTAGGGTTCATATGCTTTCCAAATGACTAACTGCTGGTATGGAAATCACTTGTTGAATTCCAAAGAAATTACCCATGTGTGTGTGTTTCTGGTTTATAGAGTGAATAGATAAGCAAATGGTGGCACATCAATTTATTCCTGGAAACCACACAGTGGCGTGAGGGTCTTTTCCCACTGCAGAGTTGACATGCTACCTTCCCATCTCTGAATCGGCAAAAAAACCCTCCTCTATGCGAAATATCCCCCCCCTCTGTTATCTCTGTTCAAACATTATAACAACATTGGTGCAGTGCAATGCAGAAGACTGAAATGGAGTCTGTATTCATGGGAAGATGAAATGAAGACAATTTCTTAGAGACAAAAATGACAGTAAGTGCAGTGGGAGATGACCTTCAGAAGTAGATGGTCCAACCAGAATATTTTCTGCAGTACATTCAGTGATTTCTAACTGTTGTCGTCTTTATATTTGCAGAAATAAATTTATAGTATCAGACTGAGCAGCAGGGAGGGTATCTCCAGGATGTGATAGAAAATAAAATGGTGATTGTCATGATGCAATCAAAGCTCCACCCATTTTTTCCCCCGTCTGTTCCTGAAAAAAAGCCACCACCATGGTTGTCATCTTGATTCCCCCCCCCCACACACCTCTGGGGACATCCTTGAATCATATATTTGGGAAATCGAAACTAGGACTTGGTTATTTGCAAAAACAATAAAGGCAGGATACAAATAAATAAATATAAATTTAGCTTGTTTATACAATCCCTGCAGTCAAGTGCTACAATTTATTTAAACAAGTGATATTCAATATCTATCCCTGAAGCAAAGAAATTTAATCAGTTTCACTTTTTTTAACCTTAGGTATCAAATATAGTTAATATGAGCCTCATATAAAGGGTAGTAAACATGCTGAAAAGAAATATGAGGAGAAACAACAACACATAAAATACATACATTAGCAGTCCACCAGTATAAAATTGTTTTGCCATAGTTTTAAAAATTGCACTCTCCTCCCCTAAGGTATTAAGGTTTTTAGCAACAGTCAACTTCTCATTCAGGAAAAAAAAAAGCAAGAATATAAATCTAAGATATCTACATTTTTAACCACCAGGTGTCTCCTTGATATCCACCCCATTCCTCTGACTATTTAGCACCAGCATTATACCAACACCTCTGCTATTTCATGAATTGGACCCTGTAGGTTAAAATTCAATTATTAGGTCAATTGACTATAAGAGCAAAGTGACAGACAAACAGAACATTTTATGTTTACATTGTATAGAAGACGAAAACAATCTCAATATTAGAAGCAATTTTTGAAAAATATTCAAATATATTATGTGTATTTTATTTATGAGTAGTATGCTCAATGCACCAAAACATGCATGGTGGAAGAGAAACAATATGAGAAAGAAGGGATGGTATAAATCTTTAGCCACAAACAACAACAGAACCTTGAGCAGTCTGCTTTTGTCAAGGTTGCCCTTTGGACATTTGGCCAGGCTAGGTGGGTGCGTCAAACCACAGCCGCAACCAACAAGATGGCATGAATTAACAGCTCTCTGCCTTGAAAAAAACAGATTCCTAACAACAGCAAGGAACCGTTTCCTCCAACATCTTCTCTGGCCTTTGTGGAGCATCTTTCCAATTCTCTAGGAAACCCAGCAGAGTAATTTCTTTTGCTAGGGTTTTGTGTCCTCACCTGTGTTAGCCCATAGATGTCTTCCCTTGAATGAAAAAGACATTTCAGGGGCTAGAATCTGGACAAGGTGACCATCTTCACCAGCCCTTCAAAATGCAGAGGGCAAGAGCCCCTGCAGGAACTACACTACCAACCTAGGGCCGTGATTGCAAACCTATGGCACACATGCCACAGGTGGCACATGGAGCCATTTGTCAGGGCACACAAGGCATTGCTCTGCACGCACTGGCCAGTTGACATCGGCCTTCTTTTGAGGCCATTTTTCACCCTCCGGAGGCTTCAGCCTCCAGAGCGCGAAAAACCGGCCCTACGGGCAAACTGGAAGTTCAGGAATGTACCTCCGGTTTGCTTGTAGGGCCGGTTTTAGCCCTCCATAGCATTCAGGAGCCTCCAGGAGGGTTCCTTGAAGGCTCCAGAGGACAAAAAATGGCCCTACGGAGAAACTGGAAGTCACTTCCGGTTTGCTCGTAGGTCATTTTTTGCCCCCCGGAGTCCTCAGGGAAGCCGCCTGAAGTCTCTGGAGGGCTAAAACTGGCCCTACAAGCAAATCGGAAGTATGTTGCCAAACTTCTGGTTTGCCCGTAGGGTTGGTTTTTTGCCCTCTGGAGGCTCCAGGGAAGCTCCTGAAGCCCCTAGAGAGCCTCCGGGAGGGCAGGGGAGGCTGTTTTCGCCCTCCCCAGGCTCCTATAAAGTCTCTGGAGCCTGGGGAGGGCGAAAAAAGCACACCAAAAACGGGGGGAGCGCTGGTCGCACGTGCATACGCACTGGGGCCGTGCGCACAGCATTATGGGTGTGGCACACCCGTGCATGACCCCCTTATGCTCTCTCCACTTTTGGCACGTGAGCCAAAAAAGGTTCGCCATCACTGACCTAGGGAGTTCATAGTTGCCCCAAATGTTCATGTGTCTCTGTAACAGATTCACCTCAGAAATGAAGCAATCTTCACATTCCAATGTCACACATAGCTTGCTTGACATGCAGCTTTTCCTTCCCCCACCAGTCTTTCATTTTTTAGTTTCAGGAACTGGGTATGTCTAGTTTAATGAAATGAAGGACCAGAGACATACTGTGTTTTGGCAAGCATCTTTACATAGTACAGGTAGTCTTCACTTAATGACCATTCGTTCAGCAATCTTTTGAAGTTACATAGTGCTGAACGAATGGTTGTTACAACCAGTCCTCAAGATTATGGCCATTGCAGGGCTCTTGCGGTCATGTTATCAAAATTCAATTAGCAGCCCATCCGCATCCACCAGCAGTGTGACCCACTTGCTTATCTTCCCTCCATCTCTGTCCTTTTGGTTGCCTTGCACTCCATCGCTAATGCCTTCTCCTGCTGTCTGCTTCTTACTTTTGCTGCTGAGATATGCCCAGTTGCTGGCCCTTCATGGAGGCCTTGTGCTGTTTTGTGGAGGCCATGTAAGACTTCATGGAAGCCTCATGAGGCCTCATGAAGGGTCAGCAACTGCCTTGGCTGAATGTGCTTCAGGGGTGGGATTCAGCTGGTTCGGACTGGTTCAGGTGAACTGGATGCTAATTTTGCATCTGGTTCATCGAACCAGTATTTGGAAGGATTGGCTGGCCCTGCCTACCTCACCCTGCCCCTCCCAGGAGTCTCCACACAGCCTGTTCATCATGCCGTGTAAGTGCAGGGCTTGCATGAAAACTCTGGGAGGGAAAAAACGGGCCACCCAGAAGTTCTGGAAGTCCAGAAACGGGTCTGTTTCTGACCGCTGGAGGGCCTCTGGAGCTCAGGGAAGGTCATTTCTGCCCTCCGTGAGGTTCGAGGAAAACCTCCGGAGCCTGAAGAGGGCAAAAAACGGGTCTCCCGGAAGTTCCAGAAGTCTGGAAACGGGCCTGTTTCCTGCCTCCAGAGGACCTCAGGAGCCCAGGGGAGATTTTCACCCTCCCGGAGGCTCAAAAAAAGCCTCCAGACCATGGACAGGGCCAAAACAGCCTCCCCTCGTGGTTCAGAAGACCGTGTAGGCCACGCCCCCCTTTGGCCCCCACCCACCCAGCAACCGGGTAGAGAACTGGTTGCTAAAACTTTTCAATCCCACCCCTGGTGTGCTTCATCATCAATGGGAAGAAGAAAACAGTAAAGAGGCAGCAGGGGTGGGCAATAGTGAAAGAATTCAGGGTGGCCAAATATTGAGAGAGATAGGAAGATGGGGGAGTTGAAATGGAGGCGAGTGCAGCAGGGCAGGAGAAGTGTCAGGCCCTTGTCTATTTATTGCAACTGGGACTGCTGTTGCTAAGGGGTGCAGTTATGTGATGTTTTGCTTATCAACTGCTTCACTTAGGGATGAAAATTCTGTTCCTTTTAGGGTTGCTAAGTGAGGACTACCTGTATATACCCTTGGGAGTGCAGAAGCAATTTCTAAATGCTAAGAGCTCATGTTGCAGGAGGTGAGCAGGTAATGCCTGCTCATGAATAATGAAACCCAACAGATCGAACAAGGTGATCATAAGCAGCTTTCTCACGCACAGCCCATTGGAGTCGATGTTGATGTCAACAATTCACTGCTCCATCCACTACTGCCTCTGAGCCATGCAAAAAGTATCTGCCCCCAAAAATCTTTCCCCAGCTGTGGAGAAGTTCTTCACCCCCTTCACTAAGCTGTGTGATCAGTTCAGGGGTAGGTTCTAGCCGGCGTTACTGCTGGTTTGCTCATGGGCGCACTTTGCATGCGCGCTGGATGGACGCTGCGCATGCATGTGCAATTCAATAGAAATTGTTCTGCCCATGCGCAGAACTCAAAAACAAGATGGCGGTGGTGACTGCGGCAACTGGGGAACCGTTTCAGAGGCGTGGCCAGCCTGGGTCGCTGCTGATTTTGCGACTCAGGCCAGCATACCATTACCGGTTCAGCCGAACTGGGCTGAACTGGTAGGAACTGGTAGGATCAGACACCACAGATTCCTCTGCCAGTATTATCCACACATTATTTATCCCAGAAACGTGAGCTTAGCACTCTTGGGAAAAAAAACTTCCATATAGGAGGTGCATTGAAAGAGTACACTGGATAACTTTGAAGATAAAAGAAGGTTGGTCATGATAGTCACACTGTTGGCTGAATTTCAGTTAAAGGCTCTATGTTCAAGGGCAAGATTTCTGAACAACAGTGCCCTGCTTTCAAACTCTCCAGAAGTATCTGTTTGGCTACTTCGAGGAATAGAAAGTTTGGCTAGAGGGGCAACTAATCTGGCTAATCTGTGTTGGGCCACTTGGAACTCTCTAATCGCAGCTGGCCGGTCTTTTCCACCATCCCTGACTCCGATACCATCGGAGTCAAATACCACCTGGACTGCCAGAGGTTCTTTATTCAAAATCCAATGTTAAAAAGGCTCTTCTTATTTATAACATTAAGGATCCATATTAGCTATTGTGAGAATCTCTCTTCACACAAAAACAATTACTACTGGGATTCTGGTTGGGGCAAAAAGCACACAGTCTCTACTTTGCAATAACTAAGCCCAATGTACCTAAGCATAGATATACAGTAATAGTGGGATCGCTAAGTAACCATGATGCATTTGTTTTATTTAACTACTATGGTGGAAGCTACTTCCAGGTTTGCAAGCACCTGCTTTAATGGTATTGAAAAGCCTAAGTTTTTTTGTGTTTCAGTGAGCGTTGTCTCTTTCAAAGTTCCTCTGTAAGAAAACATTAGCTGAAGTCGCTTTCTATACACAAGGAAAATGGAAACTAAAAAAGGAAAATGGAAACTAAAAAAGGCCAAGGTTGATAAGGTCTTGATCGTTATTATTTTTTATTATTGTTGTTGCTGGGAATGTGTCCATTCTCCAAATGCAAATATATTTGGAGATCGTCCCTGCAGATTGCCCAATGCTCAGTAAGAAATACAGATAATTTTAATGAAACTGCTTTCCTTTAGCAAATGCCAAGTTAGCTTAAAAAAAAAAAGGTCACATTCAGAAAAGATTGCTTATCTCTCAGTGACATTCATGTTCCACAATGAGCAAGACAGCAGCACTAACATCACCGCTAATGTCAGACTGGTGTCTACAGGCCTGGCGGCATGGCTAAAAGCTTTGGAGAGACACAGAGCAATATGTAATTAATTAGAAAAAGCTATGTTTAACACAGGTTCCAATTGATAGGATTCATCATGTGCCAAGAGGCAAGGAAAGAGCTGCTCCAGCCCGCTTGACCGATGCTCAGTGATTTTCCACATTCATTATCTACCCTAGACACTGCTGCTGCCAGAACCTCTAGAAGGCAAATCCATTGCTCTTCCCACTCCCCTAATGCTACTGGAGGAAGACTTATTTTACAGCAGCTGATGCCCATCTTTTGTGGGCAAGAAGCTGAAGAGGTGGGGAACAGCAGCGAGGCTGAAAATACAGGTGAAATTTCTCTCCCCCAAAAAGCATGCAAAAGAGCAAAAATGTATTGCCCCGGGAGCGTCAAACTCAATTTCATTGAGGGCCACATCAGGGTTGTGTTTGACCTTGAGGGGGGGCATCACCAGGGTCATCACTCATGTCAGGGGCGCCTCTGGTGGCCCGAGGGCTCTGCCAGGGAACATGGGCTCCTGGGCCCCGTTTTCAGCTGCAACAGCCTCCTGCAGCCCTCTGCCAAAACAGAGCCTGGAACAGCTACACGCCCCTTCCTGAGCTCCATTTTTACTGACAGAGACACCGCCGGCCGGTCCTTCACCGTTCACAGGGAGGGCTCACGGGTCAGATCTAACCACCCTGTGGGCCAGATCTAGCCTGTGGGCCTTGAGTTTGACATCCCCGTGTTAGACAATTGTCATCATAACTGTGGTTCATGCTGGTTGAGCTGCAGTCTAACAATCTGGAAGACACCAAACTGGGTAAGGTTGGATAAGATGTCCATGTGCAAAAAGTCTTTTTTTTTTGGCAAAGAGAAGATTTCCCTGATGCTGAAGACCACATCTGGATGTGATATATTTAGGGAAACCTCAGAGGTGGGTTCCGGCAGACACAACTGCCAGTTCGCTTCTGTGCGAGCGCTTCACGTGCATTTGATGCGCGCTGCATGTGCATGCACAGTGCAATTATAATTGTTCCTAGCATGTGCAGAACTGAAAAACAAGATGGCAACGCCATCGGCGCAGACCGGAGAACCAGTTCGGGGCATGGCAGGCCTGGGTTGTTGCCGATTGTAGTAACCCAGGCCGCCAAACCACTACCGGTTTGGCTGAACCAGTCAGAACTAGTTGGAACCCAACATTGCTCATCCTTTACAGTGTCTCTGTAAGAGACCTTGCTGCTGGGGACAAATGGCCAACATCATTCCTTAAGAGGGGAATGGGTTGCCCTCAATCCTGAGATAGGTACTTTTCTGGCACAAACGCTAGGAGATCAGCAGAGGCTTGACAGAACCTTGTCTGAAGATATATCAACAAAACAGCTTCTATCCTGAAGGCTGTGTGTGTTTCTAAATGCACATAGCCTCTTGGAGTCCCGTGCATAGTTGCAATAGATGGCATCCAATTTTTCGAAAGTTACTATATTTCCTCCTATGTTCCTTCCAACCCCAGAAAATCCATTTCCTCCTTTTCCCCTTGGAGCTATTCAGCTTGACAGGTTGCCATTATTCTTTCCTTCCAATCACATTGTTTTCTTCTTTTGGAGAATCAACTACACAATAAAATTAACCCAGGCTAAGGGAGGAGTCACACTAAATCACAAGGGGGAGAGCGAGGGGAAGGCATGCAGGAGATCTGAGGGCCATAAAGCATCCTCTATTCTTGTGAGAATCCCCCTATTCTTTCTCTAGATTAAGAGAACAATGGGGCTCCCACTCAGCAGCTGGTCAGACAGCTTGTCATTAAAGCAAAATGTAAATGAACAAAACCATATACATGTCAGGACTCTTACACTACCAGAATATCATGAGACCTTTGCAGGTCAAAAGCTTCCTAACAACAACAACAACAGTGGGAAATCAACTAATTCAGACAGGATGATGATCTGGATTGTGTCCACCAGAAAAAGTATTATTCTGCCAGCTCTTGTATTCGCTTCGCAGAGTGGTATGATAAATAGCCAGTTTTTACAGGCTGGTTGTATTTGTTGTATTCTATAGATAGCAATTAAATTTGGAAGATCACCAACAACAATAAAATCAAAGCAACAACAATACAACTTCATACAGTCCTGTATTTTCAGAAGCATCTACATAATGTAGGGAGTGCTTCTAAGAAGGGAAATACATTGCCAATTTGCTTCCCGGTGCAATTCAAGGTGCTAGTTGTCAACCTTTAAGCCAGTGGTTCTCAACCTTCCCAATGCCACGAACCTTTAATACAGTTCCTCATGGTGTGGTGACCCCCAACCATAAAATTGGTGTCTCGGTTCCTAAGGCCATCTAAAATACGTGTTTTCCGATGGACTTAGGCGACCCCTGTGAAAGGGTCGTTCGACCCCCAAAGGGGTCCCAACCCACAGGTTGAGAACCACTGCTTTAAGCCCTTCATAGTTTGGGACCAGGTTATCTGAGGGACAGTCTCTTGCTGGTCATATCTACCTGACCTATCAGAGCGAGGAGATAGGGAATGTTGCAGGTCCCATCCCTGAGGGAGATACGCCTGGTGGTACCCAGAAGAAGGGCCTTCTCCATGGTGGCTTCCTCTTTCTGGAACATTTCCCTGGCAATTAGAATGGTCCACACTCTAATTCTCTTCCAGAAGGTGCTGAAGATCTGGTTCTGCCAGAGGGCCTAGAGAACCCAGAGCGGAATGGAGCCCATTAAATGGCTCATGTGAGTTCAGTCATCTCAGGCGAGATGGGCAACATACAAGTTTAATAAATAAACTACCATTAATGGTCTGTTTTCCAGTTTCTTTGCCAATAAAGCATTCATATGAATGGTAACTGCACTCATTTCCATATTCCTGGGAAGGGAACTAGGGGCTCTCCAGATGATAAGTGGCAGAGGGGCACCCACTCTCTTGGGATGAGCCTTGAGGAATGGGCCCAAACTTTGAACCTCAGGTCTATCAAGAGTCTGAAATGTCCTGCAGCTTTAGTACATTCAGACACTTGGGTATTACACCTCCTACTCCCTCCACAAATCACACATTAGATTATGTGTGGGATCGGCTTATCTAATGAGACTGAATCTTCCTGATAGGATTTCCATTTTATCGCTTATCCATCACTTATTCCACCGTTCTGCACATTGTCAGATTATGCAGACTTAAGCCTTTTAGCTTTAATAATTGCTTTAAAAAGTTGATTATCTTTCTCTCGATCAAGAAAAGGATTTATGTCAGGAGTGCATATCCTCCATTGTGACATCTTTGTGCTTATCTCATGGAGTGGCTGCTGCATGAAGAAATGCCAGGCTCTGCCTTCCTTCTGATAGTTCATCCGTTACTAGAAGAGCCAACTGTTTCCCAAGTCACAGGCGCCACGAATCAATGCACAGGACAGGACAGGACAGGGATCCTTATATCCTAAAGACCTCCTTTTGTGGAAGAGTTGGGAGAAGTAGAGGTACTCCTCGACTTAAGGCTATATTTGAGACTGGAATTACATGTATCAGTCATGCTGGTCATTAAGCGGGTCACCACATGATGACTATGCCTGATTTTATGATCTTTTAATGATTTTTTTTGCTGCAATCATTACGTGAATCGCCGTGGTCGCTAAATGAATCCAATGGTTGTCAGGTGAATTCATTGCAGTGTGTTGGAGGGGTTTTTTTGCCAGAAACTGGAAGTAAAGGCTGATTTGGAGCTAAAAAATGTCATAAATCATGGTCAAATCACCATGCAAATGGTTGTAAATGCAGGACAGTTTACATCCAAAATGTGATCACATGACCAGAGGGGGCATCGAAACTTCAAATCCAGGTCCTAAATAACCCTGGAGAGGGCCATTATAACATTGAACGGTCACTAAGTGACTGGTCATAAATCGAGAATTACCAATATGACTGTTGATTGCACTCAGGAGATACCTAACCTAGCATTCTGTTATTCAGCAAGGACCGCATCAGATGTTAGAATTCCTGAGCATTTGTCGACAACTGAGCCATGGGGCTCAGGAGTTATACAGGGCACCCAGGGTCTAGTTCTGTAAAAGTACTGGAAGTATAACAACCACAAACCAGGCACAAGTACATTGTGTGGGAAAGCTGCACCATTATGGCCTG
Organism: Natrix helvetica; assembly: GCF_964273705.1. Taxonomy (NCBI): domain Eukaryota; kingdom Metazoa; phylum Chordata; class Lepidosauria; order Squamata; family Natricidae; genus Natrix; species Natrix helvetica. Next base: position 104,848,996 of record NC_138552.1, on the reverse strand, counting down.
CTTTAGGTAGTCCTCAACGTACAGCCCAAAATTTCCATTGCTAAGTGAGACATTTATTAAATGAGTTTTTCTCCATTTTACAACCTTTCTTGCCATTGTTGTTAAGTGAATCACTGCAATTCTTAAGTTAGTAACATGGTTGCTAAATAGGGGTGGGTTCCGGCAGGCACTACTGCTGGTTCATGGGTGCTCTTGATGCATGCTGTGTGCGCATGTGCAGTGCAATTAAAATTGTTCTGTGCATGGGCAGAACTGAAAAACAAGATGGCACCACTCGGAGAACCAGTTCAGGGGCGTGGCAGGCGTGGGTCGGTGCCGGTTCCAGCAACCTAGGCTGCCAAACCACTACTGGTTCAGCCAAACCGGTCCGAATTGGTAGGAACACACCATTGTTGCTAAGTGAATCTGGCTTCCCGATTGACTTTGCTTGTTGTCAGAAGGTTGCAACAGGAGATCATAAGACCCTGCAACCATAATAAATATGAATCAATTGCCAACTGTGTAAATTTTGATCATGTGATAATGGCAGGGGTCGGCAAACTTAAACACTCAAAGAGCCATTTGGACCCGTTTCCCACAGAAAACACTGGGCGCCACAAAGGTCCTAACCGGAAGCCCCCTGTTCAATTCTGGAGCTGACCGGAAGTTCAGTTCCCCCACCATAGAGTCTCCTCCTAGCGCAGCATACCTTTTCCTCTACCTGTCATAACCAAAAGCCCTATCAATTGTGGAGACAACTGGAAAACCCTCCCCTTGCCACAGAGTCTTCTCTTGGCGCACTGTGCTTCTCTCCCCCCCCCCAGAAGCTCCTCTTAAAATTGTGACGCCGACTGGTGACGGAGCCGCAGCAGAGGGAAGAAAGAGCCACATGCAGCTTCAGAGCCGCAGTTTGCTGACCCCTGGTTCAGTGGGATGCAGCAAAGGTTGTAAGTGTGAAAAACGGTCATCAGTCACCTTTTTCAGTGGTGCTGTAATTTTGAATAGTCACTAAATGAACTGTTGTAAGTTGACTGATTGCCTGTATTATAAATCCTCCCAACAAAGGGAGGATACAGAAAGCGAATGTTTAAACATTGGAAAATAATTCACCTAGAAAACCATTAGCAGATCAAAGGAGATGATTTACCAGAAACAATATATTCAGGAATGCAGAACTGGAAGAGATTGAGAAAAATTGTGAAAAAGGAAGAGACCAAAATCATAGTAAAATAATAGAAGAAACTCAGATAACAACAACTAAAAATATAAAGGAAACCTCTGATAAGAATTACATAAATGGTAACTTAGGATAAATAATAACTAAAGAATCAGTACAGGCGAGCAAGGAAACCACCTATTAATTGAGTCCCCTGACAATAATAATTAAAAAAGAAAATTATAGCGTATGCAGATTTACCAACAGAAAGACAAAGACTGCCAGCACTGAAAGTAGTGCCCCAAAAAGGATAACGAAGGATGTGAATAAAACATTTACAAAGATTTTGTAAAAAGTCTATCAAACAAACCGATCAGTTTGCCTACAGTACAGCAGTGATGGTTACAGAAAAAAACCTCATGTATCAAAATTAGAAAACCAAAAGCAAAAATACAATCCCAAAGTGGAAGATCAGAATGCAGGCCAAGATAAAGAAATTAGGATCAGATGCAAGTAATTTAAAGAACATGAAAGGAGAAAAAAAATTGAAGAACGAAAGGATCAAGACAAACCTAATAAAAAAAAATATTGACTGAAGCAGCTTTTGTTAGTGCCATGGTGAAAATTGAATATTATGAAACCCTAATCATCCAGATTAAACAAAATCAGCTATTTCAGCCGGACCAGAAGTGATTCTGCCAGAGTATAAATGGCAATGAAAATTCTGAAAATGGGAAACCAAACCAAAAGAAAACAATCCAGTTCTGGAAAAATCTATGAGAAATTCAAAAAGACTAATAAAAATGCTGGGTGGATAAAAGAAGTTGAAGATGTATTTAGTAAAAATGAAATGAAAGAACTAATAACAGCAGAAATGGTTAAAAACCGAGTGAAAAGGATTAAAAATTGGACATCTCCTGAAAATCATCAATTGCCTGGCTTTTAGTTCAAATATCTGACTACCTAGTTTACATCCAATTATAGGTAAATAGCTTAATGAAGTATTGCATAAAAAGAGAGATCGGTGACTGATTAATAACTGGCAAAACTTACTTTATTCAAAAAGAGCTAGTGAAAGGGATACCACCAAAAATATAGGTCAATAACATACTTGCCTATAATATTTAAATTTCTCACAGGTAGATAACATCGAAAATTATTTGGAAGAAAACAGCATCCTTCCAATAGAACAGAAAATAGATAAAAGGAAAAGCAGAACTGCAAAAATCCAGATAAAATAGTGTTTGAAAATTGCAAAAGCGAAAAAATTTATATGTGGTCTGGATTGACTATAAAAAAGTGTTTCATTCATTACCACATAGGTGGATCATCAAATGTCTGGAAACAACTGATGTCAGTAAAATACGAGAAAGTTTATAGAAAAATAATGATCCATTATTTATAACCATAATCTTCCAGGGTGGTTTATTACTACCCTTATCATTTGTCATTGCTATGATCCCACTTTCAGTGATTTTGAAGAAAACAAATTTTGGCTACCAAACAACAACACCAAAAATTGCTAATGAAATATCACGTGCTTTATATGAAGGATCTGAAATTTTATGGAAACTCAGAAATCAAAATCCAATCATTGACAAACACTGTAAGAATTTTTAACACAGATATAAAATTCGGCCTAGTGCAGTGATGGCTAATCTTTTTGTCCTTGTGTGCCGAAAGTGCGCGTGTACGTGCCTGCCCACACTCACAATACAATGCGCTCACCCCATCCCTCTAAGCATGCACATGTGACCCCTGCACCTCAGTTTCGGCCTAGCAGGCCTCCCTGAAGCCTCCTGGGACCAAAAATGGGGCGGAGGGGGCACCCCCCCATGCTCTCTCCCTGTGCATGCCCATGCTGTTACAGGAGTTATGTCAGCCTTGTATGCAGCTCTATTCCTCTCTAGCATTCATCTCTATTGTTCAGTGATTCATTTCCTGCCTCTCTAGAATTTATCTCTCTCTGCTCCTGTGAGGCACTTCCTGTTCCTGTTGGATGTATATCAATGGCTTGTATAGTGTTTTGCAGAGACCCGAAAATCAGCTGGCTGACGGCACATGCTTGATGGAGCTCAGCTGGGGTTCGCGTGCTAGCAGAGATGCCTCCGTGTGCCACCTGTGGCACGCGTGCCATACGTTCGTCATCACGGGCCTAGAGAAATGATCTACAGTCACAACAAACTGGGGTGAAATCACGAACAGTAATGGCACTGAAAGGCCAAATGACCAAACCACCGATGAAACCTACAAGTATTTGTGCATTTTACAGTTGGATAACATCAAATATGGACAAGATTAAAATATGATTCTTTTTCCCTAAGGAAACAAAATTTCCATCTGTTAATTACAGAAGGCTGCATTGCTTGGATCTGCACATATGCTACTCCAATGAAATCAGTATGGGTTGCCATTTTTTTACTACTTGTTTGCTCGCGCATGCGCTCGTGCTAACGCGTGCAACGCTTCTGCGCATGCGCAGTAGCATCCAGGCAAGTGGGCGGAGCCTCCAACTGCTGCCACTACCAGTTTGCCGAATCTGATCTGAACCAGGAGCAACCCACCTCTGAATAACATCCTAAGTTCTTGGGAAGAACGTGATGCATATGAAGGCCAACACCAGCTAAAGAACTGGCAGCTGTAATTTGACATTATGATGAAGATGACGATGACAACAACAATAATATTGATAATCTTGGTGTATTCGGGTCTTTTCCCGTGTAAGATTGAGAATATCTTGGCGACGTTTTGATGAGGTCCCACTCGCCATCTTCAGGCTGGTGCCTTCGGCTTTGTGCTTGTGCGAGCAAAGTGTGAACGGAGCTGACGTCTTTCTATAAATATTGGTGGGGTGTGTGGAGTGCTGGCTTTGTTGCTCCGGGTGCCGTCCACTAAGCAATGCCAACGGGCGGCGCCCAGGAGTAGAGCCTTCTCTGTGATGGGCCCAACCCTCTGGAATGACCTCCCCCCCAATATTAGAACCACTACCGACCTCCGCTCCTTCCGACAGAAACTCAAGACCCACCTGTTCCAATTAGCTGGCCTAGCCGATCTATAGTCCCATTTTTAACCTCCTGGCAAACATCTTATTCTGGGGTAGTTTTTTAGGGGTAGTTTTAATTCTTTAATTCGAATTTTAATGATTGCTGTACAGTTTATATGTTACCTCCTCCATCTATATTTATCTATATTTATGTATTTATGTTGTTGTTTTAATATGACTGTACACCGCCCCGAGTCCTTTCTGGGAGAGGGCACGATTTATAAATTAAATAAAAGTTAAAGTTAAAGTAAGTGGGTTGGTTGGCTGTGTTGTAACATCTTGATTAGTTGATGGAGTTGATGTTTGCAGATGAGTCGGCTGTTTCGTAACATCCTGTGTGGCTGAGGTACTGGCTGTGTGCCTATTGTTCTTTTGTGTTGTAACGACCTGGGTAATGGGCTGTGTGATGACATCCTGAGCTCTATTGTAGTGATATCCTGAGTCCTATGCTGCAACCTCCTGGGGGGTTGGCTGCGTTGTAACATTCTGAGCCTTTGCGTTGTAACCTCCTGAGTTTTGTGATGTAACGTCCTGAGCAGATAGCTGTGCTGTAACATCCCGGGCTTTGGTTTGGCTCCGAGTTTGCGGTCTAGCCATGTGTTCATGGTGTGTGTCAGTTTGCTTTGTGTGGGGGTCGGAGAAGGGTGCAGCAGTTGGTGATGCCGCCGTGGTTTGGCTTCTGGATGGTGGTTGCATTTGGTCTATGGGATGGGTTTGGGTTTGAGTGTGGTGAGGGTGATTGGTGGTTGCGTCCTGTGTTGTTCTGGGTCCGGGGTCGGTTTTCGTGGCTGGGACTCATTTGTTGACTAGGGCTACTTTCCAGATGTCTGGTAGGCGGGAGGTATCATCACGTTTATTCGTGTTGTGGGGGTATTTCTCTATTTCAATGGCTTCCATAATTATTCTTATTTTAATTAAACCATCGAAATAGAGAAACACCCCCACAACATGAATAAACGTGATGATACCTCCCGCCTACCAGACATCTGGAAACTAGCCCTAGTCAACAATTTTTCATCCTCTGTGAAATTTGCTCAACTATATTTGGGACATATTCAAAAATAGGTTAACAAGAGAGCAATGCTTTCACATATGACATTGCACCATCTCACATAAAGCACTGTAAATATGAATAAGAAGCAGGTTGAAAGGAAGCATCTCAGTGGTGGGATACGACCGGTGCGCCCGCCTACCTGCCTTCCTTACCAGTATTTGAGCTGTTCGGGGCTTCCATGCATGGAGCATATGGCGCCAGTGCAATGCTCCTCCGAGCAGCTAGAGCGTCGTGGAGGCATTGCTGTGCTGCACACGTTCATGTGGTGGATGCCTGGTCCCATTGCACCGTACTGGTTGTAATGGATCCAGAACCCACCACTGGAGCATCTCAAGTGGAAGAGAAGAGATATACTTTTGGTACCATTGTTTATTGTTAGAAATGAAATGGTTGCTACTTCATAGTTTATTGAAATACCGTATTTTTCGGAGTATAAGACGCACCGGAGTATAAGACGCACCAAGGTTTTGAAGAGGCAAATTAAAAAAAAAGTTTTTGCACTCTGCAAACCTCCCAAAAACGGGCCCATTTCTTTTCAAAAAAAGGGCATGAATAGCCCTTAGGGGGATTATAGAGTGTTCCTGGGGAGATGGGGGAGCCAAAAATGAGCAAAAAACGGCCAATTTTTTGTCAAAAAGGGGCATTAGGAAGCTTATAGAGTGCTCCTGGGGGCTGGGTGGGAATTGAGCAAAAACGGCCCATTTTTTGCTCATTTCTGCCCTCCCCAGCCCCCAGGAACTCTCTGAAAGCCTCGTACAAGCTATGCACGTCCATTTTGGTGAAGGGAGCGGGGTTTCGGGAGGCAAAAAATGCTGCATTCAGTGTATAAGACGCACCCAGATTTTCAGACTCTTTTTTGAGAGAAAAAGGTGTGTCTTATACTCTGAAAAATACAGTAATAAGATCAAACCGTTGCATATGAGCTTGTGGGTCTCTTTTGCAATAAGCAATAATGTAATCTAAGGAATTGTTGTAGCTTTAGACTTGAGAAAATTAGTTTAATATTACAGCTTTCTGATCCAGGCCTAGAAGACCAGAGCTTCTGTTCTTCAGAGGGAAAAACTGATATTTGGAGTCAGAAAAGAAAGGAAATATCTTGGTGAGAAACTTCACTTAAAAATTGTTTGGCATGTCACAGTGTCATTTGAACAAATCCTTGGCACATTGAATAAACTGGCGATAATGTGGGATATCTGCCTGCTATAAAATGACAAAGGTTGAGAGATCAAATCCACAGACGGCAACAACCTGGAATTAACAATGTGTATTTTGAGAAAAAAGAGACACCCCCCCAGGCAGATGGCATGAATATTAGTGTATGAAAATGACTACCACATTGAGAATTTCCCAGTGTATTTCTCCCTTGTTTTTGGCTTGCTTCTATAATTAATTTATGGAAAGTACCTAAATTGGGAATAAACACCATCTCACAAATCCCCTCTAATCTCTGCCTGTATTTCTGAAACGATACCCTTAAGGTATAGTCTTCTAAAATGATTAAACTCTTTTCTTTTAGTTATTTTTTAAATAAAGCTTTTTAATTCTTAGAAACAGTTGTAGCAGATATTAATGGTCTGGACTGAACTCAGAACTATTTGAGATGCAATTTATGGTTGCTACTGCCAGGCGTCTGCCTTCTCACTACTTTAGTGCGTTTTAACCAGTGCTAAAGAGCAGATCCCTTGAAAAGAGATCAAGGTCTTTCACAACTCTGTTTCTGCTCCCATTTAGGGCCTAGCTTGGTCATTTCTCTCTTGGAATTGGTGTTGGAAGTTCCTTCCTTATGGGGGAATTTTTTCAACCATCTAATAATAATAATAATAATAATAATAATAATAATAATAATAATAATAATAATAATAATAATAATAATAATAATAATATATTTATTTCTTAGCCGCACCCTCTCCCGAAGGACTCGGGGCGGCGTACAACGAAACATACGAAATAAATATGTAAACAAAACAAACATATAACAAAGACATACACTGAAACATACACAAGGAGGAGGTCGATTGATAAAACAATTAAAATACAGTATTTAAAACCCCTAGAAATTAAATATAATTAAAATACCCAGTTAAAAACCCGTCAGGAGCGATATGGTTAGATCAGAGTTGAGCCAGGCCAGCTGCTTGAAATAGGTGGGTCTTCAGCTTAATACGGAAGGAGCGGAGGTCAGAGGTATTCCTAATATCTGGAGGGAGGTCATTCCACAGGGCTGGGCCCGCCACAGAGAAGGCTCTACTCCTAGGCGCCACCCCACGACATTGTCTAGCGGACGGCACCTGGAGGAGCCCCTCTCTGTGCGAGCGAATTGGTCGCAGGGATGTATGGGGCAGAATACGATCCCGCAAGTAACTAGGTCCTAAGCCATGGAGCGCTTTAAAGATAGTTATCAAAACCTTGAAACGCACCCGATAGACCACAGGAAGCCAGTGCAGCTCGCGCAGGAACGGTGTCACATGGGAGTACCTAGTACTCCCCATAATCACCCGCGCGGCTGCGTTCTGGACCAACTGCAGCCTCCAGGTGCATTTCAAGGGAAGCCCCATGTAGAGAGCGTTACAGTAGTCCAAGCGAGACGTCACCAGCGCATGAGTGACTGTGCGCAAGGCATCCCGGTCCAGTAGGGGGCGCAATTGGCACACCAGGCGAACCTGGTGGAACGCCCCCTTGCCACGGCTGTCACATGGTCATCCATGGACAGCCGGGCATCCAGGAGGACGCCCAAATTGCGCGCCCGCTCCACGGGGGCAAGATGAATGCCCCCAATGGCCAATGATGGGATTAATTGGCTGAACCGAGGGGCTGGTACCCACAGCCACTCCGTCTTGGAAGGGTTGAGCTTGAGTCGGTTGTCATCCATCCAGATCCATACGGATTTTATCTAACCAGCCTTCCACCTTGACTCCTCTGCCTGAACAGTGCCTTCTATATTTTGGAGAGGACATAGATTTCTACCAACTGCTGTTCCTGGTTTTGTAGAAAGTTCCAATTTTCTGCCCATGGTGTTGGAGACAAAACAATTATAAAGTGACGTAAGGGTTAATTCCTGCAGGGGATCTGACATTGTTACCCTCCATCACTACTGTTGGTTGCTAAGTATCTCTAGACAAGGTGTGTCTAACCAGTGCAGAACAGTCTGACCAGAGTCAAAACAGGTTTATATAAGGAAAAATCAATCAAATTGATTGTTGGACAATGGCAACCATTCATTGCAAGTAACACTTGTACAAGAGATGCATGGATTGCTTACATCTCATTAGTTTCAGTAGTATAATGTACGCTTCTGGTAGAATATACTTGTTATAATTAGGGAAATATTTAGCATCAAATTTGTTTGCAGTGTTCTTGGTGAAACAATGAAATATTTAATGGTACCTTCAAGTAATTCTCCTTCAAGATTTTTAGATGGAAGCCTCCCCAGTGAACCGTCTGCCTGTCAGTAAGTCTGTCTGTCTAATAGCGTACTTTCTTCTTGTCAATGTCACTATGGATATTGACTAGCCTTTTCTTTGTGTCCTTTCTGCAAAACCATCTAGATCAGTGGTTCTCAACCTTCCCAATGCCACGACTCTTTAATACAGTTCCTCTTGTTGTGGTGACCCCCAACCATAAAATTGGTGTCTCGGTTCCTAAGACCATCAAAAATATATGTTTTCCAATAGTCTTAGGTGACCCCTGTGAAAGGGTTGTTCGATCCCCAAAGGGGTCCCGACCCACAGGTTGAGAACCACTGATCTAGATGAAGAGCCACATTAGCATGTGAGGGAAGCTGTTTTGTCTCCTTTATCTTTTCCTCTGCTTACTTTGGAAGCGCAGGGGAACAAGCAAGGAGGATGCATAGTTAAACCTGGCCATTCTAATATTAAGGGAGGCAGTGGCTCAGTGGCTAAGACGCTGAGCTTGTTGATCAGAAAGGTCAGTAGTTTGGTGGTTTGAATCTCTAGTGCTGCGTAATGGAGCTCCAGTTTTCTGTCCCAGCTTCTGTCAACCTAGCATGTACTTGCATGTAAAAATGCAAGTAGAAAAACAAGGGCCACCTTTGGTGGGAAGGTAACAGTGTTCTGTGTGCCTTCGGTGTTTAGTCATGTCAGCCACATGACTACGGAGGCAGCGCTGGCTCTTTGGCTTTGAAATGGAAATGAGCACCGCCCTCTAGAGTTGGGAACGACTAGCACATATGTGCAAGGGGAATCTTTACCTTTACCTTTTTATTAGCAGTGAGCCATTCCTAGGATGCAAGTTTAATCAATGCCGGCCTTTGGATCTAGCATTTTCAATGAAGTAGTTGTGCTGCCAGTTTGACCTTTTTAAGCACATTGTCATTTTATATGAGATTTCATGAGTTAATTGAAGAGGCTGTATATTATTGATGAGGCTACATAAATCACTCTTTGGGAACTATGTAGGTGTCTCTTGAGGAATAAAAAAAACTGTAAGTGGGATGTTTAGCCAAATGCCCATCTTGTCAATATTATATGTTCCACAATGTCTAGCCAAATGCCTCTGGAGGCCCACAAAAATGACCTGTGGAAGTGATTGTCATTCGCTGGATTCAGACCTATTTGTGGCTAATAATCAGGCATGCTACTGCAATATACCTGGATAAGTTGCCTGCTTGATGTGACTGAATCATTCCATTGTGCTAGATGTAGAGTTGCAACAAGAGATTGTACAGGCCCAAGATATACCTACTTGGGATTGAGCTGTGGCAAGGCCAGGCAGTTCTAATTTGAAAGCCTTCTATGCCTTCATAGAGTCCTCAGTAATATGTCTTCAGGGTGGGTATACAGTATCAAGGTCAGCGTACTTCTGAAGAGCAATTTCTGAGAAGCAAAAGCATGACCTATTACTCATATGACCTGTTTATACACTTTCCAGGATTGTCCAACAGGCCTCTATGGAAACAGACAGCAGGCAAGATTGCTCTATGGCTGGTCCTCCATGGCCAGAAAACAACAGAAAAAGAATATATTTGAGACTCTGGACTGTAAAACGTCCATAAATTGTCTATAAGTAATTGTGTATAAGGAACTTCCAATTTCTGGTAAAATGTGGGCAGCCACTTTTTGAAATTTTGGAAACATAGGTCGTTTTTCCTGTCATTCACTCTTCAGTGTTCTATGGTTAGTAGCTCTTTGTAGTAATATAGCTATCAAAACTGCTATCCATGTAATTACATAGTATGTTGACACTAAGATAAATGTATATAGCACTCTGCAAGCTGTTTAGTTTACATATTTCTATTTATCTTTCTAGGATTCATTTTAATGACTTTTTAGCTAGATCAACTCTTGATTTTGTGGTTAACTTAACCTAGCATGCAAATCATTTCTGAGTCCTTGTTGTCCAGATGCATCAAAACTGTTCTCATCCCCTGGCTTCCAGATCCCCAAGGTGCACCATTCTTCTCTGCCATCCCTGCATGTAGAATGGAATAGAATAGAATAGAATAGAATAGAATAGAATAGAATAGAATAGAATAGAATAGAATAGAATTCTTTATTGGCCAAGGGTGATTGGACACACAAGGAATTTGTTTTTGGTGCATATGTTCTCAGTGTATATAAAAAGACAAGATACATTCGTCAAGAATCATAAGATACAACACAATGATAGTCATAGGGTACAAATAAGCAGTCAGGAAACAATCAATATCAATATAAAACATAAGGATACAAGCAACAAAGTTACAGTCCTCCAGTCATAAATGGGAGGAGATGGATGATGGGAACAATGAGAAGACTAATAGTAATAATAATGCAGCCTTAGTGAGTAGTTTGACAGCGTTGAGGGAATTATTTGTTTAGCAGAGGGATGGCGTTTGGGGAAAAAACTGTTCTTATGTCTAGTTGTCTTGGTGTGCATCGTTTTGAGGGTAAGAGTTGAAACAATTTATGTCCAGTATGCGAGGGGTCTGTAAATATTTTATTCATAAAATACAAAATACAATGTATATTGTATGATGATAATCTCATGCACTTGGTCTGCCTGAACCACTATTTACTATTTTTCTTTCAGTCCCCAACCTTAGAACAATTTATCATAAAAATAATGTCCAGAGGTCAAGTGACACAGTAGATGGCCCTATGGAGAATAAAAACAAAGAACAATAGTTTTAAAACTGACCAAAGAAAATGGGTTTCTTCTAGGTATCTTCCTATTCTCATCTTATTGACTCTGCTTTGGGAAATTGATAAGCTCTTGGACATTTTGGAGTTTATAAGTCCACCTGGACATTTTTAATTGATTGATTTCTTGGCAAGAAGTTAATGACTCTTAGTGACCAGAAACATTTTTCTCCATGATAAACGGTTCGTAACCCGATCCTTCAGCAATTCCACAGGTGCACTCATTGCTACCATGATTCAATCCATTCACCTGGCTTCTGGTGATCCTTTTCTTCTCTTTCCTCCCATCTTTCCCAATATTAGAACCTTCTCTAGTATCTTTTGCATATTGTGTCCAAAGTAGGATTGTACATTATTTGTACATTACCCAGTAAAAACAAGCAAATATTGGCAAGCCAAGTGCCATGTACGGCATCCCACCACTAGTTATGGGAAACTGACCTGGCACCACTAACCAAGAACAAACTCTTCCTTTGGAAGGCCAAAGTTTGGTCATTTGAAACAAATACTAGGGAATTCGATGCATTGTCTGGATTGATTTGTGCTTGCTAAAATATGACATAAAAATGAGAGGCGGGGGGGAATAGTAAGGATTTCAAAACAGTATCAAAAGTGTTCAAGTATAAATATATCAACTCTCATCATTTATAATTGAAATATTTTATATTGTTTGAAAAAGACTTATTACTCCCATTTCTCTCTTTCTAGCCCCCATAATTAAAACACTTTTGAGGATGAATCACTCCCTTAAGTAATAAGTAGTTTTACCCAATTAATTATACTATTAGTTAAATATGTATTTCTTTAAACATGCATATTCACCTAAGTATTTGCTTGAGCTACCAAATACATATTTAAATATGTATCATACATTTTAATGCATAATAATTATTTGTGAGAAAGCAGTAATCCTTTTGAGACAGAACTTGCTAGGGAACAGAAACATACACTGGCAATAGAGGTTTTGCTTCACCAAAAATATGGCTGCCACGTTGCATGCAGGAAACTGGAAATTTGCCATAATGGGGGATAGCGTAGATGTCCTTGTGCCACAAAAATCCATAATACAGTAAACATATGCAGCATCTTGCAGAAATTCTTCATGCATATAAACTGCCAAGTCAGTTAAAATAACCTCCATATTATGATTCATAATATGTGAAACACCAGGTGTTCAAGCTCTTCTCTTTCTCAATTAGTAGGATACTCCAGGACTTCTTTCCTTAGCAGTAGACTGGATTAGACTCTTATAGTATAGGTATAGGGTTTCTAACATTACTTATCTTCCTTTAGTGCCAACCATTCCAAATTTGCCTGAGATTTTGAGATGGCAAAACCCCAGTCAATAAACTCAAGTGATCCTGGAGAAACTACCATTTTGTTTAGCAAACTATTCACAAACTAAAAGGATGTTTCGCATTGTTTGTTATTGGATGAGTAACTAACTGTTCATGGTTAAGTCTGTATTACAAACATCCTTCTATTTTTCTGATTGCTCTTCTGTTACTTTAAAGAATTTGCTTTTCTTCTGTGCTGTTGTTGTTATTGTCATTGTTGTCATTTACACACGCTTCTGCCACTTCACCTGTGCAAATGTTACATCAATAAACTACATCTCACCATAGCGGGGAAGACTGCTTGACCAAGTAGGTTATCAGTTATCAGCTAGAGGGAGGGCTGTTTTCTGTTAAAGTTACTCTAAACTACTGTTTTTAGTGTCTCACTTGGCAAAGAAAGGAGAGGCTCTTAACCATAGTGATTGATACATGACTTGTACTCCGATGTACAGTAACCAGGGGCATTAGGTTGGAAAAGGCTGTATCAATGGTTTGACCCAAAAGGGGACCGATTCCTTTAAGGGGGGGTGCCTTTTAAGTGCCATTATTTGAATTTACTTATACACCCTTTGTAATTGGATGAAAACAGGCGATGTAGTGGCTTAAGCTCCTGCTGATCCCCACAGGAAGTCTCCAAACCCTCTTCTAACAACCTCTAGGCAACTCCTGAAGCACCCAGCCAGATCTGCTGCCACCAGCCATTTTCCTCCATAGAAATCCTATCAGCCACTAATTTACCATAGAAAAGACAAAGGGCATTTCCTTTTCTTTAGCTGTCTGGCCTTTTGGTGGGTGAGCACTGTTGGTCCATGAAGAATTCTACATCTTTGTTATAAATAGCAAGATAAAGAGACCTAGAAAAAAGTTGAAAAGAAAAAGAAAAGGAAGAATAAGTGCTTTCAGAGTAAGTTGATCTTGGTCACTCTCATCTCAAGAACTATCCCTACCCACTTAGCACAGGATCTCACTGAGACATATACCAGAAAAAGTTTACGCAGATCACAGACTTTCTTTCCAAATTCACTCTTAGCTGGGTTGTGTCCTTAACTGTTTTTTTAGCCAGCATCAGAGAAAAAAACTATAATCCTCCAAAAATGGCAAAATGGAGACTGCCCACTGAGAAGAGAACATCATCTTTGGTTCCTTAGCTTTTTTTCTTCCCACGTTTGATGAGATTATGATTATCTCCTGAATGGTCAAGGTCAGATAATTTTCCTTTAAACTCTTTTAAACTCAAAACTCCTCTTGAAAAGGAATATCCCCCACATGCACAATGTCCTTCTCCATCCCTTGCCCACCCATTTTTTGGTGGGTTGTCTTGCAAGGGGACTCAGGCCTTCAAATTTGTTTGTGGCCCTGAGGGCTGAACACAAGGCCAGGTGGTAGATCTCAGGGCAGCCTATGTGACCACACACACACACACACACACACACACACACACACACACACACAGCCTTCTCGCCTTGATGCTGAAAAGAGGGCATGTGATGATTTAAATCCTCACAAGTGGGATTTGATGTTAATGAATGCATTTCCAACACAAAAGCTGCTGAATGGAATAATGAACTGGTGGAACCATTAACATTACTTATTTCTCTTGCGTAGGGCAGATAATTTCTTTTGCATGTGACAGTTCTTTAAAAATTAAGAAAAATTAGCCTTTCCGGTGGTTGAGCATAATGTTTTTAAAGGGACACGAGAGACTCTCATTATAAGCTAGAAATCTAAGTAACTAACGCACACAGCTTGCATTTACCTTACCGAGATGTTTCATTCTACCACGATTTCTATCTTGCCTTTCCACCAAAGTCAGGATACAATACATGTTCTCACCTCCACTTAAATGCCAAAGATAGGTCAATCTGGAAAAGAATGAGAGGGGTTCATAAACCAACCTGGATCTCTCTGATTAACATTTAGATCCTTAAAACTAAAAGGCAGATGGAGATCTGTTGGATTATGATGGCACTATCCTTAGTGCTGAACAATTTCCTCTTGCCTCCAATATTTCTCAAACAGCAAATGGCAACACAAACGTCTCATTGTTTCACACATATGAATGCTTGTTTCCTATTCTGGCTAAACTATTTGGCCTCTGGACAAGATTATTTCCATATGGAACAGGATTGTTATCACTTAATAGAAAATAATTATCCGATGCAAATTGCCCCTTTGTCAAGTCTAGAAAGCAGCAAGCTTCGGAAAGGATTTTTAGCTTACTGCTTAGCTGACTGTTGAATTACATGTAACTTTCAGAGATAATGCTCAACGTTTATACATATATATTTCTTGAGATGGAGGGGCACTATTGGAACATAAATGCAGAGAATCTTAGTCTTTTTAAAAAGTCGTGTGTTTTTAAAAGAGGACATGATCTGATACATTTCAGTTGAGATTCAATAGTATCAGGACATCATCCCTATCCAAAGGTTGTAGTTCTTAATAAGCTCCTGGATTTCAAAAAATACATTGGTTCTTGCAAGGAGAGCTAACTAAATAGAGCATTTAATTCACCATTGTTTTTAATACTTTATTTACAGTCACAGACAACACATGAACAGTACCAAAGAGACACAGCAGCCAGTCACCAAAAGCCCAACTAAGGGAGGTTACAACTCTCTCCTCTAATGGTCACAGCTCTCAAGAAAAACCTGGAAACCTGAGAGGTGATGTACGAGGAGACATCCCCAAGGCAATGCACATACAAATCACAGCCATCAGGATCAGGAGGGACGATTTCAGGAAGAGACAGTAACCTAGATCTGTCCACGCTATACATAGGGCAAAATAGAAGGACATGCTCCGCTGTCTCAACCTCGGCTCTGTCACAAGGGCACAGCCCTCGACCAAACCCAATTTTAATTTTTACCAAAGCCGTTAAGTGAATCATCACTGTTAAGTGAATCACACGATTGTCAAGAGAATCTGTTTTTCCCCCTCAATTGACTGCTTATCGGAAGCCAGCTGAGAAGCTCACAAATCATGATGACATGACTGCAAGACCCAACAAGCATTATAAATATAAGCCATTTGCCAAGCACACAAATTGGGGTGACATGACTACAAGGGTGGTGTGATAGCAGTAACTTTAAGGACGGTTTGTAAGTCACTTTTCCTGAGTGCCACTGTAACTTTGACCCATTGTTCAATAAATAGTCAAAGTTGAAATAAAAATGGTGTCCATCCAGGGAAGAACTCAGTACCTTCATGTTGGACTATGGCATCACCCACTTATTTCATAGAAAAGGAACAGCTGATCACAGATGCATGAACTCGGAAGTGTGTCAAGTAAGAATTAGGGTAAAGTTTAGTTGAACACAACTCTGCCCAACGTAGCCCTTTCAGCTCTTATCTGTAATAGAAGTTCTTTATCAGTAAAAGTTTGTTTTGTCTCAGATTCCAAACGTTTTTATGTTCCTTCATCAGAAAACAATTTCTCATTGTTGTCACTCATCTATGATTACACAGGTTGGGCCTTGATGTTCAAAACAAACCCTTCATATTTGAGGGTTTTTTTAAATGTCTCCTTTTTCGTTTTCTTTTGCACTTTCTAATTTTTTCTTGTTTCTTAGCTTTATAAAACTCTTTAATAAAATATTTTTTTAAAAAAAAAGAAAGATAATGAAGAGAGGTTGTGATCATTGTAGTTATGGACTGTCATAGAATACACCTTTCATCCCTTCCTTGTACTCTACATTTTAAAATCACCATAATTCTTTTTGGGGGACAGAGAATTTTTGCAATTTTTGTAACAGAGGGCACAGGTTTGGCTCCTTTTTCAAGAGGCAGCCTCATTCCAAAAGAAAAGGATTTCTCCTAGTTTCTTTAAATTTTAATTCACAGTGCACTGGATTTTACTTTGTATCTGCTATACATAAATGGCTTGCCCTTTCTTTTCCTCTCCAAGTTTTAACCTGATAACTATACATTTGCAATAGCACCTTATAAAGTAGCAAATATATATAAAACACTACTTTCATAAAACATATTTTTCATGTCAACAAAGTTATGGAAATAATGAAAAGCACCCACAGGTCGCTTGTAGCCTTGCAAAATGAAAGTAAAATAAGCAATATTGTGATTTACTTCATGGTAAATACATGGGGCATACTTTTTTCAGACAAATGATTTTCATCTGCCTTGAAGTAGAACTCTTCAAAATCTGAAAAAAAACACAGTTTTTAACAAAATCGTCTGGGAAACCTGGCACAGAAATCATCTGATCCAACTGAAAAATAGCATCATATACAAAATGTACATTGCCGAAAAACATTTTAAAAAAACTTTACTTATTTATATCCTGTCTTTATTATTTTTATAAATAACTCAAGGCAGTAAATATACCCAACACACCTGTCTCCTATTTTCCTCACAACAGCAATCTTGTGAGGTGAATTGGACTGAGAGAAAGTGACAGGCCCAAAATCACCCAGCTGATTTTTCACTGCTACGGCTGAACTTGAATTCATGTACTCCCGCTTTCTAGCCTAGTGCCTTAACCTCTAGTTAATGAAACTTAATATAAAAGATAATGCATTATATTATATTAGTATAAAACATAAGGAAACTTATGCTCAAAAAGCACATGTCTACACATCATAGATTCAGTTTCTCTAGGGTGTGTCTTATCCAACCTGAAATAGACTTCCAAATATATATTGCAAGGGATTTTTCTGGCCTGATTAATACTATTATTTCCCCCCAAAAAAAACCCAAGTGCAATTTGCATCCCATCAAACTTTCTGGAATGCTACACAAACTGTTGTTTTAGATCTGTTATTTTTAAAGATAGTTCTAAATGAATTGTAACAGGTGCCTTATCTATTGTGCTAGTATAGGCTCTACAGTAATGATTATATGATAGCTAAGCTTGACAATTGCTATTAATCATTCCATGAAATTCTTGTTGTGAATTTGGAGATGTTTTGTGAGGATCTGCCTCTGCCTGCCTGCCTGTCTGTCTACCTGCAAAATTTATTGGCTACCCATCTTACCTCATAATATCTCTAGGCATCTTACAATCATAAAAAATGTACAAAGATAAAATCATAAATAAAATATTACACAGAGCCCGATACAACAGCCCAATTAAAAGGTGGAGATGATGGGAATAGGATGGTGGTGGATGGGAGGATGCTGATTGTTAGGAACTGGTGCGATTAAGCACTAGCAATGAACCCCAGGTCGAGGTTATAACAGAGCAACCCTGTAAAGTATACGCAGCGTGCGATAGATAAAGCAACCACACTGAATAATGGATAGTAAAGTAACAAAATAAATCTTTACTTTTTGAAGAATATAGCAAAATCCATAAACACAACCAAAAAGTCATACACAGAAAAAGCAGTCCAATACTACCAAGATGACTTGGATACAAGTAGCAAATAACTTACACACAGTAAGTAGTAGCAACAGTAGTAACAGTTAGGCAGCAGTTATCATACAGCAATCAAGAGAGAGAGAGAGAGAGCAACAACATCAGCTGCAATTTAAAGGCTGTAATCTACTAATTAGCAGAGCTCCTCTCTTAAAGATACATAACATGCCTTGTGCAATATATTGTCTACCCAACTTGTTGGTTACACCCTAACACTGATAATAAACAAACAGATGTGAATTTTTCCTAAAGAATACATTGAAGTCAAATAAAAAGAGGATACCTTAATGATACTGGGGCTTTTCCCCCAAAAGGATCTGCTTACATTAAGCTCTGAGTTGGCTCATAAACCGGATAAGGAATCTTGGGAGTGAATACATAGTACACAAATATGCTGAATTAGAGAACAAACAGTTCTGAAAAGTTTCAAACTAAATATCACAGAGCTTTTGTACTGTTATGCCTTCGCTGTTCTTGAGGGTAGACTTAAGGCATTTCTTATGTCAAAAGGTTATCCCCTTGTGAGAATGAAGCAGTTCAAATTACTGAGTTTATTCCTCTGCATGTTCCATTCATGCAACCATCTAGCAATGCCTCTTACCATTTTTTCCCTGGCTAATCAGAGAAATCTTATGTGCACTATCTCTCATTCAGTATGATTATTATAGCCAAATTCTCTGCAACACAAAATAAAAATCACCAGTGACTAACATCTGAATACATTTTATTTATTTTTTGTCTCTCATTCCTACACAGATGTGGAAGTCTTCCTGCAAAAAAGATGTGGAAGTTTTTTTGTGGGAATAGAATGAAACTATTATATCACAGAGGGTCAGAGTAGTGTGTGGACATATGCTAATAGGAAAGTCGGGAAATCATGCAAACATAGCTTTGGGGATTCTTCCCAGGGCTTAACAATTGCTCTGCTGAAGGACATATGTTTGGGAATGGTGTGTTTGTTTGTTTGTTTGTTTGTGTGTGTGTGTGTGTGTGTGTGTGTGTGTGTGTGTGTGTGTGTTCAAATGGAGCAGCTGGGAGAATCCCAAGCCAGTGCCCAGTTGTCTCTCTCATAGAATACATTGGAGGAAATTCTCTGGAATATTTTTCTCCACAATCTCCAATGAGATCTGGGTTATTTTTGAATGCAGTGTTTCTTCTTTTGCCATCTCCAAACACGTCAAACTTATTCCCATTCAATTCAACCTTTACAGTTATTGCACTGATAGATGGGCAGAGTCCTCATTCTTTACCTAATTTATTTACAACATTCCGTTTGATTGGAACTAATGGAATTGAATATAGGAAAATTAATGTAAAATTGAGGAGAGTATGTAATATATACATAGAACAAAGTTAAATTATTAAAGGAAGGAATTTCTTGAGCTAGTCAGGTAAGAGGTTTATATTTCACGTTTACAATATCAATATTTGTTAAGCATATATTTAGCTGTTAAAATGTCTTACCCAAATGTCCCAGGTTAATTCAAATATTTGCAGGGAGTTGAAGCCTTTTTTTTCCTGATCCAAATGTTTAATATCCTCACTGGATTCTCTGAAGCAAAGAAATGGTCTGAATTTAATGGAAGTATGATTTTGATTACTACTTTGTAAGTAGTAATCAAAACTGGAAATATTATCTTTTGTTTAACATTCAAATCTATTCTATTCATATTCTATTAATACGAAAGAGAAAAATATGTTTAGTTCCTCAGTTCTTGAAATTATAAATGTGACATTCATGATATATATATTGATTAGAATTACAAATGGTTGTTGGAAAAGGAGAGCATATGAATATAAGGTATGTTACAGATTTCTAGATTTATTTTTATTACTTGTAAATATACTATGACTATGAAAGATCAAAGTACTGGATAAAGCACTTTTCAGTTTTAAAGGTAGACATTGAAACGGTTAATAGATGCTAACTATATTTTACCAAAACCTCAGATCCATTGACCCTTATTTAATCTACAAATAAACATGAGAACATGCATAAACATACACATATGCCCCCAAATACATAGACCCCCACACATGTACTATTTTCAAAGGCATTTCCTGAAGCTTTTAATGAAAGAAGTTTCCTAAAGCAAACTTAATTCCTTTTAAGGTCCAGCATTTATATTATTATGTTACAAGCTCGGGATCTATTGTTAAAAGTTTAGTAATTAAAAGTAAAAATTAAAAGACGGAATGAAAATCCTCAGTGCATAGAAAATCCAACTGGTATTCAATAGAACTTTTTTAAAGACACAGATTTAGGCTTGCGGTTGCTCAGCCACGGGGGTAGGTTTGCTGCCTTAAGCTTAGAATCAGTGTAAGAATTAAAGAACAGGATAAAAACTGTATTTTTAGGTAACCGTCAAGCCATTTATAGAATAATTAGGAAGCTGAATTATTGGGGATGGTGTTTGAGGTGGTGAAAGACCTAATTAACATTGCTTAAAAAAACAACCCAGCACTTGTCCTCTTAAGCTTCAAAATCAAAACCACATACATTATTTTAACTAGCCTGAATTAAAGGCCATCAGATCTTTTTCTTTTTAATATTCCTATTGCTATATGTGATTACAATGATGTTGTGGACATACTTTGGGCGTTTATATTTGTATGCTTTTAACCAGACTTACAAAATGGGATGTGTGCCATGAAGTGTTATCCGTGATTCGAGTAAATTGTAATAAACGTGCCTTCTGCCCAGCATCTCAATGACTCCTGTCATGTATTTCTGCATCCATATAGACACTCTAACACAGGGGTTATAAATTCAAGGCCCAGGGGCTTAGATCTGACCCCAGGACCACCCTGGAAACAGCCCGTTTTCACTGGCACTCTCGGGCCACCACAAACACCCCTGACATGAACGATGTAGAACTGGCCACCACCACCACCCCGGCCTCCTGAAGTCCAACACAATGCTGATGCGGCCCCCCAATGAAATCGAGCTTGACATTCCTGCTCTAACAGCTCTCTATTTCCTATCAAATATTTTTAAAAGTAGAAATAAGAGTTACAAACAGGATAGTTTAGAATTTAGATTTTCATAGGGAAATTGTTCTTGCAGGGGAAGAGAAGATCACCATACAGAGCTGATGAAAGTGTGTATGCGTTTGTGTGAGACTCTTAAAAATCCAGGATAACACATTAGCTTCAGAGAGAATTATGACAAGAAGCCACTTTTTAAATGAAAGCTAGGGTGGACAGCTAATTTAGAATGGCCTATTGTTCCTAATCCTAATAACAGTGACTAGTGATTCTAAAACAAATTGGGCAGTTTGGGACTGCTTGGAGGTTTGTCTGGTCTTGAGCAGGATAAAGTCCATGAGATCTTCAAGTCTGAAACCTGGAAGAAGACTCACTGAAATGAAAAAGCAGCATGGAACCTAACATGTGAATGCAATTGGCAATGGGGCTGTATTAGACGGAGAAAGATCATCAAAGGTATATCTGTCCAATGCTCATCAACTAGTTCCAGGTCAGCTGCTGATTGCCCTAGTTGTGTCTGCTGGTTAATGATAGCAATAAAGTCATTTGTATTTGCTCCAATTGTGAGACATGGCAAACGACCACTAAATTCGGTAATCCCTTCTTAAAAATCTAAACAGGAATTTTAGTATTTAGGAAAATGAGGGACATATACAGCTAGGCACAAATATGTATTAAGCATATATCATAACTAAGATTGTGTTTAGGGTTGTTCTGAGGCTAAAAATTCGAGGACAAGGGGGGAGAATTTGGACTTTTGCATCAGACTTGTGCCAGGTTTTCAGTTGGGATTGGAGACCTGCCCACAAAAGAATGCAAACCAATTTGTAAAACTTGGAGATGGGAAACTGATGCTGTGGGGTCTTGGTGATCTCTGAGTATGCTTGTTTTCTTGCAAATGTTTCATTACCCAATTAGATATCATCATCAATGCAGTGATACTACTTGGCTGGTCTTTTAGAGCTTGGCTAAAATTGCCTCTTGCTATCTTTCAAATGAATTTAAAGGAGGAAGGAAATGGGAAGGAATGGCCGCTGCCCCCCCCCCCACCACACACACACAAACACACCATAGTTTGAACAATTCTCCCCTGCAAAACCTCCTCCTTCCTACTTCAGTAGCAGGTTTTTTATTTTTTCCAATAAGTGTTAGGAAGATATTGAGACTTTAGAAAGAGTGCACAGAAGAGCAAGAAAGATGATTAGGCAACTAGGGTCTAAAACATATGAAGAACAGTTGCAGGAATTGGGTTTGTCTAGTTTAATGAAAAGGACTAAGGATATTGTTCCAATATCTAAGAGGCTGCCACAAAGAGGAGGGAGTCAGCCTATTTTCCAAAGCACTTGAAGGCAGAACAAGAAGTGATGGATGGAAACTAATCAAGGAGAGATCCAACCTAGAATTAAGGAGGAATTTTCTGACAGTGAGAACAGTTACTCAATGAAATAGCTTACCTCCGGAAGTTATAGGTGCTCAACCACTGGAGGTTTTAAATAAGAGATTGGACTGTTAAGAAAACATACAAAAGGGGCAGCCTGTCTATCCTTCTGGCCTTCCATTCTGAAAAGACAACAGGACCATTGGGATGGAGGAGAGACAAATCAACACAAGACTGAGCTTGAAAGTGAGTGAGAACAGAACCAGGGTGGTGATGAAAAAAAAAAATCTCACCCCTAAATGTACTCCTAGAATTCCTATTTAGGAAGCAACTGAGGGTGCTGCCAACTGCTCTTATTTTAGGCTCCCATCTCCTCTTTTGGTCACAGATCCAGAAGAGAATACCCCGTTTCCCCAAAAATAAGCAGCAGCCATGAGGTGACCACGCTCGCCCCCTCCTGCACCTCAAAAATAAGACCTCCCGAAAATAAAGCCAAGCGCTTATTTTGGGGGGTCAAAAGAAAACAAGACCCTGTTTCCCAAAAAAGAAGACCCTGTCTTATTTTCAGGGAAACACAGTATGTGCTTCCCAGGATATAGGAAGATAAGATAAATGAACACAAGAAAGCAAAACATATGCTGTGCTTATGCAATATGCTACTCCGTAATACAGAAGAAAATGCTTATGGCTGCTCAGGCTGCCCTTGGTAATAGGATTGAAAAGAATTCTGGATGCCATGCTCTGCCTGTGTCTTCTATTTTGCTATACTTGCAGTGTAGACTCCCTCAGTCAGATCTTGAGTGCAATGCTTTTTCCAGAGATAAGAACTAGCCTCAGACACTTTCAAGGTAAAGACTAAGAGAGTTTTAAAAACACAAATATATTCATACCCATTTCTAATATGTTGGTGGGATACAATATTGATTTGAATAGATAAAAATAGATAATGACCAAAAACAGACATGTAAAGGATTATTGTAATATTTTTTTATTAGCATCGTAGTGTCCTATATTCAGTTTATGATCCAATTCATCATCCTACCTTGATGGTATCACTTCTTTGCATTCAACTGGATTTCCCTTCCTTCTGTTCTGCGTGTTGCTATTCATTTTTCATTACTGGGAGGTATAATGCTGTCCTGCCAATATTTATGCTCAGCTGAATTATTTTTCAAGCATTAATTGCAAAGCTGAATCCTTTCATCTACAATTTCTGAATTTCACTTCCACCTTGCAAAAGAGAACATTTACATTAATATTCATACAAGAGCGTCTTTCTTTTGTAAATTTCCTATGGTGTACTTACAACTGCAATTTTGTTTATATACCGAGTCCTATTAACTCAAGACTGTAGCATGGATAAGTTACTCATTAGATACAATAGTAAAGTTGGAAGGGACCTTGGAGGTCTTCTAGTCCAACCCCCTGCCTAGGCAGGAAACCCTATACCGTTTCAGACAGATGGCTATCCAACATCTTCTTAAAGTCTCCCAGTGTTGGGGCATTCACAACTTCTGGAGGCAAGCTGTTCCACTGATTAATTGTTCTAACTGTCAGGAAATTTCTCCTCAGTTCTAAGTTGCTTCTCTCCTTGATTAGTTTCCACCCATTGCTTCTTGTTCTACCCTCAGGTGCCTTGGAGAATAGTTTGACTCCCTCTTCTTTGTGACAACCCGAGATAGTGGAACACTGCTATCATGTCTCCCCTAGTCCTTCTTTCTCTTAAACTAAACATACCCAGTTCCTGCAACCGTTCTTCATGTTTTAGTCTCCAGTCCCCTAATCATCTTTGTTGTTCTTCTCGGCACTCTCTCCAGAGTCTCCACATCTTTTCTACATTGTGGCAACCAGAACTGAATGCAGTATTCCAAGTGTGGCCTTACCAGGGCATTATAAAGTGGTATTAACACTTCACGTGATCTTGATTCTATCCCTATGTTTATGCAGCCTAGAACTGTGTTGGCTTTTTTGGCAGCTGCTGCACACTGCTGGCTCATATTTAAATGGTTGTCCACTAGGACTCCAAGATCCCTTTCACAGTTACTACTACTGAGCAAGGTACCACCTATACTGTACCTGTGCATTCCGTTTTTATTGCCTAAATGTAGAACCTTACTCTTTTCACCATTGAATTTCATTTTATTAGATAGTACCCAATGTACAAGTTTGTCAAGATCCTTCTGTATGTTAAGCCTATCTTCTGGAGTGTTGGCTATTCCTGCCAGCTTGGTGTCATCTGCAAATTTGATGAGTTCCCCATTTATTCCCTCATCCAAATCATTGATGAAGATGTTGAAGCGTACTGGGCCTAAAACAGAGCCTTGGGGTACTCCACTGCATACTTCCCTCCATGTAGATGCAGTTCCATTGAGGACTACATGTTGAGTGCGGTTGGTCAGCCAGTTACGAATCCATCTGGTGGTGATGCTGTCTAACCCACATTCTTCTACTTTATCTAGTAGTAGGTTATGGTCTACCTTATCAAAAGCCTTACTGAAGTCCAAGTAAACTATATCGACAGCATTCCTCTGGTCCACTAATTTTGTCACATTATCAAAGAATGCAATAAGATTAGTCTGGCATGATTTGTTTTTGACAAATCCATGTTGGCTTTTGGCTATTACTTTGTTTGCTTCTAGGTGTTCGCAAATTCGTTGCTTGATTATTTTTTCCAGAATCTTTCCTGGTATTGAGGTCAGGCTGATAGGTCTGTAGTTTCCTGGATCCATTTTTTCCCCTTTTTTGAAGATGGGAACCACATCAGCTCTTTTCCAGTCCTCTGGTAGTTCCCGGTGTTCCAGGATCTCTGAAAGATATAATTCAGTGGTTCTGAGATCTCGTCTGCCAGTTCCTTCAGAACCCTGGGGTGTAATCCATCCGGTCCTGGTGATTTGAACTCGTCTAGGGTAGACAGGTGCTCACTTACCATTTTCTTCCCTATTTCAATTTGTGTTCCTAATCTGATTTTTGTGATGCTGTTTTTGATAGGTTGGACTGTTTTATCCCTTTGTGTAAAGACAGATGCAAAACATGAGTTAAATAGTTCTGCTTTCTCCCTGTTGCTTGTCACCTTCTTGCCACTTTCTCCTAGCAATGGACCAATTGTTTCCTTAACCTTTTTCTTGTTTTTAACATGTTGGAAGAAAAAAAATGCTCCGGGCAATAAGTACTAAGGATGTAGGAGATGATCAGGTTGAGTCCAAGAGTGGAGTCAAGCACGTAATAAGTCTGGAGTCCCTTCAGGCCCACAAGAGATCTAAGTCCAGCCCCATTCTCATCTACTGCCAATTTGCCTTGATCTTTAGTAGTTCAGATTCTTGTAGTGAGCTAGCATGGATTAAATTTGTACTCATTTGAACAATTTTGGCCGGTGGTTTCTTGTGCCTGACATGTTCTGTTATTATCATATCTTGATGTACTTGGTATTTTAACATGCTAAAAAAAACCAGACTCAATATAAAAATAACATTTTAATGTTTAATAATCAATCCCCTATTGTAAAATGCATCTTTTAACATAGCAATTAACAAGAGTGGAAAAAAGCAGTATGTTTGGGAAGCTCAAGTCTCACTGTAGGTCAGATGAAATTGACAGAATTAAAGAAAGAAGATGAAACACTTGATTTTGAACAAGCAAACAAAAAAGCAGGCATCAAAATGGTTACTTTCCCTTTAGATATTGTAATGTTTTTCAATTTTGAATTAAAATTCAAAGTACAAAAATACCTCATTTTAATAAAGTGAGTTATAAAATAATTCATTTTTCAGAAACATGAAAAAGCCATACGTGATTACATACTTTAAAAATTGAACTTCAATGCAGCTTACGCTTTCTCACTTGAACGAAGACTGACCTAGCCTGTCAAGTCGAATTATAGTGCTAAGTTTATGACAAATTTGAGGATAATTATCAAAGAATGTGGCATAAGATGGCCACATCCTGAAACACACTGTGGGGAAAATAAATTAGGAAGCAAATAATATTCCTCAAACAACATCCTTCCCCGTTTTTTAAATTCATTCCGTACATTTTTCAAAACAAATCAGCAGAGGAAACATGATACCGCTAGACCAGGGGTCCCCAAACTTGGTAACTTTAAGACTTGTGGACTTCAACTCCCAGAATTCCCCAGCCAGCATGGCTGGCTGGAGAATTCTGGGAGTTGAAGTCCACAAGTCTTAAAGTTGCCAAGTTTGAAGACCTCTGCGCTAGACCTTCCTAAGGCCTGTAAATGCAAATCATCTGCCCTTTCCTCTTTTTGTCTCTTCTATTAAACAGGTGAAATGGCTACCTCCATTTGTTTTTTGTATCCATACCTAGTCAATTAGTCTACTTTTCCATCAAAATTTGCGTGCAAACAAACTATATGCATTAAGCAGAAGTATTTTGAGACACAGATGTATGAAGAGTGTATGCAACTGAGGACATGGCATTTTTTAAAAAATAAATGTTTTTGTTTTGTCACTCCCAACCCCTTTTCTCTATAGTCCATCCAATGCAGTAATTGTAAAAACATTTATCAAATAATGTACCTCTAATGCATAAATAACATTGTCATTATAAACCAAGATGAACTCTCCTTTTGGAATGGTTACCGATGCACTCTCTGTGCTGTGATAGCCCAGTGTACATTTCGTAGAAGAAATAAAGCTCCACCTCAGATCAAGCTGGCTTTCGGTGTCTTTTTCTTTTTCTTCTGTTTGATAAGAAATAAACTTTCATCCCTGGGGCAACTATTGTTTGTGTGGCTCCTCTGCTTTTTCTTTCTCTTCTGCTTTTTTCCTGACTCCATAGAAACTCGGTGATTTTCAGTTTTGCCCTCTGCCAAAAAGCCAACACTTTGATGAGGATGAGTTTTCCTTCTGCACCTCTTATGTGCATTCACATGGCCACCTCTAGGAAAGCACTCTTCTATCATATAGTTGTTCTGAACTTCCTTCTTACGCTTCCTTTCTCTGACTAGATCTGCATGAGACTTTTTCCTTGGGTTCTTATGATGTCCCCTCTTGCCATGTTCCTTCCAAACTTCCCTCTTCTTCTTATGTTTGTGCTCTTCTTGAACATAATCTGTATGTGGTCTTTTTGGGGACTTTGGTAGAAAACCAGCTTCCTGAAGTTCTGCAAAATAAAAACACTTGATGATACGTCACTTAAATATGGAACACTCTACTTGTTTACCCCCTAATTAGAAAAATCGATATATATATCCTGTTTGCAATTAAATAAATGTAATAAAATAAACTCTTCCATATCTCTCAATTTTACAGGTAATTTGTAAAAAGAACACTGAGCAGCACAGTGATAATGGATCAAGTCACCTAAAACAGATGTAGCAACCATGGGAATTCTAGTCCATAACATCTAGTGGATACCAAGATGGGAGCTATTTTGCTAAACCTGTATGTTTGAATACAGAGTGTGAAACCTCAAATCAAATATCTGATACCAAAATTGGATAAATCTTCCAATAAAGTAATTAGAAATTAGAGTATCTTTGAAATCATACAAACAGATATTTTAAGCAAAAAGTTGGACAAATGTAACTTTATTTTGGAAAGTCAGGCGAGGCAATGCTGAGAGGAGTCTACCTACAAACAAGCTAAAAAAAATTCCTTTTCACAGATTCACCGCAAATCCTTGACTTATTGAGGAGCTGAAGCAAGAGATACCAGTAAGTACTGCTGAAAGAAGACCCCTTACAAGTCTGACTGGATGATGTAACTGACCGGATGGTATTTGAGTCTACTACCCTGTTTCCCTGAAAATAAGACCTATCCTGGAAATAAGCCCTAGCATGTTTTGTGCATGTGTGTCTAATATAACCCTACCCCCCCCCCCCCAATAAGTCCTACTTAAGAGCCTGCGCAGCTGGCCGCATACCCATTTCAAGTTTGACATCACTGCTGCAATGCATTCACCTTCGGGCTGCTCTTGAAGAAATTTTGGAATCAATAGCTTGTGAAGATACATATAACCTGGTACACCCTGCTTCCTCAAGAGCTGAGCTGGTTGCCAGTTTGCTTCCAGATGCAATTCAAGATGCTGGATGCCGTCATTAAGGTCCTAAATAGCTCTGGTCTAACTATCTAAGGGACTGTCTTCACTTGTATTCATCTGTTTGTCCACCTAACTCAACCATGATCAATTCCCACAACCATATGATCTATTCTTACAAGATGGCCACTGGAAGGGTGCTTTTCTGATGGCTATCGCCACATTTTAGAATCACCCTGCTTCCTCAAGAGCTGAGCTGGTTGCCAGTTTGCTTCCAGATGCAATTCAAGATGCTGGATGCCGTCATTAAGGTCCTAAATAGCTCTGGTCTAACTATCTAAGGGACTGTCTTCACTTGTATTCATCTGTTTGTCCACCTAACTCAACCATGATCAATTCCCACAACCATATGATCTATTCTTACAAGATGGCCACTGGAAGGGTGCTTTTCTGATGGCTATCGCCACATTTTAGAATTTGGTCAGCTCTAATTTTAATGTCAATCTATGTTTTGGTACATTGAGGGGGGTTTCCTCTTAAACTTTTTTGTTAATGTTCAAGTTTTTATTTTATGAGATTGTTAACCTAGAACATCGAGATCAGATAGCACACAGAGGAAATATTGTTTCTTTTAGAGAAGAGGTTAAAGAGGTAAAGAACTGGAGCTTGCAGTTCAGTCTTCTGACCTTCCAGAAATGCTGAGCACTTGTTGCAAAAATCAGTTTGATGTTTGTTTGTTTGCATTTTTAATGGGTCTAGGTTGGATTTTTTTGGTGTTAATGGAAACATTTGGCATTCTGACCTCTGAAACTCTTCCATTTCCATCCTTAAAATTCTCACAAAACAGCTCCAGGTTATGCTGTCAAAATTTGGAAGAAAAATGTCTGAGGTTTCCACTGAATTTGAAGGGTTTAAAAAGTAGAAATAAAGACAGACATTAGTCAGAGGCAACCTATTCTCATTCCAGCTTTGTTTTTTTTTAAATTGTGCCACTAAACCTTGACTCTTTGTCACTAATTTTTTGCATGATTATGGGTTATTGGGGGGTTGCAGGTGGGGGTGCTGGCCAGGGCTAACCATCTTAATCTAGATTAGGTTAAAAGAGGCAGTAAACATGATAGTGAACTGATAAGAAGTGTTTTTTAAAAAACAAAAATAAAACCACTAAATATAGATTATACCTTGCACTTTTTTCTTTGCTCTCTGGAGGCTCCTCTTGCTGTCATATTCACTGTCATAGTAATAGATAAAGGGGAAAGTAGGAAATATCCCTCCAAACATTCGTTTCGCTGAGCATTCCTGCAAATCATATTTTAATATTATTGTCATACCTCTAGTTAATGCAAATTCAAAAGAAAGAAATGAAAGAAATTGACCCAATAGCTTTTCAATTGGTAGTAAAGCAATCTGTTTTCTTTAATAATGCATATTGAACCCTGCGGTTTGTCCCAAAAGAAGAGGGGCAAGATTATATAGAACAGTGATGGCTAATCTTTTTTGGATCGCATGCCAAAAGGGGGGGAGCACAGGGGGGATGTGCATGGGCGTGCCCATACCCATAATGCTATGTGCATGACTCCAGCATGCATGTGCGTGTGACAGCCCCCCCCCCGCTTTTGATGTGCTTTTTTTGCCCTCCCCAGGCTCCAAACACTTTCTAGGAGCCTGGGGAGTGCGAAAACAGCCCCCCCCCGCCCTCCTGGAGGCCCTCTTGAGGGTGAAAAAGCCTCTGGAGGGTGAAAAACGACCCTATGGGCAACCCAGAAAATCAGGAATAGTCACTTCCGGTTTGCCCATAGTGCCATTTTTTGTCTTCCGGAGATTTCAGGAGGCTTTCCTGAAGACTCCAGAGGGCGAAAAACAACTGTATCAGCAAACCCTGAACTTCCAGGTTGCCCGTATGGCCGTTTTTCACCCTCTGGAGGCTGCAGGGAAGCCTCTGGAGGGAAAAACGGCAAAAAAGAAGGCCGAAATCAGCTGCCCAGCAGGCACATGGTGCTGGAGCTGACAGGGCAATACCTGCTGTGCCCTAACAAATGGCTCCGTGTGCCACCTGTGGCACGCGGGCCATAGGTTCGCCATCACGGATGTAGAATATTGTTGCAAATTTAAAGTGCATGAAATATCACTACAAATTTAAGGAGCAAGATGCTGAATATAACTACTGATTAATCTAGTTTCATTTTGCCTATAAATTCATATAGTCCTGAAGTTACAACTTTTTTTTTTTTTTACTAAACGTTAAACTATTTGTTTGGCAAAGTTAAAATGGCACTGAAAGAAGTGACTTATGTCCAATCCTTGCACTTACGAACACCGCAGCATCCCTACAGACACGTGTTCAAAATTTGGTTGCTTAGCAACTGGCATGTATTTACAACAGTTGCAGCATTGCCATTTGCAACCTTCCCAGATATTACTTACAACAGGGGTGTCCAAACTTGGGAACTTTAAGACTTGTGGACTTCAACTCCCAGAATTCCCCAGCCAGCTAAGTCCACAAGTCTT
Organism: Natrix helvetica; assembly: GCF_964273705.1. Taxonomy (NCBI): domain Eukaryota; kingdom Metazoa; phylum Chordata; class Lepidosauria; order Squamata; family Natricidae; genus Natrix; species Natrix helvetica. The sequence goes on along the minus strand of NC_138552.1, from coordinate 104,818,045 downwards.
AAAGTTCCCAAGTTTGGACACCCCTGACTTACAAGGAAAGTCGACGCAGCAGCTGAATTTACTTAATGACCGTGATTCATTTGACAACAGGAGTGATTCACTTAACCACAATGGCACAAACAGTCACAATATTGAGTGTGATTCACTTAACGACTGCCTGCCCTAGCAATGCAAATTCTGATTCCAGTTATGATCTTAAGTTGAGAATTATTCATTTATTGGAAAGCCTCAAAACAAAATCAACCACATGTCAAATGTGAGCTGCATTTCAGAGAGCTCTATAATGAATGGCATAAAGTTCTCACTTCTTCCCATATAGCATCATCAGTAGAGATGTTATGCTTCCTTTAGGATGGAGCCTTAGGGCGCCTTAACAGTTATGTTCAAGTTGGTACTGTATAGCAATAACATTCCTAAACCCTCTTTCTTGCCTATGAAAAAAATGTTCAAACTTGGAACAAGCCCAAAGAGAGAGTGAATGTTTCTATAATACAATGACTCCTTCCTATGATCTTATGTTGCTTTTGACTTGAACAGACCAAAGGAAAATTTCCAAACCACATCTTGTTCTATCTACAATTATTGCTATAGTGGGGTATGCCACATGTCTTCTAGGCTCCAGAATTCAAATATTCAGGATGAAAGTAAGAATTCACTTTAATCAAGAAATCCAGGCATTTTACTTGCTTATTTTATTAAATTTATATGCCGTTCATCTCACTTTAGTCTGGTAGCGTTATCTTTCATCTAAAGATCACAATTTTAGTGCAGCAGATAGAAAAATCACAATGAATAAAAACTTTTGCTTTTCTAAGAAATAATGGTTTAATCGTATTGGGGCATTATTTATTTATTTATTAACAGTATTTGCACAAGAATCCTTGTAATCACAAGGATTCTGGGCAGTGCAAGTAACCAAAATTAAAATGTTACAAAATATTCTTTTAATCCAATAAATAATTGCATGACAATCATATTATTGGCCAAAGACTTGTGAGAATAAAAAGGGCTTTCTAAATGAATGAAAAGTGGAGCCAACAATTACACAATACTTCAGAATTTGGAGGCTAATACTGAAAAGGCCTGTATATATACCAAGCAATCAATCAGAAAACAATGCCCTAATGAAGGAACAATCAAGGTGAAAACCGCAACCTCACCAATACTGGCAAGGCAAGTTACTGTACAGGGAGCAAACTTCACACTCAGTAGCACTAATGACCTAAAAAGCAAACAACCAAGTTCAGAGAGTACCAAGGACCCCACAATTCAACCCTGAGCTACTTATATTTTCCTCTATTGGATTTTGTGTCTCTCCTTCTACATCCTTACAGCTTCCATGCCTCACAGTATTTCAAGATTTCTGTAGCATTTTTAGTCAGCCTGTCTCTCTCTCTCTCTCTCTCTCTCTCTCTCTCTCTCTCTCTCTCTCTCTCTCTCTCTCTCTCTCTCTCTCTCTCTCTCTCTCACACACACACACACACACAGACAAAAAGAAAGAGGGAGGGAGCAGTTGTCTATCATACATATGCTGATGACATCTCACTCTAAACCAACAAATAAACTTCCCCAATTTATAAATTTGATTTGAAACAACTGGTTATTTAATGTAACTGAAGAGATCGCCTGCCAATTCACACGCAATATATCTTGAATAAAACTTTGTTCTGAAACTTCTCAAGTATATGGAATTTCTTGGCTGAAGTGCAGCCCTCTGCATACCACACATGACTAGGTGCAGCTTTCCCTAAATCCCCTCCATGCCTGAAACCAATATAGTGAATTCTAAGAGAAATATTGAGGTCACCCAGAACAAAAGAAGGTAGGAGGGAGGGTTGAGTGAACTCATAGATAACTACTCAAAGTACTTCAGCTACAGATAAGTAATCAGTTCTTCACTGTGGTCTCTGTGATCATACACTCATGGGTGAATAGCTGGCCTATTATCTAGAGGGGCTTAGTGCTCATAAGGTACAATACAAAAGACTGCAGCTCTAAAAGCTACATCCTTTTGAGAATGAAAATTCAGATGATAATGCTGGATACAGATAAGAAGTTGTCCTACATAAGGAGAATCTAATGTAGAGGAGATGCAGATAGAATCCCAGCTCTTGCAAAGTAACCAAAGAAGAGGGCACTTTTGGTTGCTGATCTTATAACAAAATCTGATGGCTGGAACAATCGATTTTGAAAAATCCACGATGTTTGGGACGGACCCCAAAAAACTAAAAAGCATATACTGATCTCAATGAAAGTGAAAAGCAAACAAAGAGCAAAGGGAATGACTTCTCGGTTACTATTTGGAAAAGGAGTGTACAGTTATGTCCTGATCTCAAAAGAACACAGGCCCAAACGTTTCAGTGAGACATTTTTATAAGCTTGAGAAGATTCCGAGTGAGCTCTGCTCAGACACATAACACATAATGTATGTGAATCATGAGAAAGAGTAATTTCAGGGAAGAAATAAAGATCTCTCAGTGGTTATTTTCCATTTACTTCAACCAACTGCTTTCTAGTGATTTCATGCATAGCTATTAAATAAGAATGAATAATCTTTGATTGCTGTGGAGTGTACTCCTCCAAAGTTTCTGGAGATGCTGTAAAGACAGATATTCCAAGAAGATGGACTTTCCCTTAGTAGCTTGACAGTAAAGCCCTAGTGGATAAAAAAAGTAGAGGCCTCTAAAAATAGCCACTCCTACTTGCTTTAACATGGATCCATTGAATAATAATCTGAATAGTGTATGACATGCACTTCCCAGACCTGTCTCTTCTAAGTCAACTGCCACTATTGCCACAAGCTTTGTATTTTTAAATACTCTGGAGATTTTCCTTAGCACCACAGGTAAAACACACAGGATAGAAATCTCAGGCTTTCATCAACACACCTGAGAAAAGTTGCATTTGACTGACAGCTTGGAATATGAATGCCAGGCAGAGCTACAAAGTCTCTGCTTTGTTTTCTTCTTTTCTTCTTCAATTTGCAGATGTGGGCACAAATGTGACTAGTAAGATTTAACTAACATTGGGATGAGCCCTCCAGTTTAGATTCTTGCATGAACACATTTTAGAGGAAAAAGATTCTCAGCATCATTCACTTGATTGCTAATCCTGTAGGTTTCTTTTCAGTTCTCTGTTTTCCAGAACAATAACTTTGTAGCTTCTTTTTTTGCTTCTACTGATGCTAATAGTTGCAGATTCCTAAACTTATTTATTCATTATGTTTTATAGACTTGCCACTGACTGCAGTAAAGAATATGAATGAATGAATAAAGATGGATGGATTTTTTAATCCCCGAGGATTGTGATAATGTCTATAACACAATATGCAATGTCTTAATAATTTCTCACTTCTGATATTCAAAGAAGAATTGAAAAATGCAAGACCTGTTCCTGCTATGAAGCTGCTGAAAACAGTGATCTTTTTGGAGACCTGTACAGTGGGGCAAAAAAGTATTTAGTCAGCGACCAATTGTGCAAGTTCTCCCACTTAAAAAGATGAGAGAGGCCTGTAATTGGCATCATAGGTAGACCTCAACTATGAGAGACAAAATGTAAAAAAAAAACCCAAACAATCACATTGGCTGATTTGGAAATAATTTATTTGTAAATTATGGTGGAAAATAAGTATTTGGTCAATATCAAAAGTTCATCTCAATATTTCGTTATATATCCTTTGTTGGCAATGACAGAGGTCAAACGTTTTCTGTAAGTATTCACAAGGTTGGCACACACTGTTGCTGGTATGTTGGCCCATTCCTCCATGCAGATCTCCTCTAGAGCAGTGATGTTTTGGGGCTGTCGCTGGGCAACACGGACTTTCAACTCCCTCCAAAGGTTTTCTATGGGGTTGAGATCTGGAGACTGGCTAGGCCACTCCAGGATCTTGAAATGCTTCTTACGAAGCCACTCCTTCGTTGCCCGGGCGGTATGTTTGGAATCATTGTCATGTTGAAAGACCCAGCCACGTTTCATCTTCAATGCCCTTGCTGATGGAAGGAGGTTTGCACTCAAAATCTCACGATACATGGCCCCATTCATTCTGTCCTGTACACGGATCAGTCGTCCTAGTCCCTTTGCAGAGAAACAGCCCCAAAGCATGATGTTGCCATCCCTGTGCTTCACAGTAGGTATGGTGTTCTTTGGATGCAACTCAGCATTCTCTCTCCTCCAAACACGATGAGTTGTGTTTCTACCAAACAGTTCTATTTTGGTTTCATCTGACCATATGACATTCTCCCAATCCTCTTCTGGATCATCCAAATGCTCTCTAGCAAACTTCAGATGGGCCCGGACATGGACTGGCTTAAGCAGGGGGACACGTCTGGCACTGCAGGATCTGAGTCCCTGGCGGCGTAGTGTGTTACTGATGGTAGCCTTTGTTACGTTGGTCCCAGCTCTCTGCAGGTCATTCACTAGGTCCCCCTGTGTGGTCCTGGGATTTTTGCACACCGTTCTTGGGATCATTTTGACCCCACGGGGTGAGATCTTGCGTGGAGCCCCAGACTGAGGGAGATTATCAGTGGTCTTGTATGTCTTCCATTTTCTAATTATTGCTCCCACAGTTGATTTGCTCACACCAAGCTGCTTGCCTATTGCAGATTCAGTCTTCCCAGCCTGGTGCAGGTCTACAATTTTGTTTCTGGTGTCCTTTGACAGCTCTTTGGTCTTCACCATAGTGGAGTTTGGAGTGTGACTGTTTGAGGTTGTGGACAGGTGTCTTTTATACTGATAACAAGTTCAAACAGGTGCCATTGATACAGGTAATGAGTGCAGGACAGAGGAGCCTCCTAAAGAAGAAGGTACAGGTCTGTGAGAGCCAGAAATCTTGCTTGTTTGTAGGTGACCAAATACTTATTTTCCACCATAATTTGCAAATAAATTCTTTCCAAATCAGCCAATGTGATTGTTTGGTGTTTTTTTTACATTTTGTCTCTCATAGTTGAGGTCTACCTATGATGCCAATTACAGGCCTCTCTCATCTTTTTAAGTGGGAGAACTTGCACAATTGGTGGCTGACTAAATACTTTTTTGCCCCACTGTACATCTGTTTGGAGACCTGTTCTTGCTTCAGAACACATGATGTCAGAGTATAAGGCACCAGATGATTTAATTAATATACTGTTCTTAGGATAGTTCCAATTCATTATAATGAATACTACTAAACCATACCAGCGAGCCTTAACAGATATGGGAAACCTCTCTGTCTGTTAATCTAGACCACTCTTAACTTTTGACCTTTTCGTAATCAAAACCTTCACTGCCTTTATTAACAAACAATTTTTTGTTTAGTACCATTTTGACATGCCTACAGATTCTTAATTCTCTTTTATGACAGGTTGGTGACAGTTAAAATTGTGATTTGATACCACTGTCTTTGAGAAATGACAAGTTCTTGTAAAATCTCAATGAAGTCAACGAAATGTTAACATGCTCCATTAGGTCATCCAATTTCTCCTGATTTTTTCTTGTATCTGAGTATCAGCCAGATACTCATTGCAGCTTAAGATGTCAAATATGATAGAATAATTCCAACTATTTCTAGAAAGAATTCTAGAACAGGGAATTCTGCACAGATCATATGTAGTATTTTTAAATATAAATCCATATCAATTCCAGGAAATTTTACAAAACAACATACCCATCTTTAAGCTACCATGTTTTCCCCAAAATAAGACAGGGTCTTATTTTCTTTTGACCCCTGAAATAAGCACTTGGCCTTATTTTCAGGGAGGTCTTATTATTTTTGAGGTGCAGGAGGTGGCAACCATGGGCACCTCATGGCTGCTGCTATGTTGCAATATTTTCGGGGAGGGCTTATTTTCAGGTGAGGGCTTATTTTAGTGTGTGTGCTCAAAAGCCCAATTGGGCTTATTATCTGGGGAGGTCTTATTTTCAGGGAAACAGGGTATGTTAGTATATTATGCTATTTTAAAGCAATCAATGGGCTGTGTTTTATACAATAATGTACAGGATATTTATTGTAATAAATGTCTTCCATTTGCCATTTTATTTTTACTCCCCTGATAAAATTTGTTGATATTCCCAACCTCAGTTGTGTTTAAAAGCTGTATTTACATTCTGATAATCTATTGAAAACCTCCACATCTATGCAATTAAAACAGTCTTCCTAACTTTCTCCAATCCATAAAAATAATAATTTATTTATACCTTGCATTTTATTATTTTTACAAATACCTCAAGGTGGTGAACATATCCACCTTGATTTATTTACATAAAATAACTGAGCCCTGGTGGTGCAGTAGTTAGAGTGTGGTATTGCAGGCTAACTCTGCCCATATTCTGAAGTTCAATCTTCGTAGGCTCAAGGTTGACTCAGCCTTCTATTACTTCCGAAGTCAGTAAACTGAGGACTCAGATTGTTGGGGGCAATATGCTGACATTGCCCAGAGAATGTTGTAAAGCACTATGGGGAGGTATAT